>NW_026622763.1:3031298-3656298 GCF_023065955.2 Ursus arctos | reverse complement strand
TTTGTACATTCTTGGTGACTTGAAATCAAATAACTGAGTATCTGAATCAGAGGATGGAAGAAAAATAAAGGTTGGGTCGAGGCATCAGACAATGAGGTACCAAATGGTGTCTGAACCTTTATTTCTCAGCCCAGGGTCAGTCTTTGCTAATTTATCCTGGTATTGATTCCAGAAGTCTGAAGACTGAGCTCTTTTGTACTCCAGTGTTTAAAAATGTTTGCTAGGCACTGCCAAGGGACTTGCAATTTGCTGCAGTTTGGGCTCCAGGAAGCAGGAAGTTTCCCCTAGGCTAACTCGAGGTGCAGATTAGTGTAGGAGGTGTCGGGTCAGCAGCTGACTAACACGGGTCAGGACACAGGCCGGGGCAGAGGGTCCACGAGCTGCACTGACTCAGCTGGGCCCACAGAGAGCTGGAGCGGCCATCAGAGTGCAATGGAGCTGGGACAAGGGGTGGGAACAGGTGTGTATGCCAGTGTCTACAAGTCATGGATGTGGCCATCTGGGGAAGGGGTGTGGCCCTAGGCAGTCCCCAGGGGCTGCACTTCCAGTGGCTTGGGGGTAAAGCCTTTCTTCCTGAAGGAGGAGCCAAGTGGCACATCATTGCCTCTCAAACCACCTGCTTTTTCTTTCCTTCTTGCCTCCACACCTTTGCACAAGGTGGGCCCCATCCCTGGAATGTCATTCCCTTCTGTTAAGTTCATTTAACTCCCTAGATAACTTCTACCTGGTATGCTCAGCTCAGCTCAGGGAGACTGCCTCCATGGGTCTCCCACCACCACACACCTGAAGCTGTTGCCGTTACTTCTGTTCTTGCTTCTGAAGCTCTTGTCAAATTGCAGGAGTTTTTGCTTATGGGTCCATGTTATGGTCTGGATGTTTGTGTCCCCCACCCCAAATTCGTGTTGAAATCTGAACCCCTGAAGGTGATGGTATGTAGTAGACGGGCCTCTGAGAGGTGCTTAGGTCATGAGGGTGGAGTACTCAAGAGTGGAAAGAGTGCTCTTATAAAAGACCCCACAAAGCCCCTTAACTGCTTTTCACCATGAGAGGATGGATATTAGCACTCCGTGGCCTGGAAAAGGTCCTCACCTGACCGTGCTGGCACCCTGACCTCCAGCCTCCAGAACTGTGAGCAATACATTTCTGCTCTTTATGAGCCACTGGTCTGTGGTCTTTTGTTCTAGCAGTCCAAACAGACTAAGATAGTCTGTAGCCCCACCAGCCTGGCTGCTGGAGGGCAGCTACTGTATCCTATACAGCTTTGACTCAGGCCCTATATGAGCGTGTAGTTAGTTCATACATGTCGCATGATCTTCTGAGTACAGAGGGTTTAAATGACTTGAAATCTCTTAGGACACATGACTTTTCAAGCTTCCAGACAGGAATACTAACCTAATCTTCTTGGGAGTGTGGCAAATATAGGGTTATAATTGTACTGTGTTGCTGTGATAACCCAGGAAGCCTAATAGAATGCCATGTGGAGTGGAATTACAGGCAGAACTTGCTCTGTGAGCAGTTTCGAACCATCATGGGGAGGTGGTAATACAGAATGAGGGTGGGGGTTTCTGGAGCCGCCATGCATGACACCCTGCCTGGAGATCCCATTTATAGATCTAATGGTGATGGTTTGGAAGGACTCACTCAAAACAGTGCACACGCAGAAAAGCTTAGGTTCTTCTTAATGAAGCTAAGTGTCATGGGTGTTTTTTCCTTGTGTTTAATGATGAAACCCAATGAATTCTAGGACTTGCCAACAGTGGATGGATTGCTTCTCTGCCCACAACCTCAGGAATTGCTTGGAAGTAGGAGAGAGGAACACTTCCAACAAAAAGGACAACTTGTCCTTGGAACGTACTTCTTAATGCTCATCCTAAGGTGAGGTTCTGGTCCAGGGAGGGTAGACACCCTGACAGCAAAGGGCCTCCAGGGCGGGATGTGAAGCAGAATCACCTGGGAGTGTTGTTACCATGCAGGTTCCCGGGCTCTGACCAGACCTACTGAACTGGGGCCTCTGGGTGAGGGCATGGCATTCATAGCTTTTAGAAGGTTCCCAGGGGACTCTGAGGCCGGTGGTTCAGCATGGCCTGTAGAATGACATTTGGGATCTACTATGAGGACAGATGAATGCCCCAGCAGACTGACCTTGAAAACAATGAGGTTGGACAGTGATACCTCACTCCCTCAGCTAGTGACCTTGCTGACTGAAAGCAGAGCTGCTATTGACTGTATGTGCCCAAGGTTTCTGCAGCTTCATGAGTTAAAGTCATTGCCCATTTTACAGATGACTATGTTGAGGCACAGGGAGGCTTGAATTAACTGCTTCAAGATGCCAGGGAGGCAGGGTAGTGAGCCCAGAGTTCAAACCTGACCTGCTGATCCCGCACCAGCAACTACCTCTACTCTAGATTGCTTTCTATAAACCAGGGAGCCTCAGGGAAGGGTGGCAGCAAGAGCTGGAGTAGAAGGCCACTTCCCTCTCAGGCCCTGGCTCTGTTACGCCAGGCTGCATGGCTGGAACAGAGCTGGGGATGGCTTGCATCACTGTCCCCCTTGATCTGAGCCCCCTTTCCTTTATCCCTGGTTTTGTCGTCCTACAGGAAACCGAGCTGTCATCTAGGTAAGGAGTTGAGACTGCTTTGGTTTCTATTTCTAAGTTGGGATCTCACCTCTGACAGGAAATACTCTTCCTGCTTTTTAATTTTTTTCTTTTTTATTATTTTTTAAATTCAATTAGCCAACATATAGTACATCATTAATTTCATATGTAGTGTTCATTTATCAGCTGCATATAACACCAGTGCTCAGCCCATCACGTGCCCTTCTTAATGCCCATCACTCAATTACCCCATCCCCGCACCCCCCTTCGCTCCAGCAACTCTGTTTTCTATAGTTAAGAGTCTCATGATTTTTCTCCTTCTCTGATGACCTCCCATTCAGTTTTCCCTCCCTTGCTTTTTAATTTTTTAAAATAAGTCTTAAATGAAATTTTATCTGATACTGTGGTCATTGTAGTACATTTGGAAAATCAAAAGTGTAATAATGCAGAAAATTCACCTCTAATTCTCCTATGTACTGTTAGCATTATCACATTTTTCTTTCCAGTGTTTCTTAAATTTGTTTTCTTTTTCTAAACTGAGCACATAGTGTAAATAAAATTTTGCATTCTGATTTTAGTTCAATATTAAATCAGAGACATTTTCTCACATCATTAAAAGAGCTTTTCGTAAACATTTTTCATAGGTGCCTAATATCCCATTGGTATGATAATGCATTACTTAACCACTTCCCATGTTTGGGTTGTCTTTAATATCTTGCTATGATGAGAATGCCTGACAGACATCTTCGTGTGTGAATGTTTGTCTGTGTCTCTGGTTATATAGATGGTGTTGAAGCAGTATCTGTGGGTTATTGCAAAGGCTCTCGATACAAATCGCCAAACTGCTTCCCTGGAAGCTTATGCTAATTCATTTTCCTGCCCTGTGAGTTAGTATTTGACCTCAAAGAGATGGTATGAGTCCTCCCTCAGTTATAAAATGACCCTCCAAATTAAATTGGGGCAGAAAGAATAAGGGCAGCCCATTTCTCCATGAAGGGAAGCCACCGGGGACGTCTGGCCTCCATTAAGGGTGCACGTGGTCTGTTGGAATAGGAGGAATACAGCTCACCTTTAGGCAGATTAGGTGGGTCATGTTTGCCTGGTAAGCCTGTTAGTTTTAATAGATTTCATTTTAAAATATCCATTGCCAACCTAATGTCAGAGAATTTTATGTAGGAACAGCTTTTAGATTTTGATATGCTTCTGTTTAGTCACTTAGAGGAGTCATTATTCTAATCTTTCTTTTTAAATATTATGTTTCCAGTCTCTCCCCAACTCAAGGTCCAGCCACCGAACCCAGTCCTGATGTCACCCCAGTGCCCATGAGGTGCGCTGGCATACCCACTCACACCCCCTGGGGAGGAGAGCCCGAATGCTTCCCCGGGGCAGAGTGGGGGTGAGTAGAGAGAAAGTGAGCTGGCAGCGGGGGCCCATCATGCCCCTCCATCTCATGCCCACAACAGACGTAACCTACCAGCTTTTGATCTGTTGGACCTCGGTACCTCCCGGAAGTCTTCTCAGCACTGCCCTAGGGAGTCACTGCCCATCAGATAAATTTCATTTATTTTGCATAGAAAATTGAAACTTGTTTTCCATCCCCATTTAACTCTGCCAGTTACAAACACCCAGCACAGGGTGCTGTAATTGTTAGCTCTGTGGTTTCTCCCCCGCTTGTCGATGTGCATGGCTGGATGGCTGTTGGGGGAGTTTGAGTAGCCCTGGGTGATGTTTGGATGCCACGATCCCCACAGGGCCTTTCAGCTCCCACCTCACCACCTCACTGTTGGTGGAGTCCTCCGCTCACGCTGGAGGCTGCCCTCCCTCACCGCCAGACTTTCTGACCTTGGCGGCAGCTGCTGCTTGTATACTTTTCTGTCTGCTCTCTGTCTTTCATTGCCTGTGTCCTCTGTCCTTGCCTGCTTGTAGTGGGGCTTCTTTTGCCGCAGGTTCCTGTTAGGAGTCACTTTCCAAGGGTGAATTTAGGAAGTGGGTGGGAGCAGAGGGAAGCTGTGAGAGCATGGAGGTAGAGGCAGGTGGCCCTCTGGGAGTAGAATACCCACACCTTCTCCCAGCTCCTGGCTGCCCTCCACTGAGCTCTGTCCTGGCTGGGGGCCTGAGCCCTCAACAGCAGTCAGACGCTGGCCCATGGCTTCCAAAGGCCCAGTGCAGTCATTCTGCAAAGGCTCACAGCATCCTCATTGCCGAAGCCTTCTCCCACTGTAGACTGTGAGTTCCTCCAGAGCTGGGACTATACTTGGCAATGCCACTTCTTCCTAGGGCTGACTCTCCGTAAATGCATAAATGGTCATGCTAATGATCCCCATTCACCAAGTAGTTATGGAGTCCCTACTCTGAGCAGGCACTTTCTAGGGCTTGGCATCCCTGACCCATGAACCTGTGTTCTTGGTGCAAAGTGTTTCGTACCTCATACAATGTGGTGGAGGTGCTTAATGTCTGTAACAAAGATGAGGTAGAGCAGAGTAAGTGGCCGGGGAGTGCCAACTGTAATTTCACATAGGGTGACCCAGGCAAGCCTCAAGGAGCAGGTGGCATTTGGGCAAATGCTTGAAACAGGTAAGGGTGTTGGCCATACAGATATCTATGGAACGAATAGCAACTAATGAATCATCGAACTTTACATCAAAAACCAGGGATGCACTGTATGGTGACTAACATAATATAATAGAAAAAACTAAAAAAAAGATGTTCTAGGGAGAGGGAACAACAAGTACAAAGGACCTAGGGCAAGTATGAGACACAGAGGTTGCATGCAGAGTAGCTGGAGGGTCAGGTGTCAGAGCTGGGGCCCTCGAAACTTCACAAGGGCTGGGGCTTCCCCTCCAAGTGAGGCAGCAGCCTTGCTGGGGTTGTGGGAACAGACTGTGGAAGGTTGGTTGGAAGGACCTTGCAGTAATCCAGACAGGGGCTGATGGCAGGTGGGACAAGAGTGTTAGCTGGGAAGGTGGCAAGAGGTTACCCAGTGCTGGATGTATTTTGAAGGCAGAGCTGGCAGAATTCCCAGGACACAGAGTTTCAGAGAAAGAGGCATCAAAGACAACTCTGGGGTTTTGACCCATTCAGTCAGAAGCATGTGCTGCTGTTAGCGGACATGGCAAAGGCTGTGGGTGGCAGGGTTCAGGGCAAAAGGTGGAACACGCAGAGCTGGAGGTGCTCACAGACCCCCGGGAAGCCTGTGTGCTGGATGGCAGCAGGTGGGAGGGCAGACTGTGGGCCCAGGCTGGTGGGCAGAGGGCAGTCTGTGGAGGCCCTCTGTCTTGTCAGTGCCGCAGGACAGCCATTAGCTGTGAGCAAGGATGGCAGAGGCGTCGAAGCATCTGGGGACAGGTGGGAAGGGGAGTGGCCACCTTGCTGTGTGGAAGGAGAGCCTTGGGGACTCACATGAGCTCCATGCCATGGTAAAAATTAATGGAGGGCTACAGCAACCCAACATAGGCTGTGCTGCTGGAGGTTCAGATCCTTGAGGAATGAAGGTGTGGGTCACCTGGCCAGTTAAAGGACCATGATCAGTGGAGGGGCTGGCGACGGCAGAGGAAACAGGCATGGGTAGAGGGGAAAGGAAGTCGTGAAGGCAGACTAGGGCTGTAACAGCTGGGTAGGAGTTCTTCTCTGCTTTATTATTCATACATTTGTGTGTACTCACCCATTTCCTTGCTCTCCCTCCATGACTTGCTGATACAGGATCTCAAACGGGAATAGTGGCTGAGCTGGAGATGAGGTGAATGATCTCCGGAGACAGATCTGTGCCTTCCAGGCCTTTGTCCCTTTGTTTTCTGAAGAGGGATTGTGTTTCCAGCTCTGTGAGGGACTGTCACATGGGTGAGATGCAGGTACACCGCAGCTCCCCTTGCTGTTGGAGACTGCTGGCTGTCCTTGTGCACCGCTACCTTCTGCTCTCCATCGTGCAGGTGAGGCCCCTGGAGCTGCATATTCTCGAGCCCCCTTCCTCTTGGGCTGGGTAGAGACAGCCAAAGAGAGGCACCGGGTGAGATTTGTGAAGTGGAGGAGAAAGGGAACACACTCCTCCTTGGTGGCAGGCGATGACAGCTTGTGAGGGTCAGCTGCTTGGTGCTGCGGGCTGCCAAGATAGTTTCTGGTGGACTCCTTGCTTCCGAGTTGTCCAGCAGTCATGAAAGCCTCTAACTCTCCATGTGAAAACCATTTCCACAACTGAGTGGAGTATCTTGAGCGGCTTCCAGCATCTTCGCCAAACCCTGCTTGATGCAGTCTGATAGACAGCTGTTGTATATGTTGGGCCCCATGCACTCGAGTGTGCCTGGGAGCTGGGGACCTGCTTACTGATAATTTCTATGGAAGTCAACATAAGCACCCTCCCCTGCTCCCTCTGTGGGGAGGTGTCTGCAAGGCAGTGTGGGCTCTGTGGTCTCTCCAGGAACATTACAGGGTCTCTGTGCCTACAGATGATTTTATCAATTTTAACTAAACTTTCCTCATAAAATTGACAAGTGGTCTAAAAATATTTCTGCTAATAAGCTGTGGACTAATGATCATACTAATAACGAAAGCAGAAGTGATGGGAAGTAGCAGGACTGGCATGTATATTCCTAGCAGGGACTTTTCTTGCTTCCACATTAAGTTGTGAAAACACTGCTGAGCTGGTGAGACTTTTTTTTTTAAATAATTTTTATTTTGTTATATTAGTCACCATACAGTACATCCCCAGTTTTTGATGTAAAGTTCCATGATTCATTATTTGCGTATAACACCCAGTGCACCCTGCAATATGTGCCCTCCTTAATACCCATCACCAGCCTATCCCAGTCCCCCACGCCCCTCCCCTCTGAAGCCCTCAGTTTGTTTGATCTGGTGAGATTTTATATATTTGCATCATTAATAATTCTTTTAAAAATTATATATTTTATTATTATATTATTTTAATATATCATTTTAATATTATTATATTATTATATAATTTATTAAAATTTAAAGATAGATTTAAAAATAAAATAAATTTTAAAATAATCATGTTCTCAGTGTATGGTGTAGGTTCAGTGGATTGGTAGAGAACATTTAGGTAGAGATGCCCATCTGTGTGTACCTGTGCCCAGCGGGGGGGCACAGGGCAGTGCGTAACTCGAGGGTGGAGGGAATTGTATGGAAAAGCTATCTTTTTCTTTCCCTTGTATTTTCCAGTAGTTCTCTACATAGACAAAAAGTAATTCTTTTGGAGTATCAATTCTATAGCTAGACAACGGAATTCTCTTAAATTTCAGATAGATTTTTCTCCAGTGGATTCTCCTAGTTCTTCCAGATATGTAGATAATAATTTTGCTTCCTTCTTCCTAATTTTTATTATCAAACTGCCAGGCCCAGATCGAGTTCTGTAACATCAAAGTATAGAATCTGAACGCGCTTGTAAACTGTTCTAAAAGTTAGAAAAAGACATCAAAACAATTTAATGGAACTAGCGTAAAATTCACACTAAAATCTGATAAAGGGAGCACAAAAATAAAAGTTCGTATTGATTGAAGCAAAAACTTGAAATACAGTTTTACCAAATCAAATCTACAAACAAACTAAAAAAATAGTGCAGGACAATCAGCGGGGGCTCATTGCAAGGATGCAAGGGTATTTTATGGTCAGAAAATAATTAACATTACAAAACATAGTTGGGAATTAATTTCCTGTATTAAAAAGTCACAAGGAAAAAGAAAACACTACTTGCGATTATCTCCACGAAATTCAAAATGGCATTTGATAGAAGTGCACAGTCACACCTAAAACAGGAATAGAGAGAAACACTTCCTCCACATAGCAGGAGAAACAAACTTAAACAGGAAGTCAGTGTGCCACAGAGTAGGGACTCCCTGAGAGCATACCCGTTAAAGCAGAAATGAGGAAAAGATGATCACTTCCCCACTGTTGTCCAACACTTTGCTGAAAGGACTCATCAATAGAGCTGGAAAACAGACAGGAATAAGGTATAAAAATTGGGAAGAAAGGAGCAAAGCTCTCATTATTTTCAGGTGACTTAATAGTGTATCTGAAACCAGCAGGAGAATCTAGAGAAAATTTCTTGAAAAATAAGGGAATTTGGTAAAATGTCTAATTATGGAATAGATAACACAAAATACTTTCCTGTAATAATTCATCTGCTAATTTTGTTCTATATTCTATGTATTTTTCCCTATATTCAAATTTGGTAACTCACATTTTCTTGGAAAGTCATCCATTTTTTCTAGGTTTCATATGTATTTGCATGGATTTGAGCAAAATATGTTTTTATTATGTCTCATGAATTTATTTTCTGTCATTTCTCATTCTCACTTGTAACTTGGGGCATTTTGCTTTTTCCTTTCCCCTTGATTAGATTAGCATGCCGCAATTTCTCCCTTTGCCCATCCCCAACATATTTTTCACCCTGTCCTGCCCTTTCTGGGCCCCGGGAGGCACACCTCTGTGGCTGTCGCCTAAGCAAGCTTGCATGCCTGGGCTGGCTGGCGTCTAGGAAGGGTTAGAAGGCCGGGCAGAGCATTGCCACATCACCCAGCTGCTCTGTAGGTTGGGCTCTCACCTGGCTCCCCACAGAGTCCCTCTCCTGCCTCTTCAGTCCTGGGGTGGGATGGCTTGATTCATCAGATGCGAGCTCCGGGTGCCCCGCTTCCCTCCCTCGTCCCCCTCACCCTGCCCACACCTTTGTAAGTAGCTTGGCCGTTGAGGGGGCCCAGGAGGCGCCACAGTGTGTAAATGTCCCATGGGCCTTAGAAAGGAGGGGTCAGGGGCGCCTGGGTAGCGCAGTCGTTAAAGCGTCTGCCTTCGGCTCAGGGCGTGATCCTGGCGTTCCGGGATCGAGTCCCACATCGGGCTCCTCTGTTGGGAGCCTGCTTCTTCCTCTCCCACTCCCCCTGCTGTGTTCCCTCTCTCACTGGCTGTCTCTCTGTCACATAAATAAATAAAATCTTTAAAAAAAAAAAAAAAAAAAAAAAAAAGAAAGGAGGGGTCATTCTGTTTGCCGGGCATGGTTTGAAACATTTTGATTCATTTTGTTACATAGACCCCCCCCCCCCCCCATCTTCTGTCATTGCGTTTATGTGATTGATTGGTCATAGGCAGACAGAGAGGTGACTGAAATTTGTTTGCTCCTGTTGTGTTTCTATTTCTCTTTGTATTTACTGTGGTTTTTCTTTTTATAATTTGCTGCTGCATTATTTGGTACATAAATTTTCCTGACAGTTAGAACTTTATTGTATATTATACTCTTTATCATTATAGAGTGGCTTTCTCTTTCTCCATAATGATTTTCCCTGGATTGTCTTGACTGGTATTGCTTCCACACCCCCAGCTTTGCTTTGTCTGTGTTCACTGGGAAGTCTGCAGAGGCTTCTCACTGACTTCGTTGTATATGCATTGCTTTCTTTCAGCAAGTAGATTTCTTGAATACAACCTTTAAAATGTGATTTATCCACTTACTGATATATCTGTTGTGTTTGGTCTTTGATCTATCATCTTTTTTGGTTATAATACTGAGTTTTAACGTTCTCTGTGTGTGTTTGTACTTTGTATATTTTGTTCCAGTAATATGGAGGTTGATTGTCCTATTTCATCGTTTTCATATTTATATAATATACTTGCAACTCCATTTCTTGATTTATCAACTTCCAGACAGTATTTGACAGCCCATGATGAAGTATGAGAAGAGGAGAAGATTAGACTTTGTTCCAAGTCCCTTACCTGCCCGTACCTCCAAGTATGCTTAGCTCACACCATTCTCACGTGGCCGATGTTAGCATATTGACACGGAGAGTTCTTGGTTCTGTGAGTAACCCACTTCTGGACCATCTCCAGTCCTTGTACCAGACATTGCCATGTATGCCTTGGCTGGCTGGCTGTTTTTAGTCAGTACAACTTTCAAGAGACTTTCATGGGTGCAGTATTTTGGGTACTTGCATGTTTGAGATTATCTATTGCTCAACTTGGCTTAGTATAAATTTTTTAAGTCATAGTTTATTTCCCACAAATGCTGAATATATTCCTCTGTGGTCTTCTGGAATGTGGTGGGGCTGGGAGAAATCTGAAGGCAGCCTGATTTCTTTCTTTGTAAGGAATTATAATTACTATTATTTTTTCCTGGATGTCTAAGGAATTTCTTCTCTATCCTTGAGAAAGCTTGCTAGGATATCCTTATTGTTGATTTGTCTGTATCATTTTCTTATGGAATGTGTTCTGTCCTTTCACTCTGTAGATACAGCTCTTCCTTTTTTTTCCCCAAAAGTATTTCCTTCTCATTTACCTTCAAATAATTTTTTAAAAAAGATTTACTTATTTATTTTGGAGAGACAGAGAGAGAGTGAGAGAGAGCGGAGGGGAGGGGTAGAGGGAAAGAGAAAATCCTCAAGCAGACTCCCTGCTGAGTGTGGAACCCCACATGGGGCTCCATTTCACAACCCTGAGAGCATGACCTGGGCGGAAATCAAGAGTTGGATGCTTAACCAACTGAGCCGCCCAGGCGTCTCTTATTTACTTTTGAATATTCTAATTTCCACTTGGTAGGTTCCCTATTTTAGGGATACCGATTATCCATTAGCTGGATGTTTGTTTGCTCTTCGTGTCCACTGACTTTTAAACACGACTTTAATCAACTTGCCTTTTCATTCCGCACTCATTTTGACCACATTCAGTACTTCCTCTTTGCCGGAAATGCAATGATCCAACCTGTCTTTCCTTTGCTATTTCTAATTTAGTTATTAGTTCTGAAAGGCACTCTATTTGTTTCCTTGCCTCTTTAATCTTCCCTTGTTATGCTGTTAAACTATTTTAATCACTTTTAAAATCCATAAATCCTCAGCAGTATACGAGCCCTTCCACATCATCTCATGTAATTCTTTTTTTTTTTAAGATTTCATTTATTTATTTGAAAGAGAGAGAGAGAGAGTGAGCACGAGCAGTGGGGAGGCTGAGGGAGAGGGAGAAGTAGGCTCCCCTGCTGAGCAGGGAGCCCAACGCGGGGCTCAATCCCAGGACCCTGGCATCATGACCTGAGCTGAAGGCAGGCGCTTAACCAATGGAGCCACCCAGGTGCCCCTCACGTAATTCTTATGATGGTTTTGAAGAGCAGGTATCTTTCTTCCCCAACACTTTATTATACATATTTTCACATACAGAAAAGACAATGCAATTTCAGTGACCATCCACTTATCCACCACCCAAATCCCCTCAACATCTTCCTATACATGCTTGAGCACGGTTTCTCCACCTCTCTTTCTTTCCCTCCATCGATCTTTCTTGATGCATTTCAAGTTGCAGACCTCAGCACGCTTGCCCCAAATACCTCAGCAGAGACATCTACTTTGGAGGTTTGTGTCAGGTTTGCTGTAACATGCAGCACTTTTGGGGCATTTCCTACTGTTTCTTGTCTCTCTCCCCACCCCCAGCCAGAGTGAATTATTCATTTTTTTTGTCTTATGTTTTTTCCGTTAATTTATTCATTTCTTTGCTCTCATATTTTCCATAGCTGCTATATCCTTTCTTTTCGTTTGAATATATGTAGCTCAATGGAGACTTCCTCCTCTTGTTAATATGGTGTGGGAGATTTCTCCTTGCCTTGCCCTCCTCTTATTCAAGACTCTTTGTTCTTTCCCCTCAGAGCTTCCATTGGAGGGCCGGGTATATTGTGTTCTCCAGTTTCCTGGAGGGATCTAGGGGTAGGTGGTGATGGAGTGGGGTACTGCGCTGTGGTTAATTGAGGCTGTGGACCTACTTGTGCTTGCCTCTGCCCTGCAGTTGTAATAGGAGCTTTGTTACAGGCTCTCTTCCTCTGGGGGAATGCATGTTTTAACCCGGAGGGAGGATCCCTGGCTTTCGTTCAGCTCAGAGCTCTGCTGCCAGGCTTAGGGGCAGACCTCCTTTCCAGTAATCTGCCTCTCCCAGGAGCTCCCAGCTTCTTCCAGCTCCTCTGAGGACCTTCTCTTTTGTCCTCCACTGTGCTAACACCATGTTTATTTATTGAAGAAGATCAGCCCTTGGTGAAAACAGACTTTTCGCTGTTCCCCTCCAGACTGCTGAGCAGACCTGCACCCGGTGTCTTCTCCGGGCTCTGGGGAGGAGTGGCAGGGTATTCCAGAGGGGCGCCCACCATAGCACTCAGCACCCCTGCATCTCTTCTCAACTTTTTCTTGCCTCCCCTACCCCCACGGTGTGATTGTTCAGTTGCTTTCTTACACAGAAGGAACCACGGGAACTGTGCCACCATGGCCATTCCAGCTCATGTCCCCTCTCTCCTTGTTCACCATTACTTTCTGAAATTTATGCTGAGGGTATCTCAGATTCATAATAAATTAAAACAGGTCTTATTCACTTAATAGCTATCAGATGTGACATAAGCCGTTCGCAGGTGCTGCAGTGAGGCTGGGGTGGCTGTGAGGCTCATTGTCCTCTGCCTGTTCAGCACCTTGGGACCCTCAGTGTGGGCCAGAGAGCCCACATTCCACTTCATCTGAAGAGCCAGGGAGCCAGCTCTAAGGCCCTGAAATCGCCACTGCCCAACAAGCTGCCCTCCGCCCCTGTTCTGAGGGACAGTGCTTTCTGGGCCCACTCAGGTTGCTGCTTCAGTGTGACAACATTGTCACATTGACAAGGGTATCTGCCAGAGAGAGAGAAAAGGAGAAGAGAAAGAGCACTGTTTGTCTTCAGCTCAGATGTGAGCCTCTCCCCCAAGGAGAGACTCATGTAAGACAGAAGAGTAGCATTAGAGAAAAATGGCCACAGGACAAGACCCTGCTTTTCTCAGAAGACAAAATCCCCAAAGGCTCATAGGCTCAACTGCCGTGTCTGGGGAGGTGCCTGACCATGAGATGCCACTAGAAAGGCCATTACAGTGATGAGTCACCAGGGCAAGTGATACATACTGTCCCTGTTGGGAGGACTGTATCCCAGCTCTGCCTTGGGAGGCCAGACGGGTGAGCCCTAATAAAACTGAAAAGCACAAAACCATAACCCCGACATTCTGCAAGGTTTTCTTACCAGGGAAACTGCTCTGTGTGAAGGTGTGAGCATGGCTGTGAGCTGGAGAATTGTTTACGGTGCTGAAAAATTGCAATGCCCACCATGCAGGAATTGGCGGAATAAATCATGCTATATTCACATGCATGCATTCTAACAGCAATTACAACAAATGAACTAGATTTGTATGAATCAACTGCAAGGAAGCTTAAAGCTGGAATATGAATACGATGAGTGAAAAAAGCATGTTTTAGGATTATAAATTCAGTATGACTTCATGTAAATAGTAAAAACAAAGCATTGCTATACTGTCTTTTTGGATGCATAGAGTAAAATCTGACTCTCAGGATGGGAAGAACACATACCAACTTCAGATAGGGTTCTTCTGTCCGGCCAGGGAGGAGGAATGGGGTGGGGAAGGGGCACAGAGCAGACTCAATAGTAGCTATATCATTTTATTTCCTTAGAATCTCCTAGGCAGTTATGGAAATACTAACATCTGTTAATTCTGGGTAGTGGGTACATACGCAGTTATAGTTCTCTTTGTATTTTTTCTTTTCTAAAGTTTTTAATTGTACTTTCCCCTCCCCATTTCAATGAAAAGGCCATGGAGTCCACCATGTGGCAGAGGGAAAGGTGGGAATGCACAAAGGCCGGGACCGCAGACTGAACACTGAGTTGCTGGGTGGCTGCATGGCCCCTGCTGGACTGTGTGTCCGTGAGCCCAGCCTGTGATTCCCTGGCCTGGCCCCCGCAGAACTGCTGTTGGAAACCGACCTCCATGCTTCGGAGCCAAAATATAACATGAAGACAGTTTGGGATAAAGAGGAATAACAGCTTTATTGCTTTGGTGGGCAAAGGAGGCTGCAACAAGCTAAGGCCTTTAACACACAGCAAGCCCGTTTGGAGGAAGGGACTGGGGGGTTTTACAGGGAAATACAGGATGTAGCCAGTTTTGACAGGAATTGAGTACTTGCTGCCTCCTTTGTGCTGTCTTGAGGGTGGTACCAGTTCCGAAACTAAAGGCCAAGGTGGGAGCATGGGAAGTTTGCCGAAGAGAGGAGAAAGGTTACTTTAAACCCCAACTCACTGAAGCCTTAGTGCAGCCATTTTGAGTTTTGTCCAACTTTATGTTTTTAAGTGGTTTCAGAAGGACAGCTGTGCAGGTTGTCTTGTTTGAGTTGAGCAGAGTGGTGAGTTGACATCTCTCTCTGGCTGTCTCCCAGGGCAGGAGTGATGGTTTCCTCCTTGCTGTCTGCCAGTGCCATCTCGGGATCTGGCTCAAGGGGCCATGCTATCTATGCATGCTTGTTGAATGGACAGGCCCTGAAAAGGGGTTCTGCAAAGGGGTGGGGCAGGGTCCTGCAAAGGGGTGACCCTCTGGGCCCCAGCCTCACCCCACAGAGCCAAGCCAGGGAGAGCTTGACTGGGCAAGGGGTGAGCACCAGCACAGAGATGGGGGCCATGGAGGAGTGTCTTCTTCTGTTCTGTACCCAGGCCTCTGAGACACACCTTGAAAAGGAAGAGCAGACCCAGGACAGTGAGTTCTCATCACCTCACCCTGCCTCAGGGATGCAGGAGCAGAGCTTTAAAAGGCTTCGAAGTGCCCGCCCTGGGCTTAGATTCATGAAGGAGGGCTAACAGCAGGAACAACAGTCACAACCACCACCACAACACAACCTTGGAATTTTGGATGCCAGATGTTCCTAACTGTAAGGTATCTCTTCTGTCAGGTAGCTGATTTTGTCAACTAGCCAATGGATAAAGAACGGGTGCCTTTACATGGAGTGTAAAGGGGAAGTATTGGTGCCTCACCCTAGACCCTGTAGGCAGGCGTGCTGGCAAGTCTTTGGACAGGCCAGCTCTGCGTGCCCGGGAAGACCAACAGGAAAGACCACTTCTCTTGGCTCTGTTTGTATGTATGGGTTCTGATTTTTAAAATAAGTAGTCCTGAATTGATAAAATAAGAATCTATTTCGTGTTGACTTTGTGCTGGACCCTGTGCTGGAGGGCAGGAATCACAGGGGTCCCTGCCCTCACAAAGCCCCCTCCCTCTGTGTGTGAACCCTGCTAGCTGGGAGCTGGATGGAGATGGGAGGGGGGATTCTGAGCAGATTTAGGAGCAGCCTGTGTCTGAAAGCCAGGGGGCTTGGAAAAGCCTAGTGCATTTAGGAAACTGTAGGCTGTAGGGGTGTGTGCATGCGTATACGTATGTGTGTGTGAACGCGTTGCATATGAACATGTATGCACACGCTTGCATGTTTGAGCATGCATGTGTTCAGGAGGGGTATGCAAACAGATATGAGGATGGAGGGAAGTAGGGAGCAGACATTTGAGTCCCAGGCAAAGAGACTGGCCTTGTCCTCTGTGAGTGGGGTGGGGGGTGGTCAATGAGCATATAAGTTGGTCAGGTGGGCCAGGTCAGGCCAGCTGGGGGGACAGGGAACAGCAGTGGCAGGTGAGGGATGGACCTTGAAAGAGTCAGGCCCTGCATTGGACCTTCAGGTGGGAGTGTCGCAGGCTGCACCCAGGCAGGGCTGCGCAGTTGAGACTCACTGTCAGACTCACCTGGACCTGGGCAGCATAGGCCGTCCAGTTTCTGATGACCAGGGAATTGGTTCTTAACCTAACTCTGGAAGTGAGACAGAGGCAAGGCATAAGGAGAAGAGAAGAGAAGAGAAGGAGCTGACAGAGTGACCAAGGGCTCAACCTCTTGACTGTGTTTTGCAAAACAGCCTCACGTACTTGGTTCAGATCCTATGTCCCTCCTAGGGGACACAGGCATCAGGGAGTGGCCCAGCAGGGAAGGATATCACCAAGTCAATGAACCAGATCTTTCGTTAGATAACTGCAGTGAGGGATACTCCTGTTTTTAGCCTTAGTGAGGCACTTCTCTTTAGAAAGGGTCAGCTTTTGAAAGTATTGCGCAGTAAGAGTCAGCACTCCATGGAGAAGGTGGACTGGGAAGCTTCCACGTGCCTGTGGAACTCTAAACACATGTCTCCAGGACAGACTGAATTCAATAAAGGAAGGGACTCTAACTCAAAGAAGTCATTGGATTTTGAGGATAGAGATAGAAATCTGGGCCTAAGTGGAGATTATTATGTTAGCTTTTATATTTGACACAGTTTACATTTACTTTTTTGTTTTTTTTTTTTTTACAGATAATGCCAGTTGGTTTCTTTGGTGATATTTTCATCTTATTCCTCATATTTGGGCACCATTGCTGTCCTCAAAACACTTGGGCAGCACCAGTGGAGCCATGAAAACATCGGCTAGGACTCAGACTCACTTTCTAGTCCTGTTGTCTGACCTGAGACAAGCCTCTTTACCCTTCTCAGCCTCAGTTTCCCTGTTGGTAGAACAATGGGGCTGCACTGGATTGTCTTTAATGTGTGGCCTAATTCTAACCTTCAAGGATGCAAAGGGCCATGTACACGAAGCACCCACATATGTGTGGGACGGCATCTGTCTGTGTGTCCATAGAACTGACATGAAGGACAAACATAAACAAAAATAGGAATAGAGAAGTTCTCTCTGTTTTTATTTATTTATTACTTATTTATTTTACATGTATGTATATATATATATAATTTATTTTATTATTATGTTATGCTAGTCACCATACAGTACATCCCTAGTTTTTGATGTAAAGTTCCATGATTCATTACTTGTGTACGACACCCAGTGCACCATGCAATATGTGCCCTCCTTACTACCCATCACCAGCCTCTCCCATTCTGTTTTTAAAAGACATCTGCTGTCAAATCCAACATTATTCACTTCTTTATGCCTGACTTCAATAATATGCTCTGCTTTATACCAAAAGCCCAGAGGTATGAAATAGATTAGCTCTTGGAAAATTGGGAGGTGAGTCTATTTTTCTATTGATTATAAAATTCACATATTCTAATAGGGAAAATTTTACAGGTACAGAGAAATCTGAAGAAGAAAATGAAAATTGTCTATAACATTACCACCCAGAGAACAGCATTGTTAATATTTTATGTACTTCCTTTTAAACTTTTCTTAGCATATAAATTCAAATATAGAAATCTTAAAATTGCAGAAAACTACAAATATAACAAGCATCCACGGTATAGAATATATATATATATCTACCATATAGAATCAACACCTGTCAATATAGATCACATGTATCATGTCTTTACTTTCTAAAGAATAACATAGCGTACAGTTGGAATCTCTACAGCCCCCTACGCCAGGCCAGTTCCAACAACAGTTGTGATTCCATGTGTGTCTTTCCAGTCTGTGTTTTGGGGGCTTGTATGTTACATACTAGTATCCATGAGTAATTTAGAATATTCTTTTCTGTGCTTCTAAAATGTGTATAAAAGTTACCATATTAAAAATTTTATTTTTCAAATTTTTGTGATTAAACATTACATTTTTGAGAGGTATCAATGTTGATAGAGATCTTGATCTTATTTAAACATGAATAGCATATTACTGAATGAATATTCCATGTTTTGTTTAACCATTCTGTGAATGGTGAACATTTGAGTTTATATGTATGTGGATATACAGTATATGATATAGGTTTTTACAGTATGCTTTTTTTCAAGAAGTATTTCATAATGAAAATTCCCTTGTATCATTGACAATTCTTTAAAAAATATCGTTTTTGAATATTGAATATTACTCCATTTTATGGGTGCAACAAAGTTTATTTAACTGTTAATTGTGTGGTCTGGTACTGTTCAGGAGAATCAGGGAACCATCTAGTACCGTGGACCCACATGAATAAGTTGGATTTCGAGGAAATGTGTGGCATCTGTGGACTTCAGGCTGACCTATGATAGATTTCCAGCATTGCCTTTTACAAGCTGAGTGAACTTAGCAAATTCCTTAAATTCTGGGAGCCACCAAAGCCCCACCTGGGCCAAGGGGACCATAATGTTATCCTCCACAACTAGGTCTGCAGGGAATATTGCATGCATGGAAGGTGCTCAGTGCAGGGCCAGGCATCTCATCTGCCCACATTGCTCATCACTAGCAGGGTTATTATTGAGAGCTGTTGAGAATTAGGTTTGCTCTCTCAGACTAGTTTTCTCCTGGGAACCTTGAGGTTACAGGTGCATTGTCTTGGGGTTGTACACATAGTCTGGTCCAACGCTTTCAAACTGCAAGGTGCATAAGCATTTCCAAGGGTCTCATTGAGACATGGATTCCGATCAGTACATGAGGGGCACCCCAAATCCTCTTTTATGAGCAGCTCCGTGGTCAGCTTGGCACTGCTGGTTTGATTAGCCGTGAGGGTTGGTACAACCTTGGCCTCTTCCCATTGGCTCACTCTTCTCTGGGCTCTGGTCTTTTTCCACATCTGTGGGTGACTGCACATGAGAGGGAGTATGGTTAGTGAGGCCACAAGAAGATCCTCCCTACCTCCTTTTCTCCCATCCCAGGGGGAGGCCTAGGGGCTTCCTGAGCATTAAGTTTGCTGAGGGTTGCAGATGTCTTCGTTGCTATCACGGTGACAAGAAAGACTTCCCAAAAAAGAGGCTTTTTTTTTCCTTTCTGTAATACTCCTAAATTCGTGAGTTTTTGCAATCAGGGATTCAAAATGGTGCGGGGGGAGAAACAAAGAAACCTCACTTAATAAGTGTGTTATCCTGTCCCGAGTTACTAATAGTTAATTTTACTTAAACTGGATTCACTCAGTCAAAATTTTGATCTTATTTAATAACCCGAAGATTTTTTTGACTACTAATAGAACTTAAAAGAGCAAATCTAACTTACGGATCTTGGTGAAGGCTTGCAAATGGGACGTTACGATGTTCACATAAAAACAAGAGATTCAGCCAACCAGAGAATGAAATCTACATATGCTGGAGGGGGAAGGGAAAAGGGAGCCTCCCCACTTCCTCTCCACTTGCCCTCCCATCCTTGAGACACCCCAAAGCAAAGCAGCCCTCCCCCCCATTGCTGTGTGGCTTCCAGTTGTCCAGAGGCAGTGAAATGAAAGGTGATTCCTGTTGTTCCCACCACATCCCCTGTGTCCCTGCTCATTTGGAGATCCAGGTGGCAGAAGACCCTGGGCAGAGCCCTGGTCTTCCCCCAGTGCCTTCCCTTTCCTCTTCCCTGTCCCTTCTGGACCCTGTTCCTGAGCTGTTTCTCACTGTTGCCTCATGCACCGCACACCCCTGGTAGAGGGCAGGCCTGCACAGGGCTCGTCTCTATCCCGGTGTGGCCTCCACCTTGTGTGCAGGTTCCCTTCTTCAGAAGCCCTACCCTCTGCCTCTGCTCCTCCTAACTCACTAGCCTTAGATTATGTTGATCACCTCCTGACACGCTCCTAGGAGATCTCAGCTTGTAGGCTCTGGGTCCTCCCTAGCCTCCTGAGCCCTGTGAGCATCCCCTCCTCACTGCCTGAAGCCAGCCCTGTCTTCCCTGACTCACTTCAAAGCTTTCCATCTTCACATGTGGTGCAAGTGCTCTTCCTCTTGCCAAGCTCCTGCTGATCTTCCAGCTGCCAGCCCCTCCTGCCCCCTGCCTTCCTGGGGCTCCTCCATCACTTGTGCCTTGCTGTCACTGCCACAGTCATCCGGGTAGATGCTTCCTCCAGAGCAGGGAGGCTTGCTCACCCAGTATGGAGCCACTGGGCATAGCTCAAGAAATCAAGTTAATCAGTCGTTAAGCATCTGCCTTTGGCTCAGGGTGTGATCCCAGTGTTCTGGGATCGAACCCCACATCAGGCTCCTCCGCTGGGAGCCTGCTTCTTCCTCTCCCACTCTCCCTGCTGTGTTCCCTCTCTTGCTGGCTGTCTCTCTGTCAAATAAATAAATAAAATCTTAAAAAAAAAAGAAATCAAACTTCCACTGTGCAGCATGGATCTGGACAATTTAATGACCTCCGTCTCGGCGAGGCTGTCACATTTCCAGGGGTCCTTGCACATATCCCTGTCATGTCCCTCTGTTTCTTGGGACTCTACTCATCTTCCATCCCCTTTGTGTTCAGTGGATGACACTGCCTCCTTCTTCACTGTGTTAACTGAGAGCACCAGTTGCTCTCCATCACCTTCTGACCCATTCTCTCCAGTTCTCCATGATTATGCTCAGCCTCATTCCCACACCCTCCTGAGAGGATGAGTCTTCCCATCTCCACTCATGGCCATATTTTCTTGTGTCTTGGTCCCAGACCCCTGATGTTTGTGAGTATATAATTAACATTTATCCACTCCACACTCCCACCTCCACTCCCACTATGAGCTCCAGAATATCAGGCATTGATTTATTCAAGGCTTATTCTTATTCAAGAATTTCTTATTCTTATCCTATGCTCAGGTGGCCTTCAATAAATGTTTGTTTGGTGAGTGAGTGCTATTGATTCTCAAATATATATTCCATTCTTCTTGCTGGCTTGTATACTAGTTGGCATCCCTGGGATGTGCCACAAGCAATCCAGACCCAAACTGATCCAAAACTGAAGCCATTGTCTTCTTTCTTAAATTAGGATAAGTCCAGTGTCCCCCATTGCCCATTAGACAATGGAGTTATCATCAACTCTTTCTTGACTGAATGAACATTCTCCCATGCAATTCCATTTCATGTCCCACAAATGTCCACTCTGTTTCCTCACCTAGGACTCAATGATGGGGTCCAGGCAGAACTAGTCTGATGATGATTCCAGACCCCTGGTTTGTAGAGCCAAGACAAGGCACCAGTGATTCTGTTTAGGCCACAGGGCCTTGAGAAAAGCTAGGGTCAGGTTGTTACTCCACCCCTACATCTCAGTTTGTATGGAGAAATAGATAAAGGTAGGGGGATTCTACCTCCATCATAGTGTCCAGGTCTCCTCAGTGCCAACAATAATCTGGCAAGCAAAAGTTTCGAGCTTGCTATGTAATTTATAGTGGAAGCATAACTTATTCTAGATAACTTTGCAAAGTAAGAAAGAATAATTCCACCAATTAACAGAAAATAATGACCACCAAAACATTACACAAAGCCATCTACAAAAGGACCTACCATATTCGAATAATATATCAAGAGTGGAAGCCGTAAATAATATAGTCTTTAGGGCAAAGGAACCTCCCCACTCATCCATAATACCAGATCTTTCTTGACTTATGATAGAGTTACGTCTTTTTCTCCCCCAAAGATTTATTTATTTATTTGAGAAAGAGAGAGAGAGAGAGAGAGAGAGAGCACACAGGGGGGAGGGGCAGAGGGAGAGGGAGAGAGAATCTTAAGCAGACTCCAAGCTGAATGTGGAGCCCGATGCAGGGCTCTATCCCATGACCCTGAGATCATGACCTGAGCTGAAACCGCGAGTTAGATGCTTAACTGACTGTGCCACCCAGGTACCCCAATAGGGTTATGTCTCAATAAACCCATTGTAAGTTGAAATGTTGTTAAATTGAAAATGCATTTAATACACCTAACCTACCAAACATCGTAGCTTAGCCTCACCCACCTTAAACGTGCTCAGAACACTTATATTATTCTACAGGTGGGCAAAATCATCTAACACAAATTCTATTTTATCACTAAGTGTGGACTGACTATCTCATGTAATTTGTTGAATACTGTACTGAAAGTGAAAACCAGGATGGTCATATGGGTAGAACGGTTGCCAGTGTGTGGGTTGTTTGCCCTTGTGATCCTGTGGTTGACTGGAAACTGCTGCCCAACATCAGGAGAGGATAGTCTTGCATAATGCTAACCCGGGAAAAGATCAAAATTCAAAATTCGAAGCACAATTTTTCCTGAATTTGTATTGCTTTTGCACCATCCTAAGGTCAA
This sequence comes from Ursus arctos, assembly GCF_023065955.2. NCBI lineage: Eukaryota > Metazoa > Chordata > Mammalia > Carnivora > Ursidae > Ursus > Ursus arctos. Next base: position 3,633,960 of record NW_026622763.1, on the reverse strand, counting down.
AAAATTGTAGTTGAACCATCATACGCTGGGGACCCTCTGTACTTAATAGTCCAATGCTCTAAGGCAGACAAACAAATAAACTCACTCTCCCAAAACTTAAATTGAATATGAGGAGTAGTTGGTGAGAAAATCCTAGGCTCCAGTCCTGGATAATTATCACAAGGAACTTAAGAAATATTAAAAATAATCTATTTCTGACCAAACTGGTAAGCTCAATTCCTAAATATAGTGCAGATAGATCAAATGAAGCCACTAATAGCACCATTAATCAAGTTCTAGAAACTTGAGGGGGTTGGGGGAACTGGCACTCTCGGGCTTCAGAGAATTCACACATGACTCTAAGGGAAAAGGCTGTAAATAAATGATCGAGGTTGATAGTATCTGAAGGCCAAAGGCATCTGCTTTTATTTTTAAGTATTCTCTCATTGTTGCTCCTTGATCTGAGGCTCTGCACCAGAGCCCTTTTTGTGTCTGAGCTGAGAAGCCACTGTTCTCCAAGGAGTGCATTACACCCAGAATCTAATGCATGGAGCTTTCTTTCTGCAGCTTGGTTTCCCCAAAGTCTGAACAGGAAATGAAGGGGATGGGAGCTTTCAAAGTTTTCTGGGTCAGCTGCAAGTGCCTTTGATTTGGCAAGGCCAGGTAAGCACTGCCTGAGGCCATGCACCCCTGACTCAAGCTTCAACTCAAGCCTTGGTGCCAATTCCAATTATAGGGGCACAGGACTGCAATGGGGAGATGGCTGCCAGTAATGGCGGGGAAGCAATCAGGATGTGGGTCATATAAGCCTGGCAAGTGAGAGGCTTTAGATGGGTCACTGTGATTCTTTCTTCAGGCACCTCTCTGCCTTTACATCCACATCTCCCTTGGCAAGGGAACGGAGGTGACTTTTACTTTGAAACTTGACCATTTTACTCTACTGCCTCCTCCCTCTTTCTGCTTCTGCTTTATCCTTAATAACCCCATAAAGCAACACAGCCCAAAGGACTTAATTACAGTTTGAGCTCAGACTTGTCCTTCAGGTCTTGGTTGAATGCCACCATCTCTGGGCTACCTTCGTGGCCTACCTTGGCCAGGTTAGGCCCTCTGGCTGGGTCGGCATCACACACCTACCTACCTGTAAGGTTTTGTGTGTTAACCTTGGACTTGCTTGTTGAATTCTTTGTCTCTCCTACCAAACCACAGGCCCTGTGGGGTCAGTGACCGCTTCTAGACACATAACCATGGTCAAGGCCCTTGATTACAGTCCCTCGGATCAGGCCAGGCTACTTAGAGTCATACTGCCTACATGGGGCCCAGGGAGCTCTCTTGGCCACATGAATATAGAGGACTTTAGGATCAACAGCTGGTTAATGGTACTGGGAAGTCAAGTTCTAGGGACTTTGGGAGGAGGTGGACTCTTAAATACAGAGGTGAGGGAGAGTTCAGTTATTGCTCTTGGCCTCTGGGGATGCCCCGGGTTGAAGAGGCTCATCCTGGTAGAGGAGAGTGTGGAGAAGTTTGAGCTGCATCTAGACCACAGGCTGAGTGGAGCAGGCTGAACAGTGTGCTTACCATTGTTTCATGACCCACCAGTAAAGTATTGTTCAAGGTTGCTCAAGATGCGGCTCTACCTCTGTTCTGTTCTGTTGATTTATTTGCCTGTCTTTATGACAATACCCTGTTGTCTTTATATTACTGTGGTTTACAATGTCTTGAAATCAGGGAGTGTTGGTCCTCTAGCTTTGGCCTTTTCAAAGTTGTTTTGGATATTCTACGTTCTTTGCATTTTATTTATTTATTTATTTATTTATTTATTTATTTATTATTATAATAATATTTTTCATTATATTATGTTAGTCACCATACAGTATGTCCCTGGTTTCTGATGTAAAGTTCCATGATTCATTAGTTGCGTATAACACCCAGTGCACCATGCAATATGTGCCCCCCTTACTACCCATTACCAACCTATCCCATTCCCCCACCCCCTCCCCTCTGAAGCCCTCAGTTTGCATTTTATAATTAGTTTGTCCATATGCAAAAAAAAATTCTGTTGGGATTTTGATTGGGATTATGTCAAATCTGTAGATCAATTTGGAGAGAATTGATGTCTTAACAAAATTGAGCCTTCTGATCCATGAACATGACATATGTCTCCTTTAACTTCTCTCAATGGTGTTTCATGATTTCCAAATCTTCTTGTCAGATTTATCCCCAAGTGTTTCATATTTTCTGATGTTGTAAGTGGCATTTCTTAAAAATTCAATTTATGATTTTTTATTCCTAATATATAGAAATTAAATTGGGTGTTTTTGTACACCACTCTTGTGACCTGCAAATTTGTTAAACTCACTTTTACATTCTAGTACTTAAAATTTTATTGGATTTTCTATATAGATGATCATGTGACTAGAGATAGTTTTACTTCTTCCTTTCCAAGTATTCTTTCTTTTTCTTGCCTTACTGACTTGAACTTCCAATGCAATGCTGATTGAAGTGGTTAGTAGACATCCTTGTCTTGTTCCTGATTCAGAGGGAACGTGTTCAGTTGTTCACCACTGAGTATGATTTTCTTGTAGGTTTTTTGTTGATGCCCTTTAATGGGTAGAAGAAACTCCTTTTCTGTTCATAGTTGCTGAAAGTTTTTTTATGTCTTTTTTTTTTCATCAGGAATGAATGTTGGATTTTTTCTGCATCTATTGGGATGAACATACAGTTTTTCTGTTTTAATTTGTTAACATGGAGATTACATTGGTTGGTTTTTGAATGCCATACCAATCTTGCAATCCTGGGTTAAACCCCACTTGGGGGCGCCCAGGTGGCACAGTCCTTAAGCGTCTGCCTTCAGCTCAGGGCCTGATCCCAGAGTGCTGGGATCAAGCCCCACATCAGGCTCCTCCTCTGGGAGCCTGCTTCTTCCTTTCCCACTCCCCCTGCTTGTGTTCCCTCTCTCTCGGGCTATCTCTCTCTTTGTCAAATAAATAAATAAAATCTTAAAAAAAAATAAATAAACCCCTCTTGGTCATGATGTATTCTTTTTTTAATACATTATTGGATTTATTTACTGAAATATTGCAAAGAATTTTTACATCCACATTCATAAGGGATGTTGATCTACAATTTTTTTTTTTCTTGTAATGCCTTTTACTGGTTTTGGTATTATGGTAATTCTGACTTTATACGATCAGTTGAGAAATATTCCCTCCTTTTCAGCTTTCAGGAATAATTTGTGTAGAATTGTTATTAGTTCTTCCTTGAATATTTGGTAGAATTAATTAGTGAATCCATCTGGGTCTGGAGTTTTCTCTGTGGAAAAATTTTAACTACAATTATGTTTCTTAACAGATATAAGGATAATAAAAGTTATCTGTTTTTGTGTGTGAGTTTTTGGTAGTTTGTATCTGTCAAGAAATTTGTCCATTTCACCTAAATTTTCAAATCTATTGGCATAAATATTTTTATAATTGTATTAGTTTCTTAGGATTTCTGTAACAAATTACCATGGCTTAAAACAACAGAAATTTATTGTCTCATGGTCCTGGAGGCTAGAAGTCCAAAGTCAAGTTTTTGGGAAAGTTGGTTCCTTCTAGAGGCTCTGAAGGAAAATCTCTTCCATTCCTCTCTCCTAAGTTCTGGTGATTGCTAGCAATTCATGGCATTCCTTGGCTTATAGGTTCTTGACTACAATCTCTGTGTTCATCTTCACATGATGTTCTCCATGTGTATTTCTCTGTGCTGAGTTTCCCTTTTCCTGTAAGGTTACCCGTCACTGGATTTAGGGGCCAACCCAATTTAGTCTGACCTTACCTTAACTTGATCACAAATATAGACACTATTTTCAGAAAGGTCACATTGACCGGTTTCAGGTAGACATGAATTTTTTGAGAACACTATTCAACCAGCACAATATTTTTTCCTTATTATTCTTTTAATATCCATAGAATTGTGGAAATATCACTTCTCTCATTTATGATTTTGATAATTTGTGACTTCTCTTTCTCTCTCTCTTTTTCTGATGTCTAGTTAGAGGTTTAACAATAGCAGTAATCATTCTGAGGAACTGGTTTTTGGTTTCACTGATTTATTTCTGTTGTTTTACTGCTTTTCTATTTCTATTATTTCCTTACTTCTACTTCCTTTGGGTTTAATTTTCTCTTATTTTCTAGTTTCTGAAGGTAGAAGCTGAGATAATTGATTTGAGACCTTTCACCTATTTAGCTATAGGTGTTTCGTGCTTTTATTTTCTCTAAGTACTTCTTTAGTGGCATCCTGCAAATTTCAATGTGTTGTGCTTTCATTTTCATTCAGTTAAAAATAGTATTTTTTTAGGGTTTTAAATCCTGTTTTATTTATTTATTTTTATTTAAGTATATTTGACATACAACATTATATTAGTTTCAGGTGTAAAACATAATGAGTTGATAATCGTATATACTGCTAAATGATCACCAAAATAAGTGTAGTTAATATCTGTCACCTCACATAGTCACACATTTTTTTCTTGTGATGAGAACTTTTAAGATCTACTCTGTTAACAACTTCCATATATGGAATACCCAATATTATTAATTATAGTCACCATGCTGAACATCATATCCCCGTTACTATTTATTTTATGATTGGAAGTTTCTACCCTTTGCCCCCCCTTCATTCACTTCACTCACGGCCCCACCTCCCACCTCTGGTAACCACCAATTTATTCTTTGTATCTATAGGCTTATTTTTGTTTGTTTGTTTGTTTGTTTATTTTTAGATTTCACATATAAATGAGAACATATGGTATTTGTTTCTCTCTGCCTGACTCATTTTACTTAGCATAATACCCTCAAGGTGCATCCGTATGTCACAAATGACAAGATCTTCTTTTTTATATATCATATTTTCTTTATCCATTAATCAATCAATGGATTAATGCAATCTAAGTTGCTTCCCATCTTGGCCACTGCAAATAATGTTGCAATGGACATGTGAGTGCATATGTCTTTTCCAGTTAGTGTTTTAGTTTTCTTCAGATAAACACCCACAAGTGGGATTGCTAGATCATATGGTAGTTCTATTTTTAATTTTTTGAGAAACCTCCACACTTATCCATAGTGGCTGTACTAATTTACATTCCCACCAATAGTGCACAAGGATTTCCTTTTTTTCACATTCTCGCCAACACTTATGTCTTGGCTTTTTGATAATAGTCATTCTAACAGGTGTGAGGTAATATCTCGTTGTTTTGATTTGAATTTCCCTGATAATTTGTGATGTTGAGTACCTTTTTATTGCCTGTTGTATGTCTTCTTTGGAAAAATGTTTATTCAGGTCTTCTGTCAATTTTTTTTAATTTTTAAATTTTATTATTTTTTATAATAATATTTTTTATTATATTATGGTAGTATCTACGCCCCCAACAGGGGAGCAGCAAGATACACAAGCCAACTCTTAACCAGAATAAAGACACATATAGAAAAAAATACATTAATAGTAGGGGACTTCAACACTCCACTCTCAGCAATAGACAGATCACCTAAGCAGAAAATCAACAAAGAAACAAGAGATTTGAATGACATACTAGACCAGATGGACCTCATAGATATATATAGAACACTACACCCCAGAACAACAGAATACTCATTCTTTTCGAATGCACATGGAACGTTCTCCAGAACAGACCATATACTGGGTCACAAAACAGGTCTCAACTGATACCAAAAAACTGAGATTATTCCCTGCATATTCTCAGACCACAATGCTTTGAAATTGGAACTAATCACAAGGAAAAATTTGGAAGAAACTCAAACACTTGGAATGATTGGATAAACCAGGAAATCAAAATCAATTTAAACAATTTATGGAGACCAATGAGAATGAAAACACAATGGTCCAAAATCTATGGGACATTGCAAAAGCAGTCCTAAGGGGAAAATACATAGCCATCCAAGCCTCACGCAAAAGAATAGAAGAATCTAAAATGCAGTTTTTATATTCTCACCTTCTGTCAATTTTTTAATTGGATTGTTTGTCATTGACTTGTATGAGTTCTTTATATATTTTGGAGATTAACCCCTTATCAGATACATGATTTGCAAATATTTTCTCCCATTTGGTTGGTTGTATTTTCACTTTGTTGATTCCTTTGCTGTGCAAAGCTTTTTAGTTTAATGTAGTTCCACTTCTTTATATTTGCTTTTGTTGCTTTTGCTTTTGGTGTCAGATCCAAAAAATCATCACCAAGACTGATGTTAAAGAGCTTAGCATCTATACTTTCTTCTAGGAATTTTTTTTTTAAGGACTATATGTATTTATTTGAGAGAGAGCGAGAGCGAGAGCGAGAGCATGAACAGGCGGAAGGGCAGAGGGAGGGGGAGAAGCAGAGATCCCAACACAGGGCTTGGTCCCAAGGACCCTGGGATCATGACCTGAGCCAAAGGCATACATTTAACAGACTGAGCCACCCAGGTGCTCCTCTTCTAGGAGTTTTATGGTTTTAAGTTTCAGGTTCAAAGCTTTAATTCAATTTTTGTGTATGGTATTAGATAGTGATCAAGTTTCATTTTTTTGCATATAGCTGTCCATTTTTCCCAGTACCATTTATTGAAGAGACTGTCTTTTCCCCATGCTATATTCTTGGCTCCTTTGTCATAAATTAATTGACCAATTATGTGTGGGTTTATTTCTGGGCTTTCTATTCTGTTCCATTGATCTATGTTTGTTTTTATGCCTATTCTGTGCTATAGCTTGGTAATTTTACCTTTGTAATATAGGTCGAAATCAGGGAGTGTGACACCTCCAGGTTTATTCTTCTCTCTCAAGATTATTTTGGCTATCTTTGGGATGTTGGTGATCCCACACAAATTTTAGGATTCTTTGTTCTATTTTTGTGAAAAATGTCACTGGAATTTTGATAGGAACTGCATTGAATCTGTAGATTGCTTTGGGTAGTATGGACATTTTAACAATATTAATTCTTCCAATCCATGAGCATAGAATATCTTTCCATTTATTTGTGCCTTCTTCAATTTCTTTCATCAATATTTTATAGTTTTTAGTGTATAGGTCTTTCATCTCTTTCATTAAATTTATGCGTAGGTATTTTATTCTTATTGATGCAATTGTAAATTGGGTTATTTTTAATTTCTCTTTCTGATAGTTTGTTATTAGTGTATAGAAATACAGATGATTTTTAAAAAATATTGAATACTTCATGAATTTGTGTGTTATCTTGTTAAGGGACCATGCTAATCTCTGTATTGTTCTGATTTTAGAATATGTGCTGCCAAAATGAGCACCAAAATATTTTTATAAATTGGTTTTGTATCCTGTAACTTTACTGAATTTGTTATAGCAGTTTGTTTTCTAATTCCTAATTTAACTTTTCATTATTTCATGTATTACTTATAAGCATGTTAGTTTCCAGATATTTGGGAATTTTTAAGATATCTTCTTGTTATTGATTTCTAATATAATACCTTTGTGACAGATAACAGCTTTTGTGTTCTTTGAATTCTTTAAAATTTACAAAGATTTGTTTTATGATCCAGAATATGGTTTATCCAAATAAATGGTCTATGCACACTTGCAAAGAATATCTGCTTTTGTTGGTTGGAGTGTTCTTATAAATATCTTTTGGATCAGGTTGGTTGATAGTGTAGCTCAAATTTGATTTTACTAATTTTCTGTCTACTTATTCTAGCAATTATTGAGAAAGGGGTATTGAAATATCTAACTATAATTTTAGATTTATCACTCTTTGAAGTTTTGTCTTTTATCCATTAATTTGGTGCTCTGATATTTGGGGCATGGGTGGCTAAGATTTTTATGTTCTAATGCAACAAACATTTTATTATTATGAAATAATTATTTTGGTCCATGGTAATATTTTGTGCTTTGAAATCTATTTTATCTGATATTAACACAGCCCCTCCAGCTTTCTTTTAGCCAGTGTTAGTATGATATACTTTTTTTTTCTATCTTTCTACTTTTAACTTATTTGTGTCTATGTTTCAAGTGTCTTTCTTGTAGGCAGTATTTGGGTAATGCTTTTTAATCCAATATGACAATATCTGGTATTTAATTTGGGAGTATTCATCCATTTATATTTAATGTGACTATTGGTATTATTCAATTTAAATCCATCATCTTGCTTTTGGTTTTCTGTTTGTCCTATCTGTTCTCTGATCTCCTTTTCTTCTTTCTCTGTCTTCTTTGGGATTTGTTACATATTTTAAAAATGATTTTATGCTACCTTCTTTGTTGACTTTATGTTATTATTTTTGTGGTTGCTTAGAGTTTTACCTCTCTAACTTCTCTTGGTCTGATCTGCACTTGCACAAGCCTGAGAGTCAGTGTCTCCTGAAGTTTTGTGCCTACATACCTCTTCTGTCTCACCCTACTCCTGACTCTGGTTTTTATGTCTTTATTTGCTAACTCAAACCTCTATGAGGTTGTAGGTTAGATTTGATTGATTTATCTCCTCATTGGGAGTCCTATTTTCTTGTTTCTTTTCATACCTGCTGATTTTTTTACTGATGCTGGACTTTATGAGTTGTTTGGTAATGGATATTTTTGTATTCTCTTACATATTCTTGAGTTTTGCTTCAGAACACATTTAAGTACTTGGAAACAGTTTGATGATTTTGAGTCTTGCTTTGAAGATTCTTTTAGGAGCAGTGCATCTTAAGCATCCTTAGCACTCTAAGTCTAGTATTCACTATTACTGAGGCCCCATGAATTTCAATGTTTTTAGTATGGTTGGTGGGAACAGGCATGATTCCCAGTCTTCTCCTGATGCCAGGCACTGTTACCTGCAATCACTGGGGTCTGTCTTTTCATGGTCTTGAATAGTTTTTTTATAAGTATATGCTGATCTGTTCTCGGCTGAGGAGTTGAGGCGGGTCCTCCGTGGTTAAGAGTTTTCTCTCTTAGCAGCTCTTTTGTACTCAGCACTGTTCCATGGACTCTGGTAGACTTGGTCTTCCTGGGTTTTCCATATCATCTCCTCAGCTTAGGAAGTCTGCAAGGCTCCTTCTTAATTTGAACTCCTGTGCTTTGCCTTTGAATTTGAACTCCCAGGGTGATAAACTGGGGCAACTTTATAAAGGTATATCTTTGCTTTATTTTTTCTCCATCTCTCAGGAATCATTATCTTCTGTTGCCTTAAGTACAGTGCCTTGCAGATATCCATTTCACTTATTTTATCAATTTCTGCTGCTGTTATGTTTCAGGTGGGAGGATAAATCCAGTCCTTGCTACTTCCTCTTGGCTGTAAGCAGAAGTCCCTATTTTACCCATACGAAAGCCTAGTTTTAAGCATACATACCACTCTGCTTAAAACCTACCTGTAGGGGCTACCTGGAGAAATTCAAATTCACATCCTCTTCAATCTGTCCCATCAGAAATATGCTGTCATCATCAAAAACCTTTAAACTCTAATTTTGTTACTTGAAAGAGCATAATTTGTCAATGAGTCATTACAAATTTCAACTGGTGGTTTCATCACACATGAATAAACATCATCACTTTTATAAATATTTTATTTATAAACCATAAATATATTTAACTGCTCACTTCTCGTACATGTGCACAAACACACACACACGTCACATATTCAGGGATGTTGATAGAGAGAGTGAAAAGTGCACTGGATTTTGAACAGGACAGATTTGGCTTTTTGAACCTAGTCAACCAAGCTCCCCTTTCCTCTCCATCCCTGTTTTGTAAGCATTAAATGAGATATGTGAAGTTCTAGAATATTCAGTAGGTGTTAATAGCTTCCACTCATCTCTCCTCTCCCCATTCTCACTGTAACCCACCTCTGCTCCCTCATTTTATGTAATTTCTTTTGGCTGAAATAATCATGAACAAAAAAACATCAGGGTTATTTCTGAAATACATTGAAATCCCTTTCAGGCTGAGTACTGTGTGGGTAGATTAACAGTGTTTTGTAGTCAGTTTGGGGGGCAGCATTTTGCCATATGGAGTTGTTTTTCATCAGGGAATGCACTTTCTCTTAGTGGTAGATCTGAGTCACCAGCACGTTTATGGAGTCATAGCTCCTTAGGGGAGCCAAGACCTTGAGGGATTAGAGAGATGGTACAACTCTGGCTCCCTGATAGAGGCTGGGGTTATCTGCAGAGGCAAAGTGACTAGAATGAACACATGGCAGGTGGTGGTAGAGCTGGATTTAGAATCTCCTGTTTGCTGATGTTGGGATTGTTCTTGTGCTGTGAAGAATTCTATCCCCTCAGAGAATGTGTTTCACACAACTGGTAGCACATAATTAGAGTAGTTTGGGGTTCATCTGGGCTGTGACTCAACTAGTGGGGGGACTCAAATGCTTTCAGTGTCATCTCAGTTCTATTGGCAGCAAAGAGGACAAACAGAAATTACCTGGTTGTGTCCATTCTCTTCTTATGTGTAAGACAAGGACTGCCAAGTTAAATTATGCCCCTAGTCCCTGTTGCTATGAATTCGCAGTTCAAGGTCTCCTTCCCTCTTCATTAAAAAAAAAAATCACACATTTTCTCTATTAACAAAAATGTAAAAGTCAGAGTTAGAAAGAATTTTTAAATTCCCATAGTGACTCCTATCAAAGACAACCACTGTTAACTTTTGGGATAATTTTTCCCATTAAAAAGAAATCTAGGATGATTTTTTGTTTTCCGTTTTTTTTTTTTTTTAAGATTTATTTATTTATTTTAGAGAGAGAGAGAAAGAAAGAAAGGGAGCACACAAGCAGGGGTGAGGGGGAGGGAGAGGGAGAGAGTCTCAAGCAGACTCCCCACTGAGTGCAGAGCCTGACATGGCAGGGTTAGGCTCAATCTCAGGACCTGAGATCATGACCTGAGCCGAAGTCGGATGCTTAACTGATTGAGCCACCTAGGTGCCTTGTTTTGTTCTTGTTCTTGTTCTTGTTTTTATATATATTTGTCACCATAGTCCATATACAATTTCATGTTCTGCAGTTTTCATCTTACACTGTAACAGAAGTTTTTCCCATAGTTATTATAAATTCTTTATAAAAATAATTTTAGTGGCTATAGAATATTAACAACTGGACTTATAACTTCTATTGCAACTGAATTCTAGGACTGAAAGTACTAGAGAAACATCTAGAATGTTTGATAACATATTGTTTAAATAACAAAATAATACACGAATATTATATAAACATGTACAAAGAAAATAATTAAATGTCCAAAAGAACAGAAAATAAAAAGCATGTAGCCTCATTCTGTACCTCTTCTAACCTCCCATCCTCTGTTAACCATTTATAACTTTTGTTTTTCTGGAAATGGACTCTCCATCTGTAAGTAAGAGTTGTCAAGTATTCTAAACCCTTGTCTAGTAATTTTAGTCCTTGTACTTGGTAACAGTGAAAGATATATATCCAGCAATCTAGGTACCTAATAAATTGCCCAGACAGATATCATGCAGCCACTAAAATTATTTTTATAAAGACTTTGTAATAAACATGGAATCAAGCATGCCCCTATCCTTGATTTATCAACCAAGACCCATGTATTCAGTCCTCAATATTTAAGAGAGGAATTTAGCTCATTTAAGGTATCCAGTATTTTTAACTTTTTCCTCTCAAATTTTAATTTTTATGCTATTACAATCGCTATTACAAGTAATTGTTATTTTGATAAATTTGAATTATGTCCTTACACCTCTGTTTCTTGGGCTGTCTACTCTTGGGGCACCTTACAGCTCTCGTGTCACACAGGAGGAAAAACATGCACTCCTCTGCTTCTTCCCAGCTTCATTTTCTCCTTCCCACTGTCGATGTCTTGAAGCATCACCTCTTTACATGACAGGGTTGATAAGCTTTCACTGAGGTTGCTACTGACCTGAGACTTGTTTTAGAGCTTCAGTGACCAGACTTGCATTAAAATTGGAAATCCAGGGGTAGAAGGACCAGAAAAATATTATACATTCCAGGTGAAGGTGGGGCATAAATGACCCCGCTCCATGGTTGCATCCCCTTAGATGTGTTTGCCCAACACAATAGGTCAACTGGAGGGACACTAGCCATGTTGTCTGCTGCTCATCTTTTGAAAATCTCATGCTTTCCTGGAGGAAGTGTTCACTCGAGTTGGGGAAAGGAAAACACTGGCAGCAGCTTCCTTCTCCCACCCCCCTCCCTGCCTGTGCAGAGAGCTCGTCCTTTTCAGGGGCTATGTAGATGGATTAGGGGGTCCCTCTGAGGTGGCTGCTCCCAGGGAACAGCTAGTGGTGGGTGCCCACCCCCCTCCCCAATCCCTGGGTCTCGGCCGGCTCCAGCTTTCTCTTTCACTGCTGGCTGGGGGAATGGCTCAGTGACTGGGATCCTTGTGTTCTGGTTAGGAGACTGGTAGGATAATCCCTCTCAGGGCTACATGAGGGACATGGGTGGGACGTACGTGGGGTAAAGCCTGCAAACTGTTGGGGGTCCTTGTGCTGAGCAGAACCCTGGATTGTCCTGGGCCATGTGGCATCCATGCCTTCCCTGACAGGTCCATGCCCATGGTCTGTTTCTGCTTGTGCCCATCACTGTTCTAGTTCCTGGGGACATGAACAAAGGGGACAAGAATCCCTGTAGAAGCTGAAAGTCATCAGAGGGAGGCAGACAACAAGCAAAATCAATGCCATCTATAGTGTGGGGCATCAGAAGTTAGCAGGTGTGATGGATAGGGTAGCACAGGGAAGGGCTGGGAACCTGGGTGGGCCTCGCCTGGATCCTGCCCTCCCTCGGGCTCCCCACTGTCCCGCTCTCCAGCATCGTGCCTTCCCCACTCTTCCCTGTGTTCCCAAACCCTGTGCAGGGAGCCTCCTGGCAGTGTTGGTGGTGTGGGGGGGTAGTGATGGGCAGACTGCAGCAGTGAGAGGAAGGGTGTCCTCCAGCTCCAGCCAGCTGCTGCTGGGAAGGAAGGGCAGGAGAGGGGGTGACCTCAGGGCTCCCCCATGAGACCTTCTGGAGGGTGTCCCAGGCACACGCCTCAGCTGTCAGGTTGGCTCGTGGGCTGGACTCCTTTTGCATGGAGGAAAGGAGGGTGAATCTTCCTCCCTTGGTAGGTGCAGCCCCAGAAGGCGAGCTGGGACTGGATGCTTGTGGGACTGCTGGCAGGCAGCGTTCTCAGCATTACCGGGGAAGTTGCCAGCACAGGCAGAGACAGTCCCAGGCTCCCTAGCCACCAGCTTTATCACTTCAGTCCTCAAATAACCCACCAAGCCTCTTTGGTGAGACGGAAGCCCTCCTCCCCAGTTGCCGTGACCTGGCATGAGGCTGACTCAGTCATTCAGTGGGTGCTGACTGGATGTGCCAGGCTCTGTGTGGGTGTGACCCTGTGCTGCACGCCACTGCCGGGCATGGAGAAGGCCCTGTGTGCTCTGCCTGGCTGTCATCATTCCTCATCAGTCCCCTAAGAGGGAGGAGTGGGCGAGGGCTCTGAGAGGGAGCCAAGGAGGACAAGGGGAAGGAGGAGAGAGCCATTGCAGGCAGGACACTGAGTGGACACAGCAGAGGGAGGGACACAGAGCCGAGCCTGAGCACCTGAGTTGGTGGGAGAAGAGAATCGAGATATTTCCAGGACAGCTGGGGATGTCTTTTCATTATTCTTTTGCTCAAAATAGAATTATCTTTCGAAATCAAATTTGACAGGCAGCCTAGGCGTTTTGCCTGGGCTGTCGGGAGGAACTGGCTTCCTCGCCTGCAGATACTTTTTTTTCTTCCAAAGGAAGAGGAGGTAACATTCTGCTGGTTTAAAAGAAAGTGGGAGGAGGGAGACGTACAGTGGATGAATTTAGAAGGGTGAGGCCGGGTAAGGTGGGCAGGGGAAGCTGGGATTAAGCCCTTTGCTACTCTGAAAGGCTGAGAACCCTGTACTGGCTATTTTGCCCCCTGTGTCCTCCCCTAGGAACGTGAGTCTTGGACCCCTGGGCCCCCAGCGATGCAGCCCCACAGCATAGGCCCCTGGCTCAGATATCACCGTGAAGACAAGAAGAAAGCTCAGCGTGAAAACCAGGGAAGCAAAGAAGAGACAGAGACCGGGAGAGCATGTCAGGCACTTGGGGTGGGGAGTAGGGAGTGAGGGAGGGGTACTCTGAGATAGCAACTGGGAGGCTAGTAGGGCAGAGAGGAACCCAGGCCTGGTTTGGCCACTGCTGTCCTCAGTTTCCCTGTCTGGTATAGTGAGGTGGTGTAGACCCTTCTTGCCCTTGCTTAGGTGGTCCAGATGGCAGATCTGGGGGAGGCTCTGCATTGTCCCTGTCACCCTCTGTAGCTCTAGACCCTCCATCTGGGATGCCACCTGTTCTTACTATTCTCCCTGGGGCTGCTCTGGGCACACACTGATTCTAAGTGGGGGTCCTCTCTGGGTTGCTTTCTCACTGCTGGAGGGTGGGCAGCCCAGGGCTAGAGCTTCTCCTTTGTGGAATTGACCAGAATGGGCTGGACCCTCCCCTTTCCCTGCTCACCAATAGGGATTAGATCTAGGAAACATGATGCAGGTGACTTACTGTTGCAACAAAAACAGAGGTGCTTTCTTGCTGGGCCTTGAACCTAAAATGAGGAAAATACTGTCTAAATCCCACATTTAGAGGATTAACAAAAATAGCTCACTAAATGCTTAGGACAGTGCCTAGTACAGTATGCACTTTCCAAGGGGAGAGCTGTGACCCCAGTGACCGGGAGCCACTGTGTGTCCAGTGCTCACAGACCTTCCATGCCTCTTGTAACTGAGGCCTTCTGCAGGTGAGTGGGGACTGGAATGGAGCCCCTCATGGCCTGCTTTGGCCTCTCTGAAGTCAGGTCCAGCCCCTCATCTGCCTGGCTGGCTTTGGCCTGTCTCCTACTATTCAATGGTCACCTGTACTCAGAACTAGCCAGCTTTGCCTCTCCTCTGAACACACAAGCCAGTCACTGACCTCTGTAGTGCTGGTCTGTGCCCCATGCTCAAGGCTGGTGAAGATGACCTGAATGGGCAAGGATGGTACTGCTGGCTAGCTGTTGGGCAGAATGAAGTCCAGGGACCTATGGAGACAGAGGGAGGGGTCTAGGTACTCAGAGCAGAACTCTGGCATCCTCCTAGTTGACATGAAATGAGTGGGAGGGTAACATGGGGAGGGCACTTGAGGGTGTTTCAGATGTCAGAGCAGCAGGTGCAGCGGCCTGGAGGTGAGACAAAGTGCAGACCCACAGCTGCACGTGGCTGGAGGGTCTAGGCAGAGCTGGCAGAGAAGGTGGGGCTGGCATCCCAAAGGCAGGGTGGGTAGGGCCCAGGGATCTGACTTTGCCTGCGCTATAGGGCCAGGTAGGGAGGAGTGTGCCCAGATGGTGGGCTCCTATGCTGCTCCTCCGTGGCCTAGCTCCCTCAGCCACCCCTGACTCAAAAAGAGTGATGGCTATCCTTCCCAGCCCCCATGGGCGCCCTCTGCTGTGCATTGAGCCATTTGGCCCCATCTGTGTGCTCTTCCCTGGGCTCTGAGTCTAGTCATGTCCACCCTGTCTCCCTGTCTCTGAATCCCTTTTGCACTTGCACAGGGCCTGCAGCACACTTGATGTGTGTGTGTGGAATGGATCAATGCAGCAATTAAAAATCTTAGGGGGAAATTTCCAAAAGGCAAGAAGGGGTTCCTTTTTAATCAAGGAAAATTGAACACATGCAGTGTTCTGTCTCCTATCAAAATTACATTTAAATGACAGTAAAGGAGTAAAAAAGAGCAAAAACTTACAAGAACAAAAAGAGAACCAGGGAGGACATAACACAGGCATGCCTCAGAGATAGTCCAGGTTCAGCTCCAGACCAGCTCAATAAAGTGAATATTCCAAGAGAGCGAGTCAAATGAATTTTTTGGTTTCCCAGTGCATGTAAGAGTTATCTTTACATTGTGTTGTAGTCTATTAAGTGTGTAATAGCATTATGTCTAAAAAACAATGTACATACCTTAATTAAAAATAGTTTATTGCTAGAAAGCTAACCATTCTGTAAGCTTTCAGCAGGTTGTAATCTTCTTGTTGGCAGAGGGTCTTGCCTGGGTGTTGGTGGCTGCTGACTGATCAGGGTGATGGCTGCTGAAGGTGGGGTGGCTGTAGCAGTTTCTTAAAACAAGACGACAATGAGGTCTGTGGCATCAGTTTAGTCTTCCTTCCATGACAATTTCTCTGTAGCACGTGATGCTACTTGAGAGCATTATACCCACAAGAGAACATCTTTCAAAATTGGAGTCAAACCTCTCAAAGCCTGCCACTGCTTTGTCACTAAATTTTTGTAATATTCTAAATCTTTTGTTGTCATTTCAATAATCTTCACAGCATCTGCACCAGAGTAGATCCCATCTCAAGAAACTGCTCTCTTTGCTTATCGATAAGAAGCCACCCCTCATCTGTTCAACTTTTATCATGAGATCGCAGCAATTCAGTCCCATATTCAGGCTCCACTTCTAATTCTCCTTCCCTTGCTATTTCCACCACAGCTACTCTTACTCCCTCCACTGAAGTCTTCAACCCCTCCAAGTCATCCATGAGGCCTGGAATCAACTTCTTTTAAACTCTTGTTAATGTTACTATTTTGACCTCTTCCCATGAATCACAAATGCTCTTTTTTTTTTTTTAAAGATTTTATTTATTTATTCGACCGAGATAGAGACAGTCAGCGAGAGAGGGAACACAAGCAGGGGGAGTGGGAGAGGAAGAAGCAGGCTCATTGCGGAGGAGCCTGATGTGGGGCTCGATCCCACAACGCCGGGATCACGCCCTGAGCTGAAGGCAGACGCTAAACCGCTGTGCCACCCAGGCGCCCCCACAAATGCTCTTAATGGCATCTGGAATGGCAAACCCTTTCCAGAAGATTTCCAATTAAGTTTTCCCAATCCATCAGAGGAATCTTTATCTATTGCAGCTTTAGACTATGAAATGTATTTCTTAAGGAATAAGACTTGAGAGTCAAAATTTACTCCCTGACCCATGGGCTGCTGGATGGGTGTTGTGTGAAAAGGCATGCCAGTGTTAATTGCGTGCATCTCCATCAGAGGTCTTAGGTGAGGAGGTGCGTTGTGAATAAGCAGTCATATTTTGAAGGAAACTTCTTTCCTGAGCAGGTGGTCTCAACGGTGGGCTCAAAACCTTCAGTAAAGCATGTTACAAATGGATGTACTATCATCCTCACTTTTGTTCTATTTGTAGAGCACAAGCAGAGTAGATTTAACCATAATTCTTAAGGAGTCCAGAATTTTTGGATTGGAAAATGAGCATTGGCCTCAACTTAAAGTCACCAGCTACGTTAAGGAACAAGAGAGTCAGCCCGTGCTTTGGTGCCAGGCATTGACTCCTCTAGTGTGAAAGTCTTAGATAGCATCTTCTTCCAATAGAAGGCTGTTTCATCTACATTGGAAATCTCCTGCCGGTGTAGCCACCTGCATTAATGGCCTCAGCTGGATCTTCTGGAGAATTTGCTGCAGCTTCTACATCAGAACTTGCTGCTTCATCTTTCATTTTCATGTTATGGAGATGAGTTCTTTCCTTAAACCTCACGAAGCGGTCTTTGTCAGCTTCAAACTTTTCTTCTGCAGCTTCCTCACCTCTCTCAGCCTTCACAGGACTGAAGAGAGTAAGGGCCTTGCACTGGATTCGGCTTTGGCTCAAGGGAATGTTGTGGCTGGTTTGATCTTCTAATCCAGACCACTCAAACTTTCTCTGTATCAGGTATATGGCTGTTTTGTTTTCTTCTCACTTGTGTGTTAACTGGAACAGCACTTTTAATTTCCTTCAAGAACTTTTCCTTTGCCCTCACAACCTGGCTAACTGTTTGGTGCAAGAGGGGTAGCTTTCAGCCTATCTCAGCTTTTGACATGCCTTCCTCACTAAGCTTAGTCAATTCTAGCTTTTGATTTAAAGTGAGAGACAGACGACTCTTCCTTTCACTTAAACACTTCGAGACCATCGTAGGCTATTAATTGGTCTTATTTCAATATTGTTGTGTCTCGGGGTATAGGGAGGCCTGGGAGGAAGAGAGACAGGGGAACGGGTGGCTGGTGGAGCAGTCAGAACACACATAACATTTATCAGTTAAGTTCACTGTCTTATATGGGCACGGTCTGTGGTGCTCCGAAACAATTACGATAATATCAAACACCACTGATCACAGATCACAACAAACACAATAATAACGAAAACGTTTGAAATATCACAAGAATAACCAAAAGGTGACGCAAACCCGAAGTGAGCAAATGCTGTTGGAAAAATGGCATCGATAGTCATGCTCAACGCAGGGTGGCCGCAGACCTTCAATTTGTGAAAGATGCAGCATCTGCAAAGGGCACTAAACTGAAGGGCAATAAGAGGAGACGTGCCTGTATCAGAGAGGAGGTGTTCAGAACGTTTTAGAAGCCTGGGAGTGCGTGCATACATAGTAAGTGACTTTGGACACTGGAGAAAGCTAGACCTAATCACCTATTATTGGTACAAAACTCCAGGAAGGCTCTAGAATTAAAGGCAGGGTGCTGGGGTGGGATTGGAATGGAGAACCAGATAAACGTTTTGAGGACAGTTGGTCCTGATTCAGGGCCTGAGAATGGCCCACCTTGACTGGCTCTGTGGCCTACCTGCTCCTCTTCTGCTCCAGGTGGGACAAGCTGTGGTTTCTGTGCTCCGTGGAGATTTGGGGAATAAGGCAGACTGTGATAAAATCACCAGAACCTGGTGAAATCCATGCTGTAAAGCCGGATCCCTGTCTTCAGGCCTGGTCACCTATCCCTCCTGCCACTGTCAGCCGTGTGGCTTGGGGACAGCACCATCTCGTTGTGATGGTGATGATCTTCCCTTTGGGAGCCCCCCAGCATCCAGGCCCGGGGCAGCCATGGGAGTTACGGAGACCTGGAGGGAAACCCAGAACCTCCTTGAGGCAGGCAATGCCCTTCCTCTGAGTGCTCCTTGGGCACCAAAGCAGCTTCTGGTCAAAGCTCTTACTTTTCCTTGGCTGCAGATGGGTTTATCAGAATGTGTCTGACACTGGCAGGACCATTCACGTTTCACCTCAGGCATACAGTTTGTCCCCTGGACCGTCTGTAAAGCACTAAGCTGATTGCTGAGATTGCCTGTGATGTGAACTTAGCATCCTCTCAGCTTTGCCACAGCTGTAGCCCTCTGACCCTGCCCCTCTGCGGTCCCCACCAGGCAGAAGCTGGGTCTGTGTGTGCAAGGTGCCACCCGTCAGCTTGGATGGCAGTCACCCTCTCTAAGCACCATATCATGTAAGACAGCAAGGTGGGTAGTGTGGGCCTGGTGAAAGAAAGGACACCTAACAGCTCTTCCAGAGCTCACCTGGCCAGCAGCCTGTTTTGGAAGACTCAGGTGAACTTGCTTTCCTAGTTTCCTACATCATTCCCACCATGGTGTTTCCAGAGAGGAGAAAACAAGATCTCTTAGGTGTTAAGAGTGGGTCACAGGAATCTTCTTATGAATGCCATCTTCATCACTCTGGTTGCTCAGGTGGGAAGTCTGGGAATTATCTTGCTTCCCTCTTCTCTGGTATCCCATATCAACAAATATATTCAGAATCGGGCCCCTCCTCCCACCTCTCACATTTTCCCTGGTCCAAGCATCCAGCCACTCTGGCCTAGGTGGCTACCAGGGCCACCCATCCGGCCTTGCTGCTTTCACTGTACCCTGCTGTCTATACCTGGCACTACAGCAGAAGTGACCCTGTTACACCTGAGTCATATTGGGTCTATCTTCTGCTCAAACCCTCAGTGGCTCTTATCCCTTGTGGCCCTCCTGGACTGTCCCTGCAGGCTGCCCCCTTGCTCCGTCCCAGATTCATCTGTTCCCTGTGGGTGCCCAACTCACCCTGCTCCGGGGCCTCTGCTCTGTGCCTCTGTGCTGGAGATATCCACATGCTTGTTTCCTACTCCCCTCAGGTCACAGAGGCCCTCCTGATCTGAGCAGTGGACCGTATCCCCACCCCGCCCTCTCTGTTGCCCTTCCCTATTTGGTTTTGTCCACTGCACTTGTTATTAGCTGACCCAGTTTATATTGATTTGTTCACTGGCATTTTTGAGTCTCCCCTCACTGGAATATGAACAGCATGAGGACAAGGATTTCATGTGTTTAGTCAGCTACTGTATCCTTAGTGCTTATGTTCCCAGCATGCACTGGGCCCAGAGTTCCAGGTCTTTACCACAACAGTGCTACTGCAACAAACAACCCCCGCAGGCAAGTGTACGGGCTTCCTGGGCTAGCCTGCACCGAGCCTATGAGGTCACCTACAGCTTGCAGCCTTTACAGTCCAGGCTGCAGGGAAGCCCAGTCATGAGGCCATGGGCAGGTGGCCAGTAAGGCAGACTTAGTTCCTCACCATTGCCAGGCTACCTTTCCTGATTCAAACTTGGCCTCTGGTTCCTTGGCCAAGTTATTGAAGCTTTCTTAGCCTCAGTGTTCTCATCTGTAAAATGGGGATGATAACACACCTCCCTCAGTGATTACTGTGCTGATGGACAGATCTTCAAAGTGGATGGAGCAGTGGGACTTGCATTCCTACCTCTGTCCCAAATGCCAATACCCCATGGAATTTCTTTTATGGATTCTGGGTGAAGATTTTGCTGAGCCGTGAGCCCTGAACTGCTTAACACTCTGCTTTGTAAGTATCCCTTAACATATCCATTCATGAATTCAGCTGATGCAGGGTGCAAGGTGCAAAATCAATTTCCTACAGGTTCATAGCTGACTTTACATCGGTGGCAGTCCTTCCACTGCTGCTCTCGAAAATGCCACCCCTTACCTTTCATAGGTGGTGGGATGCCCCACACCCTGACAAAATGAGCGGCCAGGTGATATTTTCTAAGAGGGGTTGTCTACCTCTTTTGCTCATGTTGGAAGAGACCCCTGTTCTTAGGAAATATAGTCAATAATATTATGACAACCTTGTATGGTAACAGATGGTAGTGAGACTTATCTTGGTGATCACTTTGTAATGTACACAAATGTTGAATCACTATGTTGTACACCTGAAACTAATATAATATTGAATGCCAACTTCACTTCAGTTAAAAAAAAAAGACCCCCATTATTTCTGTGGGACAAGTGTAGTCCTGTTGTCTGAGCCTTATGGGTTGTTCAGGGATCATGTGACTGTGAAAAGGCGGGGCGGGGGGAGGTTGCTTTCAGCTCCTTTGTCCAGAACGAGAGGTTCTTGACTGGAATGCAGCTGGGACTGGAGACCTACCTCATGGAACATGGATGCAGACATTTTCCATGTCACTCCATTAAATGTCCACACATTGTCAGCCCCCCAGGCCAGTGGACTCAGAGGCTCCTAAGAACCTCATGACACCCAGGAGCATCTTTCAAAGACTCAGGACATCACGGACAAGTTTCAGAGAGACTGGAAAGGTGCTAAAACTGGCAAGTCCATGCTAGGGAGCCTTGAGCAGCCAAAGGGAGCAGGGAGGTGGGGAGGGTATCGAACTGGGCTCCAGACCAGGCTTTGTTGGGACTGAGCTTCTAGAGTACCTTCTCACAGCCCTGCAGCCAGCCATTCTGGTCCTGCATCTCCTGCTGGGCTCTGGATGAGTCTTCAGTCAGTGAGGGAGACAGAAAACAGATAGGCAGGTGCTGTACTGTGTAAGGTACTGGAGATGTGATAGAAGATCCAGAGTCAAGGGGTACAGGACAAGGGAGGGTACTCAGCTCAAGCTCAGGGAGATCCAGGAGAGGCAGCAGGGAGGCTTCCTGAAGGACTTGCCAGCTGAGGATGAGACAGAACAGGAGCATGAGCTAGCCAGCCTTGAGTGGCAGGCAGAAGTGATGCAGGGGCCCAGACAAAGGGAGGACAGGAGCAAAGCCCAGAAGTGCAATCAGTGTGTGTGTCAGCAATATTGTGCAATGAGAGAGTGTGAGCTGGAGCTAGGGAGATGGGAGACATTGCACAGGGGCTGGCGCAGGGTATTAATGAGTCTGGACTTTATGTTGCAGACATAGGGGGGCCATTGTGGGGTTTCAAGCCAGGAAGTGACAGATTGGATTTGGATTTAACCTAGTGGAGGAGTGTGGATGGGGGTGGGGTGGCTGGAGGCACAGAATCCAAGGAGGAGTCTGTGGCAACAATCTCAGCCAGATGGGATGTGGTCCTTGATTGGACATGGAAGACAAGCCAAAGGGAGGAGTCCTTTGTAGCAGCTATGGGAATAGAAGGCACAAGAAGCACCCCAGCTGAGACCTCCTGAGGGAGTCTTCCCCGTGGGCCCAGGGTGGCCACGTGGGGCAGCCAGAGGCTCTGCGGCTGCCAGCTTGAAGCATTCCCATGCTGCAGACCTGGCAGGCAAAGTACTTAAATATTTATTACAAACAGAAATTGATGTTGGAGAACTAAATTCTCAAAAAGGAAATCGAAAGGAAAGGGAGGGTGGGCCTCTGAATTCCAATTTGTAGCACCTGGCCTCTGCATATTTCATAAACTCCTCCGAGTGTGGAGGGACCAGATGTTCAGGACGCTAGGAGGTCCGGCTATTCACACTCCAATGCTCTGCCTGGCAGCAGCTCATTATTCAGGGGCTGTGGTGAGGAAGGTCAGATGCAGAGATGCTTGAAAAAAAGAAGAGTGAATGAAATCATGATGGACAGGGGGAGGACTTGTGTCAAACTGCTGAAGGAATAATAGATATGAGAAGTGAGTTGAGAATTGAAATGAACATTGGAAAAAGGTAATGGCAATTTCCAATGTTTGGAAAGAGCATTGACTAGGAAATCAGCTAGACCTTCATCCTTTTACCAGCTCTGAGAACTTGAGAAAATGTCTTAATGTCTCTATACTCAGTGGAATACAAATAATATAATCTACAACCATCATTATTATCCTTTTCACCATCACCATCATCACCACTATCACCGTTATTATTACCACCATCACCATAATCACCATCATCACTACCATGATATTACCATTATCATCACCATCATCATCATCATCACCATCACCACCATCATTACATCACCATGGCCATTACCATTATCATCACCATCATCATCATCATCACCATCACCACCATCATTACATCACCATGGCCATTACCATCATCATCACCATCACCATCACCATCATCACCACTATCACTGTTATTATTACCACCATCACCATAATCACCATCATCACTACCATGATATTACCATTATCATCACCATCATCATCACCATCACCATTATCATCAGCACCATCATCACTATCATCATCACCACCATTACCATCATCACTATCATCATTTCCATCACCATGGCCATTACTATCATCATCACCATGATCATTACCATCACCATAGTTATCACCATCATCACAATCACTATTATCACCATCATCATTATCACCATCTTTATCATCACCCCGCCATCATTACAATTATCATCATTATTAACATTATCATCATTTTCATCATATTGACCACTCACTGTGTGACCCACACATAGTATGATCTATTTTTAAAACAGTGGTATTATTGCAATCTATTGTCTATATATCCCTCGCACAATTGAAGAAACTGAGTCATAATAAGTTTGGGTCAAGTTGACCAGAGCCAATAAATGGCAGAATGATTCTGCCTGATAGCACAGCACCCAGCATCTCCTGGGTTGAGTGTTGCTGTGAATATTAAACATACTGATATTTGCACATTGCTGGGTGAAGCAGGTCTTATTACATGGAGTTTCTTATTACATGTGTCTTACTTGGTAAAGAGCAGCTGTACTATGGCCTTGTCCAGAGTTGGCATGAATCAGGTTGAGACCTGTTAAGCAGAAACAAAGTCCAAAGACATTTTGGGGACCCTACTGTGTGCTGGGCAATGTGCTGGGAAGCACTGGCTCTGCAGCCCTTGACACAAGCACCAAGAACAATGTCTGTTGCCTGGACACGGGGTGGTTAATGTGCAGGAGGGGCACACGCTGGAGGGCGCCTGGAGACTCCCTCTGCCTGTTGCCCAGTGAGACCTGGTTGGTGGCTGCTGTGTCAACTCCCAAAGACTAAGGTGGAGAGAGAAGAGCTTGGTCAGCAACTCCAGTGGTGCTGGTAGAGGCCAAAGGCCTGCTGGCTCCTGTTCAGGTGCTTAGGTGGGTGCTTGGCAGCCATACCCAGGTCCTGAGTTGGTTAGCAGAAATGGCTTGAATAAGAGAATAGGTCTTTGACATTTCGAGAGCAAACGGCTGAGGAATTCGAATACATTTTAATTACTTTAATAAAGTACACCCTATAGAATGCATTTTAATGGCAGGAGGAAGGAGGGATTATTCCAGCGCACTGCATAATTTATTTCATGCACTGTAGAGTCACCTCAGACATAGAGGAATTATGCACTGTGCTGTTGGCAAAGGAGAAAACAGGCAGAAAAGGGATACTTTTCTTATTGGCCTAGTCTTTTCTATCTTGTTAAAGGGTCTAAATTTATTTTCAAAATCTAAGTCAGAGCTTTACCATCCAAAGATGAACCTTTTGTTAGTATTTTATAAATGTACCTTTTCAGTCTTCTTTTTCTTTTGCTATTTTTTTTTTAAGAAAAGAAGAACAAGAAAAGGAGGCAATGGAGGGTTAAGAAGTATTCAGGGGAAGGAGGGACCCTCAGGGAATCCTGAGGGTGATGTGATGCCATAGAAAGTGGGTTGGTTTGTGATTAGATAAATGCAGGTTAAAGCTGCACTCTGCCCATAATGCTGACAGCCACTGAGTCTCTGTGCTTCAGTCTCCTTGTCTTCAAAGTAGAGAGCAGAGTACCTACCTGTCAGGATCTGCAAGGTTAAGTGAGGTGAGCTGTAGGAAGCACCTGGCGGTGCTTCAGTAGGTGGCCGTCCCTCAGGTGCCTGAGACCTGGGTGCTCTGGGCCACACAGAAGACATGCCCTGTGCTCCGTGGTGGTGCCTGGGATCAAGTCATTACCCTAGCATGCACAGGTGTATGGTATGTGTGCATGCATGCTTGTGTGGATACACGTACACACACACACACACGCACACACACACACACACACATGCAGATAAATAGTGGAGCTGGGGACACAGCTAAGGACAACCAGAGGACACACCAGCCAACCAGGAAGCATTTGAAAGGTGAGGAGCATTTCAAAGCCAGTACAGGGTGTGCAGGCCTCTGCTGTCTGCATGAGCTGTGTCTCCCATGGCCAGACCCTTTCATCCAGTGCACATCCCTGTGGGAGCTTTTGAGGAACACAGGCTCCATGCTGTCACATGGCCCCTGGGCCAAGCAGAGGCTTTACTGTAGCTGAAGGAAGAGATACCTCACTGCCACCAGGTGTGTTGGCCATGGCAGCTGCTCTCTTCTTAGTCACAGTTATCAACCATGGTAAGTACCATCAACCCCAAGAGCCTGTGAGGCTCTAAGATGGCTCTTGACATAGGGCATCATGTATGTGGGATAGACTGAGTGTCCTTGCCTTGAAAGATACTTGGGATAACATGGTAGCTGTGTCTGCAGCGGACAAAAGAATGTGTCCTGGGCACAGTCTTCATGGCTCTGAGGGGCCGGGTGCTGGCCTTCAAGACTCAGAGAGAAGGTGTTAGGCCCAGCATTCCACAGGCATATTCCTGTCTATCTGAAGTGGAGGCAATGCCGGTGCTGTCTGCTGCATGACTGAGAGGTGCATTTACTTGTGGCGTGCTAGTTCATTCCACTTAATATTTTGAAGTCCACTTCCCAGGGGGCACTGTGCAGGTGAGTGTGGAGGCTGAAAGATGGGTACCACCTCCCTGCCTCCCAGTTCCCCAGGAAGGAGGCCTGTGTTCCCTCCCTTGCATCAGGGCTGGCTTGAGGCTGCTTTGACCAACAGAGAATGGAGGTCGTGAGGGCCCAACCATGCAGAGAGCTTAGAAGGGGCTTGTACAGGGAGAGGGGGGCCTATTGCTTGAGGCCAAGTGTGGGTACCGCTGGAGAGTGCTGCCCCCACAGCCCAGTGTGAGGGCCGGGGTCCCAGAGGACAGGTGCCAAGTGGATTCTCTGAAGGGAGTCCTCCCACTCTCCCTTTCTCACCCCTGCTCAGTTATGGGGCCCTGAAAATATGCCTTGTTTTGGTTTGCATTCCTAATTTCTGATTGGAAATTTTGAAGATATGAAAAGGTATAAAGGAAAAGTAGAAATCATCTGTAACTCTCCCACTTAGAGATAACTCCTATTATAGTCTGATAATTTCCTTCTGACTCTTTCAAGAATCACTCTTTTGAGATAAAGACCATAGGCTCCCCAACACACAGAACAAGAATTCCCATGTGCTCGGGAAAAGTGCCCATCCCAGTGGCCTTGTGGGCTGTGCAGTGCACTTAGGTGGCTTTCCTACTCCTTTGTGCCTCAGTTTATTCCTCCGAAATGGGGATAATAAGAATCTTTACTTCATAGGCTATCTTTGGAGCATTCATTGTCCTGCTAAAATTAAACTGGGGTCACAGGGGACACTATGTGAGCTTTGGTGCTTGTATGATTGTGCAGAGAGCTGGCGTCTGTCAGGCCCTCATCGGGGTCCATGCACAGTGCCCTTTCTCTGGAACTGGGAGTGTCATACCTCTGCCCCAGGAGAGGCCCGTGGACAAGGACTGCATGCCCCAGGGGAACCCCACACTTCCAAGCAGTCTGTGCTTGGGGCCTCGCTCCCCTAGCAGGGTGAGACTGACTTTACCTGAGGTCACCTGAGTTGGCCCTTTCCAGGGGGAAGCTGCCGGGGCTGCCTCACAGAGCTTCCTGGAAAGCTCACCTAAGACTCTGACATCTGTGCACCGTTGAGCCCCAGGTTCTGCTTCTAGGGGACACAGCCCAAGACAGCAGTATTAGCTTCTTGTATCTGCTGTAACAAATTAGTACACACTTGAAACAATTGAAAACAACACAGACTTGGTAGTTTACAGTCCTGCGGCCAGACGCCTGAAATCAGCTTCACTGGTATTAAGGCTGGGTTCCTTATGGAGCTTCTAGGAGAGAATCCCTTCCCTTGCATTTTCCAGTGTCCAGAGGCCGCCACACTCCTAAGCTTGTGGCCCTTCCTCCATCTTCACTGCTTGTCCTCCAACCTCTGCTGCTGTCACCAAGTCTCTTCTCTGATTCATCCTGTGGTTACATCAGGCTACATCTGTAATCTGAATAATCTCCCCCCTCAAGACGCTTAACTGTATCACACATGTACAGTCCCCTCTGCCATGGGAAGTGACATTCTCGGGTTCTGGAGATAAAGACAGGGGCATCTTCGAGGACTGTTACTCAGTAGCCTCCAACAACTGTTGTTACTGTCAAAATTTTCCTTCCTGGCTGTGTGGACAGGGGCACTGCAGGAGCCAGGAAAGGGCAGAGACCAAAGTCTTGATGTGGGGGTCCAGGGCAAGCTTTGGGCTGTACCCTGTGCTCTTCCCCCTCCACACCAAACACAAAATCAGACCCAGTTCCTCTCTGCTCCAACCCTCCAATGGCTCTCATCTCTCTTGGAAACCCCCAGGCCTTTGCTCATGCCTGCTTTTGCCCCACTGATCACTAGTATTTTCCTGAACATTTCAACCACACTCCTGCTCAGGGTCTTGGTACACACTGTTTGTGCTGCCAGACACCCATCTCCAGACTTTCTGCCCTTCTTTCAAGTCTTGGATCAAGATCACATGGTGGGCCTGTCCTCCCTGACTAACCTCTTCAAACTGGCCACACCTGCACTTTTACTCCTCTTTTTCTTCTTGACATTTTGGTGCAGCTGACATAGGTTTATTTGTTTTGCTTCTGTCACCCTAGAATATAAACTGCTGAGGTCAGGGACTTTGTATCCCCAGTGCCTAAAACACTGCAAGTCTAGGTAAATGTCAAATGAGTGAGTGAATGAGTGAATGAATGAATGTCTTATACCTTGGAGAAAAGCTCCCAAAACATAAGATCCAACATCAGCAAGGTGGGAAAGAAAATTCTGGCTTGGGATTCCTGCTTCAAATCACCTGGCTGCCTCCCTGCTCCACAGAGCTCGCAGTTTACTGGGAAGGGTGCCAAGTGACCCCTCCTGGTATTGAGCCCAGTGTGCTTGGGGAAGGGGGCTGCGGCTGCCCACCCAGGAAGAAGAAATGGCTCTTTTTAAAGCCTGGTGACATCAGCACCTCCACTGGGAGGCTCCTCGGGTATGTAAGCTTCTTAATGACGTTGGACCTGAAGAGAAAAATGAGCTCTGTAAATATGCTCTCACAGACTTAAAATTAAATTCTACATTTTCCTGAGCTCATGGGAACTGACACTGCCATTAGTCTGTAATTTGTTTCTCAAAATTCTTCTATTTTAAGAAATTAAGCAGGAGGAGTAGAGGGTGAGAAACAAAAGGGAGGGAGGGGCTGGGAGGAAATGAGGACACCAAAGGCAGACAGTGTGGGGGGTGGGGCGGGTGGTGTGGGGGAGGCGTGGTGCAGGGGGAGGTGAGGAGACTGCTGAAGCCTGCGCTCTCTGGTCTTTTCCTCCCTGTGGATATTTCTAACCGGGATTGTCTTTGCTTCCAGTGCTGTGTGGAGACCGTGGGAAAGCCACAGTGGTTGCAGTGGCGTCAGGGCCATGTCTCAGTGAGGCACAGGGTCCCAGGCTCCCACTGGCACTCACTGCCCTGGCGACCAGCCTGACCTGCGCAGCACCAGGAGGTTTGGCCGATGTGAGGAGAGGAGCTTCACACACCCCTGCTGCCCTCTGCGCAGGTGGCAATGCTTCTGGAGGGCTGCCTGGGCCCTCCAAAAGTACAAACCCCACAGCTCTTGGAAGGAACGAGGGCAGTGGGTTCTCAGATGAGCAGGGGGCAGGGTTTCCTGGTGGGTGTGGACACCTCAGCTGTGAGCAGCTGCTAGTTTCTGACGGCTCCCATTTTTTGCACTGGAAACTGATCTACTGATTTCAATTAACCTTAGGATCATGTCCATTACAAAGAATCACCAAGGTGACTGTTGGCAGGTGCTTACTTATGGATGGGTGGTACATCACTGCACAAAGAGGTAGGGAATGAGCTCTGAGTTGGTATATTTGGGTTGAGTGCTGTTTGGGCCAAGAATAACAAGTGCAAAGGCCCTGAGGAGACATGCTCCTGGCTTATTTGAGGAGCAGCAAGGAATCCTGAGTGGGATGAGGTTGGGAAAGAAGGGTAGGGGATGTGCTCAGGGGTCCTGAACAGGATGGAGGCAGATGGGGCCTTGCAGGCAACTGTGGGGACTTTGCCATCGCTATGAGTGAGACAGTGGCACTGGGGCTTGGATTGAGGAGGGCCCCGGCCTGACCTACACGTTGGAAAGATCCCTCTGGTGACATGCTGTGGGGAGACTGTCAGGGGCAGGGGTTGGGGGAAGCACAGCTATGTGTTAGGAGGCAGGAGATGAGGGTGAGCTTGGACAAGGATGGCAGCAGGCAGGGCAGGCTCAGAGAAGTGGCTGGCTCCAGGTTTATGGTATTGGGAGGGGAGAACCCTCAGCTTTGTTGCTGTGGGATGAGGAATGGGAGAGGAAAGTGGGAGCCACAGCTAATGGAGGTTGTATCAGAGGCGGGCTGAGGGAGGGGCAGGTCTGGGAGGAGATAGGTGCAGAGGACTGTGGTGTTTGATGGGGTGGGCGTGTGCATTCCTGGGCTGTTCAGGCAGGCTGCCATGGCAAGTGATGCCTGTCCAAGTTGTCAGAGCGGGGGAGAAAGAAGGAGGAGCTTACCCTAGGGGAATGTGCACAGCCACCCATTTCCACTTCCCATTCTTGGTGACCCAGCTTCCCAGGGCCCCTTGACTGAGCAGCTGTGAGTCTTACTTGCTGAGGCATCACAATGCTCTCATTTCTGAGACCTGGAATCACCGGTGTCCCATTACCATCCTCACTTCCCCTGTCAGGGTTCCCTGTAGCCCAAGCCTTGGTTGTGGTAGCTCTGCTTATTAGCAGGGCCTCCATACTGGACTCGGGGGAACTGGGGCACAGTCTCCCCCGCCCCGCCCCGCTGGGAGCGCCCTAGCCTCTCAGTCAGCTCCGCCTTCACTCCTATTATCAAGACCATGGTGTGCCACGTTCAGCCCTGGACCCAGGGCTGACGCTCTGTGGTTTTGGTCCAGAAGTGAGTTCTACACTGACGACAAACACCAGCTTTGACTGCCGCTGGCATGCAGGAGGGCATCCTCTTGCTCTGTGGCTAGTCTGGACCCTCTGCCGCATCGACATCACAGGGGACACCCCTCTTCACTCCTGACTGCTCAGATCGATCTGGGCCTTAGTTTTAGATTTGCACCATGCCTTTCTTCTAAGGTTTTTCTCCTTGAAGATTTTTCATTGTTATTATTGCTACCATTTTTCAGTTTTTGTGTAACTTTGTTTTACCCCAAGACTTGAATAGATTTTTCAGCACTTCTCTAAAGGCCCCTAATGTGCTCTGAGGCTTCCTTCCTGTGCCCTCTCCCCTCACCCCTGCAGTCCTGGGGGCCTGTCTCAGCTGGCAGCTCAGTGGCATCCTGGGTCACCCCCACCTCTCTTTTACACTGGGTGCACTGTTATTTGGTTCTGTCTTTTCACGTACCCTGGTTTTCACTCTCACTTCATTGGACTCTATTAGGAATAACTTTTTAAAAATGTGGGTTTTACAGGGGTTTTATACAAAGTTTTATATAGAGTTAAATTTTTTAATCACTGCATTTCTAAAAAGATTTATTTTGCTTTCACATTTTCTGATAGTTTGGTTAGGTGAACAACTGTATGTCTTACAAATCACTTCTGCTTAGAACCTGGCAGGAACCCTCTGTTGCCTTCTGGAAACCCTGATGTCTGTTGTTATTGGGACAGTTAAATGTTTATGGGTGATGTGTTCTTTTGTCCAAAAGCCTTGTATCTTCCTTAACTCCGGCAAATTTCCCTCTTAATTTTTAGATACTTTTCCCCCTTCATTTTGTTCTGCCTTTTTGG
Source organism: Ursus arctos (assembly GCF_023065955.2). NCBI lineage: Eukaryota > Metazoa > Chordata > Mammalia > Carnivora > Ursidae > Ursus > Ursus arctos. The sequence continues at coordinate 3,603,107 of NW_026622763.1, read as the reverse complement.
AACTTTTACCAGTCAGTTGTTAGAGCTTCTGGATTGATGCCCTACATGGTTTATCATTATTGCTAGTGTTTCCTTCTACACTCCAGGGAGTATTTTTGTTTTTATCTTTCTATCAAATTGTTCGTTTTGGCAATGTATGTAGTATTCATGAGAATTTTCTTGTTCCCTAATTTTTATTTATTTTTAAAAAAGATTTATTTATTTATTTTTTAGATGGAGAGAGAGAGCAAGTGCTAGCAGCGGTAGAGGGAGAGAGAGAGAGAGAATCTCAAGCAGACTCCCTGCTGACTGCAGAGGCTGACGCAAAGCTCCATCTCAGGACCCTGAGATCATGACCTGAGCCGAAATCAAGAGTCAGATGCTTAACCGACTGAGCCACCCAGGTGCCCCTGATTTTTTATTTCTATGACAGCCTGTTCCATGGATGCCTTCCTTATCATATCCAGTTTCCCCAGAACATTCACTGCATGTCTCTTCCTAAAGTTATTTGTGGAGATCTGTTTACTGAGTGATAGCTGTTTTGTTTGAAACTGTCCCTGCTCTTTATGCTGGTCTTTCATTTTTAGGCTTTCTTCATGAGTTGTGGTCCTGGGACCACTCATGTTTAAGAATAAGGCACACGGGCTGCCTGGAAGCTCAGAGTTTTGGGAACTGCAAGCCCACGGTCAGGAATCCCTTTAGATGACATTGGCCATTATTTGGGGACATGTTTGAGACATAATGGCTGTTGTGGGGTGCCAACCTGCCCCCCTTGGTTCTCAGCAGCATGGGACATAGCTGGCCACTCCTAGGTCACTGTCCTCTTGGCTCTTTGCCCACCTCCATGGCCACTCTTTGCTATCTGCTCTCCTGGCCTCTCTTCATCTTCCTGACCCAGAAGTGTTGGAGGCCCTGGGGGCTACATCCTGGTTCTCTCCTCTCTTCCATCTTTACACATTCTTTCCAGGGTCTCATTTGAACTCATAGTTTTGAGAAATAGGTACATGCTAATACCTCTGAGGTATGTCACTGGAATTCTTCCCAGAGCCTCATATGCCCCATCCTGTTCAGGGTCTCTGAGCACATCCCCTACCCTTCTATCCCCCAACCTCACTCTGCTCTGGATTCCTTGCTGCTCCTCAAACAAGTCAGGAGCATATCCCCTCAGGGCCTTTGCACTTGCTATTCTTGGCCCAGACAGCACTCAATCCAAATATACCACTCAGGGCTCATTCCCTACCTCCTTCAGTAGTAGTGAGGTATGTATCACCCACCCATAAGAAAATACCTGTTACAATTTACCCTGGTGATTCTTTTTTTTTTTTTTTGTATTTCCAAAATTATTAATTTATTCATGTATTCATTTACCTATCTGTGCTAGATGCCTTTTTTAAAAAATTTTGATTTTTTTTTTATTATGTTAGTCACCATACAGTACATCCCTGGTTTCTGATGTAAAGTTCGATGATTCATTAGTTGCATATAACACCCAGTGCACCATGCAATACGTGCCCTCCTTACTACCCATCACCAGTCTGTCCCATTCCCCCGCCCCCCTCCCCTCTGAAACCCTGGTGATTCTTTGTAATGGAAATGATCCTAAGGTTAATTGAAATCAGTGGATCGGTTTCCAGTGCAAAATATAGGTGCTAACAGGAACTAGCACCCTGGTAGTATCGCCCCTTGCCCCCATGCCAGAGGCAGAGCTCGGGGGTGGAGGGGCTATCCTGGCTGGTTCTGGGCCATGCAAAGGAGGCCATATGGGTGTAAATGGAAAATGGGCAGAGTGGAATTGATTTGCATAAGCAAATGGGAGGATTGTTTTTGGTTTTCTTCTGAGGGGAAGGGAGCAGAGGAGAGACAGGAGGGAAGAGTGTCAGCATGGCATGGCCCAACCAAAGACATTTCAGTCTAGAAATGTGTACTGTGCCATGGCAAGAGGTTAGTGTTCAGTGATGGGGGAATCTTCCTGTGTTCCCTTTCTTTCAGTCATTGCCAGGTGATGATTACAAACAGCAATGCAGCTCAGAAACTATAGAAGACAATTCAATGGCATGAGGCAGCCAGAGCTACAGGGGGTCAGGAATCTGAAAACCCCTTAGAGTTTCCCAGGAATATTGAGGAGGGCTTTAGAACTTCAGTGGAGCATGTCTTCCATAGACAGAAGCATCAGGGAGACATGAACTGATGTGGTAGCAGTGCCACACCCCCAGCAAATGTCCAGTCCCTAGTTCCAAGGATCTGGGAATATGTTATTTCATGTGGCAAAGGGACTTTGCAGATGGGATTCATTTAAAGATCTTGAGATGGGGAGATTATCCAGATGGGTCAAATCTAAGTCCTTTAAAAAGTAGGACAGGAAAATGGAGAAGAGAGGTCAGCAAAATGCAACATTGGAAGGACGGAGCTTGTCCTTGTTCGTTTGAAGATACAAGAAGGGGGCTGTGAGCTGAGGGCTGTGGGCAACCTCTAGAAGTTTGCAGCCAGCAAGAAAGTCCTACAGCCACAAGGAAACTGATGCTCCCTTGGAACTGGCAGTAAGAAACCCACTTGCTAACACCTTGATTTCTGTGCCATGGACTTCTGACCTGAAGAACTAGAAGATAATGAATTTCTGTTGTCTTAGGCCATGGAATTCATGGTGATTTGTTCCAGCTGTGTGAAGTAAAGGATTAGCTCTGTAGGCCCGGGTTGTGAAAATCCTACACTTTCCAAGTTGTTTAGGACTGTCTTTCCCAGCTCCTGGGGCATAACTTCTGAGCCGTTGAAATATCCTGCCTGATAAGAGGGTCTTTGTATATCTTTGTATTGCTGAGGCTTTGGGCCATGCCAGACAGTTCATGCAAACAATGTGATTTAGGGCTCTCTCTGTCTGCTCAGGCTGCCATAATGAAGAATCACAGGCTGGGCAGCTACAATGACAGAAAGTTATTATCTCACATTCTGGAGGCTGGAAGAACAAGATTCAGGTGTTGGCAGGGGTGGTTTCTCCTGAGGCCTCTCTCCTTGACCTGCAGATCGGCACCTTCTTGCTGTGTCCTCACACAGTCTGTCCTTTGTACTTAGACTTCCCCTGGTGTCTCTGTGTGTCCCAATTTTCTCTTTTTATAAGACACTGGTCTTAATAAAGACACTGGTCAGATTGAATGAGGGCCACCCTAACGACCTCATTTAACTTAATCACGTCTTTAAAGTCCCTATCTCCAAATACAGTCACATTCCAACGTTCTGGAGGTCATAAAAATTTGGGGGGGGGATGCAATTCAGCCCATAACAATGATGAATGCTTGTTTTTCTTTGTCTAGACCCCGAGCCACACTGTGTATAGTTTGGCTGCTGGGGGGGCCTGGAGACTGAGTCACTAAGGTCACTCTCATGGGCTCTTAATGCCTGTGTGAGTGACCCCCAGAAAACACTCTGGATGGCCACACTGCACACGTATCCTCACTGGGAGACTTAAGTACTGTCGTGTGATCCTCCTGGGAGTGAATAGTACATGCTTGTGCCTGGTATCTCCTGGAGTCACCCTGTGTGCCTTTTCCCTTTGCTGCTTTCAACCTGTATCCTATCACTGCAACACACCAAAACTGTGAGTACCAACAGCTCTTCTGAGTTTTGTGAGTCTTATTGACTTGTCAACAGGGAGAGGTCCTGGGGACCCCTCAATGGTAGTAGCAATAGAAAACTAATGCATATTGAAAACAAAGCCAGGCTGTGAAGTGAATCAAGCTGCAGTGGGAACACTGCTTAATCAGTTAAAACATCACCTTCCCTAGAGGCCTCTGCATGTGACTGTGGGTCTAGTTCTTCCCTGGCAGGAGTGAATGGTGGTGTGAAGGGGTTCTGGGCACTTAGCATAGTTGGTAGGGATGGCCTTCCTAGTGGAAGCCACTGCCTAGGACCAGCTAGATTCCTGCTGTGTGTTTTTCTTGTAAGGAAATATGTTCTAAAAAGAATCTTAATCTGACTTTGTGAGAAGGGCCTGGAACCCCCTTCTGGAGGAGACTTGAAGCTGAGTGGACAACGGCATCAAGGTTGTGGCTGTCCTGCCAGCATCAGGGATGCTTGGGAAGAGAATCAGCATCTGCAGTACTGATCCCGCTGCCTCTTAGCAGTCCTGGGAGCAGTGGCAACATCACTGTGCTGCTGGTTCTGTCAGGCCTGCTGGGTGAGCTGTTTCTCTGCAATGGGCTCGTGAGTAGTGGAGGCTGCCACCTGGGAGACTACACAGTGCAGCTGCCCTGCTGCTCTTCGGCCCCCTGCATCTTGCAGCATCTAGCCCCTTTGCTCTCTGTGCCTTTCCTATCCTTCCTTCTTCTAGTTGGCTTGCGTAGGCCCCTTTGCTCTGCTGTGTCTGGGAGCCATAGCTCTGACTCATTCCTGATTGCAGAGAGTCTCGGGTTTGCAGTCTGGATGTTAAAAAAATTAAGTCAAAGTGAGCACACCACAAAGTCATGGGATAATGGAACAAGAAGTAATGGGATAGCACTTTGCAGATACCTGTGCGGGGGCAAAGGGACACTAGGCAGGATAATAGAGCTCCAGAAGGTAGTAGCATGGGGCAGCTCACAGAAGGGGTGCTGCCTTCACAGCCTTCCCAGAAGTAGAGCTGAAGGCTCAGGAATGTGTGAGGAGGGAGTGGGGGGAATGTGGGAGCATCTCCGCAGGCAGGAGGGTCAAGGATCCAGTGTGTGGAAATGTGCTGCTCATTAAGAACACACAGCCTGGCCGACCACACAGTCAGCTGCTCTCCTTGGAGACAGAGGCATAGCCTGCGCCGCGCCATGTACTCCTCCGTGGACCCTCAGCTCTGCTGAATGAACTCCTTCCAGCTGGGTGGCCTGCCCCAGGAGGCTATACTGACCCTGAGGTCCCAGCAGATTCTTGACCCTGTGGCAGGACCTCCTGGGCTGCTGTTTTTCTTTACCTTCCCCAACTTTTTTGGTTCTTAGGAAGAGAAGGAAACAAGCAAGCACCGAGTGCCAGTCAGGCCCTGCAAGGGTGACTTGGCACAAGGGTCCTTTCTGATTTCAGCAAGGTGGTGACATCAGCACTTTACTGATAAGCTGCTGAGGCTCAAGGGCATCAGGGCAACCCAGCCAGGCTGGGCTTGGGTTTGTCTGCTCCAAAGTGCCTTCCTGAATGTTCGGGTACATAGGATGCCCCTGCAGTCCCCTGGTCCTGAGAGCCAAGGTAGTCAGGCTGCTGTAGGGATGGGTGTCCCTGGAGGGAAAGAGCTATCTGTCTGGGGGAGCTGGAGGCTGTCTATCTCTCTGCCCTCCCTCTCTCACTGTTTCTTCTGGGGCTTCTTTGGGTTCTGAGCAGCCCTCCTTGCACAGAAGTGCTGTGTCCTCCTGGGCCCATGAGCTGAGTTTCCTCTCACTCTGGACCAGTAGGTTTGTGGCCATAAGACTTACTAGGCTCAGATCCCTGGCACCCCCTGCCCAGGGGGGCCTAGTCTAGCCCCTGCTGCCCTCCTAGTACTTCCTCCTCTCTTCCCCAGAACTGTCCCTCTATTCCACCCAGCCACAGCTCTAGACAACTAGCCAGGTGGGTCCTAGGCAGGAGCCTCAGCGTTCCACCCTCTGTGGGCCCCTCTGGCCCTTCTACATTCCTTCTCAGGTTTAGTTCTTCCAGGCCTGGGCCCCTGGCCCTTCTGATGTGAGTGGCCTCTCTCTCACCTCTGAACCTGTGCCCAGTTACCCATGCTGCATAAGTAGCTCCCCAGCCTTAGTGGCATATGACCCCCATTAGTTATGCTCATGATTTTGTGGGTCAGGAGTTCACACAGCACACAGTGGGGATGGCTTGTCTCTGTTCCATGGTGTCTGGGGGCTGGTTGAGGAGACTTGAAGATGGGGGCTGAAATCACTGAAGGCCAGTTGCTCAAGTGCTTGGTAGGTGGTGCAGCTGTCAGCTCTTACCTCAGCTAGAGCTGCTGGTTGTAATGTGCATGTGGCCTCTCATGTGGCTCACCTGGGCTTCCTCACAGCAAGGCGGTTGGGTTCCATCTGGAACTAGGCGGAAGAGGTGTTGCCCATTGTGACCTATCTTTGGAAGCACCTTGTGTCACTTCCCTGTAGTCACAGACCTTTCCAGATTCAAGGCAATGGAAACACAGACTCCACTTTCTCAATGTAAGAGAACCAAAAACACGTGGGGAGAAGAGGGTGTGGGATAGAAGAGGTTGTAGCACCATTTTAAAAAAATGCAGTCTGCCACATTAGCCATGGATGAAATGAGTTCATTTGTTCATTCATTTGTTCATTCAACCACAGCATCCCAGCTCCTCCTGTATGCAAGGTGCCTCCTGGCCACGGGGAGAACAGCAGCAAACAGCACAGCCCGTCCTAGAAGCTCTGGAGCCTACAGTCTAGTCGGGGAGGCTGAGAGAAAACAGCAGAGCTCAGTGCATGTGTGGAGCAGAGCTTCTCCCTTATTGGACGTTGTTAAAAATGTCCTAGCTCCAGAAGGCTTTTAACTCACAGGTGGAGTCCTTAGCAAGATTTCCAGACCTTTGAAGCCCCCTACTCATCTTAAATACTGCCCATCTCTGGGAATGGATCTGGTCCATGTGAGTTCCGGGGCAGGGGGTGGCAGCGGCGCAGAGCTGGCCCTGGCAAGTGGTAGGGTGGGTGATCCCAGGAGGGGAGAGGAGGAGCCAGCAAGTATAGCTGTGCATTCCGGAAGATGCCATGGCTACAGGTGGACTGGCCTTGGCATTGGAGAGAGCAGGGAGGCAGCCTCGTCCTGCTCACATCTTGTTCAAAACACGTCATGAGGATTAACTAAAGCAATGCACAAGAGTTAGCCAGGACTTGTAGCTACTCCGTGTGGTCGTAACTACCTTTGGCAATTTGGTGAAGCCTATGGTCTCCTTCTCAAAATAATGGTTTTAAATGCATCAAATAAAATCCATAGGCTTATAAAGGAAGCCAATTATATTGAAATATAAAGGCAAGTTTGAGTTTGAGTTTCAGTAGCATCTGCATTTCTTAATTAACCTGTTATATAGCAAAATTAGCACACTTCTAATGATTACCGTAGTTTCAAAGTAATGATGAGGTAGTGCAGGATATTTTGAGATGTCTGTGGCACCTGCCTGCTATGCGAGCGGAAAATACCTGTGATTTCTTCAGGCAATAGTCACAGTACTGCAAATCTCACTGTGGCTTGTTGCTCACATTCATCAGGGAAGGAACTTCTAATTTCAGTTAGTTTGGTGGAAAAAAAAGATAAAATGTTTTCATTCCCACATTTGGGGCTCCCCTGCAATTCTATCCTTAGATGCCCCAGGTTAAGGTCTCCTGAGAGCCTACCCTGTGATCCCTGGCAGGGGAGGCCTGCCTGGTGTTGATAGTGCTGGGTAACTATTCCAGAACCTTCTCTGCTGCTGACCTGGGCCCCGCCCATGGTGTGGAATCCTGCTCCATAAACCCCTCAATTCAATCTGAGCTCAGGCAGACACCCGCAGGGTGGCTACATCATGCCCCCCAGAGACGGATTTTCTCCTTGCTCTGAGCAGAGACTCTTCGGATTACACTTGGGGCTTGGATTTCAGCCACATTTGCAAATTTTTCTTTTCATTTGCACAGAAACCTGAGAAGCCTCTGTGGTCTGATTGCATCATTAATCATTGTGGGACTCCTGTGCTTGCATGCCCAAGTGGGAAATCTGTTCTTTGTTTCTTTTTGCTCCTTGGATTTTCACTCTGCCTCCCAATGAGGGTTGGACAATTCCATGCTCCATGCTTCTCTGTGCTGTGCCTCCTGTCACCCCACCCAGGCTCCTCCTCTCCCCTCCCCTGCCCCCAACCACATCCATCCCTGCCCGTCCTGCTGTGGGGAGGGCAACACACACACACACACACACACACACACACACACACACACACAATCTATTTGTTCTTTCCAAGAACTGGTTGGCTTATTGCAAAAGTGCTAATTAGTTGGGGCAAGATTCAATCACCAGGGAAAAATTACACAATGGAGATAAATGGTTTTGTGGAGGTGAATGTTAGAATTGCTCTGTCTGTACTTTCTCTCTTCCCTTTTCCACCAAAAATTTCAGTGAAGATGAGACTGAGAATTGGATTTCAAAGGCTCTTATGGTTTGACTCTAAAGGGGCTTCTTAACTCCATGTCCCCATCTCCTCACCATCACGCCTGTCCTGTCCTGGTGGGCAGGTTGTTCACTGCACAGGGGGTGGCCAAGCAGAAGCTGAAATCCGGTCTCTTCTGTTGTCTTTGACTAAGTCTGATCTCCCACTCCTGGATGCTCTGCTGAGATCTTGACCTCTCCACTGCAAGGTAACTTTCATTCACCCTATCTCAGGGATCTCTGCAGGTGGCAGTCCAGAGCAAACTAACCCTTCTCCTAGAAAGGGGCAGTTCTTCCCTCAGACTCACCTCTCCAAATGCTCATCCCTGGCCCCAGCTCCTTCCCAAACTGATGAGGAGGCAGGGGAAAGGCCTTGTCTTCTTGTTAGTAAAAGCCCAGGACCCCAGGGAAGCAGTCACATGTTTCCAGAGTTTCTGCCTCTTTGTCTAGGGGTCTCATTCCATCATAAATAGGAACATATCATGGGACCTCCCTGAGCCTGACTGGGGTGGGATGCTGACAGGCTTATAGAACCACACACACACACACACACACACACACACACACACACACTTCTCCACCTGATGACTCCTCTGACTGTACACCCAGCTCACATTCTGCATTCAGAATCAGTCCCTGTATTGAGTCTCCCTCAGGGCAGTGGGTGGGCATTCACGACCTCAGCCCCATATTTGGATAGCTAAAAGAACCATGCAGGGTTTTCTTGGAACAAAGGGGCAATTGCACCTTGAGGTTAATTTCAGTCTCTTCTCCAAATGCAGAATGTGCTGGTAACTTTCTAAATGGCACTTTGCTTTTAGATCCAAATGTTCATTGTAAGGAGCACCCCTACAGGGACTGCTTGGGACAAAAGCAGGGAAGGATCAATGCATTTCAGACAGGATCTCCTCTTCTGTCACCATGCTCTTCGGTAAGAAAGAGCTGGAGTCCCAAGTGGCCCTGAGGTCATCCTTTGGTTTCTTTGTAACAGGAAAACAAGGAGTGCATCCCAAAGGGGCCTGCTTTCATTTGGGGAACTTGGTTTTGTCCTGGGAAAACAGCATTTTACTGTTACTTGGGCCTGAAGATTTGACCATGTTCTGGTTCCCAGAATGAACATGGCCGGGTCATCAGGCTCCCACTGTGTATGTTCAGGTTTGAGGTTGCTCTGTGGAGCACCTGTGACAGAGAAGTCTTCCTTAATTATATGGAAGGGAGGGGTTAAGAAGCAATATTCAATCAAGTAAATTTAAAGATCTGATTGACTTTATTCAAGGATTCATGAATCAAGCAGCATCCCATCTAGCAGAAAGGAAGAGACGAGATGACAAAAGTCAAACTGACACTCCACATACTGCTGCCCTCCCCCCACACCCAGGTGGCAGTGGGATAGATCTGATTTTTCTCAGGCACTCCTGACTGCCTAAGAACAAAGGAAGGAAAAAGCCAATGGTCAACTGATAAAGACCACATGAAACTCTATCAGTTTGTCACTGTCTTAATGATTTACAAGAAAAGCACAATCTTGAGAATAGTCAGACCTCCAGAAACTTATGGACTCAATTTTCCGGAGCCCTAATGTCACCTTCCCCTCCATGGGACAGAAAACCCTATATAATAGTTACTCCTCACACTTATAATGCAGCTCTGTCTGCCCATTGGTCCTGTCCCCGTGCTTTAGTAAAATCATTTTTTTATGCCATGAGACATCTCAAGAATTCTTTCTTGACCGTTGGGTTCCACCATCCCACATCAGACGACGCACAGAGGAGCTGCACAAAATGGAAGGGTTTTACAGGCAGAAGGGGCTGGTTCAAGGAGGTTACTAGAAAAGAGTGAATTCTTTCCGGCAAGGTCACCTTCCTTCGGGGACAGCAGAATTCTATCAGGCTGGTTACCTCAGTAGTGCTGACCAAGAAATTCCAGACTGACTGCTTAAGAGTACATCCCTGGAGAGCCTGAAACCACAATTAGGTTAGAAATTAAGTCTTGGTTTGGTGATGTGGGCTTAGCACAAGTGACTCAGTTTGGAGCCTGTTTGTTCTTTTTTTTTTTTTTTTTTTTTTTTTTTTTTTTTTTTTTAACAGAAGGAAAAGAGAAGGAGCAAGCAGATGCAGATGCTTCTCTGACTTAGGTGTGTCTCTGAGATCTGGTGTGGACCTGCAGCCTGGACATAAGCCACTCTGTCGACATGTCATTCATCCATGGAAATAAGACATTTGAGGCCTCACCTCCCAGGCAGAGGTGAAGCTACACTCAAAGGGAGTGATTCAGGATGACAACAGCAAAGCACTTTTCATGATCTGTCTGAATTACCGGCCCCTGCCCCAGCTCTTTAGTTCTCACATGTGTCCAAGTGGGAAGGGGCCACTGGGAGACCCAGCCTTCATGGCAGGAGGGTACCAGCTCTGCCCCCGCTCCTAAGTCCAGAATGAGGGCAGAGAAGCCCTCTGGCCAGCAACATTGCTTACCTTCCTTGGATTCATGGGCAATCTGGCCCTACCTCCCTGCTGCAGGAAGGGTAGGAGTGACTCAAAGGCTAAGGCTGGAATCATCTGCAGACTTCCAGGAGTAGCCGTAGAGGGCCGCAGGTGTTTCATGTGGCTGCACCAAGGGCTCTCATGGCCTGGTGCATCCATCCCTTTTTTGACCAAGCCTGCGAAGTCATGTGCTCTGCATTTTATTGATTGAAGGTGAGGCCCAGCCCCACTCCCTAAAGAATTCAAGGCTCTAACTGGGAGGAGCACACAGGCAACTGTGTAGAAGAGCAGAGGGGGTGGGGAGCAGGTTGTGACATCACTGGAACACATACTTGGTGGGGAGCACTGCTCCATGCTCCTGCTCAGAATGTCCTTTCTTCTGGCCCACCTTGAGTAAGCCTTTCCTTTCCACTGCTCAGAAAATCCACAGCTGTGATTAAACCTTAGTCCCCACCCACTTTGGGTCTCCTTCTGAACAGCTAAAGTACTGGAGGAAGCGCAGGAGCCCCCTGGCTGGTCTCACATTGTTTGCAAATCCTGGAAGTGGCCTGGCAATCATGGGGTATCTCCTGTCCTTTCCTACAGGAGTTCTCTGCTCTTTTCATCAACCTGAAAGGTAAGTAGAACCTCTGCAGGCAAGTTCCCTGCAGGCAGCCCTCCTGAGAAGTGCGTGAGGGTCACATTAAGGCCTTCTTCTGGCAGAAGGGTAAGATAGATGATTCAAGGCACCATCTTCCTCCTCATAAGGTTGTCTCCATTGGGTTTGGCATCCAGGCCATCATGCTAGGGCAGGGGCTGGAGACTGCCTAAAAATGAATGCTGTGGTGGAAGAACACACTGCGGGTCAAGGAGTCACCATGTCAATCTGTTGGCAGCCCCCTGATCTTGCCAAGAAAGGGGCTGGCACTTTCTAATCAAACAGCTTAAGATCCTGCAACCTGAAGGCCAGGTCCTCTCCAGGAGTCTGATTCAGCTTTGTTGACTGTGGGCCACTTTCCCAGACTGTGAGGGGACAGGTGAGCCAGCACCTGTTGCTACTTTGATCTTTGAGAGTGCCCCTCGCCAATCACTGTTCCAGAAAGGCTGGCCTCCTGCTGCCTGGCTGCTGTTCTCTGACTGGGGACATGGCTGCATCTCTTTCCTCACATATAGGCCTTTCATACCTCTAGGTGCAAAGGTGGTGTGACCTGTTTTTGTGGCTAATCCCATATCTTAAACTTTCATCCCACCAATAAAAATCTACTTCTAACATACGTTCTGCTAAGTAAGTGTCCTCTGCTGCAAACTTAATGATGTCTTTGTAATGGTTTCTGTCTCCAGTGGGTCCCTTTAATGCTGCCTAAGCACCCAATGGTATAGACTGAAGTTGACTTCTGGCACATGGTGCGTAGTACTGTCTCTTCTCAAGTGTTTTAGAGGACATTACAGTCAATATAAGACACGAGGAGGGGGGTGGCTCTAGTTTTACCTTCTGACAAGTGTTCCTGTTAGAGTGCTTATGTGTGTGTGTACATGTGTGCATGTGTGTTTGTGTTTTCACTGTGCATACAGCCAGTGCCCGTAATAAGCTGGTTAACTTGGAAGCAGTGTCTGAGCTGTCTGGGTAAGCGGATTCACAGGGCTGACATAGAGGCCTGGCCCTGATGACTTTCTCTGAGCTCCCAGCAAGATGGAGGAGGAGGTAAGGAGGAGGAGGAGGAGGTAGGGGGTGGCAGTTCAGTCACTCCAGGGTAGCAAAGGATGCCTTCCTGAGGATCACTGCTCTTTTTTCCAAAGCTGTCCTGGCCATCCATTCCAACTGATTCCATGGAGAAACAGGGATGCAGGGAGGGGGTGGATAATGTGACAGGAAGCCTGAGGAACCCCCCCCCCCCAGCCATGGCAATGCCCTGGTGTATCAGTCTGAAAAATCATGGGGCTGGACTCTGAGCCCTCCCAGCTCTGACACTCTGAGCATATGGTTGTGGTGGCTGTTGTGTGGGTGCTGGAAGATCTGTGTGTGTTGGGAAAATAGGCTTCAAAACCAAGAGCGTGCATGTAGCTCTGAGTGCTGATGGAGGGCTGAGAGAAGCATACTCCCTTCTGCTCTGCAGCGTCTGGGCAGTTTCCCTTTTCTGTGGGAACCTACTCACCTTCTGCTTTTCCAGTGAATACACTTGCAACTTTAATATTGAGTTCCTGGGGATTTGCTTGGTTCATTTAGCAAAATGATTTACTGTGATGGGGATTGTTTGCTGCTTGGCTTCCCCATGACAGAGACCTGTGTCTGTGCTGCCCTGCAGAGACAATTGGGAGGGGACTCTCATCAAGACCCCCTCTTTCTGCCCCCCATAAATTGTTCTGTGACTGAGACATTGATGATATAATTCCAACCAATGCATTCACCTTTAGAGCCCTGATTTAAGAATGCCCACACAGATATGACAAATGGCTAGTGTGTAATTTTGGTTAGCAGAATATATGTCCCCAGAATCCAATATATTTCTTAACCTCATACAATTTAATGGAGGCCAGTGTGAATTTGCTTGAGACCTAACACACCATAACTCAGTCTGTATTTTATAGCTAGACTCTGGAAATGAACTAATGTCACCTTAGAGCTAAGATTTCCAAATATCTGTGTTAAGCTATTAGAAATCAGTCTGCTCTTTGGGGGTGAAGGGGGTTGACCCGAGCCTCCCTTTAGAGCTCATTGGGTCCTTAGATGTGGGAAGGAGCAATGCCAGTCAAATGAAGGAGGCAGTGTGGCCACACCTTCTGGAGGTCTTTCCTAAAGGAGGACTGTCATGTCTTAACCTCTTGGGTTAATTTGCCTTTAGACCAAGCATAGACTCTTCTAGGGGCAAACTGAAAGATTCCCCACAAGCAGTGAGGTCCTTGAAGGTAGAGACGTCTGTTTTCATCTTTGTTTCCCAAACCCTGGCCCTTGGCAATGGTCTGGCCAAATAGAATGGGCTGTTGACCACTGGATGTTGAGGGAAGATTTTTGGCTTGCTGGGTCCTGCCTGGCTGCAGAGGCGAAACATCAGTCTGTGTGAGTGGCCTCAAGACAAGAATTACAAAATGGTTCCGGTGTATGTGGCCAACACGTTGGGGGAGCGGTGGGCATTGGCCAAAGCTGAGAAGTAGGCAGTCACATGACCAACCTCCATATGTTGGTCTTTGAGTCCTTGGGAAGAAGTGAGGTACTCTCTGGGGCTGTGAGGCTGCCTCTGCCTGGATGGAATGTCCTTTCCTCACCTGAACCTCATCTTTTGTGCAGCTCCTTTGTCTTTTTCATTATGTGTAATTAGATAGAGAGACTTTTCTAGAGGCCTTGGGTCTAATTCTATGATTTGGATTGTGACAATAGCCAGCACATGGCTGGCACTTCCTAAATGTTTAATAAATAATAATAATTATCCTAATGATAGGCCTTCTGCTTGCTGACAGTTTCTGCCCTCCTCCCTCCCACGAGCTGCCAGCTCTTCTGAGGGCTCCTTCCTTCCCCTTTGCCATCTTCACAACTCGGTGGCCATGATCTGAGCCTCCCTGTTGCTCTTCACCTCCCTGGAGGACTCTTTACAACTGTCATGGACAGACACAGTTCTCTTCTTTTCTAGGATGCATGCTCTTTCTTTTGCAGCATTTGTGAGCAAAAACAGGGACTCTTACACAGCTCACAGGATGACCCAAAAGAAGAGTCAGGCTTGTTTAGTGTGGAACCTGAATGATAGTGTTTTCTGGGATATTCAGAGCAAGTGTCAGCTTCTGAGCACCAAGCAGGCACCAGCCCATGGAGGTCTGTACCTGTCTCCCAGGGGGTCACAGCAGGGTGGGTAAAGCTGACAATTACCCACAGTCCTGCTGCCTTCATTTGAACACTGTGTGAATAGTTTGTAATTAGCAAGTTCTTTGTTGCTGTTGCCAAAGGGCTTGGAAACTGTCTTATTATTTCCCTCCTGAGTAGAGGCTCTTTTCATGGATTGAGCAATGGGAGGAAGCTGTCTAGGTTTTGCTGGACTATTACTGCATTTCTAAATTTTTTGCAAGCTGAAGAGTAAAGTTTCAATGGAAATATGTGTAAGACTTTTAAAAATGTGGCTATTATAATGGAACTTTTTATGTAAGCTTTTCCCAAATAAGCAAATCTTCATATATTCACTTAAAAATGTTAGGAGAGGTTATATGTGATTGTGAAATGTATGTGTGGATGTCAGCTTTGCTGGGACAAGGCATCCCAATATTTGGTCAAACAGTATTGTGGGTGTTTCTGTGAGGGTATTTTTGGATGAGATGAAAGCAGATTGCCCTTCATAATGTGGGTGGGCCTTGTACAATCAGTTGAAGGCTTGAACAGAACAAAATGCTGACCCTCCACCCCCTCAGTAAGAGAGAATTCTTCTCACTAGATGGCCATGGAAGTGGGACATCAGCTCTTGGTTCTGCTGCATTTTCTATTCTGCAGATTCTGGACTTGACATCCTCTATAGTCACATGAGCCTGCTCCTTATAATAAATCTCTCTTTCTCTTTCTATCTCCTATTGGTTCTGTTTCTCTGGAGAACCCTGGCTGATACACTGTGTGATATTATGGAAACAGCTTGGGATTGAGTTAGACCTTCAGCTCCTCTATTTGGGACCCTTGGGCAAGTCACTGAACCTCTCTGAGCTTGAATTTTTCTCACCTGAAAATAGGGGATCTATCTTACACTGTCATTTTAGGAATTGGGTGCTCAGATAAATACTAAGGGAATGCACTGATGATCACACAAAGACATAACGCAAAATAGATTGCCTTCTCTTTTTCCAGGCTGTGGTAAGCATCAGGATTGATGAAACCTAGACCTGCTGCTGTGGAGGACACAGATCTCTCCCTCCATCCCTGCTCCAGCAGCAGCAGCTGCAGACACTTACTGTGGGCCCACTGTGGGCAGGGGACACCTCTCTGGTACCCCATGCCCCTACTGGGAGACATTCCTGGGTGATCCAGAGCCCTTGTTTTCCATCAGCTATGCCCACTCTTCCCATATTTCACCTGTTTTTAGACCCTGTATTCCAGTCCTTTTAAACTCTGTTCTCTACACTCCAGGCCAATGACTAGCTAATTCGTTGGCCTCATCCTCAGAAAGCAGAAGGAAAGCCCCATTCCTGCTCTTTCTAGGTGTCATTTTTAATAGTGATGCCCTGGAGACTTCCATGTGACATGAGCCCGTACCCATTGGTATCACTACCAGTAAGACATTTCAGGGAAGCGACAGGGCCTTGGCTCCTCTGTCCACTGCATGGCCACTTGCTCTTTCCAAGCCCTGCCCTCTCTGGCCTAGTCTGCAATCCCCTGTTTGGCTTCCTCCTTCTCCTTGCTCTTGTCTGGCTCAGCTATTCTCTACAAGTCACTTGTAGCCATCAATTGAAAATGCAAATCTGAGCACCTCTTACCCATGCTTAAACCATCCACTGTCTTGTTCTCAGGGACAAGACAGAATCCTTGGAGGCCTGTGGGGCCAAGAAGGACACAGCCCTTCCCAGCCGCAGCCTCTCCCACACTGCCTCTGGCTCCCCCCGTGTGTCACTGCCTCTCCATGTAGAGGTTTCACATAGGGTTTGTGTTAGGGACTCTTTCTGACCATCTGGGTCCTAATGTTTTAATTTTTTAAGTGATACAGGTTTTTTTTAAGCTTTTTATTCTTTTTGAGTCTATTTGGTAAATTTTATTTTACTAGGAATTCATAAGTTATTTGCATTACTATTTTTAGATTTTTGCTGTATCTGTAGTTATGTCCCATTATCAATCCTGACATTTTAAATGTCTCCTTTTATTAATTTTTGATTATGCTTGTCAGAATTTTGTCTATTTTATTAGCTTTTTCAATGAAACAACTTTTGTTTTTTAAAAAACACTCTTTATTTTCTATTGTACCATTTCTGTAGTCCTTGCTCTTATTTCCTTTCTTCCTTTTTGGGTATATTTTGCTGTTATTTTTCTCACCTCTTTGGTTGGGCATTTGACTCATTAAATTTGTTGCTATTATTATTATTATTATTATTAATGCAAATGTAACATACCAATTGTATCCTACTTCAACTTGCTTATTTTTGGAAGGTTACTGGTGTAGAATTTCCCTGCAGTAACATTTATTCATTTGAAGTGTATACTTCATTGAATTTTGACCAATATATAGTCTTGTAACCACTGACACCAAAGATATAGGACATTTCTATCACCCCAAATGTTCCTTTATGACTCTTTGCAATCAATGTCCTCCTCCCAACCCTAGCCTTTGGCAACCATTGATCTGATTTCTTTCTTTTTATTTTGCCTTTTCCAGAATGTCAGATAAATGTAAATTCACAGTGTTACCATTTTGTGTTTCATTCCTTTCACACACTTGGTAATTTGTGAGATTCATCACACCATTGCACGTATCAATAGTTCATTTCTTTGTATTGCTGAATTGCTGAATAATGTTCTGTTGTTTGCCTATATCATAGATATGTATTGTTTCATTAGTTAATAGACATTTAGATTGCTTTCATTTTTGACTGTTATGAGTTGAAGTTGATCTTCACGAGGACAAATGCTTTCCTTTCCTTCTGAGCAAATGCATGGAAGTAGAATTGCTAGGTTGTATGGTAAGCTTATGTTTAACTTTGTAAGTATCTTTCAAACTGTTTTCCAAAGTGGCTGTACCATTTGCATTCCCACCAGCAGTGTATGAGAATTCTAGTTGCCCCACATTCTTGCTGATACTCGTTATGGTTATTCTTTGTAATTTTAGCCATTCTAGTAGATGTGTAGCGGTATTTCACTGTAGTTTTAACTTCATTTCCTGTATTGAATGAATTGTGTCTCCCCACCAACTTCATAGAAGTCCTAACCCCCAGTATTTCAGAATGTGACTGCATTTGCTGATAGGACCTTTAAAGAGGTGATTCAGTTAAAATGAGGCTGTTAGGGTGGCCCTAATCCATTCTGACTGGTATCCTTATAAGAAGGGGAAATCTGGACATATCAAGAGACACCAGGGATGCTCACACACAGAAGAAAGGCCAAGTGAGGACATGCAAGGAGGCTGTCTGCAAGCCAGACAGAGGAGAATCTAACCCTGCTGGTACCTTGGTACTGGACTTGGAGCCTCCAGAACTGTGAGAAGTAAATTGCTGTTGTTCAAGCCACCTGGTCTGTGTTATTTGTTATGGCAGTTTGAGCAAACCAATACATTTCCCTAATGAATAATGCTATTGTGTGTTTTTGTGTGCCATTCATATATTTTTTTGGTGAAGTGCCTGTTAAAATATTTTGCCCATCTTTAAAAATTGAGTTGTTGGTCTTTTTATTATGGGGTTATAAATACTCTATACATTCTGAAAAGGTTCTTTATCAGATATGTCTTTTGGAAATGTTTTCTCCTAGTCTATGGACTGACTTTTCCTTTTTTAAAATGGTGTCTTTCAAAAACAGATTTTAATTTTGAGGAAGCCTAACTGATCAATTTTTTTGTTTGTGGGCTGAAATTTTTAAGTCTTGTTTAAAACATTTTTACCGAATCCAAGGACCCAAATATTTTTCTCCTGTGTTTTCTCTTTATGAGTTTTAGTTTTTGGTTTTATACTTTGTTTTATGTTTCATTTCAGTTATTTTTTTGTGTGCATACGGTGCAAGAGTCATAATGCATTTAAAAAATGAGGGTATCCGGTTGTTCCACTATCACTTGTTGGAAAGACTGTCCCTTACTTGCATGCTGGTTGCAGATCAATTGATCATGTATGTGCAGGCCTATTTCTGAACTCCCAACCCTCTTGTATTGCTCTCTGCTGCCCATCCTTATGACAAGACCACGTGGTGTTGATTAGTGTAGCTTTATAGTAAGTATTTAGGTCAGGTGTGAGATTCCTCCAAATTTCTTCTCTTTTTTCCCCAAAACTGTCATGGTTATTCTAAGATCTGCTTTTCAATAAAAAATTTTAGAATGAGCTGCTAATTTTAGAGGTTCTTAATAAGTTTGCCTTAAATATGGATCAATCTGGAAGAACTGCTATCTTAAACAATGTTGAGGCTTACAATCCACATGTTGCACTTCTCTGGAGTTTTAGTCTTATTAAATTTCTCTTATCAATTTGGGATTTTTTTGCATACGTTTTTCACATATTTTGTTAGATTTATCCCTAAGTATGTGATGTTTATAATGCTGCAATAAATGATTTTTTAAAAAATATACATTTTTAAATTTCCAATTGTTTCCTGCTAGTTTGTAGAAGTGCAGTTGAATTTTCCCTCAACTTCTATTGCTTTCCCCTCTCAAGGCAGACTCTCCCTGGCTCTTTGCAGTGGTGGATAGGAAGCGCAGTTCTTATTCCTATGGGAGAGGGGGTGGGGATTAGAATACCCTTCTGGTATTGCTGTGTGTTAGCTATCTTTTTTTTCTTTCAAAATTCTCTTTTAAAGGCTTTGATGACGCCTTGCTTACAGTGGCTAGATGTGAAGAAAAGGCAGGGCCCCCCCCAGTGTTATCTCTATCCTTGTCCAGCTCCTTCCCACCCTGGATGGGGTCATAGTGTCAACTTCTAGACTCAGTTCCACTGATGCAGAGTGCCAGAGGGAGGGACAAACAGCTGCAGTGATAGCATCAGCTCACCACAAACTCAAGCCTGAACCCGGAGAGCTTTCTGAAGACACTGTGGAGGAGTACATTGAGTTGTTGACCGAACTGATTTATTTTACTTGGTTTGGGACAAAAGGAAATTCTATTTTAAGACTTATTTTTAGGTGAATTTATTATGGAGACAAAGGTATTCTGAGATTTGCAATAAAATGCAGTATCTGCAGGAATAAATAATAGACAAAACACTTACATAAATGGTGACCCTGAAAAGAAGGCTTTTTGATGGCAAAGCCTCTTCATCAAAAGCAAAATCCCTTTCTTGTGCCTGTGTTCCACCTTTGGTTTTGCACTGCTGTCTATGGTGAGCCTCAGACAGGAAGAGCTCATCTACAGACTGTTTCTGCTGCTTGGTATACATGTCTGCTGTCATTCTTCCAAGGTCAAAGACCATCTTCTGATCCTTCTCAGCTTGACTCAGAAATTTCTCCTCTGCATCTTGGTGGGTCCAGTGGGCAGAATGAAGTGGCTCTCCTCTCTGTTCCTGGATTTCCCTGTGATCAGTACTCTGTTGGAAGAGGCTCACATATCTGTCTCTCTCCTTGGAGGAAGCGCTGGCCTCCATCATCTCAGGGTTTCTGCTGCTTCCACAGTGATGGGCATGAGTCATGTTCACTAGGTATAAAGAGGACATTAAAAGGCCAAGCATGTTGGAGACTTGGTTGGACTGGATTTCCAGACTCTGAACACCTTTCTGTGACAAGTATTCTTCTGGACCTTCCAAATACTGGACGGACAAGCACTAGTGTGACAGCTTTGGAGTTTTCAGGGACAGCTAGATCAGTAGAGGTCAGAAGGAGATGGGGTTGCAGAGAACTCATGCAAATGGAGCATAGGATGCAGCACAAGTGTGGCTAGGAGGACCTGTCCTCTTCCTGGGGCACCTTACAGGTTCCCAGGCTCTGTCACTGCTGGTCTATCTGATCTTCCACCAGCCCCGACACATTATAGGCAGCCCCAGTCAAAGTAAAGAAATTTGAATTCATATCACACGGCTACAAATTAGTTCAGTGGGAGTGAAACCAAGGTCTCTAGGCTTATTGTTCAGTGCTCTTTCTAGCAGCGAGCAGGGGCTAGAGATGGGGCAATGTGGCAGAGTGAACAGTCTCCTTGGTTAACAAATCTAGATGCAGTCCAACTCAGTCACCTAGCCGAGTGACTGTGGGTGAGTGATCTCACCTCCCTACATCTCAGTTCTCTCCATCTGCATCAGGGGTATAATAATGTCCACCTAATAAGCTCAAATGGGTGTCACTTGGGGGTTTCATGTAGGACATAGTGGGAAATCAATAACATCTGTACTATTTTGTTTCCTCTGGCTGCCATGTTTAAGAAGAGACATTGCCCATGGGTTTAGTGCTACTGAGGGATGCCTGGAATTGTGGCAGGTGGGAAGGCCAGACTCTACTGTGTGCAGCTGCAGAGAGGAGGTGAGGGGGGACACATGCAGATGCACCTGCATCCTTGCAAAGCTCAGAGCCCCAGAGGGATGTAGAGTTGGCTTTTGGTAGTGGGTATGTTGTGCATGGATGTGTTCAAGTAGAGGTTTCATGAGCACTCACTGGGAATGCTGGGGAGGGAGTTTTTGGGTTTGTGAGTTGACTAAACCCAATAGCCCCTGAAAGCCTTCCCAGACCAAGTATTTTTATTCATTTCTGTGGTAGGTTGAAAAATGGCCCCCGCAGATGTCCACAATGTAATCTCCTGAGCTGTGAATGGGTTATGTTAATGGCAAGGGGGAATTAAGGCTGCTTATCAGTGGTCTTTAAGTTAGGGAGATTCCTGGATTATCCGGGTGGGCCCAAGGAGTCACTGGGTTCTCACAGCGGGAGAGGGAGACAGAAAGAATGAGAGTCAGACAGATGCAGTGTGAGGAACAGTCCACCCACCTTTGTTGTGGACCAGAGACTGTGGGTGGGCTCGAGAAGTGGAAGGGGCAAGGACACAGACTCTATGCTACAGCCTCCAGAAAGGAACACAATCTTGGCAACACCCTGACTTCAGCCAAATGAGACTCATTTCAGGTTTCTGGTCTCCACGACTATAAGGTGATAAATTCATGTTGTTTTAAGCCACCAAGTTTATGGTAATTTGTTACAGATGCAATAGGAGACAAATACAGTTTCATTTCCCCTTTAGTGAGAGTTTTGGTTATAATGGGAAAACAGCAACTCCTTCAAAATCTACAGCTGTGATAGGCATTTCCAGATGGTTGGGCAAGTACAAATCAGTAATTGTAATCTGACAAGAAACAAGGGCCATGGCTCGGGCAGGAAGGTCTGCGGAAGGCAGCCGTATCATGGTAGGTCTGAGGCAATTCAAAGTGCTCTATTGCTCAGCTTTGCAAATGGTTTAGCAAATAATACACTAACAAAAGCCATGTATTGCTTCTTGTGTATAGGATGATGGATAGTTCATGAGCCAGCCCTGGCAGCTCATAACAAGGTCCCTGGAATGGGGCATTTCAGACAACTGCTTGAATGCCAGATCTGTCATGTCCTTGTGGGGCACCTTGAGCAAGTCACAAAACCTCAGGGCCTGGTAATGCTAACCACTCCCTCCTGTGGTCTGTGCAGACATATACATGGTATATTGTGTCTGGAGTAATTTGTCAGGGCCTGGGTCATACAGCAAGAGCAGTAATTGCGTGGTCTCTAATGTAATCTTCCCAGAGGTCTTGTGGGGTAGCTGTTACAATCACAGCTTTAACATCAGGGGTCAGGGACCCAGGACCTGAGGGCCAGGTCATGCTGGCACTGGATCTAGTCAATGGGTCACCTTCAGTTATCTGTCCATTTCCCCATGCCCCTGTGCACTGTTCCTCAAAAATCTCTGGTGGGATGTAAAGCAATTGGTGGAGAATTTGGGGTCTGAGTCTCTGTGACCCAGAGACCTTAGTGCTGAGATGCCTGATACCATGGCCATGCTCTCCTACCCTGTGCAACTGCTAAAGGGAAAGGGAAACCCATGACACTTACTGAGGACATTATGGCAGTCTTTATTAAAGGTGGGGGCCAGATGATGGGTGTAGGGACCACTACCATAGAGTGTTGCAGCGGGGACAGAGATTAGACTCAGCCCTGAATATAGTCTGGGCAAGTGGGAATGTATAGCCAAGGAGCAGAGTGTGGGGCAGCGGATGGAAAATTACTAAGAAGAAGCATTGGGGTGGGGGTGGGATGGGGTGGGGGGTTTCTGGCTAAACTAACCTAATAGGACTCTCACTGAAGGCAGGCCAGGGTGATTGGATCTCACCTGGGGACTGTGGGGGATGAGGAAGCTGATTAGGTATTGAGGGTGGTCAGATACTGAGGGTGGGGATTCTGGTTAAGCTGAACTAGTAGGATTCTTGCTAAAACTGGACAATGCAGAGAGGAACGTGGAAGTAGGCCTAGTTGAAAAGGTCAGAGGGGTCTGCTCAGAGTTTGGCCTAGGACAGAGTCTGTGTCACAGGCAAAGCTATTCCCCATGCCAGCTGGGTGGGCAGGTCACCTGTAATGCTGGCCAGGGATTGACAGACACCCTGTACAGCCTGGAACAAGAGGCTGGGCCTGGAAAAGAGCTTCCCTGATCTGGGTCCATGTGGGAGCCGGGAGGACCCCAGACCTGCACTCCCCACTGAACAATGGACAGCCTGGCCAGAATGTCTCAGCTGTATTCAGTGCCAATGATGTCTCTTTCACTGTCGTGGTGAGTAAATGCAGTTGTGTCATCACACAAAGTCTGCTACTCCCCAGGACCTAAATGCCCAACGGTGACAGGAAGCCCAAGGCTCGCCCACACCTTGCCATGTGTCCAGCTATGTGGAAAGCGCTGGTGCCTGTGTAAAGTGGTGACATTTTCCCAAGACATTCTGGGGACAGAGAAAGTCTCTCTTCTGTCTCTCTGTCTCCCTCTGTCTCTATGCTTTATGGAGTTTACTAAGGTTTGTAAAGGCTAACATTGAGTCACCGCTAGACTTGAAAAGTCCTTGGTAAATGGCATGGGGCACAGATACAGGAGAAATGGGGCCTCTCCCTGCTTGAGCTGTCACATCAGAAGGCAGCCCTGGGCCAGGTAACTACTCTTCTGTGTCCTTCTCCTCTGCTCACGCGGCCTGCAGGGCCTGCCCCATCTCATGCACAGAACCTCTATGAGTCATGTGTCACCTTGGGAAAATGCCAAGGAGTCAGGAAGGGGAAGGGGGAGAAACTAGGAAGGGAATTAGGTGATTTTTTAGGGTCAGAGTCAGAGCTCATGAAAAGTCTTCTATTTACATAAGGCCTCTGAGTGCATGGTGCTTTCTATAGGCTACCATGTTCAATTCTTACCACTTTTCCTGTGACCTAGAGCACATTACTCCATTCCTAGGCGAGGCTTAGAGAATGGCAGAGGTTTGCCCTAGGACACACAGCAAGTGAATGGCAAAGCTGGGAATTCAAGCCCAGGCTGATCTCAGTCTCAGACTCATGCTCATGACCTCTCTGCCCCACGCCATCTAGGTGGGCTTTACTTGAAGTGAGAGTTCTCTCCAAGCATCTTTGAAAAGCCTGTGCCAGTTCGAGGTGTGAACTGCAGAATCTGTGTAGTGGGAAGGAGACTCAGCTCCTCCCACATTTTTTAAGCTTCCCTTAGCGGCAGATGCTGTGTTTGGTGCTGGGGACACAGACCTGTAGGCCCTGATCCCTGTCTAAGGAGCTGCCAGCATGCTGGGGTGAAGGGACACAATCAGGAAATTGCTGCAAGAAGGGATGGCATTGGACTTTGAGAGTATTGGGTAGGGCTGCTGTTCCCACAGAGGGCCTAACAGGACAAGACTTGAGCAGGAGGGGGCCATAGCAGGGAAGTAGTGAGGAGGGTAAAGGCCCCAGAGAGAAGCAGAATGCCCTGGGAGGGAAACACAGGCTGTCAAGGATCACCTGGGTCCCATGTTCTAGGCTGGAAAGCTGAGTCTTGAGGCTGCAGGTGGAGGCAGGACCAGAGGGCTTTCTAGAGTGGGCAGATGCTCGGGCTTTCTAGAGTGGGCAGAGAATCAGAATCTCCTGGGGACTTTCAAAATGACAAGTGTATAGGTTGCCTCCTAGACCAGCTGGGTGGGAATCTCTGGAGCAACCATGAAGTGCCTGGGAAGGCCTTGAGTGGTGGTGGACACATCTGTGTTAAGTGAGGGATGACACAGGGAGGTTGGCTTTAGAGGGGTCTTCTGGCAAGTGGGAGCCTAACCTAGGGAGTCATGTGGTTAAAGACAGGAAGAGAAATAAGGGCCCAGCACCCCAGTCTACCTGGGTGTAGACAAGGCCAGAACTGGGGATGCTGCCCTAAATTGGTGATGTGATGTTCGGAGGAAACATGTACAAGCATGGACCCAGATTTGGAGCTCAATATCACCTCTGCTATTTCTTCACTCATGAATTAATTTACATTACCTTCTAAATCTCAGTGTCCTCAATTGTAAAATGGGGATACAAATGTCTCTTTGATGGGACTTTGTGAGGACTGAATGAGGAAAATGTGTTTAAAGGGTGCAGCAAGGTGCCTGGCATTCAGGAGCTGTTCAGCAGATGGTGGCTTATGTTAGTATATTGATTAAACTTAGGACTTTATCAGATTTCATCATGGAGGTGTTGGTCCATGCACGGGAGGTTTTTCTCACTGGAATGCAGATGATAAATACAGGATGCATACACCACCGCTCTCCCTCTCACCTCCCAGATGTTGTTAACCATTAAATGCCCTATATCTTGCTGAGGCCAGGCCTGGACAGAAACCTCCCTGAAGCATCCTGGAAAGCCACGGTCAGTCAATCAGACCTGAGATCTGGAACGAGGGACATTTGCCAACCCAGTACTAGACCTTTGGTAGACCTGTGTACTCGATACTTGTCTCTGGTTCCTGGACCCATCCATCTCCATCCTTTTATGCTCTCCTCTGTGCCATGGGGTTGGAGGCTGGAAGCCTGTAAGCTACATTTCTCAGATGACTTCTTGGCTGCCTTCTAGTTCAGTCCTGATGATGGGAGGCTCTGGCAGGAGACAGGAGGGCAGAGGAAGAGAGAAACCATCTTTTTTCCCCCCTTTATCTGCCGCTGCCTCTGGTAGCTGTGATAAGTTCTTTGTCTACCCCTGCCCTTGTGGCTGACCTGCTGACTGACTCCAGTGGCAGGAGGAGTGTTCAGTGCTCCAGCAGCCTTGGCTGCACGTCCCTTACGGGTACTGGCTTACACGCTGTCCACATGAGTGAGGGGGCCTCATTCACTGTGAAGTAGTGGGGACGGTGGTTCCAACAGCACCAGCAGGGGCAGCAAGTGCCCTGAGCCTGGGAGGCTTGGTAATCATCATCACAGCACTGGCGACACTGTTTCTTTTTTTGCTTCTCCAGTTCTAGGGGTGTAAACAACTCCCCATGGTTACTAGCATCTGGGTAACTTCAGCTTCTCCCTCCTAATTCTCCCTCCCTCCCGCCACACTGTCGTGACTGGTGCTCCATATTACATTCCTGCTCTGTGCATCAGACTGGACGCTGAGTGGTATACCCTGTATAAACCACAGGCTTACAAGTCAGGCAGAATCGCGGATAGTTTGGACTCTGCTCCTCTCTGGAGGTAACACCCAGAAGCTAAAGGCTCAAAGGAGATAGAGGTCATTTTTGTCTCCCATAACTGACCGAGTTCCAGGCCTGCAGACATCTCTGCTCCATATGCTAATTCAGGGACCCAGGTTCCTTCCATTTCTTTCTCCCCATCTCCTTAGGCATTGTTCTCATTTGCATAATGAAGACTGGGTTAAATCCTTCCAGGCTCAGGTTAGTAGGAAGAGGGACGGGGTTGTGGAGGCAAGCACCCAGTTATAAAGGCTCTGATCTATATGTGACCCTACTCCTCTCAGATTGGGCCCTCCCTGGCTGTAAGGGAGGCTGAGGGGTGCTATCACTGTGCAGCCGTGTGGCAGGCTGCAGCTCTGTTACTGAAGAGGAAAGGGAGAATGAATTTTGGTGGATCCGTAGCCACCTCTGCAATATAAGCTTTGTGATGTGCACAACTCACTTATGACATTTTCCTTGGAGGGTCATGACCACGAGTAAATGAGAATACGCGTAAGGTTCTTACTACAGTGCCTGGTCCCGAGGAACCCTCATCCAAGGTCATATGCTCAATGTCTACAGTGGCTCTGGGCCCGTTGTGGCAGGTGAACGTCAGCTCCAGGGCGGAAGACTGAGATGTGCTGCATCTGGTGTCACAGATAGTCACAGGATCAGTGTTCACTGTGAGCCAAGAGGCGATGTGTCCTTTTGTCTATTTATGCACGAGCCTTTGTTCGCAGCTCTTTGGGTTTATAGCTATAGTCTGCTTTCAAACTGCAGTTCAGGACAGGAAATTACATCCTATGATGGAGCAGGTGGTGGGTGAGGGTGGAGGCGTTCCCCATCCATCACTGTGGATGGACCAGGGCTTAAAAGATGGGATCTGTCATTCCTTTTAAAGGGCTCCTGTTCCCAGGCAGGCTGGAAATTGGGGGAACCTGGACTCTGGAGCACTTACAGTAAGTTGCCACTTCCCAGGATGGCTTAGGAGTGGTTGCCATGACAGTAGATTTGTGCTACTTTCTTGCTTTCAAAGGAAGCTGGGCTGCTCAAGAAAATGAGGGCGCCTTCTTCTTGGAAGGTTGGAGGTCTTTGTTCCCTGCTTCCCCTCCCCCTCCAAGAATGCATAGGGCCTCATTATGTTGCTTCTGCCTTTCACGGTATAATCTGGATAACAAAAGAGAGGCACAAGATGGATGGGAGCCATTTCATTTCTTGGCACCATGGCCTGAGCATGAACTTGCTTCTCAGGCTCCGATTAATTTGCTCAAGCGCAGGCTCACAAAGTCAAGTTTGATTCTACTCCTGTGGGTCAAATGGCTCTCTTTGGTCTCATTTTTGCAACCAACTAACTAACTGGCTAACTTTCTCCCTGCCTCCCCCCCTTTGTCCCTTCCTTCCTCCCCTAACCCCTTCTGTTCCCCCCACCTTCTTTCCTTTCTCCCTCCTTCTTTCCCTCCCTCCTTCCCTCCCTCTCTCCTTCCCTTCCTTCTTCCTCCCTTCCTCCCTCTCTCCCTGCCTCCTTTACTTCCTTCTATAAATGTCCACTGAACACTTTCATGCTGAGCCCTACTATGGCTGAGGTTACCGAGATATGTAAATAAGACCATAAGGCTCAATCTGAAACTGTTCGCCACCTGCATGTGACACAGACATGAAAAGATGCGCTTAGGATAAGAAGCTCTAAGTGCTATGAGGGAGGCAGGTATTTGCCTGGCTACTGTGGAAACCCAAAGTAAGAAGGGTCAAGGACTCCCTGAGGCAAGCTTAGAATGAGCTGAGTCTGTCTCCAGTGGACTGAAAGGGAGAGTCTTTGGGGAAGCACAGAATGCCCAAGATCTGGGGAGTGGGGGCTTTAGGAGGTCAGGTTGGGAGGGTATAGTGTAAGGCTGGGTAGTCTGGCAGGCTCCGATTGCCACAGGCCTGACAGTTCAGCATAAGGCATCTGGGTGCTATCTTCTGGTGCTTGAGAGCCACTGAAGGAGTTTGAGCAGAGGAAAGCTGTGATTAGATATAGTGGCCTTTTGGAAGAGAGACTTAGAAGGCCCAGACTGGGAACCCAGGGGTGAGCTGGATGGGCCAAAGGTCCAGGGAGGATATGACAAGGAGGACAGGGGTGGCTGGGCACCAGGTGGGATGGAATGTGTCCTCTTTCTCCCTCTGTTCCTGTATCCAAGAAACATCAAGCTTCTGTTCTGTATGAGGCCTGCACTGGACCCTTTACTCTAAAAGCATACCATTTAACCCTTTCAATACCTGAGAGGAGGTGAAGACGCCTGTCCTCATTTTAAAGGTGAAGAAACTGAGCCTTGCAGAGACAGAAAAATGATCACACAACCCATGAATGGCAGAGTAACAATGAAAATTTAGGTAAGTTTTTTCCCCCTCAAAGTCCATGGGATGCATGGAAACTGGAATTTTCCATGCCATTCTCAGTAAGTGTTTGCTGGAGAGCTGGAATGAGCAAATGAATGCCTCCTCTCCTGCTGAAGCCAAGGCCACTGAACCACAGAGGCCGCTGGCTGCTCAGCCCCAGTCTCTGAGCTGGGCTTACCTGGGGACACTCCATTTCAGCAGTGCCTTTGGGAAGTCGTGGGCTTCATCAAATGTGGAAACAGCTGGAACATTTGTTTCTATTCCCAAGGGTTAAAATGCCTGTGGCTCCAGAAGTCTCTTAAGGAATAAAGTTAACACAGGATTGCATACCTTGTGAGGGGCTAGATGTGGGTAACATGGGACAGGTGGGTCTTCTGTCTCTGTCTGCTTTTCTACTCATTGTATGGTGTTGATTTGGGTAACATTATGCTGAATCTTACCACAGTAAACCCTATTTTACAGATGAAGAAACTGAGGTAAAGAGAGGTGATGTGTAGCCAGCATCACCAGCTATTAAATGATGGTGCTGGGATTCAGTCTGCTCATAATGGGTCAATCGACCCTCCCCATGCTTAGGGCTGGTGCTGACCCTGCTATCACTGTGGGCTCCACTGAATTGTTTCCTCAGAGCCCCTGTAGTTGGAGGTCAACTCTAGCACCTAGTTCCACTACAGGTGAATAACTTTTATAGGTTTTTCTCCATCATGTTTGGAGCCCCTCTCCACACCTCAGAGGCCATCTCCATGAGCACAAGGCTCAGGCTTACTTCCTCCTCTTTGTCTCCTACAGGGCCTGGTCAATTCTCAACCTCGTACATCACTTGGGGCTGGAGATGTCCAGTATAACAGTGGACAGCTATTCTCTTGTCAATCAGCTGAGTGGGCAGGATGGACTCTGAGACCCCGAAAGCTGCCTTAACCTGTATTTTTAAGGCTCCATGCTCTGAACAGCCATCCGGGGGTGAGCTCTTGCACCCCACCTCCAAACATAACTACATATTCTCTTTCAGGGGGTAGGATTTGCTTTTTCTGATTTACAGAGCAGCTCAACCAAGAGCAAAGTCAGCCCTCGAATTTAAAACCCACAGACAAGTTAAGAAAGATGTTTTATGGAAAACTTAAGCACTGTTTTTGATAAATAGATCTAGCATGATAGGACTGCTATTCCTGTCAAAAAAGAATTGGTACCTGTCTCAATGTCTGGGGCTGCAGTCCCCTCCCTCAGTATTCCTTGGAGGGACCTATGCATCTTTAAGAATCTGACTTTAGCAATTTCCTGGTGGACATGGTCTACTGAAACCAACCTACATTTCAGAACACACTTGGTGATTTGAAAAATCCTAACTTTTATCACTTTCATTGAGAGTAATTTAATGAAATGCTTATATGTTTGAATCAAATTTCTCTTTATTCTTCTTCTATAGACACATCTTTGGAGATTTTCTTTGGCAAGAGGCAAGTTCTGGTTCTGTTGAGAGTAGCCCTTGTCTGTCCTATACCCACCATGATATTGAAGGGGACAGTGCAGAGAAAGAAGTTGCAACTGCTTCTCTTCTGAGACCCCACCTCCATTCTTAACTCCTCAAAACCCCTGTTTTCCATTTCTGTAATTTTGTCATTTCAAGAATGTTAAACATTTTTCTGGGATAAATGTCCACATGTGCAATTGCTGGTTTGCTTGATAGTTGTATGTTCGTTTTTAAATAAATTGTCAAACTTTTCTAGAGTTGCCATCCCATTTATATTCCTACCATAATATATGTTTTGATTGACTTTCTATTCATTCTCATGAGCTTTTGGTGTTGTTACTATTTTTTAATTTTGGCATTTTGATAGCTGTGTAGTGATAGCTCATTGTGGTTTTGTTTTGCATTTCCCCAATGGTTGGTGACACTGAACATCTTCTCATGTGCTTCCTTGTCATCTCTATATCCTCTTCAGTAAAATGTCTGCTCAGATCCTTGCCCATATTCTAAAAGGATTGTTTCATTTTTTACTGTTGTGTTTTGGAGAATTCTTATATATTCTAGATACTAGTCTTTGTCAGGTACATTGGTTGCAAATATTTTCCACTGGTCTATAACTTGTCTTTTTATTCCCTTAACAAGATCTTTTGCAGAACAAAAGTTTTTTTTTTTTAAAGATTTTATTTATTTATTTGAGACAGAGAGAGTCAGAGAGAGAAAGAGCATGAACTGGGGGGGGGGGCGGTGCAGAGGAAGAGGGAGAAGCAGACTCCCCACTGAGCAGAGAGCCCAACATGGGGCCTGATCCCAGGACCCTGAAATCATGACCTGAGCCGAAGGCAGATGCTCAACCGATTGAGCCACCCAGGCACCCCTGTTGTTGTTGTTTTTAGAGAGAGAAAGAGATGAGTGGGAGTGGGGGTAGGGCAGAGGGAGAGAGAGAATCTTTTTTTTTTTTTTTTATAGAGACAGCCATCGAGAGAGGGAACACAAGCAGGGGGAGTGCGAGAGGAAGAAGCAGGCTCATAGTGGAGGAGCCTGATGTGGGACTTGATCCTGGAACGCCGGGATCACGCCCTGAGCCGAAGGCAAACGCTTAACCGCTGTGCCACCCAGGCGCCCCGGGAGAGAGAGAATCTTAAGAAGACTCCATACCCAGTGTGGAGCCCGATGTGAGGCTTGATCTCACGAACCTGAGATCATCACCTGAGCTGAAATCAAAAGTTGGATGCTTAACCCACTGAGCCACTCAGGAGAGCAAAATTTTTCATTTTCATTTTTATTTTCTTCTTTTTTGGCTCATGCTTTTTGGTACCAAGTCTAACTACTTTTGCCTAGCCCTACATCCCAAAGATTTTCTTTTTTTTTTTTTTTAAGATTTTATTTATTTATTTGACAGAGATAGAGACAGCCATCAAGAGAGGGAACACAAGCAGGGGGAGTGGGAGAGGAAGAAGCAGGCTCACAGCAGAGGAGCCTGATGTGGGGCTCGATCCCATAATGCTGAGATCACGCCCTGAGCCGAAGGCAGACCCTTAACCGCTGTGCCACCCAGGCGCCCCAACCCAAAGATTTTCTTTTTTGGGGGGGAGGGGGTATGTTTTATAATTTTATGTTTTACATGCTTAAGTACCTGCTGTAGTTTGTGTTAATTATTGCTCAAGGTGTGAGGCTTAGGTCAAGTTTTTTTGTTTTGTTTTATTTTGGCTTATGTCTAATTGTTTACTGAAAAACCTTCCTTGATCACATTGCTTTTGCTCCTTTGTGAAAAAAATTCAGTTGTGCATATTTATGTCTGTCTGTTTCTGGATTCTCTATTCTGTTCTGTTGTTATGGGTCTGTTGCCCACCAGTGCCATGCAGTCTTGATTACTGAGGTTATATAATAAGTTTTGAAGTTAGATAGACTGAAAACTCCCAATTTTATTCTTTTTCTTTTTTCAAAAATGCTTAACTCTCTTGTTCCTTTCCATTTTCATATACATTTATCCATAAAAATCTGTAAAAACCATACTGGGATTTTGATAGGAATTTACCAAATATGTATAACAGTGGGGGGAGTATTGACATCTTTACTTACATTAAGATTTCTAGTATATGAAAATGTCATATCTCTCCATTTATTTAGATCTTTGATTTCATCAGTATTTTTTATTTTTTAGAATACAACATCTGTACATATTTTGTTAGATTTACACCTAAGCATTTCATTTTTGAGTCATTTAAAATAACATTGTATTTTAAAATTTTGTCTTTCAAGTGTTCATTGTTAGCCTATAGAAGTAGGACTGATTTTTATATGCTGATGTTCATTCCTGTGACCTTACTAAGCTCATTTATTAGTTCTAAGATTTTATTTTTGCAGATTCCTCAGGAATTTCTGCAGAGATCATAATGTCACCTGCACATAGTGACAGTTTTAGTCCTTCCTTTTTGTTCTGGGTTCCTTTTCTTTCTTACCATATTGCAGTGGACAGGACTTCCAGCACTATGTTGAGTAAAGAGTGCTGACGGGTTGTATTTGCTTTGTTTCCAGTCTTAGGAAGAAAGCCTCAGTCCTTCACAATCAAGTACAATCGTAGTTGTAGTTTTTTTTTTTCTTTGGTAGGTGCTCTTTATCATGTTGAGGAAGTTGTCTTCTATTCCTAGATGTCCAAGAATTACTGTAATGAATTGAGGTTAAATATTTTTGAATGAGTTTTCTGCACCAATTAAAATGCTAATGTGATTTTTCTTCTTTACTCTGTTAATATGATGGATGATGTTGATTGATTTTCAAT
The DNA here is from genome assembly GCF_023065955.2 of Ursus arctos. Taxonomy (NCBI): domain Eukaryota; kingdom Metazoa; phylum Chordata; class Mammalia; order Carnivora; family Ursidae; genus Ursus; species Ursus arctos. The sequence goes on along the minus strand of NW_026622763.1, from coordinate 3,570,731 downwards.
ATTTGAACTACCCTTGCATTCCTGGAATATATTCTGCTTGTATATGCTATATTTCATACATTGCTGAATTCTATTTGCTAATATTTTGTTAATTATTTTTGCCCATATTCAGTCTTTAGTTTTTCTTTATTGTACTGTTTTTTTTTTTAATTTTTACTTTTAGGATTGCGGTAACACTAACCTTATAAAATTAATTGGGAAGTGTTCCTTCCTCTTCTGTTTTCAGAAAATATTGTATAGAATTAATGTTCTTTAAATATTTGGTAGAATTCTCCAATGAAATTATATTGGCCTAAAGATTTTTTAGGGTTAGACCTTAACTATGAATTCAATTTCTTTAGTAGCTATAGGCCTTTCCAATTACCTATTTCATATTGCATGAGTTATGGTAGTTTATACTTTTTGAAAAATTGACCCATTTCATCAAATTGTCAAATTTATATAGAGAGAGTTGTTTGTAATCTCATTATCTTTTAATGTCTGCCAGAACTTTAGTGACATTTCCTGTCATTCTTTATATGGGTAATTTGTGTCTTTTCTTTTTTTTCTTGCTGGAGGTTTGTCATTTTTAGTGAACTTTTCATAAATTTTTGTGGTATTTTGTTATGGTAGCCCAAGCAGACTTATACATATGCTTCTTTAGCTCTATCCCACAAAGTTTGATACGTTGTATTTTTATTTTCTTCAGCTCAATGTGTTTTTAAAATTTTTTTTAAAGTTAGATTTTTTTTAATGTTTTTTTTTTTTATTATATTATGTTAGTCACCATACAGTACATCCCTGGTTTCTGATGTAAAGTTCCATGATTCATTAGTTGCGTATAACACCCAGTGCACCATGCAATATGTGCCCTCCTTACTACCCATCACCAGTCTTTAAAATTTCTTTTTTTTTTTTTAAAGATTTTTTTAATTTTATTTATTTGACAGAGAAAGAGACAGCCAGCGAGAGAGGGAACACAAGCAGGGGGAGTGGGAGAGGAAGAAGCACGCTCATAGCGGAAGAGCCTGATGTGGGGCTCGATCCCATAACGCCGGGAACACGCCCTGAGCCGAAGGCAGACGCTTAACCGCTGTGCCACCCAGGCGCCCCCAGTCTTTAAAATTTCTGTTGAGATTTCTATTTTACCCATAACTTATTTAGGTGTTGCTTAGTTTCCAAGTGTTTGGGGACTTTTCTGTTACCTTTATGTTCTTTTATTTCTGTTCTTTTGATACTATTATAGTCAGAGAACACATAATATAAGATTTTAATCTTTGAGGTTTGTTTTATGACTCAAGATATGGTTTAGCTTGAAAAGAATGTGTATTCTGTTTTTGCTGGTTGAAGGTTTTGATAAATTTTGATTAGATCATTTTGGTTGATGGTTTTGTCATGTTCTGTTCCTTGCTGGTTTTGTCTCTTGCTCTATCCATTGTTGAGAGATGGGTGTTAAAAATCCCAACTTCAAAAATAAAGATTTGTCTATTTGTTTAAAAATTCTATCAATTTTGCCGCACATATTTTGTAGCTCTGTTGCTTGATGTGGATGCATTTAGGATTCCTATGTCTTCTTGGTGGATTGAAACTTTTATCATTATGTTATGTCACTGTCTGTCTCTCCTGTTTTTCTTTGCTCTGAAGTTTACTTTATCTGGCTAACATGGTCACTCATGCTTTCTTTTGATTAATATCTGTGTGGTATATCTTTTTATATCCTTTTAATAGCAACCTCCCTATACCATTATTATTGGAGTGAATTACTGGTTGGCAGCATAAAGTTGGGTTATTTTTTTTATCCCCTCTGAATTTAGAATATATACATTTAATGTAATTATTGACCTGTTAGGGTTTACGTCTGCTGTCTTAATTTTTGTTTTCTGTTTTTTCTGTTTTTCATGTCTGTGTTCTTTTTATTTTTTTCCTGTGGGTTACTTAGTTTTTACAATTTTAATTTATCTATAGTGTTTTTATTATTTATTATTGAAGTACAGTTGACATGCAATGTTATAATAGTTACGCTAATTCCATACATTACTGAATGCTCACCACAATGAGTGTACTCACCATCTGTCACCATACCACACTACTACAATATTATTGACTATATTCCCTATGCCGTACTTTCATCTCCATGACTTATTTATTTTAGAACTGGAAGTTTGTACCTCTTAATCTCCTTCACTTATTTCACCCATCCCCCCACCCAGCTTTCCTTTGGCAACCACCAGTTTATTCTCAGTATTTGAGTCTGTTTGTTTATTTGTTTTGTTGTTTTTCAGATTCCACTTATAGTGAAATCATATGGTATTTGTCGTTGTCTGACTTATTTCACTTAGCATAATGCCCTCTAGGTCCATTCATGTTGTCACAAATGGCAAGATCATTCATTTCTACGGCTGAGTAGTATTCCTGTGTGTGTGTGTGTGTGTGTGTGTGTGTGTGTATTACTTCTTTTTTATCCATTCACCTACTGATGGACACTTGGGTTGGTTTTATATCATGGCTATTGTAAATTATGCTGCAATAAACATAGAGCTGCATATATCTTTTGAATTAATGTTTTCATTTTCTTTGGCTAAATGCCCAGGAGTAGAAGTACTGGATCATATGATAGTTGTTTTATTAATTTTTTGAGGGAGCCTCATACTGTTTTGCATAGTAGGTGCAATTAACTTGTATTCCCACCAACAGTGCACGAGAGTTCCCTTTTTCTTCACATCTATAGTATTTTTAAGTATATATTTTGGATAGATATTTTTGTGGTATCTCTATGTATTAAATTATATATACGTAACTAATCAGAACCTACAGTTGTCCACACTTTACCAGATTGAGTGAAGTACAGAAACCTTCTCTCTTTAAGTTCTTTTACCTTCCCAAATTTGTATTATAATTGTTCTATGTATTTCCTTTACACACATTTAGGACCACATACAACAGTGTTATAATTTTGGCTCAACTTTCAAACATAGTTTAGAACATTCAGAAGGAGAAGGAAAATGTATTGTATTTACCCATGTTTTGATTTTTTTAAAGATTTTATTTATTTATTTGAGAGAGAGAGAGCATACGGGGGGTGGGGAATGGAGGGGCAGAGGGAGAGGGAGAAACAGACTCCCCACTGAGTAGGGAGCCTGATGTGGGGCTCCATCCCAGGACTTTGAGATCATGACCTGAGCCAAAGGCAGATGTTTAACTGACTGAACCACCCAGGTGCCCCTATGGGGATTTGTGGGTTGTTTTTTTTTTTAATTATTTATTCTTTTCTTTGATTGTTTGCTTCTTCCCACTCTAATCTTGTAGGAACCCTTCTTTCAACATTTTCATTCTGTTCAGAAAACTCCTTTTAGCCATTTCTTTCAGGTGGGCTATTGGTAACAAATTTTCTTAGTTTTCCTTTGTCTGAGAATGTCTTGATTTCCCTTTAATTCTGAAGGATATTTTCTCTGCATGTATAATTTTGGGTTTTTTATTTCAGCACTTGAAAAATATTGTGCTACTTCCTCCCTAGTTTGTAATGACAAATATGCTGTCATTTGAATTGTTTTCTCTTATAGGTAAGGTATAATTGCTCCCTTGCTGCTTTCAATATTTTTTGTTTGTCTTTACTCTTCAGAAATTTGACTATATTGCATTTTAAAATAAATTTCTTTGGGTTTATCCTGTTTGGAATTCTCTAAGCTATTTGAATCTTGTTTTTTGCCAAATTTGGGAAAATTTCAGTCATTATTTATTCAAATGCTTTTTCAGTCTCATTCTCTTTCTTTTTTTCTTTTAGGCTCCCATGATATGAGTATTCGATCATTTGTTATAATCTTGTATATCTCTGAGGCTCTGTTCATTTTTTTTTCAGTCTATTTTTTCTCTATTGTTCTAACTGCGTAATTACTATTATTTTACCTTCAAGTTTACTGATTCTTTTCTCTGTTCCCTCCATTCTGCTGTGAGCCCAACCATCAATTGATTTTATTATTTGGGATATTATATTTTTTTCCAATAATTTCTTTTTGGTTCTTCTTTGTATCTTTTATATCTCTGCTGAGACTTTTCCTGTTTTTCATTTGTTTCAAGCATATTTATAATTATTTATTGAAGCATTGTTATGATGATTGCTTTAAAATTTTTATAAGGTAATTTGAACATCTCCGTCATCTCAGTTTTGCTTCTATTGTTGTCTCTTTTCATTCAGGTTGACATTTTACTGGTTCTTGTTATGACAAGTGATTTCCAACTAAAACCTGGAAGTTTTTGGTTTGGTACTTTGGCCTGTCACTAGACCTTTGTTGATACTACTGTGGCTGGGAGGGTAGGAATGACTCATTACTATTCCCCATATGGCCTCCACTGAGGTCAGGGGTGTTGGTCTCCTTACCATTGGGCAGTGGTAAAAGTCATGACTCTCCACTAGGCTGCCTCTGATTCCACCCTTGGACAGGGGCAAGGGTACCTCCTTTCTGTCACTGGAGAGTGGAAGCCCAGACTCCCACATGGTCTCTGCAGTGTGCCCTGCATTGCTCAGAGTAACGAAAGTCAGACTCAGCCTTCTCTGACAGCTCTCTGTTGGGTGTTAGGTTAAAGTCCAGGCTCTCCACTGGCCTTTGCTAGTGTGAGTGTAGTAGGACCACAGTTTTTCTGTGCTGTTTGGCTAGGGTTGTGTGGTTTTTGTCTAAAAGTTCTCTGTCTTGCTAGACAGTCCCTTTGCTGGTCTTTGATTAATTTCAAACTCCCCGAAAAAGTAGGCATTTATTGGGAGTTTGAAAAATCTGTGCTTGCTTATGCCTTTGTTAGTTATCTTCTTCTTCTACAAGTCTGGGATATATGAGGCAAAAATAGAACCCAAGAGATATAGCACTGTTTTCCCATGGGTCCTTCAGTCAGTAGCTCACCTTGTGTTTTCTCCTCACTGTTCAGTCTTCTGATGTTTGTTTTATATACAATGTCCAGGAGCTTTAGTTGTACTTAGCAGATAAACAGCTGGAGAATAGAGAAACATTATTTGTTTCATCTTCCCAGAAGTGGAGCACCTGACCTGTGTGTATAGTTTTCAAGCTAATGATGGTTTTTACATTTTAAAGTGTTCTAAAAATTCAGAACAAAATATAACAGATAACAATAACAACAAAAAACAAAGAATATGTGTCAGAGACCATATGCGGTTCACAGAGCATAAAATATTTACTGTTTGATTCATTACAGAAAAATTTTATTGACCCTTTTTAGACATAAGTTAACTTTTAGAGCAGAATTAGTATTATGACATTTCACTTAAGTCATTGGCAGTGCTTTCATTTCTTTATATAGAGCCAGGCTTTTGTATTGTATTTCTTCTATCTGAAGAACTTCCTTCTACATTTCTTTTAGAGCAGGTACACTGGAAATGGATTTTTTCATTTTGCTTGATGAACGTATTTTTATTTCTCCTTAATTTTATTTTATTTATTTATTTTTTTAAAATATGGAACATGTCACAGATTTGCTTGCCATCCTCATGCAGGGGCTATGCTAATCTTCTCTGTGTCTTTCCAATTTTAGTGTATGTATTGCTGAAACAGACACTCTTCTTAACTTTAAAAAGGTGTTTTATTGAACATGTAATTGATTGTTTTGTTCCTTTCATCCCTTTAAATATGTCACTGTATTGTCTTCAGGCTTGTCTAATTTCTGATGAAAGTCTTCTGTAATTCTTATATTTGTTTCTCTCTATATAGTGTCTTCCCCTTCCCTGTGGCTGCCTTCAAGATTTTATCTTTATCTTTGGTTTTCAAGAGTTTAAATATAATATGTTTATGTATTTTTTAAGGAGTGGGTGTATTTATTCTGTTTGGTACTCTTTGAGCGTTTGGGTCTGTGTTTTGGTGTCTGTCATTAATTTTTGGCCATTATCTGTTCAAATATGTTTTTCTGCCCTGTTCCTCTTCTTTCCTTCCGGGATTTCACATGCATGTATATTAGACTGTTTTATATTATCTGACAGCTTTTGGGTGCTCTGTTTTTTTTTCCCCCCCGCTAATTTTTCTTTTTGTGTTTTAGTTTACAGAACTTATATTGAACTATCTTTCAGCTTACTGATTATTTCCTCAACTGTATTGATTCTATTTTTGAGGCCATTAAAGCATTTTCTTTTAAAAAATTATTATTATTGGGGCGCCTGGGTGGCTCAGTCATTAAGCATCTGCCCTCAGCTCAGGGCGTGATCCTGGAGTCCTGGGATCGAGCCCCACATCAGGCTCCTCTGCTAGGAGCCTGCTTCTTCCTCTCCCACTCCCCCTGCCTGTGTTCCCTCTCTCGCTGGCTGTCTCTCTCTCTGTCAAATGAATAAATAAAATCTTTTAAAAAATTATTATTATTATTATTTTTAAAGATTTTATTTATTTGTCAGAAAGATAGCACAAGCAGGGGGAGTGGCAGACAGAGGGAGAAGCAGGCTCCCATGTGGGGCTCCATCTCAGAACCCTGAGATCTTGACCTGAGCTAAAGGCGGATGCTTAACTGACTGAACCACCCAGGCGTCCCCTATTAAAGCATTTTCAACTCTTTTATTATACTTTTCATTTTTAGCATTCCCATTGACTTCTTCCTCATGTTTTTTTATGTCTCTGCTGAAGTTCCCCATCTGATCATGCGTGCAGAATACTTTTTCCACTTTTTAAAACATGTTAATTAAAGTTATTTTAAATTTCCTGTCTGATAGTTTCAACATTTGTGTTATATTGAAATCTGTTCTTGTTGATCATATTTTTTTTCTTTTCTTCCCACCTCCCTTGCTTATATGTATGTCTTATGCTTTTTATTTTTAAGATGACATCTTCTATAGGACAGTGAAAACTAATGTAACTAGTGTTATTGCCTGGAAATGGATATACTTCTCTTCATTTTCCTGAGTTGTTAGTGTGGGAATTTGAGCCTATTTAAGTTGAGCTGTGTTTGGGTTTTCTTATTGCTGTGGTCACTCTCAGTGTAATAGGAGCTTTAAATTCTTGTTGTGTTATGTTCGTTTTAGAGTGAGGTTGTCATATTAGTCCATGCTCAACATTTAGCAATTCTTTAAAAATTTTGAATAGTGTCCATTGTCCTCTGCAAATAAACAGGTGCTTGTGTCCTATCTCTCCTTAGAGGTAGCTGTTATTCTTTAAGTTTTGGGTTAGTTGTTTTTTTCTGCAATCTCAGATATATTATTTACTCAAGAAAAATTGTGATTTCACAAATGATTCAGAAATTTTTGTTGTCAGGTGAGAGCAATGTCCTTTCCAGATTTTTACAAACCAATCAGAAACTTAAAATCTCATGAAGGCCATTTTGAGTCTTCGATTTCTCATTTATGGTCTGCCCAATCTCATTCAACTTATGAAATTTCTAGACTCATAGTTTTCTGCTCTATTAAAGGCAAATAGCAATACTTGCCTCATAGGTTGTTGTTTAGGATTAAGTTAAAGATAAAAAATACTTATGGCCACAGTGCCTGTCATGAATCAGTACATTTTATTTTATTTTTAAAAATTTTTTATTATGTTATGTTAGTCACCATACAGCACACATTAGTTTTTGATGTAGTGTTCCAAGATACATTGTTTGCGTTTAACACCCAGTACTCCATGCAACACATGCCCTCCTTAATACCCATCACTGGCCTACCCCAATCCCCCAACCCCTCCCCTCTAAGGCCCTCAGTTTGTTTCTCAGGGTCCATAGTCTCTTGTGGTTCATTCCCCCTTCTGTTTACCCCCCTTCATTCTTCCCTTCCTTCTCCTACCGATCTCCCTGCTATTTCTTATGTTCCATTAATGAGTGAAACCATATAATTGTCTTTCTCTGCTTGACTTATTTCACTTAGGATACTCTCCTCCAGTCCCATCCATGTTGCTGCAAATGTTGGGTAATCATTCTTTCTGATGGCCGAGTAATATTCCATTGTATATATGGACCACATCTTCCATTTGTCTGTTGAAGGGCATCTCGGCTCCTTCCACAGTTTAGCTATTGTGGACAATGCTACTATGAACGTTGGGGTACATATGGCCCTTCTCTTCACTATGTCTGTATCGTTGGGGTAAATACCCAGTAGTGCAATTCCTGGATCTATTTTTAACTTTTTGAGGGACCTCCACACTGTTTTCCAAAGTGGCTATACTAACTTGCATTCCCACCAACAGTGTAAGAGGGAACCATTTTCTCCACATCCTCTCCAATATTTGTTGTTTCTTGCTTTGTCCATTTTTGCCACTCTAACTGGCGTAAGGTAATATATCAAGGTGGTTTTGATATGAATTTCTTTGATGGCTAATGATTTTGAACATTTTTTCATGTGTCTGTTAGCCATTTGTATGTCTTCATTGGAAAAGTGTCTGTTCATATCTTCTGCCCATTTTTTGATTTGATCATTTGTTTTTCGTGTATTGAGTTTGAGAAGTTCTTTATAGATCTTGGATACCAGCCTTTTATCTGTACTGTCATTTGCAAAAATCTTCTCCCATTCTGTGGGTTGCCTCTGAGTTTTGTTGACTGTTTCCTTTGCTATGCAGAAGCTTTTTATCTTGATGAAGTCCCACAAGTTCATTTTTTTTTTTTTTGTTTCTCTCGCCTTTGGAAATGTGTCATGAAAGAAGTTGCTGTGGCCAATGTCAAAGAGGTTGCAGCCTATGTTCTCCTCTAGGATTTTGATGGATTCCTGTCTCACATCAAGGTTTTTCATCCATTTGGAGTTTATCTTTGTGTATGGTGTGAGAGAGTGGTCACATTTCATTCTTTTTCATATAGCTGTCCAATTTTCCCAGCACCATTTATTGAAGAGACTGTCTTTTTTCCATTGGATGTTTTTTCCTGCTTTATCGAAGATTAGTTGCCCAAAGAGCCAAGGGTCCATTTCTGGGTTCTCTATTCTGTTCCATTGGTCTGTGTGTCTGTTTTTGTGCCAGTACCATGCTGTCTTTGTGATCACTGCTTTGTAGTATAGCTTGATGCCCCCAGCTTTGTTTTTCCTTTTCAACATTGCCTTGGTGATTTGGGGTCTTTTCTGGTTCCACACAAATTTAAGGGTTGTTTGTGCCAGCTCTTTGAAAAATGTCATTGGTATTTTGATCACGATGGTGTTGAAAGTGTAGATTGCTCTGGGTAGCATAGATGTTTTAACTATGTGTATTCTTCCGATCCATTAGCATGGAATATTTTTCCATCTTTTTGTGTCTTCTTCAACGTCTTTCAAGAGTGCTCTGTAGTTTCTAGAATATAGATCGTTTACATCTCTGGTTAAGGTAGTTCCTGGATATCGTATGATTTTTGGTGCTATTGTAAATGGAATGGTTTCCCTAATTTCTTTTTTTTTCAGTCTCATTGTTCGTGTATAGAAATGAAACTGATTTCGGAGCATTGATTTTGTATCCTACCACATTACTGAATTGTTTTATGAGTTCTAGTAATTTGGGTGTGGAGTCTCTTGGATATTCCATATAGAGTATCATGTCATCTGCAAAGAGAGACAGTTTGACTTCTTCTTTGCCAATTTGAATACATTTTATTCCTTTTTGTTGTCTGATTGCTGTTGCAAGGACTCCTAGTATTATGTTGAACAATAATGGCGAGAGTGGGCATCCTTGTCATGTTCCTGATCTTAAAGGAAAGGCTTTCAGCTTTTCCCCATTGAGAATGATATTTGCTGTAGGCTTTTCATAGATGGTTTCTATGAAATTGAGGAATGTACCCTTTATCCTACACTCTGAAGGGTTTTAATCAGGAAAGGATGCTGTATTTTGTCAAATGCTTTGTCTGCATCAATGAAAGAATCATATGGTTCTTGACTCTTTTCGTGTTGATGTGATCTATCACACTGATAAATTTGCAAAAGTTGAACCACACTTGCATCCCAGGGATGAATCTCACTTGGTCATGATGGATATCCTTTTAATGTGCTGTTGGATCCTATTAGCTAGGATCTTGTTGAGAATTTTGGCATCTATACTCATCAGAGATATCAGTCTGTAATTCTCCTTTTTGATGGGGTCTTTGCCTGGTTTGGGGATCAAGGTAATACTGTCCTCATAAAATAAGTTTGGTAGTTTTCCTTCTGTTTCTATTTTTGGAAAAAGCTTCAGGAGAATAGGTATTACTTCTTCTTTGAATGTTTGTAGAATACCCCAGGGAATCCGTCAGGCCCTGGACTCTTGTTTTTGATCATTGCTTCAATCTCTTCATAATTAACTGGTCTGTTTAAATAGTCAATTTCTTCCTGTTTCAGACCTGGTAGTTTATAGGTTTCTAGGTAGGCATCCATTTCTTCCAGGTTGTTGAATTTATTGGCATAAAGCTGTTGATAAAAGTTTCTAATGATCCTTCCTATTTCATTGGTGTTGGTCATGATCTCTCCCCTTTCATTCTTAATTTTATTAATTTGGGTCCTTTCTCTCTTCTTTTGAATAAGTCTGGCCAGTGGTTTATCTATCTTATTTATTTTTTCAAAGAACCAGCTTCTCATTCTGTTGATCTGCTCTACTGTGTTCCTGGTTTCTAATTCATTGATCTCTGCTCTAATCTTGATCAACTGCCTTCTCGTGCGTGGGTTAGACCTGTTCTTCTATTCCAGGTCCAACTTCTTGAGGTGAGAATATAAAAACTGCATTTTAGATTTTTCTATTCTTTTGCACGAGGCTTGGATGGCTATGTATTTTTCCCTTAGGACTGCCTTTGCAGTGTCCCATAGGTTTTGGACCAATGTGTTTTCGTTCTCATTGGTTTCCATAAATTGCTTAAGCTCTTCTTTAATTCCCTGGTTTACCCAATCATTCTTAAGCAGGATGGTTCTTAGTTTCCAAGTGTTTGAGTTTCTTCTAAATTTTTCCTTGTGATTGAGTTCCAGTTTCGAAGCATTGTGGTCTGAGAATATGCAGGGAATAATCTCAGTCTTTTGGTATCGGTTGAGACCTGTTTTGTGACCCAGTATATGGTCTATTCTGGAGAAAGTTATCTGTGCACTTGAAAAGAATGAGTATTCTGTTGTTCTGGGGTGTCGTGTTCTGTATATATCTATGAGGTCCACCTGGTCCAGTATGTCATTCAAAGCTCTTATTTCTTTGTTGATTTTCTGCTTAGGTGATCTGTCTATTGCTGAAAGCAGAGTGTTGAGGTCCCCTACTATTAATGTATTATTATCTATATGTCTCTTTATTCTAGTTAAGAGTTGGCTTGTGTGAGGGGCGCCTGGGTGGCACAGCGGTTAAGCGTCTGCCTTCGGCTCAGGGCGTGATCCCGGCGTTATGGGATCGAGCCCCACGTCAGGCTCCTCCGCTATGAGCCTGCTTCTTCCTCTCCCACTCCCCCTGCTTGTGTTCCCTCTCTCGCTGGCTGTCTCTATCTCTGTCGAATAAATAAATGAAAATCTTTATAAAAAAAAAAAAAGAGTTGGCTTGTGTATCTAGCTGCTCCCCTGTTGGGGGCATAGATAGTTATAATTGTCATATCCACTTGTTGGATACATCCTTTAAGAATAATATAATGTCCTTCTGTATCTCTAACTGCAGTCTTTAGTTTAAAATCTCATCTTTCTGATATGAGAATTGCTACCCCAGCTTTCATTTGAGGTCCGTTGGCATGGAAAATTGTTCTCCATCCCTTCACTTTCAGTCTGGATGTATCTTTAGGTTCAAAATGAGTCTCTTGTAGACAGCAAATGGATGGGTCATGTCTTTTTATCCAATCTGCAACACCATGGCATTTTGTGGGGAGCATTTAGGCCTTTCACATTGAGAGTGATTATTGAGACATATGATTTTAATGATGTCATGTTGCCTGTGAAGTCTTTGTTTCTATAGATTGTGACTTTCTGTTCTGTATCAGTCTTGGGGTCTTTTTACTTTTATAGAACCCCCCTTAATATTTCTTGTAGAGCTGGCTTGGTGGTCATATATTCTTTCAGTTTCTGCTGGTCTTGGAAGGTCCTTGTCTCTCCATCCATTCTGAATGACAGCCTTGCTGGATATAGTATCCTAGGCTGCATGTTCTTCTCACTTAGTGCTCTGAATATGTCTTGCCAGCTTTTTCTGGCTTGCCAGGTCTCTGTAGACAGGTCTGACGTTATTCTGATGTTTCTCCCTCTGTAGGTGAGGATTCTCTTCCCCGTGGCCACTTTCAAGATTGTATCCTTGGATCTAAGATTTGCGAATTGTATTGTTATATGACATAGTGTTGGTCTGTTCTCATTGATCTTGGGAGAGGTCCTTTCTGCCTCTTGGACATGAATGCTTGTTTCTTCTGCCAGATTAAGGAAGTTCTCAGCTACAATTTGTTCAAATATCTCTTCTAGACCTCTCTTTCTCCACGCCCTTGGGGATGCCAATGATTCTGACATTGGAACGTTTCATTGAGTCAGTAATCTCCTGTAATCTACATTCTTGAGATTGGATTTTTTTGAGCCTAGTTCCCATTTTTTCATTCTTTTCTATCATCCCATCTTCCAACTCACTAATTCGTTCTTTTGCCTTATTTACCCTGGCTGTCAGAGCATGCAGTTTAGACTGCATTTGATTCATAGCATTTTTAATTTCTTCCAGTTTCGCTCTCATTTCTGCCCTTAGAGGTTCTATATTCTCGTTAATATTTTCATTAATATTTTTTTCAAGCCTACACATCATCTTGACCATTGTTACTCTGAACTCCATTTCTGACAATTTGGTTATATCCATATCCATTAGTTCTGTGGCAGAGGCCACAGTCTCTGTTTCTTTCCTTTGTTGGGGGTTCCTCCTCCTTGTCATTCTGATGAGGAGTGGTTGTGGGGATGTACAGAGCCCAAATTATTGACCAGGACCCAGGCAATGTGCACTTGTTTTATAGGGACCTTAGGGATGTGGGCTTCTTGTTTTTTTAGCCTGCATTCTAGGAGAGGGGCCTGCCACACTGCTACTCCAGCAACCCTGTTTGGGTAGAGTGCCCTGTCCCCTGTGAGAGGGGGTGCGGATGGGCACAATGTGAACCGGTATTTCCAGGCTTTTGTTCTCTGGTAGCTTTCTGTGACTCTTCTGAGAGTCAGAGCAGCAGTGGCTGTATCCTTGTCTCTGTTTCAGAACAGAGAGATCACAGTCTCCTCTTTACGGAGCTCTCTTGACCACTTTAACTCTTTTTTTGTTGGTGCTGCTAAAAACCCTGTAGCATCCCAGGTTGTGTGCCCCACAGCCAGTCTCCCAGTCTTCGCTCCCAGGGCCGGCTCATCTCTTTCCTTTGTTCTTCTAACACTTCCAGCCACCCCTGGTTCCTGCGTGCACTCCCAAGCTCCCTGTTTCAGTGTGGTTTGTGCGCACTCCAGAGCTCCGGTTTGCAGTCTGGTTGTGGGCGTGCTCCTGAGCTCCCGGTCTCAGGCAGCTTTCTCAGCGGCTACCGGTCTGAGAATCCAGCCCACTCCCCAGTGCAGGTGGCTACTGCTTCCTGGTGCACGAGTGCAGCGGTTCCCTCCCCCTTCCGTTTATCTTCCGATATCTGTGCATGGATTCAGGGCTCCCTGCTTCGTACCTCAATACCCAGCACCAGAGATGTTCCTTTGTAGAGATCCAGATGTATCTTCCTACGTCTCGGGCTGATTTCATGGGTGTCCAGGATGATCTGGTAGATATCCAGCTCAATTCAGGGAACCAGCTGAAAAAAGGTCCCCTTACTCCTCCGCCATCTTTTTTTTCTCCCCCGATCAGTACATTTTCAATCTCCTTTGTCACCCAATGAAATATATTAAGGATATTTTACAAATGGAAATTCTTTTAAATGACACTTGCGTCAACCCACATTATAAACAACATAGCCTGATTTGCCTGTTTTAATCAAGGAATGAACATCATTGTTATAAATTTGGAGAGAATTTTTTAGAATACTGAAATCCATGGTTGGAGTTGGAAGTAAATGGTTGCTTTCCTGGCCATCCCCCTTTGTTTCTCTCTGCAGCATCTCCTGAAAGATTGTCTTTGCTGGCGAACATGCTTTCTACTGAGATAGCTCTTCTCTTTCAAGCAGCTCTGTGGGGTCCTAGGATTTCTTTCTTTGAGCTGAAGTTCTGTCTCCTCTTGGCTTCCACTCTTGGTCCTGATGCTAGTCCTAAATCTTTATTGCCATTGTATCCCTCATTTATGTGAAAATTGCTCTTCCATCCTCTCTGAGTCTTTTTGCCTTCAGGAGAAACCCCCCAGTTTTTAACTTTTATTCATGTAACAGCATGTCGTGACTCATAGTCACATGCCACCAAGTTTCTTCTGCCCAATTCCCTCTACAGGTGGGACTCTATGAACTGAGCCTCATACTCCAGGGGAACACTGACCCAATCTGACCAAGATTCTACCTCTGTTGTTCCAGGCACTAACTATTGTGCAGCCAAAATTTGTGCTAATCATTGCAGAGTCAATATTTCTGCTGACTCTTTGAGTTAAGACCCAAAGTGTCAAACATGCTGCTGTATAGCTGTTGGATTTTACCCCAAGGACATCTTATATTTATCTTTGTTGACTGCTATCCTAATTGGATTTAACCTATTTCTCCAGCATATCACAGTCATTTTGGGTATTCATCCTGTTCTTCATCACATGCTTTCCTCCCTATGGCTTCTTTACATCTGTGGACGTGATGAGATTAACTGACCTATCCATCCTCTAGTATAGGCCAGATCCAGAGGCAGCTTGGGTTCCTTCAACCACTTGCTGTACTGGCCACTTCAAGGCTTCAGGGAAGCCTGCCCCACCCCAGCTCTTTGCTAGCCTGACAGGCTCATGGACATAGCCAGCACTTTTGGTTCATGCTCTTGACAATTTACTTGCCTTGTGCTCCTTGTTAATGCTCCTTGTGTTTTTCTATCAGTGTCTGCTTCTCCCCAGCAACTCCTAGCATAACTTTTCTTGATGTTCTCCCTCCAGTTGTCCACTCCCACAGTGGTAGAGAGATTTGGTTAAAGGGGGTCTACCACTGGGACTGTCCTGAGTTGTCTCATTATTCCCTGCACCAGTCCAGCTGACTTTGAGATCATCTGTCCTTCAGAGTTCCAAGTTCTAGTCTAGTAGTACCTTTTATTAATGTATGGCTATTACCCTCCCCCCTCAGTCCTAGCATACCCTAAACTCCAGCCCTGACTCATGTGCCACTTCATTCCTCACATATTTCTTGAAAGCAGCTTTCACATGACTTTATACAAGCCAATGATGATTCAGTGCCTAAGAGGACAACATAAAAAATGGGGTCTGAAGACACTTGTCAGAAACCTCCCCCAGGCAGTCCTATGGGTTACCTATTATAAAAGGTGACTGAGGCAGGTCACAACTGTCCTAGTTCTCCTGACTCATTGTAGGTTATCCTTCTAACCCTTTACTTCTGAGATCATTTTCCAGGAATGACAAGACATAAGTATAATAGGAACTGGGGAATCTTGCTTTCCTCATTTCATCCATCAATTTTATGTCATCAGCCCAACTTTAGTTCTGGCTTTCGTCAACTTCTTTCTGTGAAAAAATACTACTTCCCCAGTACCTACACTTATAGTTTAGACATTTGAGCTTGTTTGATACCTGCCTGGCTTGAGGTTCTTTTTCCCTTTTCTGGTCTGAGGACCATTTCTTGTGTCTGAGCAAGATAGAACAAAATTAGAAGTCATAAATTAGTATAAGAATTTTCTAACAAGGGAAAGAGACCTGAGACCAGTTTCTTGTAGAAAAGGCTAAAGTGTATTAATTTATTTTACAACTAGGAGGGAGTGAGGGGGAAGGAAGTTCTCTGAGGTAGCAGAGGGGTCAGAGAACATAGGGCAGGGGAGGGTTAGGAGACTGTCAAGGTGAAACTTCTTTCTCTGACATTCAGTGCTCTGCTGGGGTCCTTTATTCCTAGTTCCATTTGGCTCCTTCTCCTTAAATTGCGCATGTGTCTGAAACCAGAGCACCCTTCTTTCAGTTCATTTAGGAGAAATGCACAGGTGGAAGCTATAACAGTGCACTTTAAAGCTATTTAAAATTATTTATAGAACACCAACTATGTGCCAGGCCCTTGTAAAGTTCTGGGGGTTGTGGAGATGAGTAACATAGTCCCATCTTCAAGAAGCTTGGGGTCCTGTGGGGACAATGAGCCAACGGACACAACCCAGCAATTGTGTGATGTGGTAAGTGGTATGGGCATAGTGTAGCAGGAGCAGGAGAAGGTCAGCTGGGATGGGTCAGGGAGGTTTCTATGCACAGTGAGCAAGCCTGAGATCAGATCACCATGCCAAGTGGCAAGAGAAACTGGATCCTTGCATTGACCTACAGACCATTCTTCAGGGACACATGTCTCCTCTGAAGCTCCTTCCCCAGCCTCTGTCTTTTCATCTCCCACCCAACATACCCTTTTTGTTTCTCGCTATTTAATTTCTTAACAGAAGCCCTTTAAGTGGTGATCCAGACATCTCAGATCTCCCCACTGGCAAGTGTGGAAGCGGATGGGGGCAGAGGGGCTTCACACTGCTGGCACAGTATAAGTTCGCATACTATCTGGTGAAGCCTGTAAGGGCATAGATGCCTGCATCCCTGGCATCCCACCCATAGGTCTCTGCCCTGGAGAAACACCAGTGAGGGCCCCAGATGGCACAGGACTGTTCTTTACAGCATTACTGCAGGGTCCTGCACACCAGCAATAAACAGATGGATAAATGGGGGCAAGTGCATACAGTAGGATCTTGCAGAGAAGTTAAAATAGATATGTACTTACCTACCTCAGCAAGTCTTATAATCATCGTGTGGAGAAAAGGAGCATGTTCTGGAGAGATTAAGGCAGTGTGATACCAGTTATATACAGATGAAAACCCAACAAAATGATACTTTAAAATGTTTCTGGATGAATAAGTATGTAGTAAAAACATCCAAACATGCATGACAATAATAAAGAGTAAGTTCCCGATAGACTTTGGTGAGGTAGGAAGGAGTGGAGATTGAGGAGAGGTCTGCAGGAGACTTTGAATGTGTCTATAATGTCTAAATTCTTAAAATTAAAAGAAAGTTTCCACTCCACACATCACTAGTTACTGACCTTTCTCTCTCCTCCCCTTTATAGCTGAATTTCTCCAAAGAATAGTCTAGACATTCTGTCTCCTTGTTCTCAAATCTCACAAATTCCTTGATCTACCCTCATCTGGTGTCTGGCCCCCACAAGACATGGGAACAGCTGTTGCCAAGACCCCCAGTGACCTCCAGGTCACTTAATCTGACAGGGAGCAGCAAAATGTTGTACACATGCACACACACACACACACACACACACACATGCACACACTGTTTCAAGCATAGAAAGCCAGCGAATATGTCATCCAGTTTTAGCAGATCTTAACATTGTTGCTTATCTGCTTCAGATTGTCTTCTAAAATCTTCCCTCTGCCACCCACAGCCTCATCTCATGGGTTTCCCTCTTCAAGCTCCTGAGTCTAGTGCTTCTCCTTCATCCCACCCCACCTTCACTCGGGCTGTAGAGGTTGCATGGTGGCACACCCACCCCAAGATGTGGTTCCATCCAGGCCCCACCACTGACCAGTCCTGTGACCTCAACAGGTTCTAAATAGTCTGTGCCTCAGTTTTCTCATCCCAGGTTTATTGGGGATTAAATGACCTAACACATGTGAAACTCATGGAACAGAGCAGACCACAGAGGTGAGGATGCATCGTGGCAAGCTGAGGGTCTGTGCACTCTCCTTCCGGCTGCAGAGTTGGCATCTGAGGGTGCACACATCCATCCTCCCTCCTCCAGCATGTCTTATCCTGAGGGCAGAGACAGGCTTCCAAAACTCAAACCTGCCTAGGTCACCACTCCAGCTTAATATACTTCAGTCTTCTCTCCACTGTTTTCAGAGGGAACCAACAGCTGTTCCTGCCCACCTCATCAACACCACCCTCAATTCATCTGCTATTTTTCAACAAAACTCCCCTCCCTGCAGGGCCTTTGGATGCGCTGTTCCACTCTCTTGGCCTGAAAGTTTTTCTTCACCTCCACCTTGTTGCCTTGTCAGGCTTGAGGCCTTTTAGACCCATAAGGTGAGGGTCTGTTTGTGTGGTTTGTCTTGTTCACGGTATTTTCACAGTGTGTAATGGTGCAGTTGTTCATTTATTCAACAGTAAGTTTCTGAGCACTTGCTGTGTGCCAGGAAATATGCATGATGCTGGGGCACGGTAGGGAACACAGAGGCCTAGGCCCCACGTCAAGGAGCCTTTGGTCCCTTAGGAAGAACACTAAGCGGACATCTGGGAGCACAATGAGGCCTGCAGAGGAGAGATGCACACATCACAGGAGTGTGCAATGAAGGCCTGACCGAATCAGGAGCATCTTAAAGACTTCTCTAAAATAATCTGAAGAATGAGTCATTGCTACCTAGGAAGAAGGGGTGAAGAAAAGTCCAGGCAGAGGGAACAGCATGTTCAAAGGTTCTGTAGGAAAAAACATGACATTTTTGAAGAATTTTGACTTAAAGGACAATTCAGGGAGACAAGGTCCTGAGGGATGCTGGAAGGAGAGAGCATCACAGAAGAAAGGAGCCCTAAGCATCTCCATTGAAGCAGGAAGTCAAGAGAATCATGCCGGTGAACCCTGCGTTAGACACAGGTTTCAGGAGAGCAATGAGAGTGGCTGTGTGAGGGCTTGCCATCTACTAGGGAGGAATGCCTTCCCTTTCCTTTTGCTATCTGTGCTCTGTGCGTGGCCTCTGATCTCATGTACATTGCCTCATGATCATAAGATGGCTGCTGCTCTAGCCAATTTGTGGAAGGAACTGACATGCCCTTCAACAGACGAATGGATAAAGAAGATGTGGTTCATATATACAGTGGAATATTACTCAGCCATCAGAAAGAACGATTACCCACCATTTGCATGGACGTGGATGGAACTGGAGGGGATTCTGCTAAGCGAAATAAGTCAAGCAGAGAAAGACAATTATCATATGGTTTCACTCATATATGGAACATAAGGAATAGCATGGAGGACCACGGGGGAAGGGAGTGAAAACTGAATGGGAAGGAATCAGAGAGGGAGAAAAACCATGAGAGACCCTGGACTCTGGGAAACAAACTGAGGGTTTCAGAAGGGAGGGGGTGGGGGGATGGCGTAACTGGGTGATGGGCATTAAGAAGGGCACGTGTTGTGATGAGCACTGGGTGTTATATGAAACTAACAAATCACTGAACACTACATCAAAAACTAATGATGTACTATATGTTGGCTAACTGAACATAAAAAACAAAATAAAACAAAACAAAAAGATGGCTGCTGCTCCTCCAGGCTTTGCCTCTGAATTCCAGAAAGGAAGAGAGAGGAAGAAGATAAAAAGGGCTTTTTCATAGGGAGGTTTTACTGTTATTGTTGTTGTTTAATTGAGGAACCCTGAGACTTTTGTCTACTTCTTACTGGCTATCAAGACAGCATCATCCCAATGGGCTGGGATGTTATTTTTAGTTGGGTACATTACTACCTCTAAAAAGACATGTTTTTGTTTTAGAAGGAATTGTCTACCCCAGAAGAAGCAAGCTGAGAACAGATGGGGAGCCTCCTAGAATTCTAGGTGGTCTTTGGGAAAGGGGTCAGAGCCAATCAGAATTAGAGTCTTCAGTCCTGGCCCATTTAAAGAAGGAGCGCCCATCAGTGGCACGCGGATTCCAATGAACAGGAATATCCTCAAGACTGCTCATCATTGCTCTCTTTGCTGCACAAGAATTCTGGGGCAGTCATATACCTGCAGGGTTCAAGTTAAAGCTTTTTTTACTTAAACAATATTCTTTCTATTTTTTTAAAGCTCATTTATTTATTTTTGAGTAATCTCTAAACCCAATGTGGGGCTCAAACTCATAATCCTGAGATCAAGAGTCAAATGCTCCTCTGACTGAGCCAGCCAGGTGCAAATAGTTACTCTTTTTAGAAATCATCAAGCCAACCTGACCAAATTGTGGCAGGCAAAAAGTGGATCATGACCATTGACAGGTGGACATTAATCTCTGAAAATGAGAGCGTGGCCAGTGGGGGGCGGGGGAGCCATCCACCAGCAGAACCTGCTTGCTTTTCGGAAGTGCAGGGCTGGATAAAGTGTCCAAGGTTGGATCTATTGTGGGCAGTGGCCCCAAGAGGGAGGGGAGAACCCTCCCATCCTCAGAGGGGTGTGCAGTGAGCTGGACAGTGGGAAGGGTGGGGTGTTCACCCACAGAGGAGGACCCCCTTCTCTTTTCTTATCCACACACATGAAGAGAATGAAAGGACAACTTGCCTGAGGACACAAACCTGGCTTCAATTTAAGAACACAGTGTAGGCAAGGAGTCACCCTGAAGTACCCTTTCTGTCCCCTCTTACAGCTGAAGTCCCCTCTCTTGGGGAGCTCTCCTGGACTACTGGGGCCCACACTGTTCTCTTTTTCCCAGCTATCACCTGAGCCTCTGTCTGTGCCCAAACCGACTCATTCCTGGGGATGAATGTCTCTACTTTAATGAGACTGATGAAAACAAGTGAAACCAGCCCATTTTTCCTTTTCTCAGGGCAGAGTAGCTGATATGGTGCCAGCAGGCTCAGGGAGGGATGCTTCTGCTCTGAACACCAGTGGACATGCCTACAAGCTTAACACTAGCCTGCCTTGCCTAAGTGCTTTTGGCAAATGTCCACTGGGGACAGTGCTTCCTTCTTCCTCCAGGGCCTTTGCAGATTGTATTGGTCAGGTTCTCCAGAGAAACGGAACTAATAGGATGTATATGTATATGTGTGTATGTGGGTGTGTATTTATTTATTTAGTAATTATAGGAATTGACTCATGTGGTTATGGGGCTGAGATATCCTGCAACCTGCCCTCTGTAAGTTAGAGAGCCAGGGGAGCCAGCGGTATAATTCAGTCTGGAGGCTGATGGTTTCAGTCCTGGTCTGCATCCAACTACTTGAGAACCAGGAGCACTGATGTCTGAGGGCAGGAGAAGATGGATGTCTCAGCTCAAGCAGAGAGAAAACAAGCTTGCCCTTCACCTTTTTGTTCCCTTCAGGCCCTAACAGAGTGGATGGTGTCCACTCACACTGGGGAGGCCATCTGCTCAGTCCACCAATTCAAATGCTAATCTTTTCTGGAAACCCTGTCACAGAAGTAATGTTTTAGCAGCATCTGGGCATCCCTTAGTTCCATCACATTGACACGTAAAATTAATCGTGACACAGATGGTGGTCCTGGGGGTGCTGACACTGGGGCAAGTGGGCCCAATTTCAGTAGTCCCTGGTTAAGTTACTTCCCTCCCAGATGGAGAAGTGGCTGAGCAGCAGAGGCTGTCAGCCTGTGGGTTGAGGGAAAGGGCCTAAAGGGCGGAGACACCAGAAGACACCCCCTAGCTCCCTAGGGCAGCCCTGTGGGTGGGAGCTCTGGCCCTTAATTCCCTAGTCTCATTCTTTCCCTCTCAGCCTGTCCTCTCCTTTCCTCGGTCCAGGTTATGAATCCTGGCCACCCGTCAAGCCTGGGGAGCTTGGCAAGATGAATGAGCTTCAGAGCTGCAGATGCCCTGACACTGGTGTTTTTTCCAAGCCCTCGTGGAGACTCCAGTGCTCAGCCAGAATCAAGAGCCTTAGTTGTTTCATTAACCCATGTGTAGTTTCCTGCATCCTCCCTCAAGTCCAGTTTGGATGGCTACCACATCTGCCAGGTGGCAGTGATATGGAGGTCCCCCTCCTCCACCTTCTGTTAACGCCTCCTCCCCCCACCCTTTATCTCCTCTTCTCCATCTTCTTCCATCCACTTCGGAGCAGTTATTAAGAACTTCCTGCATGGCAGTCCCTGATTAAGACCCTTGGAATGGGGTTATGAGTAAAACAGTATAGCTGCTGAAGCCATGAAGCATGTATTCTGGTAGAGTGAGATTGACAAGAGCAAATAAGTGAATAAACGTGAAATACAGCAGATGGGGATGGTGCTGTAAGAAAAGAAAACATGGAAGGGAGACAGTCATGAGGCTGGTGTTATTTTGGATGAGCTGGGCAGGATAGAGAGGTCAGAAGGCATTGACAGAGGCCCGGGGCCTGGGGGAGGCCTCCATACAGCTTCAGGAGAGAGCACTCCTGGCACAGGGACAGCACGTACACAGACTCTGAGGCAGGACCAGGCATGGCAGCAGCACCTGCTCTTTCTGTTCCTTCCACTTCTGTTCTCACTGCAGTGTCAGGAGGCTGGGCTTTCTCTAAGGGCCCTGTGGAGCAGCAATGAGTATGGGAGGAGCAAAGGTGGGTGTTCAGTTTTGTGGATCACCCTGGCTGCGCTGTGGAGAATGGATTCCAGGGATGGGTAAAGTAATCTTGGGAGAGAAGGCTGTGGAGGGACTGGCGGGCATCAGGGAGGTGCTGGTTCGAAAGATTCATGTTTAGGAGGCAGAAAAGATGGGGTGACTCCAGGTTTCTGATCAGGTCTGCTGATTGAGGATCATGTGATTTTGAGCTGCCTGGGGGATGCCCAGATGAAGCTGCCAAAGAGGCTGGTGGAGGCCTGGGTCTGAGGACCAGAGAGTTCATTCCAAAAGTAAGAACATGGAGTGGGGTGTAAATGTGATTGCTTGGAGTGAGTACTGTAGGTGAGGCTACCAGAGACCTGCCTTGAAACCTGAAGGGTATTATTGGAAACAGCCTTTCTTTTCTTTTTTTTTTTTAAGATTTATTTATTTATTTATTTATTTGACACAGAGAGAGAGAGAGAGAGAGAGAGAGAGAGGGAATACAAGCAGGGTGAGTGGGAGAGGAAGAAGCAGGCTCCCAGCGGAGGAGCCCGATGTGGGGATCGATCCTGGAACACCAGGATCACGCCCTGAGCTGAAGGCAGACGCTTAATGACCGTGCCACCCAAGCACCCCTGGAAACAGCCTTTCAGTGAAGTAACTAATCCAAAAACCAATCCATCCACCCATCCATCCTTCCACCTATCCACCATCCATCTAACTGTTTTCTCAAAGTTAAGCATTGAGAATTGCTTGTCTATCCTGAGGAATTATTTCTTTCTCTGTAACTGACAGTTGTTCCCCTTTTCTCTCTGGCCACTAGAAAGATCACAAATAACATATATTTTGTAGTTAGTTATGCCCTATATAGATGAATTTCAATTCTATTTTCCCTGGTTTGGCTTCACAATAAATACACAGTATATACATATATATTTTTTTTAATCCTAATTGTTCAATCTAAATGTACCAGTTTAATGTATGAGTTTTCTATGAGTAATCTTTAACGTTCTGTTTAATGAGAAATATTTTACAATAAAAAAATTTATACAGTTTATAGAACCTCTATTTAGAGTGGACAAGATTTGGCTGGGTATTAAGCAACATGCTAATTTTTAGTAGGGAAATTAGAATTTAGTGGTTAATCCAGAGAGGGATTGGGGAGGAGGGAAAAAAAGAAACACATATGTTGATGGACATAATGGGTAGGGGCCAAAATAAAAGATTTCACTTCTCAATGTTGTTTGTATGAGCCTCACAGATGCATGAATATATTGCTATTAGTAACAATCATACTTATAATTAAAATAATTACATTTATAAAATATTATCCTTGATTTAGAGTATGTCCTAGATTTATATAAATGTTTCAAGTTAAAGTGATTTCATACATATTTTCTTACATGTTTCTGTCCACTCAGAGTACTGTATCTTTGTTACAATAATTCAAAACCACTTTTGGTGGTGCTGGCAGGTGGTATGTAAATTCTACTGATGTATGGGATTAGGAAACAGCATTTGATGGTGTTGTAGGTTCAAATCCAAAGTGGCTTTAATCTCCCTGTGTCTTTGGGGGGTATAATTTGCTGCAACAGTGCAAGGTTGTTGGGTTCATGTAATAGCAGACACAAGACACGGCCTGTGAATTCATGCAATGACTATTTCATGGGTGCCTTTGCCATGTCCAGGTACTGTGCTGGACTCTGGGAATGTGGACTGAATCTCAGTGAATCCCCTTTCTCATCTGTGAAATACACTAATATCCTTTATAATCAGGCGACCTCTTAGATCCAGAGTTCTCAAAAGTCTCCTGGAGTGCTGATTTAGTGCAAAGTTACAGAATATAAACTTCCAAGGGTGGGCTTAGGACTTCACATTGAAAATGAGTTCAGAATGTGCCACTGAAGAAGGGTTGGAGCCAGGAATCATTTCATGCCTCACACATTCCCCTAATCCATTAGTAAGAGGATGCAGGAGAGTTTTTATAAACAAGTCTGGTGGGCAAAGATGTGGAGACCAGACCCAGCTCTCTTAACCTGTCCCTGGGTCTTGAGGAATGTGAGATGCGAAAGAGATCATGTCCTTATGGGATTCAGTCTGTAGGAGTGACTAAGAGGAAGCAGTGGGGGTGGGTGTGTGGGTGTCAATGGAGGCAAAGCAGGCAGGGGTTCAGGATGTGTCACCAATACGAGGCACCTCTCAAAACAAAGGCTGTGATATAGTTCTGAGACAATAGATGCACCTCTCCTTATTCCTCTCGTAAGTATAGCTAAACCCCCTGGATATTATGTGTAAAACAAACAAAAGTTTCTGAAGGCAGAGAGAAGGCAGACTGATAGGGTCCTTGAAAAGCAACATGGTGGTGAGTTCCTGGGTATCTTTTTTCTCATATTCCTGGAGTGGGTACTGGGTGCCAGAGAAACTAGCAGCCCAGAAATACCAATGGATACAGACAAAAAGCTCCAAGAAAAGCCTACTATTCTAGCTAAAGGACCAGAAATGAGCAACCTAGCAAGAAAGAAAACTTTTAGACATTAACTCTCTATTCCAGTGAAACAGCACAGAAAAAACAAAAAACAAAAAACTACACCCCCTTTCCCCAGCAGAGACCACATGGGAGCCTCAACTTCTGCACAGTAGCTAGAAGATGCCCCTCTTGTTCTCCCAACCCTGGGGTGTTAGTACAGGCACTGGGGACCTGGACTTCCACCTCCACCTGGTGGTAATGAGGTGGTATTCCCATCTTAACCACAGGTGCAATGTCAGAGGAGACCTATTAAACAAAATTTAATAACTTCCAGAGTCTCATAACAAAACTTCCAAATATGCAGGACACAATTTAAAAACACTCTTCATACCAAGAATCAGAAACATCTCAGCTTGAATGAGAAAAGACAATCAACAGATGCCATTGATGAGATGACAAACATGTTGGAATTATTGGAAAATAATTTTTAAGGCAGTCATTATAAAATTCTTGACAAATAATTACAAACATGCTTGAAGCAAATAAAAAAAATAAGAAAGTCTCAGCAAAGAAATAGAACCAAAATTATATTTTGGAATTGAAAAATACAATAAGTGAAATAAAAACCTCAGAGGATGGACTCAATAGCAGAATAGAATCTACAAAGGAAGGAATTAGTAAACTTAAAGATAGAACAGTAGAAATTGGTCGGCTTGAACAATAGAAAAAAAGTGAAAAAATGAGCAACTTGAACAAATGATCTAACACTTGTGTCCTCAGCATTTCAGAAAGAAAGAAAAAGATAGCAGGGCTAAAAAAGTATTTGAAGAAATTAGTAGCTGAAAAATCCCCACAGTTGGCAAAAGACATAAACATAGAGATTTTGAAAAGTTGGGCAAAGTTCAAACAAGATTGCGATGCTTAATTTTATGTGTCAATTTGACTGGGCTAAGGGTTGACCACAGGGTTGCTGAAACATTATTTTTAGGTGAGTCTGTGAGAGCATTTCTGGCAAAGATTAGTATTTGAATTGGTAGACTGAGTAAGGAAGACCACCCACCCCAGTACATGTGAGCATCATCCAATTCTTTGAGGGAAAAAATAGAAGAAAAAGGTGGAAGAAGGGACGATTTGCTCTGTGCTTGAGCTAGGAGGACATTGACCTTCCTCTGCTTCAGATATCAGCTTTCTTGGCTTTTGGGCTTTCGGGTTTGGTCTGGGACTTTTTTTTTTTTTTTTAAGATTTTAGTTTATTTGAGAGAGAGACTGAGAGAAAGAGAATGAGTGTGGGGAGGGGCAGAGGGAGAGGGAGAAGCAAACTCCCTGCTGAGCAAGGAGGTGGACATGGGGCTTGATCCCAGGACCCTGGGATCATGACCTGAGGTGAAGGCAGACCCTTGACCAACTGAACAACCCAGACACCCCTGGTCTGGGACTTTCACCATCAGTTTCACCCCTGGTTCTCAGGCTTTCAGGCTTGGACTGGGACTATATCATCAGTTTTCCTGGGCCTCCAGCTTGCAGAAGACAGACTGAGGGACTTCTTAGCCCCCATAATTGTATGAGACAATCTCATAATAATTCTCTTTCCATATATCTAATATATATTAATATATCTATATATTGGTTTCATTTCTTTGTAGAAACCTAATAAATAATACACCTAATAAACCTAAACTCAAATAAATTCATGCCACAATACATTATAATCAAACTCTTAAAAACTGAAGACAAAGAAAAAATCTATAAAGCAGCAAGAGAGAAATGACACCTTGTTTGTAGGAGAAAAACAAAACAATGCTGTATTTCTCATCAGAAACCATGAAGACCAGAAGAAAATGGCATGACATCTTTTAAATGCTGAAAAAAAGGAACTGTTAATCCAAAATTCTATACCCAGTGAAAATGACCTTCAGGAATGAAAGGGAAATCAAGACATTCTCAGATGAAAGAAAAACTAAGACAGTCCATCACCAGCACACTTACTCTAAAAGAATGGCTAAAAAGAGTTATCTAAACAGAAATAGAATGATAGAAGAAGGAATCAAAAACATCAGGAAGAAAGAACAACTGGAACAGCAAAAATACTGGTAAATATAATAGACTTTTCTTTATTTTTCAGTTTCTAAATTATATTTGATGGTTGAAATAAAATTATAATACTATCTGATGTAATTCTCAAGTATACAGAGGGAATATTTAAGACAATTCTATTACAAATGGGGGAAGGTATAATTCCCTTGGTGATTCAGGGTCTTTTCTGGTTCCATACAAATTTTAGGATTGCATGTTCCAACTCTTTGAAAAATGCCAATGGTATTTTAATAGGGATGGCATTGGAAGTGTAGATTTCTCTGGGCAGCACAGACATTTTAACAATTTTATTCTTCTGATCCATGAGCATGGAATGTTTTTCCATCTTTTTGTGTCTTCCTCAATTTCTTTCCTAAGTGTTCTGTAGTTTTTAGAGTACAGACCCTTTACCTCTTTGGTTAGGTTTATTCCTAGGTATCTTAAGGTTTTTGGTGCTATTGTAAATGGAATCAATTCCCTAATTTCTCTTTCTACAGTTACATTGCTAGTGTATAGAACAGCAACTGATTTCTGTGCATTGATTTTGTATCCTGCCACATTACTGAATTGCTATATGAGTTCTAGTAATTTGGGGGTGGAGTCTCCTGGATTTTCCACATAAAATATCATGTCATCTGTGAAGAGAGATAGTTTGACTTCTTCTTTGCCAATTTGAATGCATTTTATTTCTTTTTGTTGTCTGATTGCTGTTCCAGGGACTTCTAGTACCATGTTGAACAATTGTGGTAAGAGTGGGCATCCCTGTTGTGTTCCTGATCTTAAGGGAAAAACTTTCAGCTTTTCCCCATTGAGAATGATATTCTCTGTGGGCTTTTCATAGATGATTTTTATGAAATTGAGGACTATTCTCTCTATCCCTACACTCTGAAGAGTTTTAATCAGGAAAAGATGCTGTATTTTGTCAAATGCATTTTCTGCATCTATTGAGAGGATCATATGGTTCTTGTCTTTTCTTTTTATTAATGTGCTCTATCATGTTAATTGATTTGCAAAATGTTGAACCACCCTTGGATCCCAGGAATAAATCCCAGCTGGTCGTGACGGCTAATCCTTTTTAATGTACTATTGTATCCTATTGGCTAAGGCCTTGTTGAGTATTTTGGCATCCATCTTCATCAGGGATATTTGTAATTCTTCTTTTTGTTGAGTCTTTGCCTGGTTTTGGGATCAGGGTAATGCTGGCCTCAGGGAATGAGTTTGGAAGTTTTCATTCTCTTTCTATTTTTTGAAACAGATTCAGAAGAATAGGTATTATTTCTTCATCAAGTGTTTGGTAGAATTCTCCTGGGAAGACATCTGGCTCTGGACTCTTGTTTTAGGGGAAGTTTTTGATTACTGCTCCAATTTCGTTACTGGTTATTGGTCTATTCAGATTGTCTATTTCTTCCTGTATTAGTGTTGGTAGTTTATAGGTTTCCAGGAAGGCATCCATTTCTTCCATGTTGCTTAATTTGTTGGCATATAGTTGCTGATAATAGCTTCTTTTTTTTTAATGATTTTTTATTATATTATGTTAGTCACCATACAGTACATCCCCGGTTTCCGATGTAAGGCTCGATGATTCATTAGTTGTGTATAACACCCAGTGCACCATGCAATACGTGCCCTCCTTACTACCCATCACCAGCCTATCCCATTACCCCACCCCCCTCCCCTCTGAGGTCCTCAGTTTGTTTCTCATAGTCCATAGTCTCTCATGTTTCATTCCCCCTTCTGATTAACCCCCCTTTCTTTATCCCTTTCTTCCCCTACCGATCATCCTAGTTCTTATGTTCCATAGATGAGAGAAATCATATGATAGTTGTCTTTCTCTGCTTGACTTATTTCACTTAGCATTATCTCCTCCAGTGCCATCCATGTTGTAGCAAATGTTGAGAATTCGTTTTTTCTGATAGCTGACTAATATTCCATTGTATATATGGACCACAACTTCTTAATCCAGTCATCTGTTGAAGGGCATCTCGGCTCCTTCCACGATTTAGCTATTGTGGACATTGCTGCTATGAACTTTGGGGTGCATATGGCCCTTCTCTTCACTACGTCTGTATCTTTGGGGTAAACACCCAGTAGTGCAATGGCTGGATCATAGGGTAGCTCAATTTTTAACTTTTTAAGGGACCTCCACACTATTTTCCAGAGTGGCTGTACCAACTTGCATTCCCACCAACAATGTAGGAGGGATCCCCTTTCTCCACATGCTCTCCAACAATTGTTGTTTCTTGCCTTGTCTATTTTTGCCATTCTAACTGGCGTAAGGTGGTATCTCAGTGTGGTTTTGATTTGAATTTCCTTGATGGCTAATGATTTTGAACATTTTTTCATGTGTCTGTTAGCCATTTGTATGTCTTCATTGGAAAAGTGTCTGTTCATATCTTCTGCTCATTTTTTGATTTGTTTATTTGTTTCTCGTGTATTGAGTTTGAGAAGTTCTTTGTAGATCTTGGATACCAGTCCTTTATCTGTAGTGTCATTTGCAAATATATTCTCCCATTCCGTGGGCTGCCTCTTAGTTTTTCTGACTGCTTCCTTGGCTGTGCAGAAACTTTTAATCTTGATGAAGTCCCATAAATTCATTTTATCTTTTGTTTCTCTTGCCTTTGGGGATGTGTCATGAAAAAGGTTGCTTTGGCCAATATCGTAGAGGTTGCTGCCTATGTTCTCCTCTAGGATTTTGATGGATTCCTGTCTCACATCGAGGTCTTTCATCCATTTGGAGTTTATTTTTGTGTATGGTGTGAGATAGTGGTCAAGTTTCATTCTATTGCATGTAGCTGTCCAATTTTCCCAGCACCATTTATTGAAGAGACTGTCTTTTTCCCACCGGATGTTTTTTCCTGCTTTCTCAAATATTAGTTGCCCAAAGAGCCGAGGGCCCATTTCTGGGCTCTCTATTCTGTTCCATTGGTCTATGTGTCTGTTTTTGTGCCAGTACCATGCTGTCTTTGTGATCACAGCTTTGTAGTACAGCTCGAAATCCGACATTGTGATGCCCCCAGCTTTGTTTTTCCTTTTCAACAGTTCCTTGGAGATTCAGGGCCTTTTCTGTTTCCATACAAATTTAAGGACTATTTGTTACAGTTCTTTGAAAAATGTCCTTGGTATTTTGATAGGGATAGCATTGAAAGTGTAGATTGCTCTGGGTAGCATGGACATTTTAACTATGTTAATTCTTCCGATCCATGAGCATGGAATATCTTTCCATCTTTTTTATGTCTTCCTCAATGTCTTTCAAGAGTGATTTATAGTTTCTGGAATATAGGTCCTTTATGTCTCTGGTTAAGTTAATTCCAAGGTAACGTATGGTTTTTGGTGCTATTGTAAATGGGATGGATTCCCTAATTTCTCTTTCTTCAGTCTCGTTATTCATGTATAGAAATGCAACTGATTTCTGAGCGTTGATTTTGTATCCCACCACGTTACTGAATTGCTCTATAACTTCCAATAGTTTGGGAGTGGCTTCTTTTGGGTTTTCTATATAGAGTATCATGTCATCTGTGAAGAGAGACATTTTGACTTCTTCTTTGCCGATTTGAATACCTTTGATCCCTTTTTGTCGTCTGATTGCTGTTGCAAGGACTTCTAGTACTATGTTGAATAATAGTGGCGAGAGTGGGCATCCTTGTCGAGTTCCTGATCTTAAGGGAAAGGCTTCCAGCTTTTCCCCATTGAGAATAATATTTGCAGTAGGCTTTCCATAGATGGCTTTTATGAGATTGAGAAATGTACCTTCTATTCCTACACTCTGAAGGGTTTTAATCAGGAAAGGATGCTGTATTTTGTCAAATGCTTTTTTGGCATCGATTGAGAGGATCATATGGTTCCTGAGTCTTTTCTTGTTGATATGATGTATCACGCTGATTGAGTTGCGAATATTGAACCACGCTTGCATCCCAGGTATGAATCCCACTTGATCGTGATGGATAATCCTTTTAATGTGCTGTTGGATTCTATTAGCAAGTATCTGTTGAGGATTTTGGCGTCCATATTCATTAGGGAAATTGGTCTGTAATTCTCCTTTTTGAGGGGGTCTTTGCCTGGTTTGGGGATCAAGGTAATATTGGTCTCATAGAATGAGTTTGGGAGCTTCCCTTCTATTTCTATTTTTTTGAAATAGCTTTAGGAGAATAGGCATTATTTCTTCTTTGAATGTTTGGTAGAATTCCCCAGGAAAACCATCCAGGCCTGGAGTTTTGTTATTTGGATGGTTGTGTATCACTGACTCAATTTCTTCATAATTAATTGGCCTGTTTAAGAAATCAGTTTCTTCCGGTTTCAATCTTGGTAATTTATAGGTTTCCAGGAAGAATTCAATCTCTTCCAGATTGCTTAGTTTATTGACATATAGCTGTTGATAAAAATTTCTAATAATCCTTCCAATTTCAATGGTGTTCGTCGTGACCTCTCCTTTTTCATTCATAATTTTAATAATCTGGGTCCTTTCTCTTTTCTTTTGGATAAGTCTTGCCAGTGGTCTGTCAATTTTATTGATTCTCTCCAAGAACCAGCTTCTAGTCCTGTTGATCTGCTCTACTGTACTTCTGGTTTCTGCTTGATTGATTTTAGCTCTAATTTTGGTCAACTGCTTCCTCGTGCGTGGATTAGGCCTGTCCCTCTGTTGCTGTTCCAGCTTCTTGAGGTGAGAATATAAAAACTGCATTTTAGATTTTTCTATTCTTTCGAGTGAGGCTTGGATGGCTATGTATTTCCCCCTTAGGACCGCCTTTGCAGTATCCCATAGGTTTTGGACTGTTGTATTTTCATTCTCATTGGTCTCCATAAATTGTTTAATTTGATTTTTGATTTCCTGGTTTATCGAGTCATTCCTGAGCAGGATGGTTCCTAGTCTCCAAGTGTTTGAGTTTCTTCCAAATTTTTCCTTGTGGTTGAGTTCCAATTTCAGAGCGTTGTGGTCTGAGAATATGCAGGGAACAATTTCAGTGTTTTGGTATTGGTTGAGACCTGTTTTGTGTTCCAGAACATGGTCTATTCTTGAGAATGTTCCATGGGCATTAGAATAGAATGAGTATTCTTTGGTTCTGGGGTATAGTGTTCTATATATATCTATGAGGTCCAACTTTTCGAGTATGGCATTCAAAGCCTTTGATTCTTTGCTTAATTTGCCAGGGTGTTCTATTTCTGATAGTGGAGTGTTGAGGTCCCCTACTATTAATGTATTTTTATTTATATGTCTCTTTATTCTGGTTAAGAGTTGGCTTGTGTATCTTGCTGCTCCCCTGTTGGGGGCATATATATTTATAATTGTCATATCCACTTGTTGAATACTTCCCTTAAGAATAATATAGTGCCCTTCTGCGTCTCTAACTATAGTCTGTAGTTTAAAATCCAATTTATCTGATATGAGAATTGCTACCCCAGCTTTCTTTTGAGGTCCATTTGCGTGAAAGATGGTACTCTATCCCCTTACTCTCAGTCTGAATGCATCCTTGGGTTTGAAATGAGTCTCTTGTAGACAGCAAATGGATGGGTCATTTCTTTTTATCCAATCTGCAACCCTGTGGCATTTTATGGGAAGGTTCAAACCATTCAAATTAAGACTGAGTACTGAGAGATATGATTTTAATGATGCCATGTTGCCAGTAAAGTCTTTGTATTGGCTGTGACTTTCTGTTCTGTATCACTCTTGGGGCCTTTTTACTTTTATAGAAACCCCCATAATATCTCCTGTAGGGCTGGTTTCGTGGTTATGAAATTGGTTAGTGACTGGCAATTCTGAAATGTCTATTTCTCCATCAATTCTGAATGACAGCCTTGCTGGATAAAGGATCCTTGGCTGCATGTTTTTCTCTGAAAGAGCTTGAAATATGCTCCCCTAACCCTTTCTCTCATTCCAGATCTGTGTAGACAGGTCTGACGTAATTCTGATGCCTTTGCCTTGGTACGTGAGAAATTTCTTTGCCCTGGCCGCTTTCAATACTGTATCCTTGGATCTAATATTTGCGAATTGCAGTATGACGTGACGTGGCGTAGGTTTGTCGTGGTTGAGCTTGGGAGGGGTCCTCTCTGCCTCTTGGACACGAATGTTTGTTTCCCTCGCTAGATTAAGGAAGTTTTCAGCTCCAATTTGTTCAAATAACTCTTCTAGACCTCTGTTTTTCTCCACCCCCTCGGGGATGCCGATGATTCTAACATTGGATCGTTTCTTTGAGTCAGTAATCTCCCGTAACCTACATTCGTGGTCATGGATTTTTTTAAGAGCAGTTTCTATTTTGGTTTTTTCCTCTATTAACCCATCCTCCAATTCACTAACCCTTTCCTCTGCTTCTGTGACCCTGGCCGTCAGAGCCTCTAGTTTTGCCTGCATTTGGCTCATAGAATTTTTAATTTCTGTCAGATTCGCTCTCATTTCTGTCCTTAGGGATTCTATATTCTCAGTAACCTTTTCGTTAATAGTTTTTTCAATTCTACTCATCATTTTGACCATCGTTACTCTGAATTCCATTTCTGATACTTTGGTTACATCCATATCCATTATTTCTGTGGCAGAGGCCACAGACTCACTGTCTTTTCTTTGCTGGGGGGGGGCTTCTCCTTCTTGTCATTCTGATGAGGAGAGGTTGCGGGTTTGTCCAGCGCCCAAATTATTGACTGGGTCCTAGGCCGTGCCCCTTGTTTTATAGAGATCTTAGGGATGTGGACTTCTTCTTTAAAGATTTTATTTATTTATTTATGTGGCAGCCAACCAGCGAGAGAGGGAACAAAAGCAGGGGAGCGGGAGAGGAAGAAGCAGGCTCCCAGCGGAGGAGCCCGGTGAGGGACTCCTTTCTGGAACGCCGGGATCACGCCCTAAGCCGAAGACAGGTGCTCAATGACTGCACCACCCAGGCGCCTGGGTTGTGGGCTTCTTGATTTTTCAGCCTGCCTTCTGGGGGAGGGGCCTGCCGCACCGATACTCAGGCAACCCTGTTTGGGTAGAGTCTCCGTGTCCCCTGCGAGGGGGGATGGGGATGGGCACTCTCTGAGCCGGTATTTCCAGGCTTTTGTTCTCTGGCGGCTTTCCCTGGCAGTTTGCTGTGCCTCTTCTGAGTCAGAGCAGCAGTGGCCGAATTTCAGCCTCTGTCACAGAACAGAGGGATTGAGGCCTGTTCTCTACTAAAGTTCTGGCCACTTTAACTCTGTTACTGTTGGTGCTGCTCAACCCTGCAGCGTCCCGGGATGTGCGCCCCACACCCGGCGTCCCAGCCCTCACTTCCACGGGCCGGCGTGTGTCTATCCTTTGTGTTTCTAATGCCGCCAGCCACCCCGTGCGCGCTCGGGAAGCTCCCGGTCTCAGTCTGGATCCAGTGAGCACACCGGGATTCCGGTGTTCCGCGAGATGCCTGGTGGCGCGCGCACCCGGCTCACGGTCTCAGTCTGCTGTTTTGCGGTGCCGTCGGAGAGCCCCGCCCGCTCTCCCGTGCAAGTGGCTACCGCTTCCGGGTGCCCGAACGTGGCGGCTCCCTCCCCCTTCCGTTTATCTTCCGATATCTGTGGACGGTTTCATGGCTCCCCGCTTCGTACCTCAATACTCAGCGCTGGAGATGTTCATTTGTAGAGATCCAGATGCATCTTCCTGTGTCTCAGGCTGGTTCTGTGGTTGTTTAGGCCGGTCTGGTACCTATCCAGCTCGACTCGGGGGACCGGCTGAAAAAGGTGTCTCCTACTCCTCCGCCATCTTAACTGCTCCTTCTGATAATAACTTCTAATAATAGCTTCTATTTCATTCTATTTCCTTTGTGTTCATTGTGATTTCTCCCCTTTCATTCATGATTTTATTAATTTGGGTGCTTTGTCTTTTCTTTTGGATAAGTCTGGCCAGTGCTTTATTGATCTTATTAATTTTTTCAAAGAACCAGCTTCTAGTTTTGTTAATCTGCTTTTTTGTATTTCTGGTTTCTATTTCATTGATCTCTGCTCTAATCTGTATTATTTCTCTTCTCCTGCTTGATTTAGGTTTTATTTGCTGTTCTTTCTTCAGCTTCTTTAGGTGTAAGGTTAACTTGTGCATTTGTGATTTTTCTACTTTTCTGAATGAGGCTTGGATTGCTATGTATTTCCCCCTTAGGGTCATCTTTGTAGTATCTCATAGGGTTGGACTGATGTGTTTTTGTTCTTATTGGTTTCCATGAATTGTTTAAGTTCTTCTTGAATTTTCTGATTGACCCAAACATTCTTTAGCAGGATGTTCTTTAACTTTTAAGTGTTTGAATTCCTTCCAAATTTTTTCTTGAGATTGAGTTCCAGTTTCAAAGCATTGTGGTCTGAAAATACACAGGGAATAATCTCAATCTTTGGTATTGGTTGAGAGCTGATTTGTGACCCAGTATGTGGTCTATTCTGGAGAAAGTTCCGTGTGCATTCAAGAAGAAAAGCTGGGAGCATCACGTTAACTGACTTCATGCTATATTACAAAGCTGTGATCACCAAAACAACATGGTATTGGCACAAAAACAGACACAGATCAATGGAACAGAATAGAGTCTCCAGAAATGAACACTCATTCTATCGTCCACTAATCTTCAACAAATCAGGAAAAAATATCCAATGGAAAAAAAGACAGTGTCTTCAATAAATGGTGCTGGGAAAATTGGACAGCTACATACAGAAGAATGAAACTTGACCATTCTCATACACAAAGATAAACTCAAAATGTATGAAAGACCTCAATGTGAGGCAGGAATCCATCAAAATCCTAGAGGCGAACATAAGCAGCAACCTCTTTGACATTGGCCATGGCAAATTCTTTCACGACACATCTCCAAAGGCAAGGGAAGCAAATGTAAAAATGATCTTTTGGGACTTCATCAAGATAAAAAGCTTCTGCACAGCCAAGGAAATGGTCAACAAAACTAAGAGGCAACCCACAGAATGGGAGAAGATTTTTGCAAATGACAGTACAGATAAAAGGCTGGTATCCAAGATCTATAAAGAACTTCTCAAACTTAATACACAGAAACAAATAATCAAATCAAAAAATGGGCAGAAGATATGAACAGACCCTTTTCCAATGAAGACATACAAATGGCTAACAGACACATGAAAGAATGTTCAACATCATTAGCCATCAGGGAAATTCAAATCAAAACCATATTGAGATACCACCTTACACCAGTTAGAATGGCAAAGATGGACAAAGGAAGGAACAACAAGTTTTGGAGAGGATGTGGAGAAAGGGGAACCCTCTTACACTGTTGGTGGGAATGCAAGTTAGTATAGCCACTTTGGAAAACAGTGTGGAGGTCCCTCAAAAAGTTAAAAATAGAGCTACCCTATGACCCAGGAATTGCACTACTGGGTATTTACCCAAAGATAAGGATGAATGAAAAGAAGGGCCACATGCACCCCAATGTTCATAGCAGCAATGTCCCCAGTAGCCAAACTGTGGAAGGAGCCAGGATACCATTCAACAGATGAATGGATAAAAAAGTTGTGGCGCATATATACAATGGAATATTTCTCAGCCATCAGAAAAGATGGATACCCACCATTTGCATCAACGTGGATGGAACTGGAGGGGATTATGTTAAGTGAAATAAGTCAAGCAGAGAAAGACAATTATCATATGGTTTCACTCATATATGGAACATAAGGAAGAGCATGGAGAACATTAGTGGAAGGAAGGGAAAACTGAAGGGGGCAAATCAGAGGGAGAGATGAACCATGAGAGACTCGGGACTCTGGGAAACAATCTGAACATTTCACAGGAAGCGGGGTGGGGGATGGGGTAGCCAGGGGATCAGTATTAAGAAGGGCACATGTTGTAATGAGCACTGGGTGTTATATGCAAATAATGAATCACTGAACACTACATCAAAAACTAATGATGTACTAGGTGACTAACATAACAATAAAAAAAAATTAATGGAGGAAGGTAAAGGGATTTAAGTGGAGGTAAAATTTCTACATTTTATTTGGATTTGGTAAAATATTGATCCTTAGACTGATAAGTTATGTATGTATAATTTAATACATAGGGCAGCCATTAAAATCTATCCAAATACACACACTCAAAACGCTGCACAGATGTATCAAAATAGAATTCTAAATAAGGTACAAATATCCCACAAGAAAACCATAAAGGAAACAGAAAATGAAATAAAAACCAAAACAACAGAAAACAAAGATCAAAATGCTGGATTTAAGTTAGAGTTAAAGTAACAACTACACTAAGTGCGAACGGTCTAAATATACCATTTAAGAGACAGAGATTGAGAGAGTTGCTTTAAAAATGACCCAGATAATGTGGTCTATAAGAAACTCACTTCAAATTTAATATAGGTAGGTTGAAAGTAAAAGAATGGAAAAAAGATAAACCGTGCAAACATCAATGTATAGAAAGTATGATCGGCTACATTAATATACTTGCAGCAACATGGACGTGACTGGAGGAGATTATGCTAAGTGAAATAAATCAAGCAGAGAAAGACAATTATCATATGGTTTCACTCATTTATGGAACATAAGAAATAGGAAGATCGGTAGGAAGAGGAAGGGAAGAATGAAGGGGGTAAACAGAAGGGGAAATGAACCGCAAGAGACTATGGACTCTGGGAAACAAACTGAGGGCTTCAGAGGGGAGGGGGTTGGGGGATTGGGATAGGCAGCGATGGGTCCTAAGGAGGGCACATATTGCATGGTGCACTGGGTGTTATATGCAAATAATGAATCATGGAACATTGCATCAAAAACTGGGGATGTACTGTATGGTGACTAATGTAACAAAATAAAAATTATTAAAAAATAAAAAAAATATATAAGACAAAGTCAACTTTAAAGCATAGACCAATGGAACAGAATAGGGAACGCAAAATGGACCCTCGGCTCTTTGGGCAACTAATCTTCGATAAAGCAGGAAAAAACATCCAGTGGAAAAAAGACAGTCTCTTCAGTAAATTATGCTGGGAAAATTGGACAGCTACATGCAAAAGAATGAAACTTGACCACTCTGTCACACTATACACAAAGATAAACTCCAAATGGATGAAAGACCTCGATGTGAGGCAGGAAACCATCAAAATCCTAGATAGAACATAGGCAGCAACCTCTACGACATCGGCCACAGCAACCTTTTTCATGACACATCTCCAAAGGCAAGAGAAACAAAAGATAAAATGAACTTGTGGGACTTCATCAAGATAAAAAGTTTCTGCACAGCCAAGGAAACAGTCCAAAAAACTAAGAGGCAGCCCATGGAATGGGAGAATATATTTGCAAATGACACTACAGATAAAAGACTGGTATCCAAGATCTACAAAGAACTTCTCAAACTCAATACACGAGAAACAAATAAACAAATCATAAAATGGGCAGAAGATATGAACAGACACTTTTCCAATGAAGCCATACAAATGGCTAACAGACACATGAAAAAATGTTCGAAATCATTAGCCATCTGGGAAATTCAAATCAAAACCACACTAAGATACCACTTTACGCCACTTAGAATGGCAAAAATTGACAAGGCAAGAAATAACAGTTGTTGGAGAGGATGTGGAGAAAGGGGATCCCTCCTACATTGTTGGTGGGAATGCAAGTTGGTACAGCCATTCTGGAAAACAGTGTGGAGGTCCCTTAAAAAGTTAAAAATTGAGCTACCCTATAATCCAGCCATTTCACTACTGGATATTTATCCCAAAGACACAGACGTAGTGAAGAGAAGGGCCATATGCACCCCAACGTTCATAGCAGCAATGTC
Organism: Ursus arctos; assembly: GCF_023065955.2. Taxonomy (NCBI): domain Eukaryota; kingdom Metazoa; phylum Chordata; class Mammalia; order Carnivora; family Ursidae; genus Ursus; species Ursus arctos. The sequence continues at coordinate 3,532,321 of NW_026622763.1, read as the reverse complement.
CACAATAGCTAAATCATGAAAGGAGCTGAGATGCCCTTCAACAGATGACTGGATTAAGAAGATGTGGTCCATATATACAATGGAATATTACTCAGCAATCAGAAAGAATGAGTTCTCAATATTTGCTACAACATGGACGGCACTGGAGGAGATAATGCTTAGTGAAATAAGTCAAGCAGAGAAAGACAACTATCATATGATTTCTCTCATCTATGGAACATAAGAACTAGAATGATCAGTAGGGGAAGAAAGGGATAAAGAAAGGGGGGGTAATCAGAAGGGGGAATGAAACATGAGAGACTATGGACTATGAGAAACAAACTGAGGGCTACAGAGGGGAGGGGGGTGGGGGAATGGGATAGACCGGTGATGGGTAGTAAGGAGGGCACATATTGCATGGTGCACTGGGTGTTATACACAACTAATGAATCATCGAGCCTTACATCGAAAACCGGGGATGTACTGTATGGTGACTAACATAATATAATAAAAAATCATTATTAAAACAACAACAACAACAACAACAACAAAAAACCAAAAAGAACGATTTCTCAACATTTGCTGCAACATGGACGGCACTGGAGGAGATAATGCTAAGTGAAATAAGTCAAGCAGAGAAAGACAATTATCATATGGTTTCTCTCATCTATGGAACATAAGAACTAGGAAGATCGGTAGGAGAAGAAAGGGAAGAAGAAAGGGGGGGTAAACAGAAGGGGAATGAACCATGAGAGACTATGGACCCTGGGAAACAAACTGAGGGCTTCAGAGGGGAGGGTGGTGGGGGAATGGGATAGGCTGGTGATGAGTAGTAGGGAGGGCATGTATTGCATGGCGCACTGGGTGTTTTATGCAACTAATGAATCATCAAACTTTGCATCAAAAAATAAATAAATAAAGCAAAGAATAATTACCAGAGAGACATTATATTACATAATGATAAAAAGGTCAATCCATTATGAAAATATAGCAATCCTAAGTGTGTATACATGAAACAACAAAGGTAAAATATATGTGAAGCAAAAGTTATAGAACTGAGAAGAAAAATCCTCAGTTATGGTTGGACACTTCAACACTCCTCTCTCAACAATTGATAGAATATCTAGACAGAAAATCAGTCTGGAAGATTTTGGTAAATCCATCAACCAAGAATATCAAATTGACATTTATGGAATATTTTTGTCTAACGACAGCAAAATATACATTTTCTTCATGTGCTCATGGTAGATTTTCAGGATAACCATTAAAAAACTTCACAAATTCCAAACAAATTATACAGAGTGTGTTATCTGACCACATGGGATCAAACAAAATTGATTAACAGAAAGATAACAGGAAAATATCTAAACACTTGGAAACCAAAAAATACACTTACAAATAAATCATGGATTAAAGACAAATAAAAATACATTGAACTGAGTGAAATAAAAATACACCCTTTCAAAATTTATGACGCAAAGCTAAAGTAGTGCTGAGAGAAAAATGTATAGCAGTAAATATTTACATTAGAAAAAATGAAATGTCTCAGCTTAATATTCTAAGTTCCCACCTTAAGAAACTAGGCAGAAAAAGAGCAAAATAAACCCAAAGTAAGTACAAAGAGGTAAATAATAAAGATGAGAGCAGGAATCTACACAATTGAAAACAACTGAGAAAATCAAAGGAATAAAAAGCTGGATCCTTGAAAAATTCAAAAAAATAGACAAACCTCTAACAATAATGAAAAAGAAAAAAGAGAGAAGACCCAAATTATCAGTACCATGAGTGCAACAGAAGATATCTTTACAAATCATCGAGATTTCAAAATGATATGGGATACTGCAAACAACTCTGCAGACAGATCTGAGAACTGCGATGACATGGACCAATTTCTCAAAGCACAAACTCCCACAACTCATCCAATATAGAGTAATAATTTGACTAACTATATAATTATTAAAGAATTGAATTTTTAATTAAAAAATATGCTCCCAGAAAGTCTCCATAACCAGATGACTTCACTGGACAATTCTATCAAACATTTAAAAAAGAATTAACACCAATTCCTCACAATCTGTTCCAGAAGATAGGAGAAGGAGAAACAGGTCCCAATTCACCATATGAGGTAAATTTATTCTGATGCCCCAACTAGACAAAAACAGTAAAAAAAAAAAAAAAAGGAAAAGAAAAAAAAAGAAAAGAAAACTAAAGTTAAATACCCCTCATGAGTATAAATACAAAAAAATTAACAAAACATTACCAAGTAAAATTCAGCAATGTATAAAAAGAAGTATGCATCATACCGAGTGGGGCATATACCAAAGATACAAGGCTGGTCAATATTTGAAAATGAGATCCATCATATTAACAGACTAAAGAAAAACAATCATAGAATTATATCAATTAATGCATAAAAGACATCTGACACATATTAATGGTAAAAACTATCAGAAAGCCAGGAATAGGGTGGGGCTTCCTTGATAAAGAGCATCTACAAAAAATCTATAGCTAATATCATTCCTTTTTTTTTTTAAAGATTTTATTTATTTATTTGACAGAAAGAGAGACAGCCAGCGAGAGAGGGAACACAAGTAGGGGGAGTGGGAGAGGAAGAAGCAGGCTTCCAGCGGAGGAACCTGATGTGGGGCTTGATCCCAGAACGCTGGGATCACGCCCTGAGCTGAAGGCAGACGCTTAACAGCTGAGCCACCCAGGCGCCCCGCTAATATCATTCCTAATAGTAAAATACTGAATGCTTTCCTCTTGAGATTGGGATCAAAGCATGGATACTCACCTTCATTCCTCTTATTCAGCATTGTACTGGAAATGTTTGCTGGCAAAAAAAAGACATAAAGTCTATTAATCAGAAAGGAAGAAATACAATTATTACCATATGCACATGATATGATGGTCTACACAGAAAAATCCCCAAGGAATTTACCAAAAACTCCTAGGACTAATACATGAGTGCAGCGAGTTTGCAGGATATGAAGTCAATATACAAAAATAATATATTTATATAAACTAGCAATACACATATGGAAATTAAAATTAAAAATATAGCACCATTTACAATTGCTTCAGAAAATGAAACACTGAGGGGTGTCTGGGTGGCTCAGTCATTAAGCGTCTGCCTTCGGCTCAGGGCGTGATCCTGGAGTTCTGGGATCAAGCCCCACATCAGGCTCTTCCACTGGGAGCCTGATTCTTCCTCTCCCACTCCCCCTGCTTGTGTTTCCTCTCTCACTGGCTGTCTCTCTCTCTGTCAAATAAATAAATAAAATCTTTAAAAAAAAAAAGAAAATGAAATACTGAGGTATAAGAAAACATGTAGAGAACTTGTATACTGAAAACTGTAAAGAAACTGAGGGAAAAAAAAAGAAAATGAAATACTGAGGTATAAGAAAACATGTAGAGAACTTGTATACTGAAAACTGTAAAGAAAACTGAGGAAAGAAACCAAAGAAGACAGAAGTGAATGGAGAGGCATACCATTTTCACAGACTGGAAAATTCACCATTGTTAAAAGATACCAATTCCATCCAAAATCATATACATATTTATCAAAATTCATACCAAAATTCCAAGGAAGTATTTTTGTAAATATAGACAAGATTATTCTAAAATTTATATGGAAATAAAAAAAACAGAATAAATGATTTTTCAAAAGAAGAAGAAAGTAGGAGCAATCAGCCTACCTGATTTTAATATTTATTATGCTACAGTAATCAAGACAATGTGTTATGGGTGTGAAGATAAACATGTGTATCAACAGAACAAAATAGAGAACCCAGAAATAGCTCCACACAAGTATAGCAAAGTGATTTTTGATAAAGGTGCCTAAGGTATTCAATAGTACAAGGATAATCTTTTCAACAAATAGTGCTGAAGAAATTGGATATCTATAGACAGAAAAAAAACCTCTATGCCAAAATTACTCTAAATGGATCATAGGATAAATGTAAAATGTAGAAGTATAAGTCTTGTCAAAGAAGATAACTGTAGAAAATCTTGGGGACTTTGGCCTTGGTGAGGAGTTCTTAGACATGACCCCCAAAGCATAATTCATAAAAGAAAAAAAATTGATAACTTGGACCATACCAAAATTTTAAAAAATTGTTCTGTGACAAATCATATTAAGGAAGATAAAAGGGCAAGCTGTAGACTGAGAAAAAAATTGCAAACCACATATCTGACAAAGGACTCGTGTCTAGAAACTTAAAGAATTCTCAAAACTCAACATTAAACAAACAATCCAACCAGAAAATGGGGAAAGGATATGAAGAGACATTTCACTAAAGAGAATATAGAGATTGCAAAGAAGCATATGGAACACTGTTTAGCATCATCGGCCAGTAGGAAAATGCAAATCATCACACCATGATGAGATCTAATTTCTAATCTATGTTCTACTATTGGAACAACTAAAATAAAAAAGTAACGACAATACTAAATGCTGATGAGGATGTAAAAAATTGGATCTTGCATAATTACTAGTGGGAATGTGAATGGCTTAGACACTCTGGAAAATAATTTGGCAGTTTCTTAAAAAACCACACATCTCTTACCCAGCAATCATTTTAGGCATTTAGTCAGATAAAGAAACATTTATATTCACACAAAAATCTGCAGAGAATGTTCATGACAGCTTTACATATGATAGGCAAAAACTGAGGACAACCCAAATGTCCTTCCGTAGGTGAAGAGTTAACTGTGGTACATTCATCCTAGGAAGTACTTCTCAGCCGTAGTAAGCAACAAATTACTGACATACTCAACAACTTTGATTGAATATTTGCCTGATATTTGGATATTTGACTGAATATTTGGATAGTCAGGATATTTGACTGAATGACACAAGCCAATCTCAAAAGGTTGCACAGTGTGTGACTCCATTTATAGAACATTCTCAAAATGACAAAGTTATAGAGATTGAAATCAGGTTCTTCATTGCCAGTGAGGGATTTGGGAGTGTGTGTGTGAGTATAAAGGTATCTTTGTGGTGATGGAACAATTCTGTATCTCAGTTGTGGCAGTTGTCATCTGAATCTACACATGAAATGAGAGGGCATGGAACTATATTCACACTTTATGACAGGGTCAGTTTTCTGGTTTTTATATTGTACTGTTTATGTAGAAAATGTAGCCTATAGAAGACCCTTATGGAAGGTACAGGAGAGCTCTCTCTACTATTTTTGAAACTTCCTGTGAATCTGTAATTATTTTAAACATAAAAAGTTGAAATAAAAACAAACAAATAAACAAACCCAAGGGCTCTGAGTAAATCAACTGGGATTTCTCCCCAACATCACGTTAATTAAGGCTGGAGAAAGTCATACGAATTACCAGGTGTTTTCTTTTAATTGGAAGGGTCTTGAAAATCACAAAAGGATGGTGTAAACACAGTAATAAGGATGTCCAAGCAAGGGTAGGAAAAAAGTCCTGGAGCTTTGACATGAACCAAGAAAACAACCAAGGAGCAGATGGGAAGGGTGAAATCCAAAGAAGACTGACACCTTAGAGATAAATATAGCATAAGCTTGCCCTGGGAGATGAAAGTATGCTGGCAGTCCGTAGAAGATGCAGGGGAGCCCAGGGGCCACAGGCAGGCTGTGCTTCAGCAGTGGGAGCCTCCTGGGAGCTGCAGGCCAGAACAGGTGCCTCCTATTGCCCAGGGCCTGGCTTGTGCTGTGTGCTAGGAGGGGTCCGCAGCTCACTCCCCCTGAACCCTCTCCCATGAGACGGAAACAAGGGGCAGGACAAACCCAATTGGTGAAAGTTCTGCACAATAAGCTATACTTAGAATGCTTCATTTTGCCCTTTGGAGGACACAAGTTACATAAACGACCTAAAGAGACCTACAGAACCACCAAACAATGATGGGGAGGAGCAAAGCCTGGGTAAAGAGTAGACTTAATTTAATAAAAGGGTGTGACAGTTTCTAAAAAATACATCTAATGCTACCAGGTAAATAGAAATTTCTAAGAAAAGACTTAACAGACGTAAACCGGTTGACTTGTCCCATTTCTATCCTGTGTATCTCTTAATATGCTCAGTAAAATGAAACATATTGAAACATATTAGTGTTGAAATACAACTAAATGAGGATACGGTTTTTAAGGTGCCTCACAAACAAAATTTTGTGAAATTTCATATTATATCATTCACCCTGTGTATTGGCCACCATCACAACTCAACCCAAACAGTCTTTGTGGTGCTCCTACCAATTATTTACATCTACGTCATCATCAGGAGAGTAGGGGGTGAGGAGGACTCCTTTCTGGGGGTGGGGAAAACTGCCTGGGACCCTGTGGTCGGTACTATCTGACAAGGCCCCCAGCGTCCCACCTCCTCCTGGTGGTTACCTCTTGCTGGCAAGGGGGCTGGACCCAATGTCTCAATTCTGACCCCTCGGAGAAAAGAAACGATGGCATGTTGGGTTTTTGACCTGGTATTCTCTCCGTATTGCCTTCTAGGCCTTTACACTGTGAAGCAAGCTATCCTATCAGAAAGGCCCACATGGGAAGGAGTTGAGGGTGGCCTCCATCCAGCAGCCAGCAGGAAACTGAGGTAGCTCAACAGGCAGTGAGGACCAAGCCCTGTGAGTGAGCTTGGAGGCAGCCTTTCCCGTCCAGCCTTGGGAGGACTGCTGCCCTTGACTGGAGCCTGTGAGTGACCCTGAGGCACCCAGCTGAGCTGTGCACTGACTCCTGACCCACAGGAGCCACAAGATAATAAATGTGTGTCATCTTAAGTCACTGTTAGGGTATAATTCACTAGGACGCAAAAGGCACCTAATATAGATTTTAAGACTTTTATATGCTATAACTGAAAAGTGTACCTATGGTCAAGTGGCCAGATGCAAACAATGACAAGAACCATGTCTGTCCAGTTCCACCAGGGTACTCACTGCTGTCTCCCAGCCCTGTTTATGCTCTTCCTGTCCTAGGGTGACACCTTATGTGGTGAGTGATAGATATATCATCTGTGTACCCTTGATATATTCCTCTTCACATTGCTCTCTACAATGACACAGATATTCCTTCCCTTGGATCTGGTGGGCTTGTGGCCATGGAGGAAATGATGGTATTTAATTTCCTTGGCTGGGTCATACAAGTCATACAGGACATAGACTTTGCCTTGTCTTGTTGAAGTGCTCACTGGGGACCCAGCCACTACACTGTGAGGATGCCAAGCAGTCACACAGAAGTCCACACTCAGTGCTCCAGCCCCAGTCCCTGGTTGGCAGTCAATAGCCATCTCCATATATGGGATGCAGGAGGACTTTGAGGATTCCTGGCGAGACTTCGAGGCCAAAGGCTGATACGAGGTAGTGCAGAGATCAGCTGTCCTTATGGGCAGATGTCATTATTGTTTCAATTCACTAAGTTTTGCAATGGTTTGTTATGCAGCAACACATAATCTTAACTCTCTCTGTGTGTGTATCTGCATGACTGTAGAGGGAAGGCTGGCCACCTGATTTCTGCAGATTTTGAAAGACCAGGACCCAGGCGGCAGATGTGCTGAGTCCATGGCAGGACAAGCCACAAGGGGGTGAATACCCTGGCTCCCTTCCCTGGAGGCTGTCCCTGCATTCTAGGGTTGCATCCATTCCCTTGCAGGACTCCAACTGAGACCAGGACATGGAGGCATCCAAGGATCCTCTGTGGGGCAAGGGCAGAGGAGAGCACGACTGGGACGGGCTCAGCTCTCCTTGGCAGTCATCAGTGTCTGCTCTGACCCCAGGATGCAAACTCTGCTCAGCAGAACAGGCCTGCGGTGGCCTGTAGTGAACATCCTCTCTCTAGACTTGGATGGGTGTCCCCCTGAGATAGGTTCTGGAGATGTCGTTTCCTTGTCTCACATCTCTAGGGATTCCTCTGTGCCTCATCCACCCGTATCCGTGGCAACCTGCTCCTTCTTCTGGCTCTGGGTTAAAGTCTTGCCAAAATTCTGCAAATGTGCACTGGAACACTGGAACATTTCAAACAGGATGCAGTGGTGGTAAGTCACCTGGGAGCAGTGAGCAGAGAGAACATAACACTTATTTCACTAAAGCGTCAGGGCATGATTTGGGCTTAACAGTGGTAATCGAAGGAGTGGGATGATAGAGCATGAGATTGCTCACAGAAGGGTGGTAATGAAATTCAAGGTAACAGATCTGAGGGGAACATAACAAACCCTACCTTTCAGGTGACAGGGATGTGGGAGGGAGAGTCAAAGCGCAGAGGAAGCCCTGGGTATGTGGTCAGGGCAACAGCAACATGCAGATTGATACATGACAGCAAACTTTTTTAAGGAAAGAAATCCAGAGCACAATATTATCTACCATCCATTCAATCAATCATTCATTCACTCATTCACACACAGTTACTGAGCGCTGCTGTGTGTCCAAAACCACTCCAGATACTGGGATACAAGAGTAAACAGATGCAGCCTGATTTCTGCCATCGTCAACATGTCACTCTTCTGGGGACCAGACACAGAACAAAGATCTTAACAAATAGTTAAATTCAAATTTTGAAAATTGTTATGAAGGGAAAAAGTTGGGGCTTGGATTTGGTTGGGATTGGGGAAGGCTTCCATGAGGGAGTGGCACTGAGGCAGAAGGTGGAGGGAGGGGCCTCTCAGCACCATTTCAGTCCTTCCTCCCTCTCAAGGCTTTGGGCTTTAGGCTCTTTCCTCTGGCTTGCCCTCCAGACAGCATGTGGCCTGCGGCTTCAAAATGCAGAAACACACTTTCAGAAAGCTTTTGTAGCTGTATCAGCCAGGGATCTTGATTGTGGGCAAAAGAAACAGACTGGCTGTTTCAGGAAGGAAAGAGATTTATTTCAAAGACGTGGGGGAACTCACAAAATCACCGGGAGGACCGAGAACCAGATTTAGCAGATGGGCTGGAATGAGGGAGGCTGGGCAGCTGGACACCCGCGGAGCAGCTCAGAGAGGACCCTCTAGCGCGGCTGCTGCCCCTGAACCTGGACGCCACAGCGAGCCCCACATTCACACCGGGACCCAGAATCATCCTGCTGTCTTTCCCTCCAGGGAAGCTGAATGCCTGCTGACCCCGCAGTCCTCGCACACCGGAATGGCCTGAAGTCACTGGCTCTCCAGTGTAAGTCAGCGCTTGGGATTCTGATTGGCTGAGGCAGCCTTGTTTTCCCAGAGCAAGAAGAATCCCTGGATCTCTGATTCTGCACCCATCCCCAAACGGCACATTTCCACTCCAGGTGAATCTATGGCTGGCAGAGGCGGGAGTCCTAGGTGTGTGGCTCTGGGCCCCTTTGCTTTTTCTGGTGTCCCCCAGAGCTCTTCGGTGGGAATGCGCTCCGCGGTGTGCGCAGCGGGGCTACACGTCTAATTTTGCATTGTAAAGTATACACATTGCATATATTTGAATGCAGAATTGGCTCACCTATCAAATTAAAGAAGCTTTCAAAACACTCTAGTTATCTATTGATTATGTGGTGAGAAAAGCACTCTCTCACTATGAGAGCGAATAAATTGATCCCACATTTCTGGAGGGCAGTTTGACAAGATGTATGCAAAGCCTTACAAATAAAGCCCTTGACTTAGTTCCATGCCTGCGAATGAAGCCCAAGGAAATAATTAGGGATGAGGACACAGCCTTATACTGATAACGCAGGATCCAACATCCACGTGTTGAAAAGGTTGTATCAGCTAGAATTCATACATTTGGCAGAAAACCCAACCCAATTATTAGCATAGGCAAGAAAACATGTCTGGGGGAAGGCTGAGCTTCAGGAATGGCTCCATGCAGGGCTCCTCCGAAGTTATCAGAATCTGTTTCTATGTTTACATCTCTCAGTGTCACTTCTTGTGTTTTGACCAGGCAGGATTTCTTACGGTTGAGAGCCTCCCCAGGGCTCAAGTGTAGCAGCAAAGAGGGAAAATCATCTTCCCCGCATTCCAAGAACAAGGCCTGATGCTCTCACTGATTGGGCAGGCTGAGGTCACATGACCACCCTGAGCCAGAAGGGGGCGGTCCTCCACCTGCTGGATTCGGCTGTGGTTCCTCTTCCAGCTGGGTGGAGTGAGCCCCACTCACACTCGGGCCCAGCTGGGGAGGAGCATCTCCTAATAAAAATTGGGACTGCTTGTTGGAGAAAGGGGGCGAGAATTGTGGGGACCAAACTGAAACCTAAAAAGAGAAGGAGAAAATGCATTTAAGTATTTATGGTAGTAACTTCTTGAAGTGGGGTTGATTGGCTTTAATTTTTTGCTTTATATTTTTCAGTATAATCAGAAAAATGAATATATCTTTTTAAAATCATGGAAAATCAGTGAAGAGAGGGCGTGGTGGACATGGTGGTTGTCTTCCTATAACTTGCCCATCTCTGGGGGTAGAACAGCACCCGTGTCCCTCCGTCCCAGGCCTGAGCCCATCCTTACACAGTGTTCCCCTGTCTGCAGGTCTGAACAATCAGGGTCAGGATTAGGACTTGAGTTTGGTGGCAAAGGGAGGGACTATTCTGTGGCTTTGCATGCTGGTGGCCCCAAGGACACAGTGTACATAGAGAAGTGGGGAAATGGAGGCAAAGGGACCCTGCTGTAATCATGCAGAAAGCCGTGGTGAAAACCACTCCTCTGTTGACACTTTCATTGCAAGAGGCTGTACATCTTTTGTTTCAGCCAGTTCGAATTGCATTTTTTCTTAAGTGAAACTGTTATAAATACTCATTTATTTTGGGTCTATAATCACCCTATTTGAGTACAAAATTGGTTTGTACTGACGTTTAAAGAGACAAAAGAGAATCTTTTGCTGGCCTCCTAACTTTAAGGAGAATGTGAAGAAGAGGGAAGGCCTGACTTGTCCAGAAAGCCTTCCCACCTTCTCTCTGCAAGGTGCTTTTTGGGAAGAGGCAGCCCAACCAGGGACAGGAGGAAGCAGGAGACTGGGGTCAGCAACCATGCACCCAGGACATGACATAGCTTGTTCTGGGCCTGCTACAAGGACTTTAGCCTCTTTTTTGCCTCAGGTTTTTCATTTGTAAGATTAAAAAAGTAAAAAAAAAGAATATAAATCCAATATGATGTGAAAGATAGTATGGTTTTGCTTGGTGAGGACCAAACTAAATCAACCTAGCAGGAGTTTGAAAGCCAAAACAAAAATACTAATTCAAAGGGATACGTGAACCCCCGTGTTTATAGCAGCATTATCAACAATAGCCAAATTAATGGAAGCAGCCCAAGTGTCCACGGACTGATGAATGGATAAAGAAGTGGTTTCTGTCTATCTATCTATCTAGATATATAATGGAATATCATTCAGCCATAAAAAAGAACGAAATCTTGCCATCTGCAACAATATGGATGGAGCTAGAGAGTATAATGCTAAGTGAAATAAGTTAGAGAAAGACAAATACCATATGATTTCACTCATGTGGAATTTAAGAAACAAAACAAATGAACAAAGGGAAAACAGAAGAGAGAGGCAAACCATAAAACAGACTCTTATCTATAGAGAACAAACTGGTGATTATCAGAGGGGATGGGGGGGCAGTGAGAGGATGAGTGCTGAGTAATGTACAGAATTGCTGAATCACTCTATTGTACACCTGAAATGAAGACAACACTGTATACTAACTAACTGGAATTGAAATAAAAACTTAAAAAAATGCCCTAGGAAGAAAAAAAAAGAAAAAAAGAAAGCCAAAGCTGTAGGGAGCCTCCTCTGTACAGCAGACAGGTTTGGATGGGCCTCCTCTGGCTTCATCTCTGAAGGCCAAGCCCGTCTTGGGGAGGAGGATAGTTTTTGCTCTTGCAAAATCAAGTCAAGGAAAGTGGTTAAAGGCCTGTCCAGTAAAGTGCTATCTAAGACAGAGCTGCACAGAAGTAGCCACAAGAGGGGCTGTAAAAATCTGGGCAGTGCTGGAAAGGTGGGGATCCCTGATGATTCATGATTGGGGTGGATCTCCTACCTGCACTCAGCTCCACAGCATGCTTTTTATATATTTACTGTCTTGGCTGCCTCCTTGATCAGACCCTCACCCCGCATACGGCATGTTGTCTGCTGCAACCCTATCTCTCACAGAGTGCCTGGGGCAGAAAATGTCTGCTGAATGAGGGCATAGAGCTGAGTGATGTAGACCCCATGCAGGGTTCCTTCCCTTGCACATGAGGCAGGCCAGGTGGGTGGTCAAGTAAGGCAAAGGTTTATCCCTGCAGGCCTGGTTCCTCCAACAAGGCAGTGTTTGACTTCCTCCGTGATCGTTCGCTATAAGCAATATCTCCTCTGGACCCAGAGAGTCCTGCCAGGGTGGATTGGGGTTATGTTTCAATCTGACCATAAAACCGCCCATTAGGAAAGGTATCTGATCAATTAGTTCTAATTAATTATGAACACAATGTGTCTCCAGCTGTGGGATGTGGTTTGTTTCCCATTGCTATAATTAGGAAAGTCTAGTGCCTGTATAAACAGAAAACGTCTATGTGAAAGAGGAAAAAGAGAAGCGGGTGGTTGGAATGCCTATCGAACAGCAGCTAGAATGTTGCAACCACTTCCTGGAGATGGGCAGTCAGCCTCCTTGACCCTGAACATAGCTCTGTGATGCTGTTCTGGGTGAGTGGAAGCCTCCTGTTCACAGCCTGGCTTCCCTGCTCCATTTCTGTAAGGTTTTCTCTTGTGCCCTTCATCCCCCCCCCCCTTGCCTGGACATGTAGTTGGCACGAGTCTAATCCTTGGAGAAGACTGGGGTGGGACTAGTGGGCATAACAGGACCTCGTGACTCAGATAGTTCTGGTCATACAGCTGCTTCCACCTCTGGGGGGATGCTAGTGCTCAGCCCCTGGGCTAGAGCCCTGCCAGGGCATGGAGGCCATTCCCAGCAAGGGGAGGGCAGGAGGCTTCTTGGGGACTTCAGGTATCAAGAGAATCTGTCACCCCCTCTGGGGCCTCCTTGACTGTGTGTCATGGAAAAGTAATGTTTTTACTGCTAGGGACTTTCACAGACAAATTAAACCTGACTCACCTGTGCCTAGTGTCTGTGATGTTTAGGGCCTTGCTGGGTGACTAGCAAAGATGCCAGAAGGGGTATGGAGCCATGTGAAATGGGCCAGGGCATGTGTTCAGTTCAGAGTTCATCTCCTCTACGTTCTAGCTGTATGACCTTGGACAAGTCACTCACCCCTCTGAGTCTCACTCTGCTCATCTGTGCAATGGAGCTTTGGTCCCAGTCTTGAGGTTGCTGGGAGGCCCATGGCATAGTGAACGCTGTTAGTGCATAGTGTACGGGTGCTTAATAAGTGGGAACTGCTGGTATGTTTGTGATTGTACACAGAATGTCAAGGAATCTCCATTTCTAGCTTTTGCAGGGAATCATTCTCAGCCCAGAAAGTTTCTTGGTGTTTCTTCCTTGCACGATGCGTGGTGACTAGCCACCCTCCCTGGACTGCTGCATGGCTGGGTGCAGCAGGAGGCTGCTGTGATCCAGCAGCAAGAGAATTGTGTGAAGAGGGAAATTTGAGCAAGTACATCAGCAGAGTCTGAGGGTTTGTGGAAGGAGACTCCAGGGCAGGGTCAGCCAGAGCCAGCCTAGCCAGAGAACCCACAGGAATCAGACTATACAAGTGGCAAATCCTGACAGACAGGACAGAGGCAGGCCCTTTGGTCCTGCTGGCCAAAGGCTGTCTCTGTGCTTTAATGAGGGAAGCATGCATGTAAACCCAATACAGGACTCCTTCCAGAGCATGCCTGTTGCCCCTCTCAACCATCCATCCACTGCTTTAGGTCTTATGTTTAGTATTAAGTTAAAGAAACCCTCCAGGAAGGGACGTGGGTGGAGGATGGGCTAGATGGGTGACAGGTATTAAGAAGGGCACTTGCTGTGATGAGCACTGGGTATTGTATATAAGTGATGAATCACTGAATTTTACCCCAGAAACCAATATTGTACCATATGTCAACTAATTAAAAAAATAAATAAATAAAAGAATCCCTCTAGGTGTTGCTACCTCCCAACCTGTGTTCCTGGGGGTACTTATTAGTAAGCGGTGTTAACAATGATGGAGAGAGTATTTTCCGATCATACAAGTCTGGGAAGATTCCTAATGATCCATGGCTAGTAAAGCCTCTGAAAGATCCTGTTTAACGTGGCTAAACCTGGTATAGCCCTGAGATCCAGGCAGAGCCTCCCCTTCCCCCCAGGGCACCACGCCAGACCTCAGCACCAGAGGCAGGCTACCCTGCATGCAGGAAAGCAGCTTCCTGCCAGCAGAGGAAGGAGGATGCATCTAATGGCCTGGTGTCTGTGGTTGTCTGATTCTTGGCCAGAGCTGACTGATTGCAGGTCAGTGACACATAGTGTGGAAACGGAGTCTCTGGTGGAGGTAAGGACTTCTCTTCATTATGATATTGGCCATGCATCATGCAGACCATCCATGTTTGGCCTGATAATCTCTATTTTATGACTGCTCTGTGTGGCCCCGGTGTGTGTCCTGACCCCTTAGCATGAGTTATGAGTTCATGACTGATAATGACAGGGTCCAGCATCTATGATGTGCTAGCTACTTTTATGCTTGTTCTTCTATTTCATTGTCACAACTACATAGCAAAGTACTTCTTATATTCATCATTTTTTTCAGATGAGAAAACTGACTCTCAAAGAAGTTAGGTGGCTCCTTAAAAATTGTATCACAATCCCATGGGATCCCAGAGGCTCAGGCTAGAACTTTCTCTCCTCATTCTCTCTCCCATGATCTTCATTGGCTGTTTGAGGCTTCTGTGTTAGAAGCATTGTAACAGCAGACTTGGCTTTAAGCCAAAGGAAAAGTAAGTCTTTTATGGTGGACAGGTGCAGGACTGGCTCGTAGGTAAAAAGTCTGGACAATAGGTTCTTGGCTCCAGGAAATCTCATTTCATAGATAAGAACCTGTGAAATTATATACATTAGCAGTTCTGTCCTTAATCTGGTCTTGGCTGTTTTATTTATTTGTTTGTTTGTTTGTTTATGTATTTATTTATTTCTTTTCCCAAAGATTCATTTATTTGAGAGAGAAAAGAGAGCGAGAAAAGATGAAAGAGAGAAAGAGAGAGTGAATGGGAGGGGCAGAGGGAGAGGAAGAGAGAATCTTCAGCAGACTCAACACTAAGCCCAACATGGGGCTCAATCTCACAACCCTGAGATCATGACCTGAACCTAAACCAAGAGTCGGGCACTCAACTGACTATGCCACCCACGTGCCCCTTGGTTATTCTAGTACTGCAAAATAATTGAGAGAAAAAAGAAGGGTTTGCTTTTTTGGGGAGAGGGGGAGATCTTGGTCCTCCTTTTTTTTTTAAATAAGTTATTTACACTTATAATAGTTTTAGATTTACAGAAAATTCACAAAGATAGTAGAGAAAATTCCCATATACACCACACCCAGTTTTTAAGTAAGAACTTAATATGGTACATTTGTCACAATTAATGAACCACTGTCATCACGTTAATATTAATTGAAGTTCATGTGTCACTTCAATTTTCTTGGTTTTTCCTCAACATCTCTTTTCTGTTCCAGGATCTCAGATTACATTTAGTCGTCGAGTCTCCTTAGGCTCCTCTTCACTATGAAAGTTTTTCAGACTTTCCCTGTTTGTGATGACCTTGACAGTGTTGAGGCATAATGGTCAGATATTTTGCATAATGTCCCTCATTTGGAATGTGTCTGATGCTTTTATTATGATTAGACTGGAGTTGTGGGTTTTGGGGAGGAAGACCACAGAGGTAAGTGCCATTCTCACCACATCACGTCAAGAGTAGATACCGTCAACATAATATATCACTGTTAAGGTTAACCTTGATCACTGGGCTGGGGTCATGTTTGTGAGGTTTCTTCAGTGTAAGGTGACTCTTGTTTTTTCTCCCTTTCTTTTGTACTTTTTGCAAAGAAGTTGCTTTGCACAGCTCATACTTAAGGAGTGGAGATTATGATCGACACCCTTAAGGGTGGAGTATTCACATAAATTATTTGTAATTCTTCTTCAAGGGGACTTACTTATGTTTTGTTTGTTTGTTTGTTTACTTGTATTAGTATGGACTCATGGATTCACTTGGCATTATACTCCAGTATTTATTTACTTATTTGCTCAAAATTTTCCAACTTTGGCTATTAGGAGCTCCTTCAGTTGGCTTCTGTGTCCCTTTGACATAGCCCATCGTTGCGTGTGTACTTATGTGTGTGTATTTTAGCACTTTATTGCTTTCTGGCACTATAAGATTCTCCAGGCTTATCTTTTTTTTTAAACATTTTATTTATTTATTTGAGAGAGAGTGAGTGAGAGAGAGAGCAAGCACAAGTTGTGGGGGCAGAGGGAGAGGGAGAAGCAGAATCCCTGCTGAACTGGAAGCCCAATACAGCACTCGATCCCAGGACCCTGGGATCATGACCTGAGCTGAAGGCAGATACTTAACGGACTGAGCCACCCAGGCGCCCCTCCAGGCTTATTTTGTATGTTTCCTGCCCTACTTCTAGAATCATCATTTCTTCAGGGATCTCTGGTTCCTTTTATTGGAGGATAGTATTAGAAACCAAGATCCATTGCTACTGGGATATCGTTGCTTCTAGGCATTCTCAGCTGACGGTACAAGGAAATCCATGTATATATGCATATGTCTATATTTTTATATATGTAACTATCTGTAACTATATTAAGCTAAACATGAGTTCATATTGATGTCTCCAACTTTAATGCATTATCATATGGATCATTCTAGCTGCCTCCCCTTGCTTCTTGGTAACCTCCTCTTCTAAAAGTGAGAAACCTGGCTCCAGACATCCACCATCCATTTACTTAATTTTTAGTAAAACAACTCCATCAGCTAGAGTATGGTGCTTATGCAGAGTTCTTTGCCTTTAGTCTTATAGACTCCACTCATTTCCACAGTTACTTAGAACAGCACTCTCCCATCATGAAGGAGAAACAACTTTCATGAGGTAGTTTTATATATTTGTATTACAATTGGATTCTTTTGTCAGAGTCTGCATTTCATCCTATGCCCTGACCTCCTACATGATTTTTTTTTTTTACAAAATTGCAGTCATTATGGTTTATTCTCCATATTTAAAGTTCTGTGGGTCTGGACGAATGCACAGTGCCATGTATCTACCATTACATTATACAGAATAGTTTCATTGCTGTGAAAAATCCCCTTCACCTACTCACCCTCTACCCCACCTTAATGAACTCCTGGCAACCACTTATCTGTTTACTATTAGTTTTATCTTTTCCAGAATGTTATATAAACAGAACCATATAGAATGTACCATTTTTATTTTTTTATTTTTTATTTTAATGTTTTTTTATTATATTATGTTAGTCACCATACAGTACATTTTTAGATTAGCTTCTTTCAATTAGTAAAATTTAAGATTCACTCATATCTTTGTATACCTTTAATTTCTTATGGGTTCATTGCATGACTGAAGATAACTAGGCCCTTTCACCCTCAAAAATACTGTTCAAATAAGCATAAGAGCTGCAAAAGGCGTCCACTTCAGTGAAAGCCTCAGCCTTTCCACTTCCACCTTGAGGTATAGGTGGCTTTGCAGCCTCACCACTCATCATCTTGGTCCAGGGTAGAGCTACAAGCATGCCTGTCTCTACCACTAACACTCTGCTTTAGGCTTTTCGAAGGAGAGGTGTGGGACATTCACCTTCCCTGGCATGCTGAGGCAGAGCTCAGAGAGCTCAAGGAAGACTCTGGCCACAACGGACTGTGTTAGCCAAATGAAAGGGGAGACTTTTCTGCCGACCAGGTTAAGACTGTTCTTCTCACACTATGCCTTCACGTAGGTGAGTTCCTCACTCTAATAGTTTCATCCATCTTTTCACTCAGTTATTTGTGCATCAAGTGTTCATTATCTGCCATATACAGGCCACCAGAAGATGCATAGATGACCATATAGACCCTGCTCCTACAAGTCAGGTACTAGACTTTTTCATAACTGCAGTAAGAGTGATAAAGCTTTGGATGCTGGCATAGGAACAAATAACTTTGTCCAGGGGCCCAGGAAAAATTTTGATCTACTGACGTTTTGAAGGATGAGAAGGGGTTGGCTTTGTGAAGAGGGGGGGAAAATATCTTTAATTTTTTTAAAAAATTTATAATAAAAATAAAACAAACCAAACAAAAAAATAAAGTGATTGAGAAAAAAGGAAAAAAATATCTTATGCATAGAGAAAAGATGTGTAAAGGCCGGAAGGTAGGAGACAGCTTGGATCTTTGAAGTAGCTGAAAGATATTTGGCAAGATTGGGGCACAGAATGAGTGAGAGAGAAGTAAGAAGGAGGTCAGAGGGGCCAGTCCAGGCCAGAGAATTCAGGGTTTACTTAAACCTTCCTAGTGATTTTGAGATTTTATTTTAAGGTTGAACAGAAGCTTCTGAAGAGTTTAAGTAGAGTTGAAGCCTGCTCAGATTGTGTTTCTGAAGGATCACATCACTATGGAGACTGAGTTGCAAGGTGGGAGCCAGGGAAGCCAGCTAGGAAGAGCTTGTTGGTGATGAAAGTTGTGCAGGGGGGATGAGGAGGGTGTGGAGTCTAGAGACGCTCATCACAGGGAACTCTTCCTTAGGTCCCCTGATGGAGCATTCCTCATTCAGGTCTGCAGAAAGGGCCCCTCTTGGTGACACTTTACTCCCCTTATCCTGCTTTATGTTGTCTCCTAGCACTAGGCACTGCCTGACATCCTGTCATCTCAATCAGTTCATATCACTCACGTTATATTTTCAGCAACACTGGTTTACTCAATTGTGTATAGTTGCTGGATTAAAAGTAGGGAAGGGTTTCATTCTCTTCTCCCAGACCCCAGACACATCCCTTTTCCCTTCTCACCGCTCACTTGCATCTCACATTCTATAACCTTCTCATGACTTTCAAGGGCAAAACATTTAGCTAGTTTAAGCTGACATTGTGATCACACAGTGAACTTGAAACTTCAATTCTTATTCCCCTAGGCTGAACTGTGGGTTGAAGTTTAGCAGTGTAAAGAGTATGGCCATCTATCTAATTCTTTTGTTCCACCTCCTCCTTGTCCCCACTCCATTCTAGGTCCTTCACGGTTGGGAATAGGAAAGACCCAAAAGGCTTTTTGGCTTGGCTGGCTTTCTGGGTGGTTCTTACTTGTCAAAGCCCTCAGCCACAGGGAGCATCCTTCATCATTTGGGGCACTCATGAATCGGTTCTTTGGACATTCCTGACAGGGCCCTCTGTACTTCCTATGCTCTAAATCAGAACCCCCACCCAGGACTCTTCTATCCTTAGGATGTAACCCCCTTGGGTATGGATAATAAGACTGGAGCCCAGACCAATCATAAACCTTGCCAACAGCCTCTGTGCCAGGAAAACTTCTACATTCTTGTCCCACTTGATCTCAGCAAAAGTGCCCAGCACCCTCTTCTGCCTTTAGGTGGTTCCAGTCATGCCTTTCCCCACAATCCAGGGGACACCTGTCATATTCTCCCAAAGATTATTGGAACTTCTAAGATGGCATGGGACCCAGAAGACTTGAAACTCAGCTCTTATCCAGCTAAGATGCAGGGTCCCCATACCTGACAGTCCCAAACTCTAGAAACAGTTCTTTGGCAGAGGCGGGGGGGCTCTCATGTGGCCTAGG
Source organism: Ursus arctos (assembly GCF_023065955.2). Classification (NCBI taxonomy): domain Eukaryota; kingdom Metazoa; phylum Chordata; class Mammalia; order Carnivora; family Ursidae; genus Ursus; species Ursus arctos. Next base: position 3,512,729 of record NW_026622763.1, on the reverse strand, counting down.
CTGGGAAAGGAAGGACGCCACAAAATTCTCCTTTTCTATAATCTTCAAAGAAACTTTGCTCATATGGAGTCTTTAGCTTCTCTTACGTGGGTTACAAGTGGGTGATGGGTCAAGAGTATAAGAGCCAGGACTATCTAATGCTTAGCCGTGGAATATAGGAATATCATCCATTGGTTTCAACTTAAAGTTTTTGCCAAAATTTTGAAATAACAAGACAAGATCTATGGCAAATAATTGTTAATTTTAAATTTCCCACTAGAATTATGAGTCCGGTAAGGGCAGAGGATTAGCTTGTTTTCTTCAATATTTCTAGTAACTAGAGCAGTGATAGCACATAGAAGATAGAATGAATGAGTGCACATGGACCAGCTTGATAATTCCATGAAGATAGGTAATAGAAGAGATTGGCATATAGTTTATACTCATCTCTGGCTCTTGGTTATTACCACACTGTTTTCTAAATGTGCATTTAGAAGAGGTTCAATTCCGGGATATGGGTGGGCAGCAAACTGATGTCTGGCATGTGGGTGAACAGGCTGAGATCTGGGCAGTGGGTAAACAGTGGACTTGGGTCTGGGATTTGAATTAGAATCCCATGACTCTCCAATATGGGGTTCTCTTGAAGCTCCTTTTAACTGGACTTGGGCAGTGCTATTAGTTATCTTTGCTTATTTGTTTTGTCTAATTGATCTGTTTTGGTCCTTGCATCCGCATGATCGATTAGCCAGAGGCACAAGTGCTGCTGCTTGTTGTGAGTCTCATGACTTCCCAGCCTCAGGTGGATTGGTGCTATTGCTTGGCTTTTGTCTTGCTTGCACCTTGGTAACTCCGTTTCAGTCAGGGACCTCGTTCCCCCTACCCCTCCTTACTCTCTTTTTCTATAGAGAAGAGCTACACGAGTGCTTTTCACAGATCCAACACTACTCTCTCTAATTTCCCTTGGTGGTAGGATTGTCTTTAGGGCTTTTCTGAAAAATGCTGTTGGAGTGCAGCTGATGGGGTTCCTGTCAAGACCTGTAGGGGTCATGCTAACAGTTAGTTCCATGGATGCTGATAGGAAAAAACCTGACTCCTGGACCAGAAATGCAAGATTATATTACTCACAGTAAAGCAGATGCTAGAGTGTGAGCATAATGTTGTTGGTTTCTTTGCCTCCTGGACCCATGGAGGATGCAATGGGCCCAGATCCATGCTACACAGGCAGTGAGTTTGTATTGCAGCTGAAGAGTCCAGGCCTTTTTGAGCAAGTAGCAAGCACTGTAGCAAGCAGTAGTTGCATGGTAGTGTGGTCATGCCTGTGGTCACCCTGACCTGCTTAGGTGCTTCGGAAATTGCCCAGAATTCAGAGACTGATGTACTCACTGTGTAGCGTGTCACCCTCAGCAAGACTGGCCCATGGCAGACTGTCATTCCCAACTGGCACATATCATCAATCCACCCCCAAATTTTTATCTCCTAAAATCTCCAAGATATCCCTGACTTCTCAGCCTTATTTTGTATGGGCTATCCCTGAGCTGAAGTTCCAGCGACCATCTGAGCTAATAGGTAGGGCTGCTCCCAGCCACTGGCCAGCAGAGTAAAACCAGAATGTCGGTGGGGGAGGGGCATGGGGAAAAACTTCATATACCTGGGATTATACTTTCTCTCTTTGATCCTTTGCCTCTATCCATGACCATCCATTTTCCCTTGAGTTTTACTGATGTAAATTAGCATTAGGTTGACTTCCCAGTTTTCCCCTTTTGGCTAACTTGGGATATTTTGTACCCTGGGGAGTGGTTGGGTTGGGGCATGAGAAGAGTTGGGTTTCTGACCCTAGCGAAGAGCAGTCAGGCAAGGCAGGAAGAGACTGGGAGGTCAGCAAGCCAGGTCTCAAGATACTCAGTGATGAGGGAAGGCTGTATGCTGCTTGATCCCACTGGGCCTCACTTGGGCCTATGTCCCAGGAGAGGCCAGCATGATCTTAGGGAAGCAAAATTCAGGTCATGCCACCCCTGCCCCCATGCTTCCCGTCACCTTCAGTATACACCTTCAGCTCTGCCTCATGGCTGCTGACACTCACCATGAAACTAGCCCAGCCTCATCTTTCCTCACTTCATTCACCCTGCTCTGGCCATGTGGGACTTCCTCATGCTTCCAACACAGCAAGCTTGCTCTTGGATCCTCTTTCTTTAAATGTCAGCGCCAACATAGCTAACATGAGCACCTCTCCATCATTTTCTAATACCATTTCTTCATGGCACTAATTCCATGTGAAATAGATTTACCAGTTTCTTGTTCATTGATACTTCCCCCCAGAATGTCAGGTCATGTGAGGAGAGACCTGCCCCCATTGCTCACTGTTGGATAAAGTTGGCCTGCATGTGTGGAATGGTAGTGTGGACAGGTTCTGTTGGCCATATTATTTACTTTTGCAAAAGCAGCTGAGACTCTTTCTGACCTAGTGTGTCCTCACCTTGGCATCCCCAGGGTTGATGTTACCTTGTTTCATTGCCTTCTGCTTCACCGTCTCCCTGCCCTGCATGCATGTAGTGCCTTAGCCCCGACTCTCTGCAGACCTGTGAGACACAGTGCCTAGCGGCCTCTCAGGGAGGCGTCCGTGTCTGGTAGCTCTTCCCTCATTTACACATTGAACAAAGACTTCAGCAAGCAGCACACTGGGTACTGCCCTCCTGAAGCTTACAATTTGGGCAGAGAGGGAAATACTACAGGGTTAGGTAAACAAATAATTATTTGAGCCTCATTTTTTTCTTCTATTTGGACCCCTCTCTAGGCATCCAGAGAGTTTTTGGTGGGTTTCCTTTGCAGGGTTCCTCCCAGGCCTGCCTGCTCCTGATAGAACTCAATACCACAAATTTCACCCTAGCACCAAGGCAGCCCTGACCTGGACTCCCTGTCCACAAAGCATGGGACCTGAGAGCTTATCAGACTCCTGGGCACATTCTGATGTTTCCGGCTCATGACTTCATTCTTGACATTTCCTAAATAGTATTTATACCCTAAGTGTGTGGAAAGGACACTGAAATAGAAATTGCCAATCGAAATTCTACTCCTCAATCTGGTCTCTAGTAGCTGTGTGATTTTGAGCAAGTCACTTATCCTCTTTGAGCCTCACTTTTCTTGTCTAGAAAATGGAGACATGAACATCTTCTCTAAATATCTTTCAGGGGAATGCTAAGTAGAAAATAAAAGTGTGCATGTGCAATTACTTTGTAAAGGTGGGTGTTGAGCATTCAAAAAGCAAATAGTAAGCATTTCTAGTCCTTTGGTGGGTGGATGGCAATGCTTTGAGTTTGTTTGCCCTGCCTGTTACAGTGGGGTTTGGTGTTAGCAACTCTGGGTTAGAATCCTGGCTTGGTCCCAGGGTGAGAATCTCAACCTTGGTAAGCCTTGGGTTTCCCATTGGTGGAATAAAGATAATATGAGCAGCATAGATTTGTGGTGAGGGTGAGAAATAAAAAGCTCCCATTATTGTCCTTGGTTAACTCCACAAGTGCACAGAGTTCTTTCTGTCTTGCAGTCTCTTTGGGGTTTGTTAAAGATTCTGTGTCTTCCTACCCAGGCTTTTGCTAAAGAAGTGGCATCTGTCACTTTCAGCTCCAAAGTGGCCTGAGAGCCAGTGGAAGGAGAGCACACAGCACAAAGGATGGACTTCCTGGCCATTCCTGGATCTTGGGGCAACCTCTAACTTGCCAGCATGTCCCTGATCATGGGGATAATTCTGCATAATAGGAGGGCAATGAACAATCATGCTGATAAACAGATGACTGTGAGTAGTGAAAGATGTTTCCAGCAAAGCATTCTGAATACAGTATTTATGGACTCAAGTTGTTACTGGGATATTTATAGACTGGATGCAAATGTAAAGCATATGGTGCACTCTTCCAGAAATATTCCTTCAATTAAGCTGTGCACAGTGCTCAGCCATGCTGCTCTTTCATCTCAAGATGCTCTCTAGCACATATGTAGGGAACATCACTCTAATTTGCAGAAAATAGGGTGGGTGGACAACTCTCTCTCAGAGCACTGTCTCTGGGTAAAAGGCTATTTCTCTTTGACTGACATTGCCCTGACCTAGACTCTAGGGCCCATACAAGAGTGCTCTGTTGTGAAATGTGTGGCTGAATTTTTCCTTCTCTTCCTGTTCCTTGACGTGTGGAGATCACTGTGGGGGATGCAGTAGGAAAGGACAAGTACAGATTTAAGAATAATCTGGAAGAAGGTCCCTTGTGTCTCTAACCTTCAGTTTGTATGTGCAAGCCTGTGAGCTGGATGTACCAGGACATGCTCTGTGCCTTGCATCAAGACACCATAGCCACTGGAAAGATGTGATCCTTGTTTAGAATACTCTCCATGGGAACAGGTATTCAGAATCAACACCTCACTAAGAACACATCATGTCCTGAGACTGGTGGTTTCCAGACACCATGCAATTAAACGCATGTCAGGGCATTCCAGTGTGAGCAGCATATGGGTGAATTCCACACTGAGCAAGACAGGGTGAAAACACAAACCATCCAGCAGTCATGCTGAGCAGAGTGGTGCCTCTATTACAGAAGGTTTCTTAGACTATCTAATTTTCTTGAGCATTAAGAACAGACATGAATTTGCCTTTTTTTGAGGATACTAGAGAAAACACTCAAGGTTTTGAAGCAATGGGATATTAAGTTAATATAAGCCTTTTGGAAAGTAAATTGTGCCAAGCACCAAGGGATGGCTCACATTTTAGCATCATCATTTTCATTTCTTGTCATTTCCCCACCTGAATAACCTACATATGGACATAGTTTTATGCCAAGGGTGTTGTTAACATTGCTGTGGTGTATGTGTGTATGAAAAGACAGCAGAGAAATAGTCAAAATATTCAGCATCAAGGAAATCACTCAGTAAACTATGACATAGCCACTAAAAGACTATTATATAGCTATTAAAATTAGGTTTATTTGAAATTACATACAAAATAGTATTTATGATAACTATCAAGTTTTTGTTTTTTTTTAAATAATGAAAAAAATCAAAGTTTTTATTTTATTTTATTTTATTTTATTTTATAATAATATTTTTTATTATATTATGTTAGTCACCATACAGTACATCCCTGGTTTCTGATGTAAAGTTCCAAGATTCATTAGTTGCGTATAACACCCAATGCACCATCCTTACTACCCATCTAGTTTTTGAAAGCAAATGCAAAATTAGATATATAAGAGCACAACTACAAAGAAACTTTAAAAAAATCTATGGCTATAGCATTTCAAATTGGAAAAAAGACATTCAAATGACCTATTAGTGGACGCTTGGGGAAAAGGTTCCAGCTTACTACTAATGAATGGTATAAAAGTTTTAAAATGCAAGTAATTATTTTTCAGCTATTAAGGTGACAAGGGTTTAGAAAACAACAATAAAAAAAAACCTTGGTGTTAGTTAGATGCAATGGAGCCAGTGCTTTTTATTGTTATTTGTTTTTAGATTATCTAGAACATAGTATCCTTGCTTTTTACAACTTAACTGTTGTTTTTATACATATTATATCTGAATAATTTCAAACATATCAATATTAGTTAATTGACATAATGTAAATGGAGAAATATTAGTAAAAAATATTCTATTTGTGGATGGGCCAAGAATTAAATAACGGACCTCTATATGTCTATCTTATTAAAAAAAAGCAACCTTATTGAGATATAATTCACATACCATATCACTTAAAGTGTATTGTTCAATAGTTTTCAGTAATTCACACAGTTGTGTAATCATCATCACAATCAATATTAGAACATTTTTATCAGCTCGAAGAGAAATCCCATACTTACTAGAAGTTATTCCCCATTTCCTCCCTGCCATCCCCAGCTCTAGGTAACCAGTAATCTACTTTCTATATCTATAGATATATCTGTGCGCATTTCAAATAAACGGAGTTGTATAATATGTGATCCCTTGTGCCTGGTTACTATCATTAACATAATGCCTTGAAGGTTTATCTGTGCTGTAGTATGCATCAGTATTTCATTCCTTTTCCTTTTTCTTTTAGTATCAAATAATATTCCATTGTGTGGATATGCCACATTTTACTTACCCATTCATCAGTCCATTAGATGGACATTTGGGTTGTTTCTACTTTTTGATGATTATGCGTAATGTTGGTATAGAACATTTTGTGTGGATCTATGAATTCATTTCTCTTTGGTATAAATCTAGGAGTGGAATTTCTAGATGATGTGGTAACTATGTTCAACATTTTTAGAAACCGTCAAACTATTTTCCAAAATGGTTGATCACCAGCCTATCCCATTCCCCCACCCGCTCCCCTCTGAAGCCCTCAGTTTGTTTCTCAGAGTCCATAGTCTCTCATGCTTCATTCCCCCTTCTGATTACCCACCCTTTCTTTATCCCTTTCTTCTCCTACCGATCTTCCTAGTTCTTACGTTCCATAGATGAGAGAAATCATATGATAATTGTCTTTCTCTGCTTGACTTATTTCACTTAGCATTATCTCCTCCAGTGCCGTCCATGTTGCAGCAAATGTTGAGAACTCGTTCTTTCTGATAGCTGAGTAATATTCCATTGTATATATGGACCACATCTTCTTAATCCAGTCATCTGTTGAAGGGCATCTCAGCTCCTTCCATGATTTAGCTGTTGTGGACAATGCTGCTATGAACATTGGGGTGCATATGGCCCTTCTCTTCACTATGTCTGTATCTTTGGGGTAAATACCCAGTAGTGCAATGGCTGGATCATAGGGTAGCTCAATTTTTAACTTTTTAAGGGAACTCCACAGTATTTTTCCAAAGTGGCTGTGCCAACTAGCATTCCCATCAACAGTGTAGGAGGGATCCCCTTTCTCCACATCCTCTCCAACAATTGTTGTTTCTTGCCTTGTCAATTTTTGCCATTCTAACTGGCGTAAGGTGGTATCTTAGTGTGGTTTTGATTTGAATTTCCCTGATGGCTAATGATTTTGAACATTTTTTCATGTGTCTGTTAGCCATTTGTATGTCTTCATTGGAAAAGTGTCTGTTCATATCTTCTGCCCATTTTATGATTTGTTTATTTGTTTCTTGTGTATTGCGTTTGAGAAGTTCCTTGTAGATATTGGATACCAGTCTTTTATCTGTAGTGTCATCTTCTCCCATTCCTTGGGTGCCTCTTAGTTTTTTTGACTGTTTCCTTGGCTGTGCAGAAGCTTTTGATCTTGATGAAGTCCCACAAGTTCATTTTATCTTTTGTTTCTCTTGCCTTTGGAGATGTGTCATGAAAAATGTTGCTGTGGCCAATGTCGCAGAGGTTGCTGCCTATGCTCTCTTCGCCCTTAAATTTGTGTGGAACCAGAAAAGGCCACGAATCACCAAGGAAGTGTTGAAAAGGAAAAACAAAGCTGGGGGCATCACAATGCCGGATTTCAAGTTGTACTACAAAGCTGTGATCACAAAGACAGCATGGTACTGGCACAAAAACAGACACATAGACCAATGGAACAGAATAGAGAACCCAGAAATGGACCCTCGGCTCTTTGGGCAACTAACTAATCTTTGAGAAAGCAGGAAAAAACATCCAGTGGAAAAAAGACAGTCTCTTCAATAAATGGTGCTACATGCAAAAGAATGAAACTTGACCACTCTCTCACACCATACACAAAGATAAACTCCAAATGGATGAAAGACCTCGATGTGAAACAGGAATCCATCAAAATACTAGGACATTCACATCTATTGCTAGGTGGTGAGTGGTTTTATCATGAAAGGGTGTGAGAGTTTTGCCAAATGCTTTTTTCTTTATGTATTGATATGATCACGTGGCTTTTGTCCTTTTTTCTATTGATATGGTGTATTACAGTAACTGATTTTTATTTGTGAAAGCAAACTTGCCTTCCTGGAATAAATCCCACTTAGTCATGGTGTATAATCCTACTTAGTCATGGTGTATAATCTTTAAAAATGTGGTTGGATTCAGTTTTCTAGTTTTTGGTGAGAATTTTTATGTCTATATTCATCTGAGAAATTGGCCTGTTATTTCCTTTTACTATGTTAACTTTCTATCATATTATTATTATTATCTATCATATTGCTACTATTATTATTATTATCTATCTACCATTACTATGGTAATATTGTCTCATAAGATGAGTTCATAAGTATACTGTTCTCTCATATATTTTGAAAGATTTTGTGAAGAACTGATCAGTTTTTCTTTAAATGTTTGATAAAATCCACCAGTGAAACCATATAACCCGGACTTAACTTTCTGGGAATTTTAAAAATTACTAACTTGATCACTGGTTATAGGTCTATTCAGAGGCTCTATTTCTTCTTTTAGTTTCAGTAGTTTGTATCTAAGAATTTGTTATTTCATCTAATTTATCTACTTTATTGGCATAATACTGTTTATAGTATTTTCTTATAGTCTGTTTTATTTCTGTGAAGTTGGTAGTAATGTCCCTACTTCCATTCCTGGCTTTTGTAATTTGAGCCTTCTCTTTTTTCTCTTGGTCAATCTAACTAAACTTTCATAAGTTTTGTTGATTTTTCAAAGATCCAACTTTTAGTTTTGTTGATTTTCCTATTCTCTATTCTGTTAACTTCTTCTCTAATCTTTATTGTTTCCTTCCTTATGCTTGCTTTAGATTTGGTTTGCTATTTTTCAAGTGTCTTAAGGTATAAGGTTAAGTTACTAACTTGAAGTCCTTAAAAATGTACATTTACAGCTATAATTTCTCATCTGAGTCTGCTTTGGCTGCATCTATAAGCTTTAGAAGATTGTATTTTCATTTCATTTATGTCAAAACATTTATAACTTCTTTTGTGATTGCTTCTTTGATACATAGGCTATTTAAGAATGTGCTGCTTCAATTTCCATGTGTTTGTGAATTGTCCAAATTTCCTTATGTTACTGATTTTTAATTTTAATCCATTATGGTGAAATAACATAATTTATATAATTTAAGGTCTTTAAAATATGCTGAGGCTTGTTTTCTAGCCTAGCACATGATCTGTTCTGGAGATATTGTATGAATCCTTGAGAAGAATGTCTCCTATTTTGTTATGCAGTTTTCTATTAGTTGGTTTTCAGTGTTGTTTATTTATTCTAATTCCTTGTTAATATTCTGCCTAATTGTTCTAGCCATTATTGAAAGTTTGGTATTGGAGGGCTTTTTTTTTTCTTTCTTTCTTTCTTTTCTTTCTTTCTTTCTTTTTTTTTTTGTATTGGAGTTTTTAACTATTATTGTTAAATTCTCAGTTTTTTTCCCAATTCTATCAATTTTTGCTTCATCTATTTTAGGGCTTTGTTGTTAGGTACATATATATTTAGTTGTTATGTTTTATATATACATATATTGTATGGTAAAGAATTTGGCTTTGCCTAAAGAGATATCTGGTCTTTGCCCTAAGCTTCTGCGAAGTAATCTATGTCAAATCTGCTAGAGTTGTCTTTGTTTAGGTTGAGAGCTGGCCACTCTATATTTTAATAGGGGCTGGCCACAGTGACAATCTTAGGGTAGTGGTTAGCCATACCCAAAAGACCAATTGTGTGATACAGGTGGGAGGTTGAGTCATCTGGGTTATCAGTCATTCTGGACACTAAGATAGGTTATGTGGGCAATCAGCAAGTCAATGATGCCTACATAATGAACTCCCAATAAAATCTCTGGAAACTGAGATCAACTGAGCTTTCCCAGTGGGCAATGGTTTGTACATATTATTACATGTTGATGCTGGCAGAGTAACCTGTTATGACTCCACAGAGAAAGGGAACCAGAAGCTTTGCATTGGGACTTTCAGATTCTGTCCTATATGTCTTTTTCTTGGCTGCTTTTAATCTGCATCCTTTCCCTGTAATAAATCATAATTGTGAGCATAATAGCTTTCAGTGAGTTTTATGAGTCCTTCTTGTGAATTATCAAAACTGAGAGTGGTTTTGGCAACCGCTCAAATTTGCAGTTGGTGTCAGGGTGAGGGCAGGGTATTCTGTCAAGCTTTGTAGTTTGGCTAATTCTGAGTATATATGCCAAATTTCAAAACCTCTGTGATTTGATTGTATATTTTATTATTTATTGTTATTATTGATATAGTAAGATTTAAATCTTTTTGTTTTTATTTTCTGTCTTATGTCTTTCTGGTTTTTCTATTCCTCCTTTACTGCTGTCCTTTGTATTAAGTGAATATTTTATAATGTAAAATCCTAATTCCTTTAATTTATTTTCACTATGTGGTTGTCCTATGAGCAATCATATATATCTTATATAATTCACTTCAGATTTATCAAAACTTATTCAACTCAGATATACAAATCTTATCCATATATCTATATCTATTTTTTGGTCTTAATTAGGCAATCAACCCATTTTTATTGTAGAAAGAAACAAACACATAGGTAAAACAATTATTTCACTTAGTCCTACTATCCATAGTTAACTAGTTCCCACTGAATATGAATCTTTCCAGATTTCTGTGGACATACACATGTATAAATACTTTAACAAAGATATGAACATACTATGAACATCTTGGTGTCAGTTTAAACCTGTATCTTCTGCATATAAGTGTATATCATTAAAACTTCATTACCTTCTGCTGTAGGGATTCACTAAAATTTCTTTAATTACCTGTCACTGGACAGTTTTGTTGCACTAATATTTACACATTGTAAACTCACCTAAAACAACATCTTTGTACCTTTGTTTCTGATATATATATATATATATATATATATATCCTCTTCCTCTCTTTTGTGCCATTATTGTTATTGTTATATATTACCTTAATATATGTTATAAAGTCAAAAATACATTTTTATTACTTATATAATTTTAAGTCTTTTAAGCATGCTGAGAGAAGTAAAGGGGGCAGGCATATAGTTGTATTTGGTTATATTAACTTTCTTATCCACCATTTCTGGTCTTCTTTCTTTATTTCTGTGGATTGAGCTTCCCATCTCATGTTCTTTCCTTACTCCAGTACAACCTTGCTCCTACCCTATTTCTTTGTGCTGCTATTTTCAAGCATAATTTCATTTATATATGTCATCGACTCAATCTAATTATATACATATCCTTTTGTACAATTTTTTAAAAAAATAATTTAGTAGAAGAAAGAAGAGACATACACTCATGCTGTCTTTTATAATTACATGATTTAACAGTGCTTTTTGTTTTTTATGTGCATTTAAATCACCGCTTGCTTTCAACATGCAGAACTTCCTTCGGTATTTCTAATGTGGTCGGTTTGTTAGCTACAATTTCTCTGTTTTTATTTATTTGGGAATGTCTTTATTTTACCTTCATTTTTGAGAGATAGTTTTGCCAGATGTAAGATTCATGCTTGAAAATTTTTCTTTTTTCTTGTATTACATTTTATATGGTGTCCCACTGCCTTTTGGCTTCCATAATTTCTGTTGATAGATCAGTTCTTAATCTTAAAACTGTTCCCAATGTGGTTTTAATCTTACTGTGGTTCCCATGTTAAGTGATGAGTATTTCTTCTGTTGTTTTCAAGATTTTCCGTTTGTATTTCCACCTTTTTCTATGATGTGTCTGGGTATGGATCTTTTTCAATTTATCCTACTTGGAGTTCTCTAAACTTCTTGGATGGGTAGATTAATATTTTCTTCAAATCTGGAAAGTTTTCAACCACTATACCTTCAAACATTTGTTGTTCTTTTCTCTCTTTCTTCTACGTTTGTTATTCTCATTATGTGTATGTTGGTGTGCTTAATGTTGTCCCACATTTCTCTGAAGTTTTTTCTATTTTTGTTCATTCCTTTTCATCTGTTCTTTGAATTTCATAATCCTAATTGATCTATGTTCAAGTTTGCTGATTCTTCCTTTTTTTAAGATTTTATGTATTTATATGAGAGAGAGAGGAGAGATAGTGAGAGAGAACATGAGCAGGGGTGGGGAGAGAGAGAAGCAGGCTCCCCACTGAGCAGGGAGCCCGACCCAGGGCTCAATCCCAGGACCTGGGATCATGACCTGAGCTGAAGGCAGATGCTTAACCCACTGAGCCACCCAGGACCCCTTGCTGATTTTTTCTTCAGCCAGTTTAATTATACTTTTGATATTAGAGGTATTAAATATACATCTAATAAATATTTTGTTCTTATTATTCTACTTTTAACTTCATAATTTTCTTTTGGTCTTTTAAAAAAAATTTCTATCTTTTTATTGATATTTTCTATTTGATGAGGTGCTGTCATCATATCTTTCTTTACTTCTTTAACCATCATTTCTTTTAGTCCTTTGAGCATATTTATAATAGCCACATTGAAGTCATTGTTAAATCGGACATCTTAGTGTTTTGGGACAGTTTTTTGAGCCAGTCTTTAAGGGTTGTTCTTTTTTTTTCTTAATTTATTTTTTATTTTTTTATGTTTTTTTAATAATAATTTTTTATTATGTTATGTTAGTCACCATACAGTATATCCTTAGTTTCTGATGTAGTGTTCCATGATTCATTATTTGTGTAAAACACCCAATGCACCATGCAATATGTGTCCTCCTTAATACCCACCACTGGCCTATCCCAATCCCCACTCCCCTCCCCTCTGAAGCCCTAAGTTTGTTTCCCAGAGCCCACAGTCTCTAGTGGTTCATTCCCCCTTCTGTTCACCCCCCCTCATTCTTCCCTTCCTTCTCCTACTGATCTTCCTATTTCTTATGTTCCATAAATGAGTAAAACCACATGATAATTATCTTTCTCTGCTTGACTTATTTCACTTAGCATAATCCCCTCCAGTCCCATCCATGTTGCTGCAAATGTTGTGTAATCCTTCTTTCTGATGGCTAAGTAATATTCCATTGTATATATGGACCACATCTTCTTAATCCAGTACTCTGTTGAAGGGCATCTCGGCTCCTTCCACAATTTAGCTATTGTGGACAATGCTTCTATGAACATTGGGGTGTATATGGCCCTTCTCTTCACTACATCTGTATCTTTGGGGTAAAAACCCAGTAGTACAATTGCTGCATCATAGGGTAGCTCAATTTTTAACTTTTTAAGGGACCTCCACACTGTTTTCCAAAGTGGCTGTACCAACTTGCATTCCTACCAACAATGTAGGAGGGAAACCCTTTCTCCACAAACTCTCCAACATTTGTTGTTTCCTGCCTTGTCCATTTTTGCCATTCTAACTGGTGTAAGGTTGTATCTCAAGGTGGTTTTGATTTGAATTTCCCTGATGGGTAATGATGTTGAACATTTTTTCATGTGTCAGCCATTTGTACGTCTTCATTGGAAAAGTGTCTGTTCATATCTTCTGCCCATTTTATGATTTGATCATTTGTTTTTCATGTATTGAGTTTGAGAAGGTCTTTACAGATCTTGGATACCAGTCTTTTATCTGTACCGTCATTTGCAAAAATCTTCTCCCATTCTGTGGGCTGCCTCTAAGTTTTGTTGACTGTTTCCTTTGCTACGCAGAAGCTTTTTATCTTGATGAAGTCCCACAAGTTCATTTTTTCTTTTGTTTCTCTTTGCCTTTGGAAATGTGTCATGAAAGAAGATGCTGTGGCCGATGTCGTAGAGGTTGCTGCCTCAAGGATTTTGATGGATTCCTGTCTCACATCGAGGTCTTTCAACCATTTGGAGTTTATCTTTGTGAGAGAGTGGTCAAGTTTCATTCTTTTGCATGTAGCACCATTTATTGAAGAGTCTGTCTCTTTTCCACTGGATGTTTTTTCCTGCTTTATCAAAGATTACTTGCCCAAAGAGCCGAGGGTCCATTTCTGGGTTCTCTATTCTGTTCCATTGGTCTATGTGTCTGTTTTTGTGCCAGTACAGTGCTGTCTTTGTGATCACAACTTTGTAGTACAACTTGAAATCCGGCATTGTGATGCCCCCAGCTTTGTTTTTCCTTTTCAACAATTCTTGGTGATTCGGGGTGTTTTCTGGTTCCACACAAATTTAAGGGCTGTTTGTTCCATTTCTTTGAAAAATGTCATTGGTATTTTGATCGGGATGGCATTGAAAGTGTAGATAACTGGGTAGCATAGACATTTTAACTATGTTTATTCTTCTGTTGCATGAGCATGGAATATTTTTCCATCTTTTTCTGTCTTCTTCAATGTCTTTCAAGAGTGATTTATAGTTTCCAGAATATAGATCATTTACGTCTCTGGTTAAGTTAATTCCGAGATAACGTATGATTTTTGGTGCTATTGTAAATGGAATTGATTCCCTAATTTCTCTTTCTTCAGTCTCATTATTCGTTTATAGAAATGCAACTGATTTCTGAGCATTGATTTTGTATCCCGCCACATTACTGAATTGCTCTATAACTTCTAGTAGTTTGGGGGTGGAGTCTTTTGGGTTTTCCATATAGAGTATCATGTCATCTGCGAAGAGAGTCAGTTTGACTTCTTCTTTGCTGATTTGGATACCTTTGATCCCTTTTTGTTGTCTGATTGCTGTTGCACGGACTTCTAGTACTATGTTGAATAATAGTGGCGAGAGAGGGCATCCTTGTTGTGGTCCTGATCTTAAGGGAAAGACTTCCAGCTTTTCTCCATTGAGAATGATATTTGCTGTAGGCTTTTCATAGATGGTTTTTATGAGATTGAGGAATGTACCCTCTCTCCCTACACTCTGAAGGGTTTTCATCAGGAAAGGATGCTGTATTTTGTCAAATGCTTTTTCTGCATCTATTGAGAGGATCATATGGTTCTTGATATGATCTATCACACTAATTGATTTGAAAATGTTGAACCACCCTTGCATCCCAGGGATGAATCCCACTTGGTCTTGATGGATAATCCTTTTAGTGTACTGTTGGATTCTATTATCTAGCATCTTTTTGAGGATTTTGGTGTCCATATTCATCAGGGAAATCAGTCTGTAATTCTCCTTTTTGATGGGGTCTTTGTCTGGTTTGGGGATCAAGGTAATACTGGCCTCATAGAATGAGTTTGGCAGTTTTCCTTCTGTTTCTATTTTTGGAAACAGCTTCAGGAGAATAGGTGTTATTTCTTCTTTGAATGTGTGGTAGAATTCCCTGGGGAGTCCATCAGGCCCTGGACTCTCATTTTTGGGGAAGATTTTTTTTTTTAAAGATTTTATTTATTTATTTATTCAACAGAGACAGCGGCAGCCAGCCAGAGAGGGAACACAAGCAGGGGGAGTGGGAGAGGAAGATGCAGGCTCATAGTGGAAGAGCCTGATGTGGGGCTCGATCCCAGAACACTGAGATCACGCCCTGAGCTGAAGGCAGATGCTTAACTGCTGTGCCACCCAGGCGCCCCTTGGGGAAGTTTTTGATCACTGCTTCAATCTCTTCATAATTTATTGGTATGTTTATATAATCAATTTCTTCCTGTTTCAGTCTTGGTAGTTTATAGGTTTCCAGGAAGGCATCCATTTCTTCCACGTTGTTTAATGTATTGGCAGAAAGCTGTTGATAAAAGTTTCTAATGATCCTTCCTATTTTATTGGTGTTGGTCATGATCTCTCCCCTTTCATTCTTAATTTTATTAATTTGGGTCCTTTCTCTCTTCTTTTGAATAAATCTGGCCAATGATTCATCGATCTTATTTATTCTTTCAAAGAACCAGCTTCTCATTCTGTTGATCTGCTCTACTGTGCTCCTGGTTTCTAATTCATTGATATCTGCTCTAATCTTGATCACCTGCCTTCTTGTGTGTGGGTTAGACCTCTTCTTCTGTTCCAGCTCCAGTTTCTTGAGGTGAGAGTATAAAAACTGCATTTTAGATTTTTCTATTCTTTTGAGTGAGGCTTAGATGGCTATGTATTTTCCCTCTTAGGACAGCCTTTGCAGTATCCCATAGGTTTTGGACCCCTGCATTTTCATTCTCGTTGGTCTCCATAAATTGTTTAAAATGATTTTTAATTTCCTGGTTTTCCAGTCATTCTTGAGCAGGATGGTTCTTAGTTTCCAAGTGTTTAAGTTTCCTCTAAATTTTTCCTTGTGATTGAGTCCCAGTTTCAAAGCATTGTGGTCTGAGAATATGCAGAGAATAATCTCAGTCTTTTGGTATCGGTTGAGACCTGTTTTGTGACAGAAAACATTAGAAAAGAATGAGTATTCTGTTGTTCTGGGGTGTGGTGTTCTGTATATATCTATGAGGTCCATCTGGTCCAGTATGTCATTCAAAGTTCTTGTTTCTTTGTTGATTTTCTGCTTAGGTGACCTATCTACTGCTGAGAGGAGAGTGTTGAGGTTCCTTACTATTAATGCATTATTATCTATATGTCTCTTTATTCTGGTTAAGAGTTAGCTTATGTATCTTGCTGCTCCCCTGTTGGGGGCAAAGATATTTATAATTTTCATATCCACTTGTTGGATACATCCTTTAAGAATAATATAGGGTCGTTCTGTATCTCTAACTGCAGTCTTTAGTTTAAAATCTCATCTGTCTGATATGAGAATTGCTACCCCAGCTTTCTTTTGAGGTCCGTTGGCATGAAAAATGCTTTTCCATCCCTTCACATTCAGTCTGGATGTATCTTTAGGTTCAAAATGAGTATCTTGTAGACAGCAAATGGATGGGTCATGTCTTTTTATCCAATCTGCAACCCTGTGGCATTTTGTGGGGAGCATTTAGGCCATTCACGTTGAGAGTGATTATTGAGAGATATGATTTTAATGATATCATATTGCCTGTGAAATCTTTGTTTCTATAGATTGTAAATTTCTGTTCTATATCACTCTGGGGTCCATTTTACTTTTATAGAACCCCCCTTAATATCTCATGTAGGGCTGGTTTGGTGGTTACAGATTCTGTCAGTTTCTGCTGATCCTGGAAGGTCCTTATGTTTCCATCAATTCTGAATGACAGCCTTGCTGGTTAAGGGATCCTTGGCTGCATGTTGTTCTCAGATAGAGCTTTGAAAATACCCTGCCAACCCTTCCTAGCCTGCCAGGTCTCTATAGACAGGTCTGACATTACTCTGACATTTTTCCCTCTGCACATAAGGATTTTCTTCCCCCTGGCCACTTCGATCTAATATTTGCGAATTGCACTATGACGTGATGCGGTGTAGGTCTGCTCTCATTGACTTTGGAAGGGGTCCTCTCTGCCTCTTGGACATGAGTGCTTATTTCCTTTGCCAGATTAGGGAAGTTCTCAGCTACAATTTGTTCAAATATCTCTTCTAGACCTCTGTCTTTCTCCACCTTCTCAGGGATGCTGATGATTCTGACATTGGTAGATTTCATTGAGTCAGTAATCTCCCATAATCTACATTCTTGAGATTGGATTTTTTTGAGCCAAGTTTCTTTTTTAACTTTCTCTTCTATCATCCCATCCTCCAGTTCACTAATTCGTTCTTCTGCCTCATTTACCTGGCCATCAGAGCATCTAGTTTAGACTGCAATTGATTCATACATAGCATTTTTAATTTCTGCCAGATTCACTCTCATTTCTGCCCTTAGAGATTCTATATTCTCGTTAATATTCTCGTTAATATTTTTTTCAAGCCTACACATCATCTTGACCATTATTACTCTGAACTCCATTTCTGACAATTTGTTTATATCCGTATCCATCATTTCTGTGTCAGAGGCCACAGTCTCTGTGTGTTTTCTTTGCTGAGGGTTTCTCCTCATCATCATTCTGATGAGGAGAAATTGTGGGGATGCCCACAGTCCAAATTATTGACCAGGACCCAGGAAGTGTCCACTTGTTTTATAGGGACCTTAGGGATGTGGGTGTCTTGATTTTTCAGCATGCCATCTGGGGGAGAGGCCTGCCGTGCCCATACCCAGGCAACCTTGTCTGGGTAGAGTCGCCCTTATGGGGTTGGGCACAATGTGAACTGGTATTTCCCGGCTTTTGTTCTCTGGCAGCTTTCCCTGGCAGTTTTCTGTGAATCTTCTGAGAGTCAGAGCAGCAGTGGCCATATCCTGGCCTCTGTCTCAGAACAGAGAGATCACAGTCCTCTCTCCACTGAGCTCTCTTGGCCACTTCAACTCTATTTCTGTCGGTGCTGCCAAAAAACCTGCAGGTCCTGGGTTGTGCGCCCCACAGCCTGTGTCCCAGCCCTCACTTCCAGGGCCAGCACATCTCTGTCCTTTGTGCTTTTAACACCATCAGCCGCCCCCGGTTCCCACGCACGCTCCAGATCTCCCTGTTTCAGTGTGGTTGGCTTGCGCTTCGGAGTGCCAGTTTTCAGTCTGGTCGTGTGCACCCTCCTGAGCTCTTGGTTTCAGTCTAGTTTGAGTGTGCACTCCAGACCTCCGGTTTTCAGTTTGGACCTGTGCATGCTCCCGAGCTTCCAGTTTTACTCCAGTTCCAGTGAGCGATCTGGAGCTCTGGTTTTCAGTCTGGTTGCATGTGCGTTCCCAGGCTCATGGTCTAAGTCTGCTTTCTCACGGGTGCCGGTCCGGGAGTCCGGCGCCTCCCCAGTGCAGGTGGTTACTGCTTCCTGGTGCCTGAGCATGGTGGCTCCCTCCCCCTTCTGTTTCTTCTGATATCTGTGCGTGGATTCACAGCTCCCCACTTCATACTTCAGTACTCAACGCTGGAGATGGTTGTTTGTAGAGATCCATATGTATCTTCCTGCATCTCAGGCTGATTTCGTGGGTGTTCAGGATGGTTTGGTAGATATCCAGCTCGACTCAGGGGACCAGCTGAAAAAGGGGTCCCCTACTCCTTTGCCATCTTTTCTCCTATTTTTTTTTATCTAAGGGTTGTTCTGACCCCACTTTGCTGTCTCTTTTCCTGGTTCTCTCTGGTAAACCAGTTAGCCTACAGTTTATCTTGTTGTTTTGTGGAGCTACCACACTCCTCTTAATTGCTTATCACTAAAATCTCCATTGTTTAGAGTACCCTTACGCTTGAACTTCCCCACATTCTTTAAATAAACTAAGTTCCTTTGAATGACTCTTTAGAGCTCTCTGTTCTTTTGGACTGTCTTTCCCCCTGCTACTGCTTTAAAGCTGGGGGGTGGGACAATAGCCCATTTCTCTCAAAGTGACATCCCTGTTTTACATGCATGTGCTGGGGTGGAGTTGTGGCTTCTGGTTTTCTTGGCTTTCATTTCCTGTAAGAAATAGACTCTCTTCCCTATAAGTGAACTAGGAAGAGGCCAATTGCGAACTGTTAATATTGGCCTGTTTCACCTATGGTAGAACCTCTATCCTACAAAGGTGGCTAGGTGGGGAGTAAACCCCTGTTCTCTTGGATGCATTTGCCTTGAATTTAGGCTCTGCAACACAGACAGATAATGTATTTCTGACCAGTAGCTGGGGATAAAAAGAACCCCATATCCTTGACCACACCTACCCAGAGTGGAGCTTCTGTTGGGCTGAGCTGGGAGAGAAAGAGGGAGAGAGCAGGTTGTGGCTCAGGTGTCACAGACTCTTGTTGTTTTTACAGAGATTTCATAGATTTTCTTGTATAAATATTTCTTCACTTGCTGTATGCCCTTGGAACACTTACCAATGATTTAACATTAATTTTTTTTTATTTTATTTTTATTTAATTAATTAATTAATTAATTTTTTAACCAGCAATGTTTTTTTTTTTTCTTACTGGAAAGTGGGTTCATGGAGCTCCTCACACGTCAAACCCGGAAGTGCAGTCTCTGAGGCCAGTAATTTTTAATCCTGCTGGTTAGGGTTCATGCCTTTGATCTAATAATTATACTTCTAGGAACTTTGACTAAAGAATTAATCAGAAATGCAAAGATTCATGAATAAAGTTATGAGATAATTATTTTTGATGGAGAAAAATGAGACAACCTAAAGATATCAATACTAAAGTGGTCAAATAAATTATAATACAACTGGGGTGCCTGGGTGGCTCAGTTGTTTAAGTGTCTGATTATTGATTTTGGCTCAGGTCATGATCTCTGGGTTTTGAGATCCAGCCCTTCATTGGGCTCCATGCTCAGTGTGGAGTCTGCTTGAGATTCTCCCTCTCCCTCTGTTCCTCCTCACCTCTCAAAAATAAATGTAATCTTAAAAAAATATATGATGCAACTACTGTAGCTAAGAATTGTGCCCCCAATCTCTGGGATACAGAAGGAGATGTCACAATTCTTCATTTGCTTTAACTCAAATCCAAATCTGTTCAGTCCTTTTCCTACCAGGAAGGCAGGAAATTCAACCTCAGTCTTTCCTGGGGCTGCATATTCCCAGGTCATGGAGTGCAGTTGAGATTACTCTGCAGTCCTCCAGCCATGTGGTTATAAGCTATATGCCCTTTGGTCACACTTGAGGAGCGCCTTGAATTGTGGTGGTTCTCTGTTTTCCTGTCATGCAAAGAACAAGAAAATTTTTGTTCAGGGCTAGGGATTCTGAACTTGGGGTTCAGTCATTTTAGGGCATAATATGATACTTTCCTCAGAGGCCCTGTCACATTCACAAGTCTGAGTATTTTTAGGATCATTTTCTTCTCTGCTCTAACTTAGGGTAAACTCAGTTTCATTCTCTCTCTCTCTCTCTCTCTCTCTCTCTCCTCTCATCCTAGAACATACACACATAGTCCCTGGAGATACCTGTGGCAAGGCCTTACCCAAGGTTTACTTCCCACCATATAGACATCAGAGTAACCTGAATCTGGATGGCTCATTACCTCTAAAGCCTCACCAATGTCTGGCCCTGGACCTCAAGTTAAAGGCCAGACTCCCCAGAATGACATGCGAGGCCTATCAAGTCAGCCTTCCAGAGGCCCACCCAGCGAGGCAAGGGAAATTGGGCTGGAACTGAGTCTGTTCTCTGTCAAACATCTTCTTAGGGCTTGAGCTTGTGCAGGGTGATACCTAGATGCCATTTTAAGGAAGACATTCCCAACTCCAACATTCAAAATTGAAGCGTATATAGTTTTAGTATTTCTCTAGTCTTTCATTTTTTCCTTTCTCTTCCCTTCTCATGCCTTCTTCCATTTTTATTTTCATTTTAAATCTGTGATTCCTGTTGGTGAAATAAATAACTGAAGTAGGGCTCCAACTTTATATTTTACAAATGATAACTCAGTACTCCTAACATTGTGTATTAAATGGCCTATCTTTGGCTCCTAATATGAAATAATACAGTTGTTATATAATAAATTACTCTATATTTTTGGTCTTGTACTATTATATTGACCTGTTTATATATGTTTCTCCACAGCATATTGATGATGATGATGATGATTATTATTATTATTATTATTATTATTATTTCTAAAATGTTTTACTATCTGATTAGGCAAGTCTATCGTTATCCTAACTGAAATTTTCTTCAGTATTTTCTTTAATGCTGATTATCCAGATGACATTTAGAATCACTTTGTCTAGCTTCAAAAAAAACAAGCAATCAAGCAAAAAATACACATAGAAGTTTTCATTTTTTAATTAAACTTGTTAATGTTTATAATATTCAGTTTTCCAGCCCTGGAAAAAGGTGGATTTTTCCATCTCTTCCGATGATTTTAGCCCCTTAACAGAGTGTTATGATATTCTTACAGGTGAACACAGTATATTTTAGGTATTCAAGTCCTTTTAATATATCTCTAGATATGGAATGGGTTAGGTTGCTGCTGTGAATGACTTCTGTTTGTCATGTTTTCTAACTGGTTGGTTTATAAAAAGACTTGCTTTACAAAAAATTTTGTATGTTTATTTTTTTTAAGCAATGATCTTAGGTCAAGTCTTTTACTGTGTATGGTTTTCGGTAGATTTTCTTTGATTTTCCAAGTATAAAAACACGTAAAGTTGCAAGCAGCAATAATTTTGCTTTTTTTTTTTTTTACCCCAACACACATATCCCTCACTTTATTTTTATTCCATTTGCATTACTTGGTACTTTTGGAAGAGGTTTAAATAATAAAAGACATTATGGAGGACACTTTTTATCTGCAGTTCCAGACTTTCCTAGAGGAAGATGGCTCTTTTCCTTTCCCTTTATTTTTTTACCTCCTAACTCCTCTTTCCTAAATTCTTTTCTTTTCCCCCATATTCTGTTTCCAAGTCTGACCTCCATGATGCATCTGGTGCAGACCCTGCTCTCCACTCCTGGGGCTCTCACCTCAGCTCAAGCACTTCATCTCTTTGTTGGTCCCTGTTGGAGTCTCCTGCTGGTTTCTGGGTCTCTAGCCTGGAAGTAGGAACTGAGGCAATGATGGCTACCTATTGACCCAGGCTCAGGTAATGTGTGCCCCTAACAAGAAAAAAAAGGGAGATGAAGCTTTTAATTTATTTCACCTAGGGCTTCTTTCCACTTTTTCCCTGGACCAAGGGGATTTTGATTTTCCTTTTCTCTAATTCTTCTTTTTTTTTTTTTAATGATTTTTTATTATATTATGTTAGTCACCATACAGTACATCCCCGGTTTCCGATGTAAGGCTCGATGATTCATTAGTTGTGTATAACACCCAGTGCACCATGCAATACGTGCCCTCCTTACTACCCATCACCGGTCTACCCCATTCCCCCACCCCCCTCCCCTCTGAAGTCCTCAGTTTGTTTCTCATAGTCCATAGTCTCTCATGTTTCATTCCCCCTTCTGATTACCCCCCCTTTCTTTATCCCTTTCTTCCCCTACCGATCATCCTAGTTCTTATGTTCCATAGATGAGAGAAATCATATGATAGTTGTCTTTCTCTGCTTGACTTATTTCACTTAGCATTATCTCCTCCAGTGCTGTCCATGTTGTAGCAAATGTTGAGAACTCGTTCTTTCTGATAGCTGAGTAATATTCCATTGTATATATGGACCACAACTTCTTAATCCAGTCATCTGTTGAAGGGCATCTTGGCTCCTTCCACAATTTAGCTATTGTGGACATTGCTGCTATGAACATTGGGGTGCATATGGCCCTTCTCTTCACTACGTCTGTATCTTTGGGGTAAATACCCAGTAGTGCAATGGCTGGATCATAGGGTAGCTCAATTTTTAACTTTTTAAGGGACCTCCACACTGTTTTCCAGAGTGGCTGTACCAACTTGCATTCCCACCAACAATGTAGGAGGGATCCCCTTTCTCCACATCCTCTCCAACAATTGTTGTTTCTTGCCTTGTCTATTTTTGCCATTCTAACTGGCGTAAGGTGGTATCTCAGTGTGGTTTTGATTTGAATTTCCTTGATGGCTAATGATTTTGAACATTTTTTCATGTGTCTGTTAGCCATTTGTATGTCTTCATTGGAGAAGTGTCTGTTCATATCTTCTGCCCATTTTTTGATTTGTTTATTTGTTTCTCATGTATTGAGTTTGAGAAGTTCTTTGTAGATCTTGGATACCAGTCCTTTATCTGTAGTGTCATTTGCAAATATATTCTCCCATTCCGTGGGCTGCCTCTTAGTTTTTCTGACTGTTTCCTTGGATGTGCAGAAACTTTTAATCTTGATGAAGTCCCATAAATTCATTTTATCTTTTGTTTCTCTTGCCTTTGGGGATGTATCATGAAAAAGTTTGCTTTGGCCGATGTCGTAGAGGTTGTTGCCTATGTTCTCCTCTAGAATTTTGATGGATTCCTGTCTCACATCGAGGTCTTTCATCCATTTGGAGTTTATTTTTGTGTATGGTGTGAGATAGTGGTCAAGTTTCATTCTTTTGCATGTAGCTGTCCATTTTTCCCAGCACCATTTATTGAAGAGACTGTCTTTTTCCCACCAGATGTTTTTTCCTGCTTTATCAAATATTAGTTGCCCAAAGAGCTGAGGGTCCATTTCTGGGCTCTCTATTCTGTTCCATTGGTCTATGTGTCTGTTTTTGTGCCAGTACCATGCTGTCTTTGTGATCACAGCTTTGTAGTACAGCTTGAAATCCGGCATTGTGATGCCCCCAGCTTTGTTTTTCCTTTTCAACAGTTCCTTGGAGATTCGGGGCCTTTTCTGGTTCCATACAAATTTAAGGACTGTTTGTTCCAGTTCTTTGAAAAATGTCCTCGGTATTTTGATCGGGATAGCATTGAAAGTGTAGATTGCTCTGGGTAGCATGGACATTTTAACTATGTTAATTCTTCCGATCCATGAGCATGGAATATCTTTCCATCTTTTTATGTCTTCCTCAATGTCTTTCAAGAGTGATTTATAGTTTCTAGAATATAGGTCCTTTACGTCTCTGGTTAAGTTAATTCCAAGGTAACGTATGGTTTTTGGTGCTATTGTAAATGGGATGGATTCCCTAATTTCTCTTTCTTCGGTCTTGTTATTCGTGTATAGAAATGCAACTGATTTCTGAGCATTTATTTTGTATCCTGCCACGTTACTGAATTGCTCTATAACTTCTAATAGTTTGGGAGTGGCTTCTTTTGGGTTTTCCATATAGAGTATCATGTCATCTGCAAAGAGAGACATTTTGACTTCTTCTTTGCCAATTTGAATACCTTTGATACCTTTTTGTCGTCTGATTGCTGTTGCAAGGACTTCTAGTACTATATTGAATAATAGTGGCGAGAGTGGGCATCCTTGTCGAGTTCCTGATCTTAAGGGAAAGGCTTCCAGCTTTTCCCCATTGAGAATAATATTTGCAGTAGGCTTTTCATAGACGGCTTTTATGAGATTGAGAAATGTACCTTCTATTCCTACACTCTGAAGGGTTTTAATCAGGAAAGGATGCTGTATTTTGTCAAATGCTTTTTCGGCATCGATTGAGAGGATCATATGGTTCCTGAGTCTTTTCTTGTTGATATGATGTATCACGCTGATTGATTTGCGAATATTGAACCACGCTTGCATCCCAGGTATGAATCCCACTTGATCGTGATGGATAATCCTTTTAATGTACTGTTGGATTCTATTAGCAAGTATCTTGTTGAGGATTTTGGCGTACATATTCATCTAATTCTAATGGATCCAAACTTAGGGAGATCAAGTTCATAGGAAGAAAAGGAAATTTCTGGTGATGCTTTTCTTTTTCCAGGAATGACACCATTCTTTATTTGGACATCCTGCCTGATTCTGGGGACAAAATCCAACCGTGCTGTCCATTCACTCTCCTCAACATTGCTGCCCAACATGTGTCCTCTACTTCTCACTCTTTCCCAAACCTGATCCAGATGTTGCCTGGTAGGAAGGGCTTACACAGGTCCCCAGGGAGGGGTTAACAGACTAAGTCACACAGGACCCTTCACCAGGTCTCAAGTTTAATAGGAGCTGTGCTGTGGTGAAAAGTACGCTGGTTTTGCAGGGTCAGAGAAAGCCAGGCTTCACTCCTGCTGTGCTTCTTTCAATTTATGTGCACTGGGGCAAGCCATGTAAGTCCCCATCTATCCTGTGACTGTTATTATGCATGCAAGCTGTAGATTTGGGCATTACAAAATGCATGTACACCCCAGCACTAGTAGGTGTCCTGAGAGGATAGCTCTGGGGACTACAAGGCTCATTCTTGTCCATAATGAGGAATAAATAGCCTTGTCAACACTGCAGTGGGCTGCTTGGCAGTGTTAGGGGGCATTAGCCTTTCTCTCTGCAGGCAGCAGATGACAGCCATGGTGCCTCCTGCTCTGCTTATGCAGAGGTTTGGGCACCCCAGACATCTGCACCAGCCCCATCACCACACAGGGGTAGGGGCAGGCTCTCCCCTTTAACCATTGCCAGCATGTCCTTCTGTTCTGGATCATTTGCAGAGCACTTGCTTTCTTGAATGGATTCTCAAACAGAATGTCCAAAGGGTGTGCACTGGCTCATCACACAGTGCTGTGGCTCTCCAGTCACTGACTGGAGGGGGTGCCAGACAGTCAAGGGGGGGTGATGTGGAGAGCAGCAGAGTGCATAAGCAAGGTCTGGTTACCCAAAAGGTGGCACCACCTGTGGTGTATGAGTCCCCAAGCAAAAGTAATGGTGGTAGAGGTGCAGAGTGGGGCAGGAGTAAGGGGTGAGAGCATTTTTTCCTTTAAGGAAGTCATCTGATGCAGCTGGAAGGAGGCTGGAGGGAGCAAGAGAGGGCTAGAAGAGATCGTGCTGTACTGTGCTATGGGGAATGTATTGTAGGGAATGCAGTCTGATCTTGGGTAGATCCTTTCTCCTACAGGGCATCTGAGGGCTGGAAGGAAGGAGTGCTGAATGTGAGGCCTGTTCGCCCTTAAGCCTTTGTGATCCCGCTGGGCTCCCACCTCCTCCCCACTCCTGCCACCTGCCCCTTATGCTCTCTGTGTGCTGGCACCTATTTAATATCAATAGACATAAATGATTTCTTATTGAATGTCATTTGCAAATCACTAGTTTGCTGCTCTAAACAACACTTAATGTCAATTACTTTTTTTATACCAATTGAAAATCACTGGTTTGCAGCTTCAAGCCTCTTTTAATGCCAATTACTGCTCAGAGTGCTGGCGACACTCATTCGAAGCTAGATTTCTAAGCAGTAACTTGCTCTTATGGGCTCCATCTGGCTCCATGCTCCTGGGGAGAGCTGCCATGTCTTGTGTTAACCCTTACTCCACAAGGGGACAGAACTCTGTCAATGTGGCTTGGCTAGGAGATGGCTCTTTGGAGGCCCAGACAACCAGGGCCACTATGGTAGCCCAGGCAGAGCCTGAGATACTTAGGAAGGGAGGGAGGTGTTGGAGCCATGAGCATCCCAGGGCATCCCCACCCCTACCACAGGCCCCATATCTCCAGGACCAGCACTGCCACCCCACCCTCTTCCCCAGCCCAGACCCAGCATCCATTTCCATGGAGACTTACACTGGGGGCCACCTAAAGGCAAGCTGTGGTGTGGGAAGAGGAGAGAGGCTTATCTGCTCAGCCTGGTACAGCCCAGCTCTCAGCTTGGAGCTCCAGGTTGGACAGCCCAATGCAGTGGGGCATAGCTGAGTGAGGCACCAAACCACCTCTTGCCAACTACCTTTGTACATTTGGGCCAAGCGCTTAACCTCTCTTCTTCCTGGGATGTCACCTGTATAGGGGGGATCTTTTTATGTAGCCCCAAAGCTTTGCTTTTAAGGATTAAGTAGAAACTGTGCCTAAACTATCTAGTGAATTACCCAGCCCAAAGGAGGTGGTGCAGGAATGCTCTGGGAGCGGTAGGAATAAATGCCAGCAGTGTTGGCGCTGTCAGTGCTTTAGGCTTTCTGGGCTGCAGGGACACTGAGGACCAGAGAGGAGGCTTGGGGGGCTTGTAAGTATTGGGGAGGCCCTGGCACAATGAATGCACCCAGAGGCCCTGGCCAGTAGCTGGGGTCTGATCTTTACACTGCCTGTGAGCTAATGACAACAGCCTAGACTGGAAACCATTTCCCCAGGGAGAGAAGGGAGATGAAACACAAGAATAAAAAGGAAGGGAGGAGAAGGGGAAGAGAAATTGGGGAAGACAGGAAGAGGAGGAAGTATGAATGTTTTCCTTCATCTGACACATTGCTGTATCCCATCTGAGGTGTGTCTGTCTTAGTGTTGGCAGACAGATGAATAATGATAAGTTTCAGGGACCAAGATCTAATTTTCATCCTCAGAGAGAAGTGACACATTGGGGACAATGACCCAATTGGAAATGTCATATTTTTATTAATATGGAAATGTATTTGCTATTATTAGCACACAGTGGGCCAAGGAATGTACAATGAGATGTTGACAAATAACAAGCACAACCCACTCTCCAAGGGCCACATGCTCTGCTGGTTCCAGTGATGTTTCCTGCTCTGTGAAGTCTGCTACCAAGCCATCCAGTATGGCTATTCTGACTTGCCACCAAACATTTTTAATAGCCAGGCACAGTAGTGGGCCTGAGGCTAACCAGGAATTACTGGTCATGGGGACCAGGAGGGAGGAGAGAGCCATTCATTGAATCCTACTGACAACACTTGAGCTGGCTGCCTTGTGGCATTAACTCATTTAATCCTCCTAGAAACTGAAAAGGCAGGCATGATTATTACCATTTGCAAGGAGAAATTGGAAGCTCAAAAAGGTTAGCTCAGTGCTTTTCAAACTTTAACATCTATCTAAGTTACCTGAGGATCACATTATAATGAATATTTTGAATCAGTAGTTCTAGAGCAGGGCTGGACCCTGATCTCTTGTGACAAGTGTCCCAGCATTGCAGATACTCATGGTCTGGAGATCACACTCAGAGTACCAGGGAGTTGGGTGATCTGCCTCAGCCACACAGCTGCCTGCAGGGCAGAGCTTCAAAGGACTGGAGTTGTTGGCATTGGGAAGGCTGGCAGGGTCAGCTGTGGGGGCCCAGCTATGCCTGGCTGAGGTAGTGGACTTTAATCTATTGATAGATTGGACCCTGGGAGATTGATAAGGCCAGAGCTGCCTCCTCAGCCAGCCCAACAGTAAAATCGTAATTCCTGATGCATGCATTGGATGGAGACAGCATAGGGATGCTTGGTGGAGACTTTTCGGGGGAGGGGGGGCAACAACAGAGCAAGGACAGTTTTAGATAAAGCTAGGGTGAAATGGAGGGGATAAATGCTCTGATTTTCAAATTTTCCTTTCAAAGTAATATTTAATTAAATTTTGGGGGGTATATTTTGTGTCACTAAAAAGAACCCATTTTAAGGGTATAGTGTAATAATATTGACAAATGTGCACACAGTGTACCCACAAATACAACTGAGATATAGAACATTTCCAGCATTCCCAAAGTCTATTATGTCCCATCCTAGGCAATCAAACCAGTGATCTGTTTGCTTCATTCAGTAGCTTCCTTCTTTTTTTATTGCCACGTAGTATTTCATTGCTTAGTTATAGCACACTTTTTTATCATTTTCTTATTGATGGCTATTTGGACTGTTTCTGATTTTGGCTCTTATAAATAAACTTCCTACGATCACTCACATAAAAATATGTTAGTGGACCTATTTTCATTTCCCTTGGGTAAATCACTAGAAGTAATTGCTGGGTTGCATAAAAGAATGTCACATTTTCCTTTTTGAAATTCTTCAATTTTTAATTTTCTAATTTTCCTACAATTCATTCATTTAAGAAATATATTGAGCTCCCACTATTTGTCAGGTACTACTGTCTGGAAAAAAGGAGTCAAACTGTTAAAATAGAAAAAAAAAAGCTTTCCCTCATAGAATCTATTTAGGGGAAATAGAAAACAAACAAAAATCCAAATATATTAACAATAAAGAGACCACATAGTTATAAGTTTTATGCAGAGAATTAAAAGAGTATTCTGTGCTAGTGACTAATTGTGTGGTCAAGGAAGTTCCTCTGGAAGAGGTAGCATTTAAACCGAGATCTGAATGATGACAAGGATCCAGCTGTACAGAGATCTTGGGAGGTGGGGGGAGCATTTCAGGAGAGGAGGAGCCAGAGCACAGGCCCTGGAATAGATGGACAGAGGAGGTCCATGTCACTGGAGCAGGGCAGGCAGAGGAGGGTGGACAGCTAGATAAGGAAGTTGTCTGCATACTCATCATCTTTTTATCTATGTGCATGTTCATTTGCTTACTATCTGCCTCACTCACTGGAGTGTCAGCCTCTGAGAACAGAGATTCTGCCTGTTGTTTCACCATGGCATTCCCTCTATTTAGAAGAGTCTGGTGCTTATTGAAGTTGAATAAAGTTGAAATTTGTTGAATCATTGAATGAATGAATGAGTTAAAGGACTTGTTCATTGTTCAGTGTCCTGTCCTGGGCACTGTGATGTGTGTTGCTGTCACAATGAAATAAGACACAGTTTTTCCTCTCAGTGAGCCTCCAAGGCATGAGGGAAGAGAGGCAAGTGATCATTGCATGATAGCTCCATGATAGAAGGAAATCACCGGGTGATGGGGGAATACAGAGGAAGATACCTTATGGGCACTGATGGAAGGTGTTCTTCATGAAAAGTACTTGATGGTGGCAGAGGAATTACCCAGGTAGGGAGGCTGGAAAAAGCAATGTAAGAAGAACCGATGGTTAATGCAATTACGTAGATGCCTCGAGTGAGCACTATGTGTTAGGCAAATTATATGTGGTTCTATGTGGATATAACTGTATAGGTGTAAAAGATGTGGGGGAGTGATCCTGAGACAGTTCAAGATGGGCCTTGAGGACTAGGGAAAGAAATTTGAAATTTATCCTGAGAACCACTGAAGGGTTTATAGTAATGGTGAGAGACATGATCCAATCGGTGTTTTAGAAAAAACAAAAGCCTTGGTTGGTTATCCATTAAATATGGCAGCATAGGGGTGCCTCAATGGCTCAGTTGGTTAAGTGTTGGACTCTTGGTTTCAGCTCAGGTCATGATTTCATGGGTTGTGGAATTGAGTCCTGTGTTGGGTTCTGTGCTCAGCAGGGAGTCTGTTTGAGATTCTCTCCCTCTATCCCTGCCCCCACTCACACTCTCTCTCTAAAAATAAATGTATAAATCTTAAAAAATATGGCAGCATATATACACACACAAAACTCTACTTCCTTTTCTATCTCTACTAAAACAACAATAAAAGAAAAATTTTTAATGCACAAACACCTACCAGAAAGTTTACAGTGAAAAAGTTATTGATAACAAACTACAACAGCCAGAATTCTCATACACAGCTGGTAGGACTGTAAATTAAGACAATTTGGAAAATAATATGATGGTATCTACTAAAGCTGAATATATATATATATCTCATGACACAACATCTCCACTCTTGGGCATATACCTAACAGAAAAGCACACATATATTTACCAAAAACATGTACAAAAATATTTATGTTTGTAATAACCCTCAAGTTGGAAACTACCAAGGGTCCATCAAAAGTGGATAAATAAATCGTGGCATTTTGGACATTGGAAAAACTGCAGCAATGAGAATATATATATGTGTGTGTGTGTGTGTGTGTGTGTGTGTGTGTGTATTCTATATATTATATTATGGATTAATGTCACAAACAAAATGTTGAGTGAAAGAAGCCAGACACGAAAGAATACATACTGTGTAATTCCATTTGTATAAAGTTCAAAAACAGAAAAAAAAAAACACCAACCTCTCATCTACACTGTTAGAAGTCAGGATAGTTGATACTGCTGTGGGGAGGGGAATTGAGACTGGAAGGGAGCATAAAGGGGTGTTCTGGTTTCCTGAAAATGTTCTGTTTTGTGATGTGGGTACTGGTTACATGATTGTGTTCTTTTTCTGAATATTGATTAAGATCTACTCTTATATGCAATTATCTGTTTTCATATTCAACTTTAATAGAAACATTTTTAAAAGGCATAAACCCACAAAGACAAAAATAAAAATTTGGGGAGCTGGAAAGCAGATGGTAAGTGGCAAGTGATGTAGCTCAACTGAGAAAACTGAATTTTTCACTGGCAGAAGTAAAAATCAAAAAGCAACCTAGTTTATATACTAGGATTTCTGAGAGGCTGAAGAATTCACAGCATAAGGCGCCTTTGGAAATTTATAAAACCAGGAGAAATGGTTGCAAATCAATTTAAGAAGCATATAGACTTCCAGAACTCCTCCCCAAGTGTCTGAGATGGGGCAAGTGCTCCTGTAACCCTGGCAGGAACATGAGGTTTAATATTTGGAGAGGATAAAACAGAGGGTCTCTGGGCTGGACAGTAGGTACAGCTGAGTTTATGTGTGATACAGACAACAGGGAACATGAAAATGATTACATGCCTTTGTCACTACTGAGTTCCTACAACATTAACAGCCCAGCCTCTACCTACCCTCCAGGGAGGTGGTGGAAGAACATTCTCTGCAGAATCTGACTATCCCAGGAGAAAAAAACCCCAAAGGATACAGATAATAAGTTTTAATGCAGGATATATTCAGGTTAGATTCTTTATAGGACAGATAGCAAGACTTAGACACAGAGAGCACCCATCCACTTTTCTCTATGCCATTATTAATCAAGGATCTCAAGATACTTGAAGACAATATGCAATATGAAAGGCAGAACCAAAATATATAAACTGAAAAACAGAAAGAAAAAAAAAAGCAAACTCAACTTGAATGAAATAGACTATGCAAGGAGAAGAAAACTTAACAAAAATATGTGAATTTTACTAGAGAGATAGGGGTGGATTTGTGTCCATGAAAGAACAGGACACTGTTTTTAAAAGGAATACATAGAGTAGAAAAGAACCCTGAGGGGCACCTGGGTGGCTCAGTCATTAAGCATCTGCCTTCGGCTCAGGGCGTGATCCCAGAGTCCTGGGATCGAGCCCCACATCAGGCTCCTCCGCTGGGAGCCTGCTTCCTCTCCCACTTGCCCTGCCTGTGTTCCCTCTCTCACTGGCTGTCTCTCACTCTGTTAAATAAATAAATAAAATCTTAAAAAAAAAAAAGAAAAGAAAAGAACCCTGAACATTATCAGGAAAAAATGATAAGCAAATAAGAGAATTAATCCAGGAGGTCCAAGTTAAGAACAGAATTTTCAGAAAGAACAGAAAATACAGTGTGGAGAAAATCATCAAATTATTCAATAAAGTTTTCTAGAGTTGAGTGGCATGAGTTTCCAAATTGAAAAGGTCTTCATGATAGCTAAAAATAGAAGTTCAACATTTTAGAAATTTGGAAGAAAGGTGCTAAAGCTTATAAAAAATAAGAACAATTTTCATGCAATTAATATATAGAATGCATTAGACAGCTCAACAACATACTAGAAACCAGAAAGCAATAGAACAATGCCTTGAAAATTCTGAGAAAAAAATGGTTTCTAACCTTAAATTCTGTACCCAGCTAAACTGTCAATCAAGTGTGTGGGTAGAAAAAATAAATTAATCAAAATATTATATCCATGAACCCATTCTCAGAAAGTGACTGGGATTTGATTACTAACAAAATGAAGAACTAAACCAAGAAAGATGATAGTAATCCAGGAGACAGGGATCCCTCAAATAATGGTTAAGAGAGACCCCAATATTATAACTGCACAGCAGATACAGAGAGCAAGCAACCTAGACTGGAGCATGTCTCAGCAAAAACTAAAAATCCTACTTAACCTAACTATATTATCAAGTTGGTGACACAAGTACATACAGAAATTTACTTTAAATCAGAGTATGTTGGGGCACCTGGGTGGCATAGTTGGTTAAGTGTCTGACTCTTTTTTTTTTTTTAAAGATTTTATTTATTTATTTGACAGAGAGAGACAGCCAGCGAGAGAGGGAACACAGCAGGGGGAGTGGGAGAGGAAGAAGCAGGCTCACAGCAGAGGAGCCCGATGTGGGACTCAATCCCGGTACGCCAGGATCACGCCCTGAGCCGAAGGCAGACGCTTTAACGACTGCGCTACCCAGGCGCCCCTAAGTGTCTGACTCTTAGTTTTGGCTCAGGTAGTAATCTCAAGGTCCTGGGATCAAGCCCTGTATCCCGCTCTGCCCTCAGCATGGAGTTTGCTGGAGATTCTCTCTCCCTCTTCCTCTGCCCCTCCTGCTCATGCTTTCACTCGCTCTCTAAAATAAATAAATAAATCTTAAAAAAGTATGTTGACTCTACGTACTTAGAGCAGTACTTTTAAGGATAAAAAGGACAACAAAGAAATTTTAAGCAGCAATTCAGAAGACTAATTGTTAACAGTGCATTTAAAACTATATGGATTAGTCTGCTCAGCCTGCCATGACAGGGTACCACAGGCTAGGTGGCTAAAATAGCAGAAAGTTATTTTCTCAAAATTCTGGAGGCTGGAAGCCCAAGATCAGGGTGCCATCAGGGTTGGTTTCTGGTGAGGGCTCTTTTCCTAAGTAGTTCTCTGAGTCCTCACATGGCCTTTCCTCTGTGTGCTTGCTTCCCTGGTAACTCCTCCTTTCCCAGTCTACTTGGATTAAGGCTCCACCCCAATGATTTCTCATTTAACATTAATTACCTCTTTAAAGTCCCTATCTCTTAATATGGTCGCATTGGGGGTTAGGGCTTCAACATATGGATTTTAGGGAGACACGATTCAGTTCATAAAACTATTATGTGTATTATACAAAAAGCAAATAAACATGCTAATGTAGTTAAGAACCAAGATTTTAGTATAATAGAAATAAATATAAAATCAAAGTAGTTGGTTCAAAACCCTGTAGTCTTAAATTAAAATGTAAATACCATTTTGGACTCATGATTTTCTTTTTATTTTTTCCCTCAGGTTTTTATTTAAATTCTGGTTACTTAATATACAGTGTAATATTAGTTTCAGGTGCAGAATTTAGTGATTCATCACTTATATACAATGCCTAATGCTCATCACAAGTGCCCTCCTTAATACCCATCACCCATTTAACCCATCCCCTCACCATACTGCCCACCTCCCCTCCCAAAACCCTCAGTTTGTTTTCTATAGTCAAGAGTCTGTTTTCTGGTTTGCCTCTCTCTAGGGGGATTATGGTTATCTGTTTTGTTTCTTGGACTCATGATTTTCTAAAAAAAAAAATGTTTCCTTGCTTTGTCCACTGAATAGATCTAGGAGAATTGAAAACTTGGTAGCAATGAGCATACTTAGTTCTTGGATTGTGGCTCCTGAATACCATATTCCAATAAAATAAACTAGAGTTCCATGGAGAATATCTGATTCATATCTGGGAGAGGGAATTTGCAAGGTATTCCCAGGACATGTTATTGTATTGGAAAGCAAAGTAGTTGACTCAGGCAAGGAAGAGATTTGAGACTAATGGGGTCTTATTAAAAGGACACACTGAGCAATTTGAAGGGCTTCCCCTAACCAAATCTGGGGCAATTAGAGCATTGAATAAATAATAATTGCACTGTATTGAATCATATGTAGATAAAATCTGAGTTCATAATCACACTTAGAAAAACATTAACTTGGGGCGCCTGGGTGGCACAGCGGTTAAGCGTCTGCCTTCGGCTCAGGGCATGATCCCAGCGTTATGGGATTGAGCCCCACATCAGGCTCTTCCGCTATGAGCCTGCTTCTTCCTCTCCCACTCCCCCTGCTTGTGTTCCCTCTCTCTCTGGCTGTCTCTATCTCTGTCAAATAAATAAATAAAATCTTTAAAAAAAAAAAGAAAAACATTAACTGGTGACTTTTGATGTTTGGTGTTGATGGTGATGGTATTCAACTCATCTCTTTGAAACAATAAGAAAAAAGCCAGGATTTCTAACAGCTTTCTTATATGAACTGGATTTTGGAGTAACCTAATAATTAGAGAGGAATAGTTCTTTACAGAAGACTCTTTTGCAACAGAAATGATAGATTTTGAAAATCACCACTTTATCACCAATAATATAACTTAGGTAATGATCATTGATTGGTGAAAATACGATGAACATTATTTTTATGATGGAGGGAATGGGGGTGACATCTGAATCCACTAATAAATTTTAGCATCATGAATGCGGGCACCCTAACTCTATATACCTCATGAAGTGATGTGCTAGGCATTGGTTCCTAACCCTCTTGTGCTTGTGTGAAAATCACCTGGTGAACTTTTAAAAATGAGTCTTGGAACTCTCCTCTCAGATCCTCAGCTTCAGTTGTTCTGGGGTGGGGACTGAAGCCTAATTATAAGAGTTGTGCAGATGGTTTTAATGTGTAACTAAGGTTGAGAACCACCTCAATAAGGAGTATATAGCTCCACCCAAAAGGCTTTATGCCTGAAAAAATGAATGAATCAAATCAAACCTCAACAACAGTGGTTCACAAGTGCTAACATGCATCAGAGTTTCTGATTTAGCAGTGAAATTTGCATTTCACAAGTCCTCAGGTGCAGCTAATGCTTCTGGTACAGGGCAATGTTTGTTAAACTTTTGATGCTCATTGGGAACACTTGAGGAACTTTAAAAACACTGACGCTTGCTTGAGTCCCATGCCAAGATTCCAATTTAACTGACCTGAGTATGGATTTTAATCAGAATTTTAATCTTTACGTGATTCCAATACTCAGTGCAATCTGAGAATCACCACTCTAAATCTATCTACCAGTGTACAAGAAATATGAAGAAGAGCAAAACAAGTTAAAGAAGAACTAATCAGCCAAATTTAGAACATGAGACATTTTACAAGACAAATGCCTGAGATTCTCCAGCCAATCAAGGACACTGAAATAGTGGGAGAAGGAACTCCTATGGAATAAGGCTTAAAACAAGGAGATTCAATGTGTGGGCCTCATTTGGATTCTAATTCAACCAACAAACTTGAAAGCCATATTAGGGACAATCATAAAATATGGGTATATACTCATTATCAGGTGGTATTTAAAGAATTATTAATTTTACTAGGTTCGATGAGAGCATAGTGGTTATTTATATGTATTTTTTACAATGCAAGTGTGATTAACAGTGTTATATTAGTTTCAGGTGTACAATATTGTGATTTAACAATTCTATACCTTTCTCAGTGCTCAAGTGTACTCTTAATCCCCTTTATCTATTTCACCCATACCCCCACCCATCTTCCTGCCATACGTAGCAACCACCAGTTCAATCTCTGTATTTGAGTCTATTTTTTGTTTGTTTCTTTATCTTCGTTCATTTTTTTATTTCTAAAATTCCGCATATGAGTGAAATCATATGGTATTTGTTTTTCTCTTGTTTCACTTAGCATAATAATTTCTAGATCCATCCAAATTGTTCCAAATGGTAAGATTTCATTCTTGTTTATGGCTGAGTAATATAACATTGCGTGTGTGTGTGTGTGTGTGTGTGTGTGTAGGCATGGTGGTTATATGCTTTAAAAGTACTTACAAGTTAGAGATACATATTGAAACATTTATAGATGAAATGATATGGTGTCTGGGGATCTCTAAAATATTTCCACAAAAATGTATGTATGTGGATTCGTTATATAATTCTGTCTGCTTTTATGCACATTTGAAAACTTCCATGATAAAAAGTTAAGACAAAAGCAAGATAAAAAAGGAGCTATCAGACAGAAAAGAAAGCACCAGTAGAGATTCTTTATGATGATATACTTGGATACATTCAGAGGAGATTATATAGCAGAGCAAGAGTGCAAAGAAAACTAAGTGAATATAATGACAAAGTAATTATTAACCCTAGGGAGAGCAAAGTTTTGTACACAAAATAAAAAGTAATCATAATATACTATATGTCTCAGCTGTGAAAAACGTTTAGCCAGTCATAATAATAGTAAGACCAAATACAGATCTAACTAAAATTATAAGGGGACCAAACTGGACCAAGTTAAGGATGAGAAGAATCCACATAGAGAGCAGGAATCAGCAGCAATGAACATCATCTTCCATAGTAAGCAGTCTATTGATGGTGACCAGACTGAAAAATTGAGAAATAGAAATGTGAACATGGTAATTAGTCATAGATAAATCTAAGTTCCAAAAAATCATAAAATAAGATAGAACTCAATGATAATGCATTAATAAGCTGTCTCTAAAAAATAATGAGTCCTATAAGGTGGGTGGTGTCACGTTATTGAGAGGTTAATGAAATATTCTGTGCTATCCTGTGCACCTAGCTGGTAATTTGGAGATTAGAAAGCCAATTGCCAATTGTGTTACAGCCAAATTCACATGACTTCAGAGCCTACATCTCAGTGTTTGTTTTATTTTCCCACTGGAGGAGGAAAATAGGGGAGTACAGAAGGCTGTTGTACTCTTTAAACCTTAAGTATGAAATTAAAAAATTTAAAAACCTTTCATTTGACATTTAAATTTTTAAAACCTTACTTATGAAATTCAACAGAAAAATAAAAACCTTTAAATTTGCTTTTAAATTAAAAAAAAAAACCAAAAGCAAAGACTGGTAGGCTGAACAATGGATTAGTGCTGACAGGATAGAGGCAGAGAGATCAGTAGGGGGACATTGTGATCATGGGGGGAGAGAGCATGGAGGTCCAAGGTAGGCAGCCTGAAGTGGGGGTGGAGCGATGTGGATTTCTATGTTGTAGCAGACATCCAGAATGTGGACAGCAGCCCCATACAGGACATCTGACTCCTAGACCCATCCCTTCAGCAATGCTGAGCAAGTGTGGAGGGTACTAATATATAATTACTATTATGGAATACTTGGATACTTTTCATTGGAAGTTGATCTTGAAGATGTCACTACAAGAGATCTTAATTCACCTTCCCTGAGGATGTTGAAGCTGAGGCTGGGTGGGTCCCAGACAGAGTTATTTCAGATGGGTCTCCTGTACTTGCTGTTGACTTCTAAACTTACCATTTAACTGAAGGCTCAATGTTTTTCTATAATTTGGAAAAGCTAGATGGCAGACTGACTTTGGCTTTCCTTTCAATTCATCATCCATGTGTTTGACATAAGTCTTGAATACTATACACAGTGATTTTCCAAGACAAGAGTTTCTATTCCTGAGCCTGGCATCACATGTCACAGAAGCCAGACTGTGCTTGGAAACTTGTCAAAGGTAATTCCCATAATGGAAATGGCCTGGCCTGAGGTTCTGGCATTTCTTAAGTTCTGGGAGCTGCATGGCACATTGATTTGTTGCCATGGAGTTGCTGATGAGTTTTCAGGTTGAATATGCATGTTTTGTGAGGGCGATTGCCACTCGGGTTTCTCTGAGCAAATTTATGAGACAGTGGTTCTCATGCAACCCCTATAAGAAGCATTATACAGGGGTCAAACCAAACCAAACCTTCCTTCAGGTGGAGACCATTGACCAGGGAGACATATTCTCTTTATAGGGGTTACACCTGTCTGCATTAATGATTTGTGGGTCCAGGATTGTTTTCAATCAGGCAGTATTGCCATGAGTATCCCTTGGAATCAGCAGGACATGTCCATACCCCAAATGCCACAGTGTTTTGACTTCTCAGTTGTGTTTTCATTTTCCTTTCCTATCATTTCCAAGGTCCATGTACATTCAGCTTTCAAAAACACTCAGGATCCACTCAACAGGTGAGCCAGCATCCTGGCTGGAGTTCCTTCTTCCCTCCGACTTGCATATCAGCCCTCTGCAGCAGAGATATTCAGGTGGTATATTGAAATCATCTGTGGAATAAAACAACTCAAGTCAGCAAATGTTAAAGGAGGGCCCATGACATGTAGGTACTGCTCTGGACTCTAGGAATACAATGGAGACCTGGAAATGGCAGGGTCCCCGCCCTCAGGGAGTTTACTTTCTAATGATGAGACAGACACAAACAAGTATGTAGACAAAGATGGAATGAGGTCCAACGTTTGAGTCTCAGGCAGTCTTAGCTCAGGGGTCTGAAGGAGAGTAGCCTAGAAAGGAGACTTAAAAGGACCAGGTTTGGAGGGAGAGTTCCATCCTGAGATTGATTCATTCAAGCTAAAAAGGAGTTAGTATAATAAATGCCGAAGCATGGCACAAATTTGGAGTAAGATTCTGAGGAAGAGGAAAGATCGGAAGGATTTTGTAAATGAAAAATATGTAATGAGTATTTTAAAAAAGGATTTCAGAAGCTTTGTTGACAGGGTCCAACTGTTGATGGCATATGGAATAATGTTAGAAGGTGACACAGAGAAAGCAAAATTTCTTAATTCCTGGTTTACTGTCATGATTTTGTTAAAAAAGCAGAACCGACACAATGGAAAGGATAAATGCAACATGGTGAAGAGGCAGGGGACTCAGCCTCAGAACAAGACAAATTAGGGCCCAGAATACAAGCATCAGTAGGATCATAAATCCATTGTTATAGAACCATAATAATCTGTGATAAAACTTAGAGCAATGGAGAGTTTCCAGAATATGCCAATAGGCTTATATTATATCCACTTTTGAAGGGAGGATAAAAATAGATTTTAGAAGTTTCAGGTCAGAGAGTTCAATGATTTCTAGTGAAATTAAATAAATGGCTATGTTAACCTAGTAAATGTAATGGCAATTATTAGGAATCAACAGACTTTGCTTGAAGTTGAGGAATGCTCGATTATTAATGTTTCTTTTTCTAAATGCTCATCTTGGGCTGGCAGACCAGGGAATTCCAGCAAACTGCAAGTGTGGCCTATCATCTTGACAGTGGGATAACATATAGCATTACTCAGGATAACGAGAGATGTGCGTTGATAGACAGCATAGTCCATGGCAACTGCCTTTTTTTTTTTTTAACTCAAATTTCTGGTCAAGGCATTGAGCCATGCAAAGGTGAGCACTCTTCATTCCTCTTGCTCTAAGCAACAGGCTGACTGTTGGTTGCTGAAATAGGGAAGACCAATGGAGACCAGGTTGTAGTTGGGGGAAAGATTGAAAAAAACCCAAGCACAAAATCTGCCCCCAGAAGCCCTCAAGTTTCAATTCAAGAATGAGAAATCACGAGGAGCCATAAATTAAGCAGGAACTCAAAGCCATAAAGGAGAGCTAGTACTGAAGCTGCAGAGCCCTAAAGGACTGAACTGACACCTCAGGGCAGGTGCCTTAATGTAAAGATGGACAGTAAGGCTCAAGGCCTCATGAAAGCTGAAACTAGGTTCTAGGCAAAAGTGTATATGGAAAGGGACTGTCTAGTCTAGGGTTGTAATATGGAAAGAGCCACCCATGATAGGATATGGTAGAAAAGGTCACCTTTGAGAAAATGAAACCCAAGCCTCTGTCACACAAAGGTGTAGGGCTCCAATTCACACTGTCTATGCTATGGTGTTTTAAAAAGAAACAAGAATTGTAGAATTTGGTCTCATGACACTACTGGGCTCTGGCAGAAGCAAATCCTTTGTCCCCCATAGGAACATTTTTACATCACAGGGCACATCCTGGATTCCTATAAAAGATAACTCTTGTTGAATATGAGCTCACAGACAAAAAATCAAAGTAAATGAGGAAAACTAATGTCATGAAAGAGTCAGTATTATGAAAGAAATAGTAGTTATACTCCTGAGGAACTAGAAGCAAAGAGCAAGTGTTTGTAATGTTTAGTGAGACAAAGGAAAGGAGAGAGCCTTTAAGAATGGGAAGACTGCTTATGAAAATGAACAGGCAACTAAGGGAAATGATCAAATAATAATTCTAAAAATTAAATATGTGGTTATTAAAATTAAAGAAAACAATACTGTCAATAGATTAACAATACAGTAGTCTAAGTGTAACAGAAGAGAGAACTAGTGAATAGGAGAGAGAGAATATAATTTATCAGAATTCTATATAGAAAGAAAATGAGAAAGATAATCTGAAAGACAGAAAGAGAAACTCAGGAGCAGATCTAATAAAAAATTCTTGAAGCAATAATTAGCGAGCATGAGAAAGTGACAGCATTTGAGGAAGACAGCCACAAGTCTTAATACTGAAGGTTAAGTCTTTTTTTTTTTTTTTGCCCCACTACTTCAGATTTTATTTATATTCAAGTTAGTTAACATGTAGTGTATTCTTAGTTTCAGGGGTAGAAATTAGTGATTCATCAGTTGCATGTAACACCCAGTGCTCATTATATCAAGTGCCCTCCTCAATGCCCATCACCTGATTATCCCCTCCCCCCCCACCTCCCCTCCAGCAACCCTCAGTTTGTTCCCTATAGTTAAGAGTCTCTTATGGTTTGCCTCCCTCTCTGTTTTTATCTTATTTTTTCCTTCCCTTCCCCCATGTTCACCTGTTTTATTTCTTAAATTATACATAGGAATAAAATTATATGGCATTTGTCTTTCTCTAGATGACTTATTTTGCTTAGCATAATACCCTCTAGTTCCATCCACATCGTTGCAAATGGCAAAATTTCATTCTTTCTGATGGCTGAGTAATATTCCTATATATATATATATAGGCTATATATATCCATTCATCAGTCAATGGTACATCCGGGCTCCTTGCATATTTTGGCCATTGTGTGTATTGTTGCTATAAACATTGAGGTGCATGTACCCCTTCGAATCATTGTGTTTGTATCCTTTGGATAAATACCTCATAGTGCAATTGCTGGGTTGTAGTGTAACTCTATTTTTAACTTTTTGAGGTACTTCCATATTGTTTTCCACACCAGCTACACCGGTTTGCATTCCCACCAACAGTGTAAGAGGATTTCCCTTTCTCTGCATCCTCACCAACATCTGCTGTTTCCTGAGTTGTTAGTTTCAGCCATTCTTACTGGTGTGAAGTGATATCTCATTATGGTTTTGATTTGTATTTCTCTGATTCCAAGTGATGTGGAGCGTTTTTTTCATGTGTCTGTTAGTATTTGTATGTCTTCTTTGGAGAAATGTCTGTTCATGTTTTCTGCCCATCTCGACTGGATTTTTGTTTTGTTTTGTTTTTTGGGTGTTGAGTGTGGTAAATTCTTCATAGACTTTGGATACTAGCTCTTTATTTCATATGTCATTTGCAAATATCTTCTCCCATTCCATAGGTTGCCTTTCAGTTTTATTGATTGTTTCCTTTGCTCTGCAAAAGCTTTTTATCTTGATGAAGTCCAATAGTTCATTTTTGCTTTTGGTTCCCTTGCCTCTGGAGATGTGTCTAGTAAGAAGTTTCCGTAGCTGAGGTCAAAGAGGTTGCTGTCTGTGTTCTCCTCTATGATTTTGATGGATTCCTGTCTCACATTTAGGTCTTT
Organism: Ursus arctos; assembly: GCF_023065955.2. NCBI lineage: Eukaryota > Metazoa > Chordata > Mammalia > Carnivora > Ursidae > Ursus > Ursus arctos. The sequence goes on along the minus strand of NW_026622763.1, from coordinate 3,470,542 downwards.
TGTTCATTTTGAGTTTATTTTTTGTGTATGATGTAAGAAAGGTGATCCAGTTTCATTCTTCTGCATGTTGCTGTCCAGTTTTCCCAACAATATTTGTTGAAAGATTGTCTTTTTCCCATTGGTTATTATTTCATGCTTTGTCAAAGATTAGCGGACCATAGAGTTGAGGGTCCATTTCTGGGCTCTGTATTCTGTTCTGTTGATCTACATGTCTGTCTTTGTGCCAGTATCATACTGTCTTGATGATTACAGCTTTGTTATACAGATGGAAGTTCAGAATTGTGATGCCTTCAGCTTTGGTTTTCTTTTTCAACATTACTTTGGCTATTTGGGGTCTTTTCTGGTTCCATACAAATTTTATTTTATTTTATTATTTTTTTAATAATAATATTTTTTATTATATTATGTTAGTCACCATACAGTACATCCCTGGTTTTTTTATGTAAATTTCGATGATTCATTAGTTGTGTATAACACCCAGAGCACATGCAATACGTGCCCTACTCATCATACAAATTTTAGAATTTTTGTTCCAGCTGTGTGAAAAATGCTGGTGTTATTTTGATAGGGGTTGCATCAAATGTGTAGATTGGCATGAGTGGATAGACATTTTAACAATATTTTTCCTTCCAATCCAAGAGCATGGGATGTTTTTCCATTTCTTTTGTCTTCCTCAATGTCTTTTATAAGTGTTCTATAGTTTTCACAGTACAGATCTTCCACTTCTTTGGTTAGGTTTATTCCTAGGTATCTTATGATTTTTGGTGCAATTGTAAATGGGATCATTTCCTTGATTTCTCTTTCTGCTGCTTCATTATTGGTGTATAGAAATGCAATAGACTCCTGTGCATTGATTTTATGTCCTGAGACTCTTCTGAATTTCTGTATCAGTTCTAGCATTTTTATTTTGGTGGAAACTTCCAGGTTTTCTACAGAGTATCATGTCATCTGCGAAGAGTGAAAGTTTGACTGAGGAAGCACATTAAGTCTTAAGCAGGAAAAAAAAAGAAACTTTTTTAGTAATGTCAGGGTAAAACTGTGGAACAGGAAATTAAAAAATGAAAATCCTAAAAACTACCAAAAGGAAAGACATTCAAGAGAAAGAAAAATTATTTTCAGATTGGCAACCACTTCTTACCAGATACACAAGTCTCCAGAACACACTGGAATAATATATATAAGATGCAGAGGTATGAAAAGTGGTCAAACAAATAGTAATGCTATACTCAACAAACTATCATGCAAAAATAAGGGAAAGATAATGGTCAAGCCTACAGAGACTATGACAATTTATTCCTCATATATCTTTTCTGAAAGAACTAACTGAGGATGTACTTCAGCATGAAGATTGTTAAACTTAGAAGGCATTATTTAGATAAAAAAAAAGCAACATACAGTGTCCAGAATAATTATGTATGTAAAGCTAAATTAGATTGACAGTAATTAATAATAATAGTGATTCCCCCCCATGAATTTAAAAGTAAGATGTATAAAATACTAGACAGAAAAAATATGGATGATGAAAGTGACACATTTAGAGGAAAATGAAAGCAAACTGATTTTGTTTTCAGGAGGGAGAAAGCAAAGTAGAATTACTCTAGTATTTGTGAGAAAAGTATGTTAAACATGCATCTTAAAATTTTAAGGTACTGTTAATGGTAGTAAAACCTGTCAATAAAGGGTAGTACTCCTTAAGTCAGGATTAAACTGAAAGGAAACTGATGTAGTCATGTTTATAACAGAAAAAAAATGGAGTGCAAATCTGAAAATATTAAAGATGAAGACATACGATGACAAAAGGAACAATCCACTAAGCAGTTATAACAATCTTGAACTTATGCAGCTAACAAAATATATAAATATATGAAGACCCATTTCACAGACTTATGAGGAAAAATACTGAATACTGATGTAACCAACAGATATATATTAAAGTAAAACCATTTATTGATAGTTTATTTATAGAGGAGGAGAGGGGTTCCCAAATCACATGGCAAATAGCTGAAGTAAGATCTGAAAGCCATGTAGTATAGTTCCGAGGTCATGTTTTTAACTACCACCTTCTGCCTCCCTAAATGTTAACCATAGATCTGGAAGATAGACTAAGCCATTTGTCATCTATTATGCCAAGGAAGGAAGGGATATTAATTTATTTAACAGATATTCATGGGGGTTTTTTGTGCCAAATGATGCACTAGGCACTGGGGATACAGCAGTGGAAAAAAACAACAAAATGGAATCTCTGCTCTCGTGTTGCTTTGATTAGTGTGTATGTAGTGCATACAATAAATGTATGATATATTGAGTGTTATTAATTGCAGTGAAAAAGGAATGCAGGGTAAGGTGCAGAGCAGTGACAGATGGTGGGGTGCAGTTTTATGGAGGTGTCCCTCTGTGATCAGATATGAGAAGGACGGGAGAGAGGGAGTCCTGGGGAGATCTCAAGGATGAGTACGGCAAACAGAGGGAGCAGTCAGAATGAAGTGGGAAGTGGGAACCAGAGGGAAGGATCCTGGCTATACTGGATGACAGTGAGGAGGCCAGTGTGACTGAGTCTCCACAAGGGAGGGCAGTGGTATAAGAAGAGGTCAAGAGGCAGCCGTGACATACATATATATAAAAAAAGTCAGTGTTGATAATGGAAAACAACCAGATCCTCTTTCCAAGGATCTCCCAAGAGGAAGATGACATGCAGTATCCCCAAGCCCATTGTACAATAGACCCCTTTTTGCCTTCAGAACATACTCTGGGGCATGTTGCACTTGGGGCTCTGCCTGTGAGTGACTTCTGTTGGGCCCCTTCTACACACTGTTGGACTATGGGGACAGGTGACAACACTCCCTCTTCCTGCCGCCTTATCAATAGTATCTCATTTAAGCATCTCAATGTCTAGAATTGTGCCATTAGATGTACATATTTTGGGGTCAAGTCTTTACACTTCTTGTAATAAAATGTAAAACACCCTGGGAAATAACACATATAACAATGACCGATCATTCATAATTTCTCTTTGAGCAAAGAACATGACTGTCACTGGCAGCCAGACCTGCAGAGAACCAGCATTAGGAATTTACCTTTGGTAAATAATGCAGCCCAGACACAGCAGCCCTGCAGGCAGGGAGCTCACCTTTCTTTGCCCTCCAGTCTCCTATGGGGCCTCCCATCCATGAGCCAAACTGGAAGCCAAATCATGGTTCTCTATGGGTCACCTTCCAGGGTACAGATCAGAGTAGAGGATGGTGGAGGGTAGTTCTGGTGGAGTAAATGGAAGAAACCAAGCACAATTAGTGAATCCTTGTGAGTAAATCCTATTATTCCTAATAGACTCAAAGATCCTCATCAGTTAGCCCATTGATTCAGAAGATTTAATAGAGACTAAATGATGGTGGCCTGCAAGAGACAGAGGGGTCATGTTTCCTTCCTACAAAAGTGGGAACTGGTGAGTGGTCCAGTGGGTGGGCATCTCTGCTCTGCTGAGTCATCCAGAGACCCAGGTGTTTTCTGCCTTGTTGCTCACCATTCCTTCTGGGCCTAGGGCCTATCTTCATTGCCAAGGTCTAAGCTGCCCTCCTTATCACCATATCCCCATTCCTGCCCAAGAGAAGGGGAAGAGGGAGTAAAAGGCGAACAACTTCCTTTTAAGGGAATGCTCTGGAGGTTGCACCTCCATGCTTCTTGCATACCCCCAGGGCCACATGATGCCACATAGGTAATGGGGTCATACTTAGCTTAAAATGCAGGCAGAACTGCAGTTTATACCTGGTAGGTATTGGAAGGTTCTATTCCTGAAAGAATCAGAGAAAGGATGGATATCTGGGGATAATTTGCCATCTCTTAATTTCCTTCTGTGGTTTCCCACATTGCACCTGGCTCGCAGGTAAATGTACCTGGAATGGAAAGGAGCAGGAAGAAGGCACTGAGCCTGGCACAGGACCCCTCTGGGCTCAAATCCAAGCTCTGCTAACCAATGGCAGAGCTAGTGTCCTTAAGGGAGTTACTTAGTACATGGCAGAAAGCAGTCAAACTCCCTGGTGCAGAAAGTGTGATGATTCAGAGGCTGGCAGAGAGAGCACTGGCCCAGGGGTGGTCAGGTCTGTATCTGATCCCAGCTGTGTTGTTTTTAGGTGTGTGGCCTCAGGCAAGTCAGCAGTGCATGTGAATTAATAATTCATGCCTTCCCATCTGCACCAGGTCTGGCATACTCCAGGCTGGTGGTAAATGTCTGTTGCTGGAAGCTGATGTTAACCCAGAGCATGCTTGAACAATATGGTGGCCTGTTGTGTGACAAAAAGCATTTGCCAGGCACAATTAAGCAGGATGAAGACTGCAGAAGGGGCAACTAACCTAATTAACAAAACACTGTTTGTCTAAGGGCTTTATGGAAATTAATTGTTGTTAATGCTGAGCTAATTGAAAAGAGGTCTTATCAATTCATTAAAACAGGGCCTTCAGGACCTGTACCTAGAAACACTCTCTTGTAGTCAGTTGCAGTAACTGTGATCTTTACATGGCTAGTACTTGATTTCCCTTTTTGGTTTAAATGCAGTAGCTCCATTTCAGGCTTGCACCCCAGCCAACACCTCACTTGTTAGTCTGAGTACAGGAGTCCTGACTGTGATAGAGGAAGATTCTGGAAAGGACCACTGTGACTCTGAGTTGTACAGAACTTCCCTTAGTGTCAAAATTGCATGGCACTGCCCTGTGCTTTTGTCACTGCTGTGGTAAACTGCCTTAGGTTTAGAACTTCCTTCCCCTCATTCCTCCCCAGTCCTGTGTCTTTTTATTTTTATTATTATTTTTTTATTTTTAAATTTTTTTATTTTTTAAGATTTTTATTTTTTATTTATTCATTGGAGAGAGAGGGATAGAGATAGAGATAGAGAAAGCATGAGCAGGGGGAGCGGCAGGCAGAGAGAGAGGGAGAAGCAGACTCCCCGCTGAATTGGGAGCCCGACGGAGGGCTCGATCCCAGGATCTGGAGATCATGACCTGAGCCAAAAGCAGATGCTTAACCATCTAAGCTACCAAGGCGCCTCTCCAGTCCTGTGTCTTATGGAATCAGTTTACATTATGTAGGCTAAATTATATTTAACATTATACATAATTTAAAGTATCCCTTACCTTTCAAATGCCTTGATGCTCTGCTCTTCAGAAGTACACACACTGGATGGATAATTCTGGTTGATTCTCATCCAACGCTGAGTGAAGGAGCAGGCAGCTTACTTGGTTCTTTTATTTGAATACTAAAGTGTGTGTCTGGAAGTCTCATTTTGTTTGCAGTACCCATGGCTGTACCTACTTGTCATTGGCCCTCACTGTCCCTGACAGCTCCTTAGAGTTAGCGTCTCTGGGCCAGGTGTGGGCCCTGTACTTTGCAAGGGCTGTTTCTATGTGCTGAATGAATGAATCAGCACACTGAAGCATGGTGTTCCAGCCCTATCGAGGCTCCTGTCTTCAGTGCCAGAGTGACAGGGAGGAAATCTAGGCACAGCTAGCTCTGGCTCTGCCCTGGAGGAATCATTTCTTCTGAGTGTCCTGGTTCTGAAAGCCATTGTACAAATGAATCTTGACTGTCTCTGAATAATAGGAAGACAGTCTTGGCTCAGAGCTGGAGATGAGCTGCTCAGTCCTCCTTTTCTGAGTGGCTCATGGGGGTGCTGGAGAAGGTGTGGAGGCCTGGGACTTGAATCCACTCCTAATTACCAGTTTTGAGTTTCTTGCACCACAGCACATTCTTCCCTTTCCTCTGGAGGAAACATGCCTTGAAATATCAATGTAAGAGCAACTTTTCCATACTAGTACTGTGGGGCACAGCATACATCTACAAATGAAACCACTCCCTTCTGCTGATCCTTTGGTTCCATTTTTTCTTGGGCATGGATGGTCTCCCTCCTTGCCCACAAAGGGGCAGGAATGTGACAAGTAGCATGTGTCATCTGGCTAAACTGTGCCAGCTTCCCTGTGGGTTTGTCATCATGGTTTTCTCTTTCCAGAGGAGGAAGATGACACTCAGAGAGCACCCAAATCTGACCCTTCCTAGCTAGAGGGAACATGTAGTGTCGTGTTTGAGGAAGCCTGAGAGGGGGACTCAGCCCAGGATTTTGGAGCCTTTCAGGTTGTGTTCCAAACGCTAGCAGCCTTACTAAGCAGGAAGTGAGAGAAAGAAGTGCCACAGTGGGGAAACCCATGTGTTCAGCAGGGAGAGTCAGCTGAGGTTGGCACAGGAGGGCCCTGCCTTTCCAGGCCTCAGATTTGGGGGACATGGAGGGTGGAAAGGGGATGGAGAGGCTCTTCCAGTGAGACTTTTCCTTTGGTTCTAGAAGGAGCACCCTCCCCAGAGGTATCAGCTTAAATATCATCTTGGGAAATAAGAATCTTGATTTGGGCATAATGTCACTCTGAACCATGTCAGTGTTCTGGAATTAAGGAAAAACAGGGAAAGGATTCTCTGTTAATTGTCCGTGTCTGCTCCCAGGGATCCCAGGTTGGCTCAGGCTTCTTGTTCCAGGTGGTCTATGCACTGATCCAGGGGACCCTGGAGGAGCCCAGGTCTGAGGCCACTGGTAAGATCAGGTGGACATGTGTCCTTTGGACTTGCAGGTAGAGATGCTGAGAAGCAGTTGGATCTGGGGGTCTAAACTCCAAGAGAAGCCCCTGAGCCAGATATCCAGCTCTAGCTTGTGTCTACCTATTTGCCATCTCTCTGTGTCTTCCTCTTGCCTTTCTGTCTGGTGGGCATGATTTGCTGGCTCAGACTACAGGTCTGTGTTGGCATCCTCACTCTGTGGGCACTGCAGACCTTGAACAATAAGATTTATTAAAGGAAGGATGTAATTTATCTGTATGGACAGATATCTGATATGGACAGATGGGGGAAAGTCTATTAGGGAACTAGCTCATCCTGCCTGGATTCCTAGGCACTAGGTAGACAGAGCCTATAATGCTGGCAGTCCTTCCTGTCTGGCACATTGTTGCCCAGAAAATCATAACCGGGCTGTTAGCACAGTTTTCCCAGAGCCAGCAGACATGGGCTGCCTTAGAAATACCTCTTGGCATGGCAAAACTTACACCAGGACCTTTGGTGTTTGTATCCTGAGAAGCCTAAGACCAAGTTTAACCTGTATTAAAATCCAAAATAACAATTATTCAGTGGCAGCTCCAGAAGTGCTCCACCCACATCCCACTACCCAGGAGTGCCAAAGGGAAAAGCCGGTCCTGAAGTGGCCACCTGCAGTTCCCATCTCTGCCACAAGGTAGTGCCAAGAGAGACCTCAGGAAAATGGAGTTGGGGAAGAGAGCAAACTCAGGAAACTGGGCTCCCCAGGACCAGTCTAGTCAGCAACAGAGATGACCTTTTTGGGGGCTGTGGCTAGAGACTCTTTGGCCAGCCAGCAGCCTTCATCCATGGGGGCTTTGACCAGACAGAATGGGAGCAGCCATTTTTCTGAATGTTGGCCAGAGACCAGGTCATTGATATTCTCTGAGAGACAATTGATTCTCCTACTCCCATTTCATAGATAGGGAGACTGAAGATGACACAAGTAGCTTGCACAAGTAACCTAATTATTAAATGGTACAAACAGGATCCAACCCAAGGTATCTACATGGCCAAGCGCCTTCCAATCACCAAAGCTGCCTTGGTGCTTCTCAGACATCAGAACACAAGGGTGCTAGCTGCTGGCTTTGTATGGGGCTGGCTGCCTGCTACAATGTTGTGAGTCCAGAAGATGTGCTTTTTTTAGGGGCACCCCAAACACCAGGCTTCATGTGACCATGCAGAACTTCCTTGGGAGAGTGAAGCTCAGTGTGTAGACTCTAATCAGGTTTGTTGGGACTGCCTTGGAGAGCCTGTATCAGAGGAGAGTATTAAGGAGACATGTCTTATTGTTGGGACTGCCTTGGAGAGCCTGTATCAGAGGAGAGTATTAAGGAGACATGTCTTAGCTACATCCAACTGTAAGGTATTTCTGAGGAGTCAACAGAGGCATGGGCAGCACTAAGCAGGGACAACATGGATATGGTTATGTATTGATGCTCTTTCCCAAGGTGTAAAGAATGGTAGAAGATTATCTAGGCTTAGGCAGGGAGCAAAAGGGTGGGTGCCTACAAAGGGAACATTATAAAGAAAGATTTGGAGAAGCAACATCACTGTGTTGGTATTGCTGGGATGTGATGTCAAGTAGGTGAAGAGACATGAAATAAGGGGCTGGACAGAGTACACTGTTCAGGGAGAAGCTTCATCCCATGCTAAGAGGTCATGCCTCAGCTTCTCAGGAATGTCAAGTTATTGGGGAGCTTTTAACTGCAGGTGGTATCATACTTGGATTTATATTTTAAATAGAGTACTCCATTAATCTCAAATCCCAAATCCTCCCTGAAAATGCCAGCCCATGCTGATACCTCCCTTCCTGACTACTTATTTATCTATGCCAGGCATATAGGAATATATAAGAATTGTTTGTCCCTATGCTTTTCTGCAGAAACGTGGTAGGCTTCTGGAAAAGAAGGAGTCAAATGTTGTTTGTACTTCTCTTGGTCTCTTAATTCAGTAGGCATTTAATAGTTGACTCAAATAGATATTGGGTGCTGTTTAAATCCACCATAACAAAGCATATTTTTTCTGAAAACCAATTCCTTAGGGTGCAAAGCCCTGAAATATAGCAGAGGAGAAACAAGTAGCTTAATTGGCACAGCTCCCAATCTGAGCACTGCCTTTGTAATTAAATGTAAATTATGATTCATTCCGAGGACAATCAATTGCACTACTTTCATAAACTTTTAATTTCATTATGGAAAGTCAAGATTTCTCTAATAAGTTTTCCATTAACTCAGAACTTGATTTGTTACTGGAGTCTTCCCAAACCCACATAACCCACTTTGTGTCCCTTTTGCTCAAAAGGAATGTGAGCAAAAAAAGTTGGAATAATGTCTGTCTATGCTCATGCTGTCCTTGAGGCAGGGCACTCCCATATGGACCCACAGAATATGCAGGTTTTCTTCTGTTCCTGCTCCTCCTCCTTTCAGAGCTTGTGTAGAAAGATAATCTTCAGGTCTTGGAGCCTCAGCTTCCTCATCTACTATATGAATGAAGGAAGTATCTTATTTTATAAGATAATGGATATGAAGGTAAATGCCTTCTGGGCCTCACAAACAGATGTTCAGTAGACATTAGTGTCCTTCCCCTAACTTCTAGCTGGACCCTTCTATTCCAATTGGGACATTTTGTGTTTTATGACCACGAACCCAGAACTTAAAGATCCTGAGTCCTATGGAGCGGTAAGTGTGGGAATCACACACCATCTCTGAGTGACAGTTTGTCCACCACAGAACATGCCATACATTCTTCCACTGACCTCAGAGTCTATTTCTGGGAATTTGTTCCCCAGCTTATTGTGATATCTAAACATTTACTTTGGGTGAATTTCCTTGGTGTGTGTGCCTGTGTGTGCGTGAGCACGTGCGTGCATATTTTGTGCATATTGACACCTGCCTCTGGAAAAAGTCTAGGGTCCACACCAATGCACATTAGAGCCAGAATTGTCTCTTGTGGTGTCACTGGAAGTGGTTAGCTTATTGCCTGTCATATGTCCAAACTGGACTCACTCTCTTCCACATCTGGAGATGCTGCCCACACTTCATTTGTCCAAGACCCTGTCTGTTGGACCATACCACATTAACTATCTCTGGTCTGTAGAGCCATGAAACCCACATGCCCCTTGGCCAGAATGGAGAGTGGAAGACTTGGACCCCTTTGCCAAGTAATGGTGATATGAAGGGGAAGTCCCCTAGAAAGTCTGGGCTTGACTATAGCAGAACCCATCACTCCATGTCACATTAATTAAGATGGACTAATCTCCTCTGCTTCAGGCTCTTTGCTTCAGTGACTTCAAGCCCAGACATTTCTAACCCTCTTTGAGACTCCCCAAGAATCTCTAACGTATGCTGTTTGGGGCTCAAGTATGCAGAATGGTAGACCAGATGCCCTTTCATGGCTGAGACCTGGCTAACTACAGCTCTGCTTATTCATTGGGGTCCAAGAATGGGAATGCTCCCAGAAGTTTTACTTGCTAAAAAATGAGCCATTATTGATGGCTACATCAACCTTCCAAACATTAGTCACCGAGAGGGGTCTTTAATTTTTTTTTTACCAGTCATATTCTATTGGGTGTTAATTATCAATTAGAATATGAAAGGATTCAGTGGTGCTAGGCAAAGATGGGCGTAGTCGGAAATACAGAGTGTACCCTCCACATTGGACCCCCTTCTGTGGCACTTGCACAGCTGCTCATGTTGAGTTCCTTGTAAGAAAGGCAGTAGTTGAAAGGTACGTAAGCTGCCAGCACCATAGAAACCCCAGTGATGGCTCCATTTCTTCACATTGACATACATGCTATGATACTGGGAGAAACCTCTATCCTCCAGGCAAACTTGGGACCCCTTCTTTGAGCTTCCCACATTTACCCATGACCCAGGGGCGACTGGAAAGCACTCAGCTAGAAGAATATCCACTTTCCTCGGGGTGCCTGGGTGGCTCAGTCATTAGGCGTCTGCCTATGGCTCAGGGCGTGATCCCTCTGGGATCGAGCCCCGCATCAGGCTCCTCCGCTGGGAGCCTGCTTCTTTCTCTCTCACTTCCCCTGCTTGTGTTCCCTCTCTTGCTGGCTGTCTCTCTCTCTGTCAAATAAATAAATAAAAATCTTTAAAAAAGAATAAGAATAAGAATAAGAATATCCACTTTCCTGACTCTCCAGACCAGGACCAGAGAGAAGACTGACTTCTCCTTCCTCTCAGGCCTTTGTATTTTTAGTTTTAAAAAATAAATATGTATTTTATATATTTTTTCTCCTAGCCTATACCCTCAGGCATTGAATAAGGTACCTAATCAAGACTTGCATTTTCCTTCCCTGTACCCTATAAGGTAGGGACCGGAAGCTCAGATGCTTTCAAAGTTGACCAAGCAAATAACATACATATGTAAATGAGGCAGATAGTAGTGAGGCCCATTTCCAACAAGAGTGTGCTTATCTTACCTACAAGGTACTCATATATTAAAAATCACTGTGTCAGAGTGTCTGGGTGGCTCTGTTGGTTGAATATCTGACTCTTGATTTCAGCTCATGTCTTGATCTCAGGGTCATGAGTTCAAGCCCCACGTTGGGCTCCATGATGAGCATGGAGCCTACTTTTAAAAAAATTACTGCATCAGCTAAATACCTCTGTGCACTGGATTCAAATAGCCATTGCTAAGCAACCTGTTTATCCCTCTAATAAAAAAACACTTGAATACCACAGGTTGGATCTTCCTTTTCTGTAAATTTCCTTTTGGGAATCTCATCTCTTCCCATACTATATATAGCAGTCAAATCAGAATACAACAAGGTTTAAGGTCCATGTCTGCCAATGGGATTGAGGGTAGAGTTGCCATTTCATTTTATTACACATCCTGTTTTCCCTTCAACAAGGTACCATAATACTCTTCTTATCTTTATTTCAGCTCTTGAAAATGTAATCTTCTTGCTCTGCTTTTTCACTAGCCAGCCACAGCTCATTCTTTTGCAAACAGGAGCCTGTCCCCAACTTCTGCCAAAACTGTTTTTTAGAGGATGTTAGTGAGTTCCCCATTATCAAACCCATTGTCCTCCTGCAATAGCTGATGGTCACCTCGCCTTTGGATAATTCTCTCCTGTCTGCACACCAGGACCCACATACTTTCCAGTTTCCTTGGCTCCTCTGACCACTCCTTTGCCATCTCTGTCCCTGAATGTTCTTCCCCTTCCTGTTCTCTCTCGTGGACTTATCTTTAGTTTGGGCAAGAAAGCCTGAGAGAAGCAAATCAGTGATCCCTGACCAATGTCAGTGGGCCCAGGTAGAGGAATTATTGAAGACTTTTCTGGACATAAAAGTTGGATAGCAAATTCGAAATTTATTTTGAGAATGACTATTACACCAGACTCCATGTCTCCACCCAGGAGATATTTGTTTAAAGCCGATAAAATGGATGAAGTGCTTTCCCAGGTATTGGGCTTGACACCATCATGCCATGCTCTTCAAAAGCAAAGGTAAAAAAAAAAAAAAAGACAGTCATTCGGTGCCTTCTCATTGCTCACAAACTGACAAACTGGAGGGAAACAAGCAATGTGATAAGCACCTGTTGGTAGCCGATGCAGGGTGCTGTGGTATGGTTTCCTTTAAGAACCTGATAGGCTTTGGGAATGGAGCTGCAAGAACGGAGGAGACATGCCAATTACATGTTCCTGTTAGGCCAATATAGATGTGGTGCCTTTGGGGATGGTGATAGTGGAACATGTTAACAATGTTTCCTCCTTAATAAGTAAATACACAGGGATGAACCAAATAGGAATAGGAATAGTGAGAGCAGTAAAGGCCAGCAAGGTGGTTCAGGGCCTTTCTGTGGGGTCTCTAAACACAGTAGAGAACTTACATGGAAGTAGGATGAGGGATTTTTCCAGACTACTCTGCCCTTTGTCTGCCAAAGTCTCTTTTATCTATACTTCTGTATCTCCTGATTTGAGTTTAACATTGGATTCTTGACTTTGATATAGAGACCTTGATGCTAACCAACACCAACTTTCCTACACCTGCCCAGGTCTTGACTTTGTTATCTGCATCAGGATATCCCTATCCCTATGGAAAACATACTGAAGTCTATTCTTCACCAGGAGCCATGCTTGATGCTGAATATGTAGAAAAAAAGACAATTGACAGGGCCCTTGCTTCCAGGGAGCGTACTCTTTAGTGGCAGATATTTATAGCAAGTGAACATAAGGTAGGCATTTTTTAAAAAGCATGTGAATATTTCAGGAATTCAGACAAGTGAGTATGTGTTGGGTCATTCCCAGAAGACTTCATGGATGAACATAACATTGGCTGACTCATAAAAACCTGGGGAGAATCTGTGTGGCTTGGCCGGAAGGATCAGGCACTCTGAGAAGAGGAAATATCTACTCATGGCTTGGAAGGAAAAGCACATTTGGAGTTAGGAGAGTAGACTCATCTGTATGATGGAAGAGTTACCCACCAGCCCAAGCAGAAAGCTTGATATCTCAATAGCATTTTATTTTTATTTTTTAATGTTTTTTTATTATATTACGTTAGTCACCGTACAGTACATCCCTGGTTTCTGATGTAAAATTCGATAATTCATTAGTTGCGTATAACACCCAGTGCACCATGCAATACGTGCCCTCCTTACTACCCATGACCAGCCTATCCCATTCCACCCCCCCCCCTGAAGCCCTCAGTTTGTTTCTCATAGTCCATAGTCTTTCATGCTTCATTCCCCCTTCTGATTATCCCCCCTTCTTTATCCCTTTCTTCCCCTACCAATCTTCCTAGTTCTTATGTTCCATAGATGAGAGAAATCATATGATAATTGTCTCTCTCTGCTTGACTTATTTCACTTAGCATTATCTCCTCCAGTGCCGTCCATGTTGCACCAAATGTTGAGAACTCATTCTTTCTGATAGATGAGTAATATTCCATTGTATATATGGATGACAACTTCTTAATCCAGTCATTTGTTGAAGGGCATCTCGTTTCCTTCCATGATTTGGCTATTGTGGACAATGCTGCTATGAACATTGGGGTGCATATGGCCCTTCTCTTCACTACATCTGTATCTTTGGGGTAAATACCCAGTAGTGCAATGGCTGGGTCATAGGGTAGCTCAATTTTTAACTTTTTAAGGGACCTCCACACTGTTTTCCAAAGTGGCTGTACCAACTTGCATTCCCACCAACAATGTAGGAGGGATCCCCTTTCTCCACATCCTCTCCAGCAATTGTTGTTTCTTGCCTTGTCCATTTTTGCCATTCTAACTGGCGTAAGGTGGTATCTTAGTGTGGTTTTGATTTGAATTTCCCTGATGGCTAATGATTTTGAACATTTTTTCATGTGTCTGTTAGCCATCTGTATGTCTTCATTGGAAAAGTCTCTGGTCATATCTTCTGCCCATTTTATGATTTGTTTATTTGTTTCTCACATATTGAATTTGAGAAGGTCTTTGTAGATCTTGGATACCAGTCTTTTATCTGTAGCATCATTTGCAAATATATTCTCCCATTCCGTGGGCTGCCTCTTAGTTTTTCTGACTGTTTCCTTGGCTGTGCAGAAACTTTTGATCTTGATGAAGTCCCAGAAGTTCATTTTATCTTTTGTTTCTCTTGCCTTTGGAGATGTGTCATGAAAAAGTTGCTTTGGCCGATGTCGTAGACGTTGCTGCCTATGCTCTCCTCAAGGATTTTGATGGATTCTTGTCTCACATCGAGGTCTTTCATCCATTTGGAGTTTATCTTTGTGTATGGTGTGAGAGAGTGGTCAAGTTTCATTCTTTTGCATGTAGCTGTCCAATTTTCCCAGCACCGTTTATTGAAGAGACTGTCTTTTTTCCACCGGATGTTTTTTCCTGCTTTCTCAAACATTATTTGCCCAAAGATCTGAGGGTCCATTTCTGGGTTGTCTATTCTGTTCCATTGGTCTATGTGTCTGTTTTTGTTCCAGTACCATGCTGTCTTTGTGATCACAGCTTTGTAGTACAGCTTGAAATCCGGCATTGTGATGCCCCCAGCTTTGTTTTTCCTTTTCAACAGTTCCTTGGCAATGTGGGGCCTTTTCTGGTTCCATACAAATTTAAGGACTATTTGTTCCAGTTCCTTGAAAAATGTCATTGGTATTTTGATCGGGATAGCATTGAAAGTATAGATTGCTCTGGGTAGCATGGACATTTTAACTATGTTAATTCTTCCGATCCATGAGCATGGAATATTTTTCCATCTTTTTGTGTCTTCTTCAATGTCTTTCAAGAGTGATTTATAGTTTCTAGAATATAGCTCCTTTATGTCTCTGGTTAAGTTAATTCCAAGATAACGTATGGTTTTTGGTGCTATTGTAAATAGGACAGATTCCCTAATTTCTCTTTCTTCAGTCTCATTATTCGTTTATAGAAATGCAACTGATTTCTGAGCATTGATTTTGTATCCCACCACATTACTGAATTGCTCTATAACTTCTAATAGTTGGGGAATGGATTCTTTTGGGTTTTCCATATAGAGTATCATGTCATCTGCGAAGAGAGACAGTTTGACTTCTTCTTTGCCGATTTGGAAACCTTTGATCCCTTTTTGTCGTCTGATTGCTGTTGCAAGGACTTCTAGTACTATGCTGAATAATAATGGTGAGAGTGGGCATCCTTGTCGTGTTCCTGATCTTAAGGGAAAGGCTTTCAGCTTTTCCCCATTGAGAATGATATTTGCTGTAGGCTTTTCATAGATGGTTTTTATGAGATTGAGGAATGTACCCTTTCTCCCTATACTCTGAAGGGTTTTAATCAGGAAAGGATGCTGTATTTTGTCAAATGCTTTTTCTGCATCTATTGAGAGAATCATATGATTTCTGAATTTTTCTTTCTGGATAAAATCTAAGACCCTGATCAATTTGTGAATGTTGAACCACCCTTGCATCACAGGGATGAATCCCACTTGGTCATGATGGATAATCCTTAAAACGTACTGTTGGATTCTATTAGCCATGATCTTTTTGAGGATTTTGGCATCCATATTCATTAGGGAAATCGGTCTGTAATTCTCTTTTTTGATGGGGTCTTTGCCTGGTTTGGGGATCAAGGTAATATTGGCCTCATAGAATGAGTTTGGTAGCTTTCCTTCTGTTTCTATTTTTTGAAATAGCTTTAGGAGAATAGGTATTATTTCTTCTTTGAATGTTTGGTAGAATTCCCCAGGAAAACCGTCCAGGCCTGGAGTTTTGTTATTTGGATGGTTGTGTATCACTGACTCAATCTCTTCATAATTAATTGGCCTGTTTAAAAAATCAATTTCTTCCTCTTTCAGTCTTGGTAGTTTCTAGGTTTCCAGGAAGGCCTCCATCTCTTCCAGATTGCTTAATTTATTGCCATAAAGCTGTTGATAAAAGCTTCTAATAATCCTTCCAATTTCATTGGTGTTGGTTGTGACCTCTCCTTTTTCATTCATTATTTTATTAATTTGGGTCCTTTATTCTTTTGGATAAGTCTTGCCAGTGGTCTGTCAATTTTATTGATTCTCTCAAAGAACCAGCTTCTAGTTCTTTTGATCTGCTCTACTGTGATCCTGGTTTCTAATTCATTGATTTCTGCTCTAATCTTGGTCAACTGCTTCCTCGTGCATGAATTAGGCCTGTCCCTCTGTTGCTGTTCCAGCTTCTTGAGGTGAGAATATAAAAACTGCATTTTAGATTTTTCTATTCTTTTGAGTGAGGCTTGGATGGCTATGTATTTCCCCCTTAGGACTGCCTTTGCAGTAGCCCATAGGTTTTGGATTGTTGTGTTTTCATTCTTGCTGGTCTCCATAAATTGTTTAAATTGATTTTTGATTTCCTGGTTTATCAAATCATTCCTGAGCAGGAAGGTTCTTAGTGTCCAAGTGTTTGAGTTTCTTCCAAATTTTTCCTTGTTGAGGTTGAGTTCCAATTTCAGAGCACTGTGGTCTGAGAATATGCAGGGAATAATTTCAGTGTTTTGGTATCGGTTGAGACCTGTTTTGTGTCCCAGAACATGGTCTATTCTTGAGAATGTTCCATGGGCATTAGAATAGAATATTTGGTTCTGGGGTGTAGTGTTCTGTATATTTCTATGAGGTCCAACTCGTCAAGTATGGCATTCAAAGCCCGTGTTTCTTTGTCAATTTTTTGCATGGGTGTTCTTTCTATTTCTGATAGAGTGGTGTTGAGGTCCCCTACTATTAACGTATTTTTATCTATATGTCTCTTTATTCTGATTAAGAGTTGGCTTGTGTATCTTGCTGCTCCCCCAATGTTGGGGGCATAGATATTTATAATTGTCATATCCACTTGTTGGATACATCCTTTAAGAATAATATATTGCCCTTCTGTGTCTCTAACTATAGCATTTTAACTTTTTTCACATAACCAACCAGAAGGAAAGTTGCCTTGGTCTACTTTGTGCACCTCTGATGGGCCTGGTCTTAAAGGGTATGTGGTAATGGGTTGGGGTAATTGTAGAAGAGGTCACCCCAATGGAGGTCCCTTTTTCAAGATCTGTGATCAGCTGAGATGATCTAGAAACTGAACTTGAGATGTGGGCATCATTCTGATTAATGCAAATTGTCAGGAAGTCATCTGCAAAGCCAGAGTGCAAGCATCAGGTGAATGTTAATACTCAGACAGACATGACATCCCTTTTCCTCCTGCACAGTAGGTGTATAGGAATGATATGGTAAAGGAACCCGTGCAGACTTTTTAGGGCCCGAAAAGAACTGTTTTTTGTGAATTGATGGGGTGGCAGTTTGGAATTCGGGCATAAAATAGCATTATCTGCTTTTGCTCTTTTTGAAACTATATTCATAGTGAGTAGACCCTCTTCAGAGCATGCCAGTCAAACATTTGTGTTAGAGGGAGCAAATGACCATAGTAAATCAGGCTCTGGAGTGATAAAGGTGAAGGAGCATCTTTTGTTTTTCATAATGAGCCCCTATCAACCACATCTGAATTTATGTTAATGAAGTGACTTTTGGAAAGGATGGAACTGCTTGCTAGGGAAAACAATCATAAGCTTAGAACCTCGGAACTCTCAGCACAGACCCTCCCACCCCCACCCCAGAGAGTAGAGAAAGGCTGGAGGCTGAGTTAATCACTAATAGTCAATGATTTAATCAACCATGCCTACATAATGAAGCATGCATAAAAATTCTAACCAAAAGGATTCCAAGAGCTTTTGCATTGGTGAACATATCCATGTGTTGGGATAATGGGGTGTCCAGAACCCCCTCCCCTAAATCTTATCATATGCATCTCTTCTGTTTGACTATATCCTTTCATAATTAATTGATAATAGTAAATATACTGTTTCCCTGGGTTCTGTGAGACATTCTAGCAAATTATGGAACCTGAGGAGGGGGTCATGGGAACCCTTGATTTATAGCTGGTTGGTCAGAAGCACAGGTGATAACCAGGACTCGTGGTTGGCATCTGAAGTGGGGTGAAGTCTTCTAGAACTGAGCTCTTAATCTGAGGGGTCTGCTCCAACTGCAGGTGGTTAGTATCAGAATTGGGTTAAATTGTGGGATACCCAGTCTGTGACACCAGTCAATTCTTCTGCTGAGAATTGGAGAATTGCTTGGTAGAAAACCCATACTTTTGGAGTCAGAAGAGTTGTGAAAAGAATAGAAGAAATAATAGTTTCTTTCAGTATCCTAGAAAAAGAAATGGCAATTAAGAAAGAGTGGTAAACATAGAAACTATTAAAATAGAGTTGTGTATAGGGACACCTGGGTGGCTCAGTTGGCTAAGTGTCTCCCTTTGGCTCAGGTCATGGTCTTAGGGTCCTGGGATCGAGTCACACATCAGGCTCCTTGCTCAGCGGGAAGCCTGCTTCTCCATCTGCCTGCTTGCTGCTCCCCTGCTTGTACTTTCTGTCTCTCTCTGACAAATAAATCTTTAAAAAAATAGAGTTGAGTATAAAGTAATAGTTGATTGTAAAATTAATTCCATATATAGAATTAATATAGAGGTTGGTTGTTTTCTTTAGAAAACAATAGAATAATTTATATATTGTCAAAAATTTATGTGACCATGAGAAAATGGTGAATAAATTCTGAATTATAAGAAGAAAATATTGAAAAAGAAAATAGAATCAATTCAACAAAGGCAGGAAAGAAAAATGGAAAAACTACAACAACGAAAAACCCTTGTTGAATAGAAAACATAAAAGGACAAGAATAAATCCAAACACATGGATTATCATTATCAATATGAATAAGGTAAATTCCCTATTAAAAGATAAAGACTATCAGCCTGAAGTTTACTAGAAACATACCTAAAACAAAATAACATGACAAAAGTTGGAAATAATAAATTAGAAAAATTGCAGCAGGGAAATATTAACAGAAATTGATGTGGTGCAACAATATTAATATCAGACAAAAAACGATTCAAATTCCTAAGTATGAAGTAGATCCCCCTACTCTCTCTGGGCTGGAGAGTACAAGGATTTGAGCAGTGAGCCAGGCTGTAGCTTCCACAACTGCTAACAGACAACAACTCACAGAAGCAACCAAGAAATATCATCTCCCACCCCAAAGTGAAAGTCATAATTCTACAAGAAAAAATGAGAGTTAGCAATTTATGCATTAAGAGCATAGCTTCAAGACACAGCAAAACGAGATAGAAACACAAACTACAAACCATAATTATAAGGTATGACAATACATTTCACATAGGAATAAACAGATAAAAATAATGAAGGCAGTTGGGGATTTAAAAAAATATAATAAGTTTTGTCATGTTTGTGTGTATATGAACAGAGTGTGAATATATATATATATATATTATAATATATATATATATATATATATTTGTATCCCATAAAAATGTAGAAAATTTTAGAAAATTCTTTTCTAAATCCATAGGCCATTCACAAAATTGCACATGTTGTGAAACTGTATGCTAAAAATCTCAGTTACCAAAAATCAGAACTCATTCAGACCATCTTGTTTTACTACAATTCAACAAGATTAGAAATTAACTGCAGAAAATGTGTAAAATATATCTAGTCTTGTGTTAAGGAAGACATCAAAACTAAAATTAGAAACCAAACTTAGAATATATCTCACACTAAAAAATTTCTAAATATAGTTAAAGAAGAACTCAGAAAAAAGGATACAACCTTATCTGTAGTTATACAAAAATAAGAAATACTAAAATAGGTCAACTTAAGATTTGAGACATATAAATCTTTATGCATAGATATAGATACATAGAACAATGGAACAGAGTAGAAAGCCCAGAAATAAATCCACATATATACAGTCGATTAATATTTAACAAGGGAGGCAAGAACACACATTAGGGAAAGGACAGTCTCTTCAATAAATGATATTGGGAAAACTGGATATCCACATGCAAAAGAATGAAATTGGACCCGTATCTTATACCATACAGAAAAATTAACCTGGACATGAATTAAAGACTTAAATGTAATATCTGTAACTTACTTCTAGAAGAAAACACGGGGAAAAAGCTCCTTGGGATTGATCTTGGCAATGTTTTTTTTTTTTTAATTTACACCAAAGACACAAAAACAAAAGCAAAAATAAACAAGTGGGGCCACATCAAACTAAAAAGCTTCTGCACAGCAAAGAAACAATCAACAAAATAAAAAGGCATCTATGGAATGGGAGAAAATATTTGCAAAACATACCTGATAAACAGCTAATGTCCAATATACGTAAGGAACACATAAAACTTATTAGCAAAAGCAAAATAAAACAAAAACAAAAAATGCCAAAACCAAACAAACCCAAATAACTTGAAATGAACAAAGAATCTGAATAGACATTTCTCCAAGAAAGGCATACAAATGGCCAACAGATACATGAAAAGATGTTCAACAGCACTCATCATCAGGGAAATGCAAATCAAAACCACAAAGATACCACCTTACACCTGTCAGAATGGCTAAAATAAAAAACATGAGAAACAACCTTGTTGGTGAAAATGAGGGTGTGGAGAAAGAGGAACCCTCATGCACTGTAGGTGGGAATACAAACTGGTGCAGCCAGTGTGGAAAACAGTATGGAGGTTCCTTAAAAAGTTAAAAATAGAAGTACAATGATCTGGGGTGCCTGGGTGGCTTAGTGAGTTAAGCGTCTGCCTTTGGCTCAGGTCATGATCCCAGGGTAGGATTGAGCCCTGTGTTGTACTCCCTGCTCAGTGGGGAGCCTACTTCTTTCTCTCCCCCCATCTCCACTCATGCTCTCTCTCTCACTACCTCTCGTTCTCTTTCAAATAAATAAAATCTTAAAAAAAAGAAGTAAAATGATCCAAGAATCTCATTTCTGTTTATATATCCAAAGGTAATGAGACAGGCATCTCCAAGAGATCTCAGCACTCCCATGTTCTTTGCAGCCAAGACATGGGAATAACCTAAATGTCTGTTGGAGGATGGATGTATAAAGTGCTACAGTTTATATATACAATGGAATATTATTCAACCTTAAAAAGGAAGGAAATCCTACTGGCAATCCATGGCAACATGGATGGAGCTGGAGGGCATTATGCTAAGTGAAATAAGCCAGACACAGAAAGATAAATACTGCATGATCTCACTTAATACGTGGAATCTAAAATGTAGAACAGCGGCATCTAGGGGTTGGGGGTTGGGGAAATGGGGAATGTTAGTTAGAGGGTACAAACTTTCAGTTATAAGATGATAAATTCTGAGGTTCTAATGTACAGCGTAATGACTATAGTTAATAATACTGTATTGCATACTTGATATTTTCAGAGAGTAGATCTTAAGTGTTTTCACATACAAACACAATGTTTATGTTAGGTGATAGTTGGGTTAATTAGTTTGATTTTTGTAATTCTTTTATAATTTATCAATCATGTCAATTTATCATCACATTGCAAATGTTTTATACCTCAAATATATGTAAGCTTCATTTGTCAACTATACCTCAATAGAGCTGAAAAAAAGAAAATATGGATAAAATAAATGGTTTTCTAAGAATATGTAACAACCAAAAATTAATTTAGAAACAATAGAAAATCAACAATAGAAAATTCTAAAGCAATACAAAAATGGAACTGTAAAAAGTCAACATGTCTGGAGAGGTTTTTAGGGGATTTAAAAAATCGAATCTTGAGTAAAAAGAAAAACTGTATATTAACAAAAAGTCCCAGAACATAGAGCATAGAAAATATTAAGAAGTTTCTCTATTCTATGAGGCTGAAAATTCCCTCGATGGGGGCAGTGAAAAACCAAAACCAAAACCAAAACCCAACCACTTTAAGACATAGAGGCATCAGTCCCCAGTACTGTATAAACAAACTATATCCAGCACAGCATTAAAAGTATAACATGTCATAATGGGGAAATACATTAGATGATGTATGGTATACATGGCATGGTATTTATGATAGTGTCTGGCACATAAGTGATAAATAAGTCTGGTATTAGTATTCTCAATATTAATGGATTCTCTTATATAAGGAAAACTTTTTAGATAATTCACCACAATAACCACTAACAGAGAAACAAGTCATTTGTCACCTTTATTTTTGATAAAATTTGATAATTTGATATAATATTTGATCAAATTCAATTCTCACTTCTGATTTAAAAAACCATTCAATAGGCTGGGGATAGGAACAGAATTCTTCAATAAAGGACCCTAACAGAAACATACAGCAAGCATTACCTTGCATGGCACTGCATTATCATTAAGGACAGGAATGGGACCAGAATCCCCACTATCATCATTATGCTGGGCATGGTCAAACAACAAGTTAAAAAGTGTTCTAAAATGAATTGTAGTGTTGGAAAGAGGAAACAATATCTGCATACATCTATATGCTAAAGATAATTAAGAAAATAAAATGAATCTGGTAAATCAGTTAAATACAAACGAATGCACAAGAATGGAGTGCTTTGCTAGATATTAGCAATAGTCAATTAGAAAATGAAAGTGAAAAATATCCATGCATTCCACAACACAAAACAAAATAATTAGGTATAAACCTTCTAAGAAATATGCAGGATGTATAACAAGAAAATTTCAAAATTATATAACTTAAGTGTATACCATTAAAGAAGATCTAAATAAACAGACACTATGTATCTAGACGGAAAATTCAATATTTATATATGTTATCCTCTTCCCATTAACTTGCAGAACATAACAAAAATTTTCATTTTGCTTTCTATATTTTTCATGGAAATTCAAATGGAAGAGAAATGCACAAACATAACTGATAGAACATTTGACACAGAAGATTAACAACTAACAAAGGCCTATATTAAGCTAATAAATTATTGCAACATTATAATACACACACAAGGCTCAATCAACTGATTAATTGAATAGAATAGTAAATTTTACTATAAACTCAAAGATTTGTGGCAATCTATAATTGTATCTGTGATTAAGTAGCTCCTCAAATCAGGGGAAATATGACAGTTTAATAAACACCACTGGAGTAATTGACTACACATTTGGAAACAAAATAAGACATCTAGTTCATGCCATGCAATAAATAAATCAACTGCATTAAAGAGCCATTTTTAAAAATACACGCATTAGGGGGAAAATTATGAGACTGTATAAAATGTTTCAGGGAGCAACACGTAATCTAAATACTTGCTGTAAAACATTTACAGGTAATTTGACCAGAAACTAAGAATAACTTCTAGAACAGAAAAAAGAGCCATTAATAAATGGACAAATGACAAACTTCTGGGAAAGAATATTTAGCAGGTTAGAGATTACTATTTATAAATATATAAAGAACTTCTAAGAACAAATAAGGTAAATGCTAATTAAAAAGAAAAATGGGCAAAGGATATTAACAGGAAATTCACAGAATAAGAACAACATACGAAAAGATGCCCAACCTCCAGAGAAATGTACATTTAAGCCATAACACTATATTTTGTGTTGTTCTGTTTCACAAAAATTAAAAAGACATAATAATATCCACTGTTGGCAAGAATGGGGAGAAACAGGCATTGTTATATGCAGGTTGGTGAAGCTTGTGGGGAATAAAGTTGTTAATCTGTTCGAATGTAAATGCACATACCGTTTGATGAAGAAATTTCACTTCTAGGACTTTAGCCTTAAAAATAAAGCTTTTATATACATATAAAGATATATGCACAAAGATGCTTATTCCAGCATTTTTTATAAAGGGAAAATTTGAAGCAATATAACATCTACTTTAGAGTATGATACAGACATTAAATAGAATGATGTAGACCCATGCAGACTGACAATATTTCAAAAATATTGTTAAACAAGAAAAAGAAAAGTGTATAATATAGTTCTATTGCTTTGAAACTTTATAACAACATTTAAAATGATAAATCTTCTTACAAAGAGGTGTGTGTGTGTGTGTGTGTGTGTGCGCACAGAAAAGTGTCTGGAAGTTTTATCCTGCTTAGCTGGCAGGGATGAGCCCTTTGTGGGAATGCATTTGTGCCCAGGCTGTCGTGAGGCTAGTATGAGCTAACCTGTGAGAAGCACCAAGCACTGGAGCCCATTATTATTGCAGCAGACAAGTTCTTTTTGAGGTTGAGGGTGAGCTCAAAGTGTAGCATGTTATTAAACTGCATTCTTCAATTCGTTGACCTTGAGCTCTGACACATCATCTTAGAAATCTCTTCCACCCAGCAGCTAGGGGCCCAGGTGTGGAGACGGTGGGTCACAAGGACACTGGGGCTGCATTTTCACTGGGAAAGCCTCAGGAAGGTGGGGAATGAAGATGCAGTTCTCTCAGTCCTGTCACCTTTGCTGGGGCAAGTTATTAATGTGTAAGCTGCTCAACCATGTTGTATTAATTGTGTTTCCAGCCAGTGCCCAACGTGACAAGATTAGCAGAGAACATAGTTATTCATCAGTGAGTTGTCATGGCTTAATTGTCCTTTAAATGCACCAGAATGCAGCAGAGGTTGAAGAAGGCAGGGACAGCTCCTGTTAGCTTTCCTGAGAACAAGCACATGGAGACACCTAGAAAAAGGAAGTAGTTTCCCAGCCACTAAGTGAATCCTAAATGAGGCTGTATCAGCATTGTAAAAGGAGATTTTGGAATGGAGCAAGCAAGCCTAGCTAAGAGACTCTCTTTTTAAAATAGGGTCAGGAGGTCATAAGGGAGGGGGAATTCATGCAAGTCCTCATAGGAGAAACCATGGAGTTTTTAAAAAAACTTTTTGCCAGCTGCAAGCCTTCAGCCTGGACTTCTTCATCGCCATGCCTCCTGAATCATGAGTATTCTTCACTAGGAAAGGAGACAATATGGTTTAATAACCCTCAGTCCCTCATTTGCATATTAATCCAACCAATCCAGTTAATCTAGTTTCAATCCCTGTTGTGCAAAGAGGACCTAAATGAGAACTGCGCTCCTGACCTTTCCCCTTTACTCTGCCACCTCTTTGTCTCTTTTGGAATGCAATTTGCTTTCTACCTGAATCTGTGTCTCCTGAATTGCAATTCTAATTGCCCAAATAAATGCCTGCTTGGTAAAATGTTCAGTGAATTCTTTCTTGGTTGACAGCATGCATTGCTCTTCCCATCTTTGCCATGTCCTTCCTCTAACCCTGGTAACTGTGAATAATCATAGTAGCGACCATCAGTTGAGGGCTAACCATATGCCAGACAGTTTAGAACAGCATCTCATTTGAATTTTGGAATAACCCTGTGAAGTGATTATTGTGTTATTGCCTTATGCCCATTTTACAGATGATTGACACTGAAGCTCAGAACAGGTCCATGTGTTCTGTGGCACATAACTAGTAAAACTGGGAATAAAACTCAGTGCAAAACTCTGTGTGTGCATGTGTGTGTTCAGGAATGTGCGGACATATTGCCCTGTGTCTGAAACTCTTTCTGTTATTTATAAGACCTAGTTTATGTATGACTGTCAGACATGTCAGGTTGCTGCAGACAACCTGTCCCTGATATCTGCATCCTAAAAGAGTGACCCCTTATTATCTAAAGTTGTACAGTTTAGTTTAGCAGAACTCACTCTTGCACCCAGTTTCTCATCACTTTGCTGACACATGGGTTCAAAGCAGCCATCAAGGTATTCAGGGACCGAAATATCCATGTTGTCCCCTTGAAATGGCAATCCCAGCTGGAGACCTGTCGCTACTTCACCCTAAAATCTCTGATGCATGTGGCTTCACAACCAGCCACCGCAGGAACTGTGTCCCCTTATCTGTATTAGGGTTTTCTCAGGCTTTCTTCATTTGAAGCTAAAATCTTCTCCCTGAAACCTTTGGATTGTTCTACTTTGCCTAAGCTTGGGTTCACTGCTTCTGGAAATGTATCATTTCTAATAATTTTCCTGGACCAAAGACACTGGAAGCTACAAAAAACTCTGCACTTCCTATTTCTAGGTAAATGCATGAGGGAGGCATTGGAATTCCCTCTCAGTGTGAAAGGATCTTACTGGAGGAAAGGTGTAGGGACTAACACTGGCTGGCTTGTTGATTTCAACAGCAAAACTGAACAGAAACAGCCTGGCCACATTATGCTGAAACCAACTCCTTTTCGCTCCCCATGAATATGAATTTTACCATATGACCTTTGTGGTTTCCTCCAGCTAAATTGGCAGAGTCTATCTCTCTACTATTTGACCTTGTTGGCTTGGATGTTATTAGATTTGTTGCAAGCAGAGGCATAAAGAAGTGCTTGTGTGACTAGGCTTTTGTATCCTGGTGCTGCCGCCTCTGCCATGAGAGCATGCCTGGATGGGGCA
The DNA here is from genome assembly GCF_023065955.2 of Ursus arctos. NCBI lineage: Eukaryota > Metazoa > Chordata > Mammalia > Carnivora > Ursidae > Ursus > Ursus arctos. The sequence goes on along the minus strand of NW_026622763.1, from coordinate 3,444,253 downwards.
CCTGCAGGAGGGAGACACACAGTACAGAGCCTACATGGTCACCCCAGCCAGGCCACTCTAACTCACCTGCAGCCAGTGCTGGGCCCTGGACATGTGGCTGAGCCACTTAGCCATTCCACACCTGACCTTTCCAGACATGGGAAGAATAAATGTTTCCCTTATTTGGCAGGCCACTTAAAACTTTTTTTTTTGCAAAATCTGAAAAACCAAAAAGTATATATTATAGAAATTCACATTTGTCTTCATTTTTAAACATTTTATTTCTTTTTATTCATTTTTTCAGATTGTATTGATTTAATAAAAACAAAGCCTATTCATTATAAAGAATGAGAATAACACCAAAAAAGAAGGTTTTACAACTACCCCAGATTCAACTGCTCAGCAACACACATCTCAGTGTCAGGTGGTCCTCACCTCAGATATCTCTCTATCATATTGCATGGTGCACTGGTGTTATACGCAAGTAATGAATCATGGAACTTTACATCAAAAACTAGGGATGTACTGTATGGTGACTAACATAATATAATAAAAAATATTAAAAAAATTAAAATAAATAAAAAGGGGTTGGATAAAGAAAAAAAAAGATATCTCTCTACCCACATTGATTCTAAAAGGTACAAATACAGATAAACAAAGAAATATCTTTCAATAAAAATGGGATTAGCGACATCTACTATTTTCGATATAAAAGTATTTTATTAAATTTTACTTCAATTTAAGAGAAGAATATGGTTGGTATTTAAATGAAATGAACTGGGATCTTCAAATAAATGTTGCCTTCCACCAAAGGTATTATTTTATAAAAGAGCTCCTTGAGATCAAGAATACGAAAACCATTAAGAGGTTGGAGCCTTTATGTTTTAACTCCCTGCCTCAAATTCAGAAAATTTTAATTACTCTTTATGAAAAATGGTGGGGAAATCCACATTCTTATGCTTTCTGCCATCATTTCCCTGGATTTGTGCTGGTGATGTTTGCACAGTGAGTGGCGTTTGCGTTCTATTATGTAGCACTGTCCCCACTGTTGTTTAATCTTTTTCTACACTCAGTGGATTTGATGCTCATGAGTCCTTTTCATAACACCTCTCACTTCCTGGCTGGGCTTTTACTTTGCTTTCTCTGCTTGCTTGACTGGATTTTATCACTGAGCAGCCCTCCCCTCCCCTGTCTCCTACCAAGGTCTTGGAGATGCTGGATTCTGAAATCCCTGCCAGCCCAAGATTGTCTGTGACCTTGATAATCAAAAGGAAACTTGCCTGGGTAGATGACATTTTCTTTCCCTTGGAACTTTTTAGTCTACATGCTATATCCTCTGTTGGTGGCTTCCTTCCCTCCGTACAATATGCGTGATATAAAATTTATCATTTTTGCCATTCGTTCTCTGGTTTTAGTTGTTTCCTGAGCCTACCTATCCTTTCTTTGTTCATGCTAGTGGGCTGTGGTTTTCTTTTAATGTCTCATGGATACAGCCCATTTTTGGTAGTTTCACCTGTAGCTGTTATCCCTATGAGCCAGGATGGCTGGGTATAATATTCATGAGTAACATTTATTGTTCTTGGAACTTTCTCTTCATCCCAGTCTTTGAACTCTGGAGGCGCTGTGGAGCAGCCTGAGGCCAGTCTGAGTGATTCACCCCAGCCCTGGCCATCTTTCCCCCTTGCTTCAGATGCCTGAATGCATGAAATAAGCCTTTGTCCTTCATGTTTATTGACTTAGCCAGGAAATACTTCAATGACATTCATTCCGTATTAATGTTTCCTGGCACGTGGTTCACCTTCTAGATTGGTTTGTTCATAAAAACTTCCATTATATTTTTAAAAAAATACCCTGTCCCTTTTGTAGGGTTTCCACTTCAGGGATACCAGTCAGTTGTGTCTTGTCTCTCCTTTGTGTACCCTCCATTTCTGCTGTTCTTTCCCTGATTGGTTTAATGTGAAGATCACTTCGAACCCACCCTCTTCTGTGGTCCATAACCAACTATCTAGCTTGTTTTGGTAGTTTTGTTAATAATGCTGCTTTGGTATTCAATTTTTTAAAAAGTTCTCTTTAAAACCTTCTTTGCATTTTAATCTTATCTTTTAACTCGTTCATATTTTTACACGGTCTTTTTCTGGTGTGAAGGATTCACAGGAATATTCTCTTTGTCTTCAGGCTTTATTTTCACTTAGACCACTTTCTTCATCTGTCCTTTGCATGCTATGTGTTTTCCTCCCTTTTCATAACTTCTGAGGCTTAGTTGCCATGTCATTTCTATCTCTCTGCCTCACACTTAACTCCATTTGCTCTAATATCATTGGGCAAATTTTTCTTGACAGTCTTTCTGCCTTTTCTGACATGAACTGCTTTCCTCTCAGAGTCTCGTTCCAGGGCTGAACTGTGCTTTATACACTTATGTTCTTTTGCCCTGTTCCCATGGTGCCATACTCTTGGGGCTTTCAGCAGGCAGCCCTCAGTTAAAGGAAACTTCAGACTTCTTCCTGCCTTTTTGAGAGCCAGAAAGGAGACAGGTGGGCTTCCTTTCCCTATCTATGATTCACCTTTATACTTTCCATGTTGGCTTATTTACCCCATAATCACCTTCTCTCCAAGTCTGGGGGCATGAGAGAACTCTCAGAATTTTTTAAACATCTTTGTCCAGTTTGGCCTCTGGATGCAGGGAAGAGTAAGTGTCTTGCTCAGCTAAAACACTCTAATTTTTTTAACCTGGTTTCCCTTTTTCAAGCTATGGAATAATGTACCCTTTCCCTTCCTTGGGAGCAGTAAAATTTTGCTGACTTCTGCCCTTTCGTTGGAGAGAAGATCTGTGATCTGGCTTCCCTCTCCCATCCTTATCCCATTTTATTTGACATCAAAGCCTCCAGCAGTCAGAACTGGGCCACACACAGTGTATATTTAGAAGTACTGCTATCCTTCCTGGACTGCATCCTCTTGCATTAACATATCAGTTGGAGCCATGCTCCCCACACAGTTGAGGAACTGGATTTTTTTTTCTTGCAAGATAAGAGACACAGCATCTTCATTTTGCACTCTATAAAACTATGGTTAGGAAATTAAATTCCACACTAGGAGGAAAGATGTTGAGGTCACTTTTGATCACATGAAAATGCAACATGAGAGACAATTAAAAGGCAGAGGTCTGGGCTCATAACTCCTTTAGTGCAGGTCCTAAAGCAGCCATGTCCTCTGCCCCTCACCCCAGGGGACCAGAAGACAGGGGGGTTATCAGGCTCCAAACAGAACTAAAGCCCTGTGTGTGGGGCATAGGGAAAGAGAGCATCTGCTTGTAAGGGTGTGCTTTTTGTTATCAGTATAAACTGTTAAATTTAAGAAAAATTTGTGGTGGTGAAATAGAAATTCGCTGAAAAAAATATTTTTAAAGTTTTTATTAAAATTCCAGTTAGTTGGGGTTCCTGGGTGGCTCAGTCAGTTAAGTGTCTGCCTTCGGCTCAGGTCATGATCCCACAGTCCTGGGGTCAAGCCCCACATTGGGTTCCCTGCTCAGTGGGGAGTCTGCTTCCTCCTCTCCCCCTGCTCCTCCTCATTGTTTGTGCTTTCTCCCTCTCTCTCTCTCAAATAAATAAATAAAGTCTTTAAAAAAATTCCACTTAGTTAACAGACAGTGTAATATTAGTTTCAGGTGTACAATTTAGTGATTCAACACTTCCATGCAACTCCTGGTGCTCATCACAAGTGCCCTCCTTAGTCCCCATCATCTATTTCACCCATCTTCCCACCCACCTTCCCGCTGGTAGCCATCACTGTGTTCTCTATAGGTAAGAGTCTGTTTCTTGGTTTCCCGCCCTCTTTGTTGCCACTAGCTTGTTCTCCTTGACACTGACACTATGCCTCTCCTTCTCCCAAATGCACACCTGGGAAGGTACAGGATGCTATAGAAAGTCCAAAGGTGGAAGTTGGGCCCCTCCTCTGGTTTGAACTGTACCTGCACGCAGGGCAAGTTCCAAGGGAATCAGACACCTATCTGAAACAAGAAGCAAATAATAGCAATATCAACAATGACCCATGACAACCCACATTAATTATTGATTGTCTACTGGGAGTCAGGAACCATGTCATTTGTTTTGCAGGCATTATTTCATATATGTTAACCCCATGATACAGATAAGAACATAGAAGAAAAAAAAAGTTAAGCTATGTATACAAAATAATACAACTGGAAAAGACCAGAATTAGAATTTTCCCCTACGTCTGTCTCTGAAATACAACGTATATTAACTTTTTCTTCTTTTCGTCTCACCCAAAAGATATGAAAAGGACCTAGAACTTTTTGAGACAATCCAAATCAACCCTCAGTACTGGATAAACATACAATCCCTAAGACCGTCTTAGAGTGAATAGATGGACAAAATCATGGAGAATAGGAAAAAACCCCATCATTCAAATACAAGTTTCAACTTTAAGAGTTAATAAAGAGGGGTGTCTGTGTGGCTCAGTCGGTTAAGCATCTGTCTTTGGCTCAGGTCATGATCCCAGGGTCCTGTGATTGAGCATGCTTCTCCCTCTCCCTTTGCGCCTCCCCCAAGCTCATGCTCTCTCTCTCACTCTGTTCTCCTCTCAAATAAATAAACAAAATATTTTTTTAAAAAAGTTAATAGAGAATATTCTCCTCAGGTGCCAAGCCATTGTCCCTTCCACAAAATAAAACAAAATGAAAAGTAGAAGAACACGTTAGAAATCTGAACTGCATGGGTCCACTTGTACATGGATTTTTTTTTCAATAAATATATTGGGTATTAAGGAGGGCATGTATTGCATGGTGCACTGGGTGTTATACACAAGTAATGAATCATGGAACTTTACATCAAAGACTAGGGATGTACTTCATGGTGACATAAAAAATTATTATAAAAAATAAAAAATAAAATAAACTGTCAAAAAATAAATAAATATATTGGGAAAATTTTTAGAGGCTTGCAACAATTTGAAAAAAAAAACTTGTGGTGGGAACTGCATAGTTTAGAAATTTTGAAAAAAATTAAGAAAAGTTAGGTATTATTGTAAGAATACAGGATGTAATACATATAATATACAAAATATGTGTTAATTAACTGTTTATGTTATTGGTAAAGAAAGCTTCCAGTCAAAAGTGAAATTTTAGTAGTTAAGTTTTTGAGGGAGTCTAAGTTGTATGCAAATTTCCGCTGTACAGGGGTAGGTACCCCAAACCCCTGCATTGTTTGAGGGTCAACTGCAATTTATTTGAAAATGCATTGTAGACAGTGAACCCTAAAGTAGATATAAGAACAAAACAATACCAGTGAATTAGAAGACAAAGGTGATGATAATGATGATGAGACAGGTGGGAGTTCTGTGGGATGTACATAAAAGATTATGCTTGTAATAACTGAGTATTAGTGGAACATTTCCCCTAAGCTGAATAAAGACATCAATGTTGACATCAAAAGGCATCACCAAGAGCCAAACAAAATCAATCAAGAGATCCACATGGAGATGTATTTTAATGCAACATCTGGATCAAGCTGGGAGAGGGTTGCCCACAAAGGGAAGATGCAGCAGTGATACTAAAGTGCATGTAGTGGGTCCTGATGCCTGTTTGGGAAGTGCCTGCAACTGTCAGAATTGTGTATCATCCTCATTAAAGATTGAGTGTCCTGCCCCAGACCTACAGAAGCAGATTTTCCAAGGGTGCGGTGCAGGGATCTCTTTTCCTAATAAACTTTTCAGGAGATTATAAAGTGAAGCTGGGCTTGGGGACCATCGCTGGCTGGATGCAGTCAGATAGAGGGCACATAAGCTGGCCAGCTACACAACCGATACCCACTAACCAAAGATTTCTTATACACTAACAAAAACAGTTAGTGAATAAAATGGGAAACAAGGCCCATTCAGGAAGAATATCCCAGAAATGATCTCAGCCAGAAATGTGCAAAATCTGTGTAATCCAAACAGGTGCATGGATGACAAACAGTGACACATAATGAGTCTCAGAATGGGAAAATTTAAACATGTTTTTCAGATGGGATGGATAGAAGAATTAACCATATTCAATGTAGATATTTGCTAAAGACAAGACTCTCAGGAATTCATGAAAATAGTGTTATTAATTCCTTGTCTGTCTGAGAATGGGAGGTTTGGCAAGAGTGATAAGGGACAGACATATTTCAAGCCTGGGGTAGAAGGAAGGTCTGAGTCCCTGACTGAGCCAGTAGGACCAATGCAACCAGCATTGGACAGAAAGGCCATGGTCTTAAAGGACACTCCTATCCTGATTCTCGCACTAGCCAATTACCTTGGGGAAAAAATCTGGTTATCTCCCACTTGCTGTTAGTTTTTTTTTGAATAGTGCATGATTTTTCTAATTACAGAATCAATAAAAACTCAAACTAAAAACAAACAAATGAACAAACAAAACAATCCTGAAAAATACATAATGTCACCATATGCCTGCCATTCATGTTCAATGTTGTGTGTGTTTTCTCAGTCGTTCCTGCAGTCCCAGGTATGGCTCCTTTAGGAAGCTGCGGTGACACTGCTTGACTGCTGTTATTCACTGCAATGAACTGTGAATCTCTGCATATCAATAACCTGCTGCAACAAGGTTTGTAGGGTCTCTTGTATGGTTGCTTTGTCATTTATCTGACTGCTTTCCTATTTTTAGATATTTTGGCTATTTCATTTTTTCACTATTAAAAATGACTGCAATAAATGTTCTCAGATTTAGAAAGTTGCTGCTTTTCCAATTTTTTCTTTCTATGAGAAGTACCAAGAAGTTGAATTGGTGTCATAGGGTAAGCTTATTTTCAATAATATACTAATAAATATGTGCTACATGACTACAAAGATGGATGGTCAGGCCTGCTCACCTCTGCCTCTTAATCTATAGAATGAGGTTCTCTGACGAGCCTCTCGTTCAGAACTTTCATAGCCACTCTTTTGACCAGCATGTAACTAGCACTGTGATCCTCACTGGGCTAGGTCCTGCCTTCTCAGAGTTGACATTCAAAGCTCCTGGACTGCAGAAAACCCCATTCTGATGGGAAGATGGACAAGGAGAGAGACAAACTCCTGTGCCCAGGGAGGATTCTGGGGCTTGGGAGCCTGCAAACTGCCTCAACTCTGAATAATCCTTGAAGGTGAATGCAACTTTCCAAAAATGCTCTCTGAGAGTGGACCTGTCCCAACTGGAGGCTCATTCCAGTTGAGGTCAGGTAGGATGCTCAATGCCTGTCTGTCCAGAGCCTGGGCAACATTGGGTTGGGGAGGGAGAAATGCATCCCTTTTAGGTGTACCTATGAACAAGTTCTAAACAGCTTACAGGTCCCTCAGAGACTGCCCACCCCAGCCTGGTTACTGTGCTGGGGGGCAGCTAGAACTGCCTTGTAACAGGGCTGCACCCATCTCTGGGACCTCAAAACTCATCGTCAAATCCTTCTGAGAAGGTATAGGAGACTGACTGCCCTGGCCTGCCCACGCATAGCTTCCTCCTGCCTCCCCAAGTGCCCTATCTTATCTTACCAGCCAACCGCTCAAGCCTTGGCCAACCCAGCAGGGAGTGGGGTGAACTCACAGGCTTATGCTCCCTCCCCCCCAAAAAACCTGGGGCAGGGAGACAGACATTCTTTCTGCTTTGCACCAGGTGAGGTCACCCTTCCCTGGAGTAAAGGCAACAGAGCTCCTCTGTAATTCATCAGAGGTCGGGGATGTTCCCCAAGAGGCTTTGAAGAGAAGCAGATTCCCAGTGACCTTGAAACCCATCTTCTCAGAGCAGAGCTTCTCTGGAGGTATTAGCCATCAGGGGCCTTTGTTGGGGAGACATGGGATACTCAACACACCTAGGGGAGCAGAGAATGAGGTATATGCTTCCCAAGTGTGCAGGGCACTACGGAAGGAAGGAGGCCAAGGCCATCCAGGCAGGTGGAAAGTGTAAAGTGGGAGCTGTACAGAAAGGGTGCAGTGAAGGGTGAGGAGGAAAGAAGGAGACCAGGGCTTGAGCTGACCTAGGAAGAATGGAGATGTCAGGACATAGGGAAGGGAGAGGGGTATGTATTATGTTCCCTGAGATCCTACAGAGGCAGGAGAGGGTCTGGCAGGGAGGGAAGAGGCCAGCCACAGGGCTGGTAAAAATTTCCTCAGAGAGCAGTGTTGATCATGGCACAGGGATCCCAAGAGACTGCCCCTTGGGTCTGCTGTGGCAGGGTTGGCAGGATAGCTGGGCAGTTTTCAAAAAGTTGACAGAGCCAGACAGGAAGATGCCCAGGTTCCTCAGCTAGGGTCTCTTAGGCATGAGTAGTGCATGACTTTTTCCTCATATGATAACCTACTAAAACACAAGGTGTCTGTCTTCCTCTGGAAGATGCTGAAATGTTTTATACAATTTGCCATCCAGTTCTCATGGCCCTCAGATTCCTGAGAGCTCCTGCCTTATGCAACCTGTTTGTGCTCCATGGTTTGATAACACAGGGACTCTCCCCCCACTCCTTGCAGGTCCTACCGGGCTCCCACCTCTAAAGCAGTCAGTTTACAAACATGCTCAGTCCTGTAAGGTGAGATACCTTTTCTCCAAAGGAGCTCATAACAGAGTTCCCAAGATAGAGTTGCTCCTGTCTGCCACAGGGAAATTCCTCAGTTGGGCAGCAACAGAGCCAACACATGTATCAGGAGAAATGCTCTAGTGGTCTTCAGAATGCCTTTTCATAAGTCTTCAGAATGTTAATACTCCAGCACCAAAGAGAGAAAATCTGGCAACCCAAAATTTCCTGTTACCTTCTTAGCATTTCCATTCCTATTGTGGCAGTGAGGCAGAGCCGTGAACCTGGCACTAAGGGCTTGAACCAGACACATAGCATGCCCAACACACTTGTGTCAGGGCACTCACACCTGGACAGGTGTGAACAGCATTGCCCTTGGTGTTCCTTGTTCCCTGTAGAACTCTCCATCCCTCATGACATGGAATGTAGGGCTCAGAGGCACAGCCTCTTCTCCGTCACTGTGATAGATAGACTATTTACCTTGAGGGTATGGGTGGTTCAGCCCATACATGCCCCAAGAAAAGGCTGCCCACTAATGAGTCAGTTGAGATGGGAGCACCAATTTATGTGAATGTGTGCAGGTCAAGGGGGCTCAGGGAATAGCTGAGGTCCTGCAACTCAACCCAAGCCCCTGGCCTGCCAGCCGCTTGAGTCTCTGGGAGCAGCACACTCTTCCTCTGCTCTCACCAGATTGCTTCTCTCCTCTCCAAAAATATACATACATGTCTTTGTTCCTGCCCATTCAGCTGCCTTATTCATTCATTCACTCAACAAATGCTAGCTGAGTGTCAAAAAGTTTCAACCTTGTTCTACACACTGGGGATTCAGCAGAGAGAAATAGACAAAAGTCTCTGCCCTCATGGGGCATATCTTCTATTGGGCAAGAGATAATAACACAAGATAAACAGGTAGGAGGTATTAGGTTTTATCATGATAAGTCCTAAGGAGAGAAATCCTGTAGGAAACTGGAAGAGGGGCTTTTGAACTGTCCTTTTGCCCTCTTAATCCCCCTCCAAGCTGACCCACCCTTCAAGGCTAAGCCACTCCCTTCCTCACCCCACAGTTGTTGAAGACCCACTCTTTCTGAACCTGTTCTTCAGGGTTTCATGTCCACCCAATTAACACCAGAAGATGTTACATTCCTCAAGGAGTATTATGCATGTCCACAAATAATCAAAGAGCATGTGCCCAGTGGACCTCAGTGGGAACTTATGCCTGACTGTGTGACAACCAGTGTGAATCTGTGTGCAAGTCCTAGGGTCCTGGCCCATGGAGGCTGTGTGGATGCTCCATTCCATGAATGGCAGGAGCCTGTTAAGAAGAATGCTGAAAAGGGAACTTGCCTATCAGGGAATGCACTTGGTCATGGTTTCATATTTTACTGTTGCTCACTATGATTAAATAGGGACTACCTACATTTTCAGAAACTCAGAGAGGTTAAGAGGGACAAGCCCAAGATTGCAAAACTATTGAGTAGAAACCCAAGTTTTGAAGGTCAACCCAACTGATCTCATTCTTTAGGTCTAGAGAAATGAAGGTAGCTCTGAAATCAAATTACCTACATGCCGATTCTGCCTTGATCCAACCCTGTTCTAGCAGAGTTTGGGTGAATTTTATATATTAATACCAGCAACAATCGCTGCATGACTTATAATAGGGCTAATAAATGAATAACAATAACATCAAAGAAGACATGAAAAAAGGGGCAGGCAGGATCATGCTAAAGATGGCTGGATATATTGAGATCTGGAGTTGAGCTCCAATTACGCTGAAAGAGAGCTGTCAGGGGAAAGGCAATTAGATGTGTACTTTCTCACCCTCCAGTGCAGAATTGGACCCATTAAGGACACTTGGTAAGAGGTTCTCCTTTCAACCCCCTGTTACCGGGTGGAGTGATGGTCAGGAGGGCTGGGTGGCTTCGGGCACTGTTGAGAGAGAGGAGAGCCTTCTGATTATGCTGTGGGATGCAATGAGAATGCTGTGGGTCTGAACAGCTACAATCCTTTTGAAAAACATTTTGGTGGCACATACAAAGAATTTTAAAAAGCCCCTATCTTTTGCCTCAGTAATTACTTTAGTAGGAATTTACCCTTAAATTTCATTTGGAATCAGGGCAAAGATATCACATAAAGGTGTTTCTTGAAACAATATGTAAAATAGGGAAAAACGGAAGCAAGCTAACTGTCCATCGTCCAGGGTATGGTGAGACACACCATGAGCAGCATATTATTAAGACATGAAAATTATGCATACAAAGAGTTTTTAGTCATGGGGAAATACAATATATTGTGAAATGAAAAAAGAGCAGGAACACAACTGAAGCCTTCCCTAACCCCTCAGACTAGGTCATAGTCCCCTACACTTCCCTCTCTTAGCATGAATCATAATTGTAATTGTATTTTATTATGTGCACAAACATGTTTCTCAATATACATTAGAATGAAAGCCCGAAAGAATAGTAATCAAGTTTGTTGTGCTCATTCATTAATTCTCAGGGCCAAGAATAGTGCTTGGCACATGGCAGCCACTCAATAAACATATGTTGAATCATAAGGAATCATGCAATATATGACTCTTTATGCCTGGCTTCTTGCGCTTAGCATGTTTTCATGATTCCTGCACATAATAGCAGGTATCAGTACTTCACTACTCATTGCTGGAAAATATTCTATTGTGTGGATATACCATTTTGGTTATCCATTTATCACTAGCTAGACATTTAGTTTGTTTCCACTTTTTGGCAACTGTGAGTAATGCTGCTATAACCATTTGTATACAAGTTTTTGTGCTGACCTATGTTTTTATTGCTCTTGAACATATATATAGGAATGGAATTGCTGAGTAACTATGCATTTAACAATTTTTGGAATTGCCAAAATGTTTTCCAAAGTTGCTTCACCATTTGACATTCCCACCAGCACTGCGGGAGAATTGAAATTTTTCTGCATCCTCACCAACATTTGCTGTTCTTTTTTATTTTAGCTACCAAGCGGTTATGAAGTAGTATCTCAGTGTGGTTTTGACTTGCATTTCCATAATAAATAATAATGTTGAACACCTTTTCATGCAATTATTGGCCATTCGTGTATGTTCTTTAGAGAACTATCTACTCGAATCTTTTTTATTTTTTATACTCTCTTTTTAATTTAATTTAATTTTATTATTTTATTTTTTAAATTTTTTTAAAGATTTTATTTATTTATTTGACAGAGAGACAGCCAGCAAGAAAGGGAACACAAGCAGGGGGAGTGGGAGAGGAAGAAGCAGGCTCATAGCGGAGGAGCCTGATGTGGGGCTCGATCCCATAACGCCCAGATCACGCCCTGAGCCGAAGGCAGACGCTTAACGACCTAGCCACCCAGATGCCCCTATTTTATTTTATTTTATATTTTATTTTATTTTATTTATTTTATTTTATTTTTTTATAATAATTTTTTATTATGTTAGTCACCATACAGTACATCCCTAGTTTTTGATGCAATGTTCCATGATTCATTACTTGCATATAACACCCAGTGCACCATGCAATACGTTCCCTCCTTACTACCCATCAGCAGTCTATCCCAATCCCCCACCCCCCTCCCCTCTGAAGCCCTCAGTTTGTTTCCCAGAGTCCATAGTCTCTCATGGTTCATTCCTTTTTTAAATTGGATTATTTATCTGTTCATAGTTGAATTATAAGGGTTCTTTACATGTTCCACATACAAGTTTCTTATTAGATATATGATTTGCAAACACTTTTCTCATTCTATGGATTATCTTTTCCTTTTCCTGATCGTATGCTTTGAAGCTTAAAAATATTAAATTTTGAGGAAGTCCAACTTGTTTGCATTTCCTTTTTTGCTTGTGCTATTGATATTTTATCTAAACAATGATTGCCTAATTTAAGGTAACCAGTAATTACTCTTATGTTTCCTTCTAAGGAGTTTTATACTTTTAGCTCTTACCTTTAGGTCTATGATGCATTTTCTTAGTTATTTTTTGTATATGGTGTGAGGCTATCCGGTTGTCTCAGCACTATTTGTTGAAGAGAATATTCTTTCACCATTTAATGATCTTGGCACCCTTGGCAAAATCAATTGACCGTAAATATGATGGTTTACTTCTGGACTTTCAACTCTATTCCATTAATTCCTATGTTCTCCCTTATTACAGTACTGCACTGCCCTGATTATTGTAGCTCTGCAGTAAGTTTTGAAATCAGCAAACATGAGTCATCCAGCTGTGCTCTTTCTCAAGATGGTTTTGGCTAATCTAGGTTTCTTCCGTTTCCATATAAATTTTAGGATCAGTTTGTCAGCTCCTACAGAAAAGTGAGGTGAGGGTTTGAGAGGGAGGACATTGCATCTATAGCTCACTTTGAAGAGTATTGCCATCTCAACAATACTAAGTATTCTAATTCATGAATGTGGGGTGTCTTTCCATTTATTTAGATTTTCTTTAATTCCTTTCAACAATGTTTTGTGGTTTTAATGACAAGTCTTGCACTTCTGTTAACTTTAAGTATTTATTGGCTTCAATGTTATTGTAAATGTAATTATTTTCTTAATTTCATCTTCAGATTGTTTTTTGTTACTGTGTAGAAATGCAATAGATTGCTGTGTATTGATCTTGTAGTCTGCCATATTAAAAAAAAACTCATTTATTAGTTCTAATAGCTTTTTTATTCTCTTCAGTTTTCTACATAAAACACTATATCATCTGCAAATGAAAGTAGTTTTACTTCTTTCTTTCTAATATGTATGGTTTTTATTTCCTTTTCTTGCCTAATTGCTACTTGGTCATGGTATATAATCACATTTATGTTTCTGGATTTGATTTCATAATATTTTTGTTGAAAATATTTACATGCATATTCAAAAGAGACATTGGTCTGAGTTTTTTTTTTTCTTGTAATGTCTTTGGTCTTGGTATCATGGTGATAGTAGTTAGTAATCTATTTCTTCTCAAGTCAGCTTTTGGGATTGTGTCTTTCTTGGATATTGTCCATTTCATCTAGGTTATATATCTTCTTGATTTGCAGCCGTTTATAGTATTAACTTATAATCTTTTAAAAATTCTGTAAAGTCTTGATTTTACTTGTTTCAATCTTTTCTTTTTCTTACTTGGTCAATAATCTTGAATTTTAATTTTGGTTATTTGTTTTTATTTATTATTTATTTATTTATTTATTTATTTATTTATTTTTTTTGAGAGAGAGAGTGTGTGTGTGCGTGTGCAGGGTTGGGGAAGGACAGAGTGAGTAGAAGGGAGAGAATCTTAAGCAGGTTTGATGTGGGGCTTGATCTCATGACCCTGAGATCATGACCTGACCCCAAATCAAGAGTTGAATGCTTAAATGAGTGAGCCACCTAGGCACCGCATAATCTTGAGATTTTTAAAGAACCAATTTTTGGTTTCATTGATTTTCTGTATTGTTTTCTGTTTTCTACTTTTATTTGCATTCTAATTTTTTGTCCTTCTCCTGTTTACTTTGTATTTAGTTTGCTCTCATTTATCTAGTTTCTTCAGGTGGAGGCTTAGATTATTAATTTAAGGTTTTTTTTTAATGTAGGTGAATATATTTTGAGAATATAGCTATACATTTCTTTCTGGGCACTGCTTTAGCTGCATGCCATACATTTTGGTATATTGTGTTTTTATTTTAATACATTTAAAAGTTTTCTAATTCTAATGTGATTTTTTTCTTTGACCCATTGTTTATTCAAAGTGTGTTAATGTCTACATACTTGTGAATTTCCCAAATTTCCTCTTATTCTTGATTTCTAATTTAATTCCGTTGTGGTTAGAGAACAGATTTGGTAAATTTCAACCCTTTTAAATTTGCTGAGGTTTGTTCTACTTTTTAACATATGGTCTATCCTGGAGAATGTTCCATGGGCACCTGAAAATAATATGTGTTCTAGTTTTATTGGGTGGAATGTTTTTATAAATGTCTGTTGCTTGTGGTTGGTTAATAGTGCTGTTCAAGTTTTCTATTTCCTTGCTGATCTTTTGCATAGTCATTCTATTTTTTTTATTAAAAATGAGGTATAAACTGTTTTTGAATTACCCATCTCTTTCTTCATTCCATCAGTTTTGCTTCATGTATTTTGCAGCTCTTAATGGGTGTTGGGAGATGCATTCACATTGGTGATTTATGATTTTGCCTTAGATTTACTCCCTGTTTCTGCAGTTCCTCAAGTTTAGCCAGAGGTGAGAGATTAGGGAATTTTCAGGTCTTTCTTGACTGTGCACACTGCCCTGTATATGTGCATCTCCTTCCAGATCCCCAGAAATGTGTTTAAGTTTTCCAAAGTCACCATGGACATGTTTTATTCCCACATCATCCTTTCAAGTTTTTAGTCAAACTCTTATTTGCTCCAAAGATATCACTGCCTCAGTGTTTAAACAATTGCCACTGATTGTTTTTAATAAATACCCTGGGAATAGGGTTCTTTGCACAGATGGCTTCTGAGTCAGATCAAATAATGATTGGCCCTGTGAATGGGCTTCTTTGGGGAGCTACTGGACAGGTCACAGTGACAAATCTCTACAAATGAGGCTTTCTGAGGCTCCTTATACACTTTAGTTGCTACTATGATGCTGATTTTTACAGCTACTATTATTTCAAGGCTACTGGTTTTCAAGATGAATAGTGTAGCCGGAGACAGGGAGATGGGAGTAGGACAAGTTAAAACCCCATAAAGTTCACTGCTCTTACTAAGACTCAGCCATTTTTTTTTTTTGAACAGACACTTCTTGGATTGCTGTAAGCCTTTCATTAATTTCCAGAGTTCTGAAAAAGTTTATTTTGCCACTGTTCTTTTTTTTTTAAGATTTATTTATTTATTTTGAGGGGAGGGGGAAGATAAAGAGAGAGCAAGCACACGAGGAGTGGGGAGGGGTAGAGGGAAAGAATCTCAAGCAATTTCTCCAATAAATGGGGAGCCTGACACAGGGCTCCATCTCATGATCCCAAGACCACAACCTGAGCCAAAATCAAGAGTCGTTTGAGTGGTTCAACTCACTCAAATCGCTGAGCTACCCAGGTGTCCCTGATTTTGCCACTGCTCTTACTGCTCATAAAGGAGTGGATTTTTGGAAGTCCTCTGCATTTCTAGAAGTTCCCTGTATCAGTTTTATATGTGTTGCTAGATATCAAGATATATTCTAGGCAAGTCTTCCAGGTCTCTGAAGTTAAGCAACTACTCCTGCTAAAGAAAGGTCAGGACTCCCAACTTTTTCTGCTCCAAGAGGCAGATGATTAGCCGCCTAAACTTAAGGGTCTTACCTATTCAAACTGAAGTCCCCTGTGAAGATCTGAGCACCCAGGTCCTCCAGTAGATTATAAGTTTTGGTTTAATAACATTTTGAAGCCCTGACTGGACTTTTATTAAAAGGTAAGAAAGAGCCAGGCTGAGCTAATAAAGAGAACAAGTAGAAGGAAGAGAAGGAGAAGGGGGAAATAGAGGAGGAGAAACAAGAGAAAGAAACCTGTACATAATTAATTGGCCTGTTTAAAAAATCTATTTCTTCCTGTTTCAGTCTTGGTCATTTATAGGTTTCCAGGAAGGCCTCCATCTCTTCCAGATTGCTTAATTTATTGGCATAAAGCTGTTGATAAAAGTTTCTAATAATCCTTCCAATTTCATTGGTGTTGGTTGTGACCTCTCCTTTTTTATTCATAATTTTATTAATTTGGGTCCTTTCTCTATTCTTTTGGATAAGCCTTGCCAGTGGTCTCTCAATTTTATTGATTCTCTCAAAGAACCAGTTTCTAGTTCTGTTGATCTGTTCTACTGTACTCCTGGTTTCTAATTCATTGATTTCTGCTCTCATCTTGATCAACTGCTTTCCTGTGCGTGGATTAGGCCTTTCCCTCTGTTGCTGCTCCAGCTTCTTGAGGTGAGAATATAAAAACTGCATTTTAGATTTTTCTATTCTTTTGAGTGAGGCTTGGATGGCTATGTATTTCCCCCTTAGGACTGCCTTTGCAGTAGCCCATAGGTTTTGGATTGTTGTGTTTTCATTCTCGTTGGTCTCCAAAAATTGTTTAAATTGATTTTTGATTTCCTGGTTTATCGAATCATTCTTGAGCAGGATGGTTCTTACTCTCCAAGTGTTTGAGTTTCTTCCAAATTTTTCCTTGTGGTTGAATTCCAATTTCAAAGCATTGTGGTCTGAGAATATGCAGGGGATAATTTCAGTGTTTTGGTATCGGTTGAGACCTGTTTTGTGACCCAGAACATGGTCTATTCTTGAGAATGTTCCATGGGCATTAGAATAGAATGAGTATTCTTTGGTTCTGGGGTATAGTGTTCTATATATATCTATGAGGACCAACTCGTCGAGTATGGCATTCAAAGCTCTTGTTTCTCTGTTGATTTCTTGCTTAGGTGATCTGTCTATTGCTGACAGTGGAGTGTTGAGGTCCCCTACTATTAACGTATTTTTATCTATATGTCTCTTTATTGTGGTTAAGATTTGGCTTGTGTATCTTGCTGCTCCCCTGTTGGGGGCATAGATATTTATAATTGTCATATCCACTTATTGGATACATCCTTTAAGAATAATATAGTGCCCTTCTGTATCTCTAACTATAGTCTTTACTTTAAAATCCAATCTGTCTGATATGAGAATTGCTACCCCAGCTTTCTTTTGAGGTCCATTGGCGTGAAAGATGGTATTCCATTCCTTTACTTTCAGTCTGGATGTATCTTCAGGTTCAAAATGAGTCTCTTGTAGACAGCAAATGGATGGGTCATGTCTTTTTATCCAATCTGCAACCCTGTGGCACTTTATGGGAGCATTTAGGCCATTTACATTGAGACTGATTATTGAGAGATATGATTTTAATGATGCCATGTTGCCTGTAAAGTCTTGGTTTCTATAGATTGTGACTTTCTGTTCTGTATCACTCTTGGGGCTTTTTCACTTTTATAGAACCCCCCTTAATATCTCCTGTTGGGCTGGTTTTGTGGTTACGAAATTGGTCAGTGACTGGCGATTCTGTAAGGCCTTTATCTCTCCATCAATTCTGAATCACAGCCTTGCTGGATAAAGGATCCTTGGCTGCATGTTTTTCTCTGAAAGGGCTTTAAAAATGCCCCCCCCCACAACCCTTTCTCTCATTCCAGGTCTGTGTAGACAGGTCTGATGTAATTCTGATACCTTTGCCTTGGTGCATGAGAAATTTCTTTGCCCTGGCAGCTTTCAATACTGTATCCTTGGATCTAATATTTGTGAATTGCACTATGAGGTGATGTGGTGTAGGTTTGTCGTGGTTGAGCTTGGGAGGGGTCCTCTCTGAAAATATGTTCAAAATCGTTAGCCATCAGGGAAATTCAAATCAAAACCAC
Source organism: Ursus arctos (assembly GCF_023065955.2). NCBI lineage: Eukaryota > Metazoa > Chordata > Mammalia > Carnivora > Ursidae > Ursus > Ursus arctos. Next base: position 3,426,402 of record NW_026622763.1, on the reverse strand, counting down.
ACTAAGATACCACCTTACGCCAGTTATAATGGCAAAAATTGACAAGGCAAGAAACAACAATTGCTGGAGAGGATGTGGAGAAAGAGGATCCCTCCTACATTGTTGGTGGGAATGCAAGTTGGTACAGCCACTTTGGAAAACAGTGTGGAGGTCCCTTAAAAAGTTAAAAATTGAGCTACCTTATGATCCAGCCATTGCACTACTGGGTATTTACCCCAAAGATACACACGTAGTGAAGAGAAAGGCCATATGCACCCCAATATTCATAGCAGCATTGTCCACAATAGCTAAATCGTGGAAGGAGCCGAGATGCCCTTCAACAGATGACTGGATTAAGAAGTTGTGGTCCATATATACAATGGAATATTACTCAACTATCAGAAAGAATGAGTTGTCAACATTTACTGCGACATGGACGGCACTGGAGGAGATAATGCTAAGTGAAATAAGTCAAGCAGAGAAAGACAACTATCATATGATTTCTCTCATCTATGGAACATAAGAACTAGGAAGATCAGTAGGAGAAGAAAGGGATAAAGAAAGGGGGGATGATCAGAAGGGGGAATGAAGCATTAGAGACTATGGACTCAGAAACAAACTGAGGGCTTCAGAGGGGAGGGGGGTGGGGGAATGGAATAAGCTGGTGATGGGTGGTGGGGAGGTCACGTATTGCATGGTGCACTGGGTGTTATACGCAACTAATGAATCATGGAACTTTGCATCAAAAACCAGGATGTACTCTATGGTGACTAACATAATATATTAAAAAAATATTTAAAAAATAATAAAGTGTAATTTCAAAGGTTAAATCTATGACTTTCATGCAACTATGAAATGAACATATGTCAAATGTTTTATTCAACTCATTATTTAATTAGGGAACAATAAGATGCTAAAATTAGTTGAAAGAGTATTTGATATTTACAGACAAATTAATGAATGAAAATTAGGTTTGATTGTTATATTAGATACTAAATGATAGTCTTATCGGATAACAATAAACTTCCATTGAAGAGAAAAAACAAAGAGAGATAAACCTGTATTCAATTCTGGAAATTATCTATGGAGGGTAAGTTATGGAAGGATTAGATGACATGAAGCCCAAAAAGAAGTCTTGAAGAAGTCTTATGGTTGGTCTTTTTTTTTCTTTTTTAAACTTTATTTTATTGTGAAAAATAAAATGCAGCATACATACAGAAATATCCTTGGAGATTATTTTAGGAATGTTTATAAAAATTTATTAAACTGTGCATTTATATTTTATGGTTGGTCTTAATACGAAGTCCAGGATTCCATAGTCAAGAATTCTTGGGGACTCTGGAGCAGAAAGTCATCCTACACAAGCCCTCTAGGTAATTATTCTCTACCTTGAGAGTTTTTGGAGAAATTAATAAGGTATGATTATCAAAGCAAAGAGAATACATATCCATGTGATAGAAGGAAAGCCTGCAACATCTTTAGGTCTCATGTTGTTTGACTGTGCTAAGGAGCTGCTAGACTCCATGTTAGATGAAGGTTCAGAGTGGGTAGCAGGTATCCTAAAGGAAGCCTGAAAAACTTATGGTCATTGAAGCTGCTGTGTAGTCAGGGTTAGAGCAGAAGAGTGCACTGGGTGAATGTGGGGAATGAGGGGCAGGACACTGGGTCTGGGGCAAGGGCCATGCCATAGAAGGAGCTTTGTATTGGAGACCTGAAGGCCAAGGGAGAGTTACTGAGATGGAGTTGGGTGGGACTGGGGAGAAGTGTGGTGAACACATTGAGAGAGGGAGCAATGTGTGCCTGGACTGTTCGAGTCATGCCAATGTCACAGGGTGAGTTGTCATAGGGTGCAAGGTGCCTGAAAGCCACACTGCAAAGATCCAAAGTGCCATGCTAGGGAGTCACTGACCATAAGAGCAACATAGCCAATGTGTATTTATGGATCATTAATTTAGAGCCAAGGCAAAGGAGAGATTGGAGGTGGGGTAGATGAGAGCAAAGGCATCTTGAGAGGATGTCACTTTGGTAGTCTAGGTGATCAATGACACAAGACTGGGCTAGGCAGTGGTTGTGGGATACTGGCAATGCGCTGATGGTTTAGTGTTGAAGGAGGTACCATGGAACAGTGACTTACTGGATGGAGATAGGAGTAAAGGGAGGAATGTAGCTTGATGTCTAGAAATCCAGCTTGGACATCTGGGTGTGGTAACAAGTATCAAGCCTAGGAATGAGGAAAAGAAGTATGGCTGGTGGAGATCTCCAGCAAATACATTCATTCAACTCTTCTTCAGTGCATGTGTGTCCCTGTGCTGGGCCCTGAAGACACTATAGTACACCCAGGAACCAATGTCTTATGCGTGGAGGAGGAAGACAAGCACACAGATGGTGACTACACAAGGCCATGGGTACCATGAAATGGGAACTATGGGCTTTAGAGAAAAGACATGTAGTGGTCTGTATGTGTAAAAGGCTCAGAGGAGAAAGACTTTGTAAGCATGGCTGGAATAAAGATTGGGAGCAGCGAATGGAGCTGTGGGCAGACAGAGACCCAGCCAGACCAAAATTGGATTGGGAAGGTCCTGCAAGCCAGCAGTTGCACTGAACTTTGTCCTGAGGGGAATGCTGAGCACTGGAGGGGCTAAGACAGGGTGTGTCTTGAATCTAGCAGGACATTAAGGCAGGAAAGTCCAGTGGGCCCTTGGGATATGGAGTATTATGTGAAGGTGTAACACTCAGCTGAAGATAGAGATCTTGGATTTATCTGCCCACAGGTACTGGGAGCCAAACAGAGGGACGTAGGTGGTGGGTGATGAGGAAAAGTGTACAGTGAGAGGGTCAGCAAGGTGAAGGCTTTATCCTAACATAATTTATGACAGTCAGGCCCAAGTTCCCCAGGCTGCTGATGAAGAGATGCAAGGTGTGTGAGGTCTTTACATGTGCTCTACTTTCTGCCTCTGACATAGTCTCTCTGCACACTTTTATCAGTCACTTTGGCTTTTGATAGCTCCTACCTTCCTTTAACATCTAGCCCTAGAAGCTTCCCTGAACCTGGGCCTCAGCTGGATATGGGGCTTTTGCATCAGGGCTTCCTGCGAACCCTCAGAACACACCTCCCTCTCCTGCCTTGGCTCTCTGTCTACTCTAGGGCTGGTCCCCAGGCCATGACCTCCCGCCCACAGGGCTGTTCTGCCTGAGCACAGTGCCTGCACAGCAGGTGACCAGGGAATGTCTGACTTGGATATTTGCTACCTACATAGCAAAAGAAACACATAAACTGTCAAACATGACTTTTCCTTTCTTTCATGTCTCCATTGCAGAATTCATGTTAAATGGATTTTTAAAAGGATGGGTGCAATTTATATTTTAAATATATAAAGTAAAGGAGTGGGAAGGGATGCTAACTGAGTAACTATTATGATGCAGGCACTGTTTTAAGTACTTGTCTTAGTGCCTTGATCCAGGATCTGCTACATAATTTGTAGGGTCTAGTGCAAAATGATGAACGGAGTTCCTTTCTCAGAAGTTATTAATAATTTCAGAACAGCAGAGCATTAATCCTCTCAGGGGGCTGTTCTGAGCATCCAGCCTGTGTGACAGGATAGGTTGTAGGCTCATAAAGTCTGCTCTGTTTTAATCCTACAACAACCCAGCAACAGAACATAGCTATCTTTATTTTATGGATTCAGAGGAGGTGAGTAACTGACCAAGGTTGTTTAGCAAATGAACTATGTAGCTAAGAATCAAACCTAAAGATTCTAAGTCCAAAGCCCTCAATTTTCCCAAAACTCTGTGTGATAAATATTTTTATTGTATCAGTTTGAATCATAAGAAAGTGCCATTTTTGAAGATTAAGAAATAGTGGGTTATTGGCAATTTCATATGGTCCAATCTAATACATTCCCTTTACTGACATTAATTTTCATCTTTTATGTAAGTCAGGATGGTCCACGTAGATTACCTGAAGCCCACATCATGAAGCCCACAAGGCCTTCAGCCTGGCCATTCTGGCTGTGAAATAATTTAGCCCCTCCTTGTCCCAGCACATGACTGGTGGTAGTCCCTCAGCCATGGGCTGTGATCTCAGAATTACGTATGATTGTTAGGGGTGCAGAAAACTGTCCTTATCACTGTTAGATCCCCAAAGCATGTTCAGGGTGGCTTGTGTGGATTTGTCTCATCTGGGTTCAGCTGAAGGCTGACCAGAATTGCTGCTTCTGGCAAGAATACAGTTCCATAAAGGGTCTGGCATATAGTAAGTGCTCAGCAATTGTTTGTTGAATGTTTCTGATCAGTGAATTAAAGCCTTCAGGGAAAGAATCAGGTGAGATGTCCCTTTTATATACTGCTGAAATATCTGTAAATTAGCAATACAGAAATTACAGAGGGCAATTTGGCAATATGTACCTGTGGCCTTAAAGTGTTAAGCTTCTACCCATTCATCACAGTTCTGAGGAATTAATCTGAAATGAGGACAAAATTTTAACAATATTCATGTGTTTTGAAGTGCTGTTTATAATAGTGAAAATAGGGAACAAAGCACATGCGCATTTATAGGTGAGCAACCAAGGAAATGAGGGTGCGTCCATTTGATGGGACATTTTGTAACCTACATTGTACGGTTCCTACTAGCTATTTGAGAAGATGGGAAAATGCTTATGGAATGTTTTAAGAAAAAAGTAGAATGGAATATTATGTAAAGAACTAAGTAGGATTATTATAAGGTAAAAGAGGAAATCTTAACATTTTTGAAAGATGAGTCTGAAGAGTATTTGTTAAAGGTCAATAGTACCAGTGACTTGGCATTGGGATTATGGGTAATGTTTTTCCTCTACTGTTAGATTTACTGATTTTCTAAATCACTACAATGGGGGTGAAGGTTCATATACCAGGGAAGGACACAGGCTCTGCTGGTGTTCCTCCCATGAGCCTCCACTGGTCCCACATTTGACTCCCTTGGCAGACTCTCTGTTTACTTGATCTTGAGTCCCTGATGCCCTGTTGGTGGGACTTGGACTCTGCTTGAGCCTCAACCCCCTTTGCTCGGGTGGAGGATTTGGCATGACCTCCCTACCCAGGTGCCTGGCTCTGGCTGGCACATCTGGCTCTGACCCATAGCTGCCCTGACTCCAGGCCCAAGCCATCCATGTCCAGAGTTTTCCCTGGATCTGGCCAACTTTTGAATAATACCATGCTCCAAGTATTTCACTCCATAGCGTTGCCCAAGCAAATTCCAGCCAATCTGATGCCATAGCTCTGTCCTGCACTGTTGGGGATGGATGTAGCAGGAGTGCCCTGGTGGAGATAAGGCATTGAGAGGAAATTGCTGATTTAAGGAGAAAATGGATGAGTTCAGAGGGAAAATGTTGAACTTGGTATGGTTTTGAAACAGAAAAAAAATGTTTTGTCATCAGATTTTAATGACATAAATAGGATGTAGCCACATGGAGTAACGGAGAAAGCATGGACCTGCCAACTATATGACCTAAAGGCGATAAACGAAGTGGTCTAAGACCCAATTTCCTCATCTTTAAATGGTGGTAATAATTCCTAACATTCAGCGTTTCTGTAATGTATAGAAATAGCATTGTGATGAGACATGAACTGGTGGTCTTCTGGATGAATTGGCTGTTGTCCCTCAGGCAGGGTCCCAGGGCCTCTGGCTGACTCCTGTGCCAATACCCAAGCCCCCAAGTTTATGGGTATCTGAGAATGGGACATTCCTGTAACTCCTATTGCAAAGCTCAAAGTCTTTCAAATCAGTTAGGTGGTCCCTGCTCCCTCCCAATTCCTCAGCAGATAGAACACACGTCTCGACTTACCTGTCTTAGTTCATACCTGTTGTCCCAGTAAAGTTATCCACAGCATCTTTGCTCATTCTAAAAGTGCCCTAGTTTGGACAATAAAGAATATGGTCACACTACCCATAAATACTACCCATAAATATGCAAGATGACAGAGATCAGGGTCCCCTTCTGAAGCATGGATGGTGATGAAACCAGCCATACCTGCAGTAAACAAAGCTCACTTGGGGCTGGGGAGAATCCAGGGGCTGTCTGCATCCTGGGAGCTTGTGCTTCTGCTTTAACTGCTGTTTGTTGGTGTCTCTTACCTTACCCCTTGAACAATGGGCATCATGAGCAGGATCAGGTCTACCCTGGAATTGGAAGAGAACCCCTCTGTGTATGTTGGTTGAGTGGGGATAGCAGGAGGTGCAGTGGTAGTTGGGAGTTATATTCACAGTCAGCTGTGGCTCTACAGATGGATCTTCCATGAAAGGAAGTTTGGCTCTTCTGTCTGCTTACAGGTCTGTGTTGGGGGGCAGCCCAGGCCTCTGCTGGCCTGTGTAGTATGGGAAAGCCCTGCTTGTCCTGTGAGGCCGACACATGTCCTGTCTAGGGAAAAAGATGCCATGGGGGGCTCAGGTCTGCATTTCAGACAGAAAGACATGGGAGAAAAGAAGGAATCTATCATTCTGGACACCTTGATGGGGTTCCCTCAGGCAGAACCATTTATAGCTCTTTGAAAAGGGGTGGAGGAAACTGAGAGGCTGCTCAGTCTTCAACCATAGAAGAGACGTAGGGAAGGTGTTGGACCTGCAAAGGCAGAGACCTGAACAGGGTGCACAGAAAGGACCAACCCGGGACACAATAAAGAAGCTGAAGGTGGAGCAGCTGTGGGAAAGGGAGACAGGGACAGACTAGGATGAGGGGCCCCATGGAGGACACTTCTGTAGAGAGCCTTGGCTCTCATCCCTGCCATGGACCTCATAAAAAGACTGAGGGGACAAGGACAAAGAGCATGCCCATTTCATTGAAATGGTCTCTGAGCAGGAACACCTACAGCTCTGGCACATTGCCAGGGCATCCCTGCAACCTGACTGGAGCATCTCTTCCCAGGCTCATGGACAGAGTTTCTGCTTAAGCATGGAGCCTGTGTTGTCTGGGTTGTCCTCACTCACTGACAGACATATGCAGCCCCTAGTGGGTGCACAGATAAAACTCAGTTAGGGCTCTGGATTCATGGAGGGGTGAGTCATTGGAGCAGAATACAGAGATGAGTAAATGAATTAAGCACAGAGATAAATGTCCCATCCTTCTCCTCATGAGGAATGCCATTCTAGTCATGTTCTTGCTGAAAAGAAGGTCCTTTCCAGCCAGCACCAGAGTGCGTGAGGTCTTGACTTGCCCCAGGGTAGTGCTTCCTCTGACATGTGAGGGTGTTTGCAAATGTAGTGTCTTTACAGGTGTCTTGGCATCATTAAGCACGTTAGAAGATCATGGTCTGACATCCCACCTCCTCCAGATAGCCTCCTGGGTTTATGGGCACATTCAAAGCATTGGCATCCCCCAGGTGTCTGAACCATAAGCTGGGACCTCCGCCTCTCTCTACACCCCATCAGTCTAACAATGTACCTATCCATTCCACACACCAGCCAGTGCTGCTTGGTTGAGGTCCTTGCCATACAGCACCCCCAGCTCCTGTGGGCACATTGGCCCCCAATCCACTCTATGCATGGCTTCCAGAATGATCTTTGCAAAACTTAGTGCTGACTACCTTACTGCCCAGTTGAAGAGTCTGGCAGGGCTTGAGGGATCAGCTCCCAGATTCTTAGTGTAGGGAATAAGCCCTTTGTCCTATACCCCAGCCTCTAGCTCAGTGTTGTGGCCCTGCACAGCAAGGTTCCACAAATGTTTTCTGTATGCACCAACGGGTGAGCTGTTTGGCTCCCTGTGGTATCTGTAGGCATCAGTAAATGCACATCCGTTTATGTCAACACTCACTGCCTTCAGTTTGCCTCCCTGCCAAACATCTCTCCTAATTAGGTTAATTGGGATTGCACCTCTGTGGCTGCTGACCAGGCCTCACCCCCGCAGAGCCAGCTCTTGTGGAGCTACAGGGAGCTCCATTCTCCAAAGACATGGGAGGGGATACTTGCTAATAGGCTCTGGAAGAAAACAGCCAATTCCCAGGGCTGCTTTGGAATGGCCCATGTGCCTGCTAAGTTAGCATAGGAAGTACAGATGTGAAGAAGATACACCCACACTCCCCTCCTGATAACTCAGAGCTATGGGAACACAGAGGTGTGGTCCTTATCTAGGCCTGCACCATGGAAATGTCTGGGAAGCCTTCTTGGAGGAGGGGAAGTCTAAGTGTCATACCTTGAATAAACAAAGGGCCCTAAGTAATCAAGAAAGGGGGAATAAAGGTAGGTTTTGTGATCAGTGAGCAAGATGAGCTCTGCAATGTAAGGGGCCATGGTGGGGCCATGCTGACCACTGCAGTGGAGGGAAGAGACTCTGGGAGCATGTACATCTGGTCTTGGTGCAGTTGTTCTGAAATGCCCTGAGGGGCATCTGTGTGTCGCACTTACATTCCCAGGGCACTATGTACGTTACAGTGTGTAGCAAAAGCCACTGGAGGGATAGGAAGTCACATCCTGATTTAGAAGGGCTGGTTCTACACTTCCCCAAGGATGAACCATGTAGTTATGTGAAACATTTCATGCTGTTTAAAATAATTTATTTATTTATTTTTAAAGATTTTATTTATTTATTTGACAGAGATAAGAGACAGCCAGCGAGAGAGGGAACAGAAGCAGGGGGAGTGGGAGAGGAAGAAGCATGCTCATAGCGGAGGAGCCTGATGTGGGGCTTGATCCCATAATGCCAGGATCACGTCCTGAGCCGAAGGCAGACGCTTAACTGCTGTGCCACCCAGGCGCCCCTAAAATAATTTGTTTATTAAACCAGTAGTATTTCATATGGCAAGAAGTCTGACAATACAGACAATAAGAGAATATAAAAAACACCTATCATCTGAAACTCCCAAATCGCTGATGTAAATAGTATGTATGAGTTGGAGGTGAAAAATAACAATTTGTTGTTGCTTTTATTTATATTCCTTTGACTATTACAGAGTTTAAGCTTTTTTGTTGTTTTCTATTGCACATTTACATTTGCTCTTTTAGAAATTAAGCATTTGCTTCTTGACTTTCTTGTTTTGTTTTTGATTTGCAAAAACTCTGTATGTGGAAAGATATGAACAATTTGATGAATATAGCAAATATTTCCTTAAATGATGTTTGTCTTTTAACTTTATGATTTTGCATTTTTACTACTCAGAAATGTTTACTCAATGCAGTTGAATCTATCATTCTTTACCTTTATGGTTTTGTTTTTAGTATTATGTTTAAAAACATATTCCCCCATTCCAATTTATATAAATGTCATTTAGGTATCTGTCAAGTAATTCTATGGTTTTACTTTTACATTTAATTCTTTACATTCTTTGTAATCTGTTCGGTGCAGGACACAAGGGTGAGATCTAACCTAATTCATTTTCCCAAACGATCAGTTTCTCATTTATTTGAAATGCCACCATTCTCATGTACTAATTAGTCTTATTTATACTTGAATTATTTTCATAACTTACATTCTCTTCTAATGATTTGACTGTTTTTCCTCCATCAACACCAAAATGTTTTAATTATTTTAGTTTCTTGCTATGTTTTAATATCTGGCAGGATTTTTTTCTCTTGAATAGTCTACTTAATTTTTTTTTCTCTTCTTTGTTCATAGATGAAATTTGGAATTATTTTTTGAGTTCTAAAAACTCTTCATTGCTAGTTATCTATCTAATTTCTATTCTTTTCTCCTGATAACATGAGTGTATATGTGACCCCAAAAGATGTGATATTTTCCCTGATGGGGCTCCAAGAGAAAAATGTTTTCCTGATAAAAAGGAACTTACTTATCTGGTATGTATCATTTCCCTTTTCATCCTGCCTGGAATGTGGCTGAGATGTCTGGAGCAGCAGTAGCTACCTTGTGCAGTTGATATAACAGAAGAGCTTAAAAAAGATAATGGAAAGATAAAGGAAATAGGGCTCCTTTTGCCATCATGCAGCTGCCATACCAGTACTTGATCCTGTATTTCTGAAATTTCTGTTAAAAAAGAAAAAATAAATCCATTTTTGGCTAAATTACTATAGTTGGATTTCCATTATATGCAATCTCAATCCTAGTAGTACAAATTCTATTTGGACTTTAATTGAATTTTTTTACATTGACTGGTTATTGGCACACTGCAATATTAAAACGTTCTATCCAGTCTCATCATATGTATTGCAGAATTTAAATTCAGTCACTTGCTGTCATCATTCTACCACAGTATCTGTTCATTTGTGTTGCTCAGGCCATATTCATAAGGAACCCCCTTTCCATCCTCTCCCTACCTACGTTATGGCTACCTACCTCTTCCTGAAATACTACCTACAATACTGTTCAACATGAGCTGTCTCTTTTCTAAGTTCCTATGCTATAGTTCCACTTGATCTGGTGGTCAACAATGGTTGGGGGCAGAAGAGGGAGTGTCTTTAAGAAACAACAGTCTCAAAGGCTCTGGTTCAAGATGGTGACACAGGAAGATCTTGAACTCACCTCCTCCATGGATACACCAAGTCTATAGCTATATATGAGTTAATTTCCTCTGGGGTGGGGGAACTAAACCAAAACCTGACAAACCACCTTCTTCACATTGGGCAAACAAGAAGGAAACTACATGGAAGCAGGTAGGAAAGACTGAGTCACAATCCCACATAAACCCCACCCCAGGGATGGTGACACACAATTGGGAGGGAACTCAACACCAAGAGCTTTTCCCTGAGAAGTAAAAAGTTTGTTCCCCATACCAAACTCCCAGCTATTAAGACCAGCACCTGAAAGACAAGCCAACCAAATTTGAAGACCAACTGGGCTCCCACCCATGAGACCCACGAGGCTGCAGTGAACTGAGAAACAGCTCTTGAAGTGCTTACACACAGATTCACCTGCTCCAGGGCCCCCATGAAGAAGCAGCCCTTTGAGAAGTGTCCAGAATTTATGTGAAAGAAACATTCATTAATTTTAAAATGTTGGTCTGAAGGGCAGGGGTGTTCTGGGATACTCAGTGGGGACAGAGGTTGGTGGATGCCATCTTTCTGTTCTCCCTCTGCTTTGCTAAAGCTGGTAGGCACTATTTTATTTCCTTATTTCTTTTTCTTTTCTTTTCTTTTCTTCTTCCTTTTCTTTTCTTTTCTTTTCTTTTCTTTTTTCTTTTCTTTTCTTTTCTTTTCTCTCTCTTTCTCTTTTATTTTTTTGGCAGGTACCATCTTTACATTCCCCATCTGCCTCATTCTTGCCAATGAGCATTATCTTTACTTTCTCTAACTGCCAGGCTCCAGATTGCCAGTATCTCCTAGATGAGAGTTTCTACTCCTGTCTGGTGCCCCAGTTCTTTATGTCTGGGGACCCAGATTTTGCAGCAGACACCCAGGGGATACCCCTTGATCTCTTGGCTCTGGAGCCCAGGGGAGGTTGCTTTCCTGGGTCCCATGGGACTATGATATTGGAGAGATAGTTCTTGGCAGAATACCACTCCAGGGCACTGCACAGACAGCAGACTGAAACACACCTTCAGTTTTTCTGAAAAATAAGTCTATTTGGTTGTTCAGGAGATTTGGCCTCAGAAATAGGCTTCAGGTTTTATTAAAAATAAGGGTGTATGGCAGGGCTCTGGAATGGAAGTGAGTGGATGTAATATTTGAGCTATCCATCTACCTTGCTCCAGTTTGCTAATATCTTCCAGAAACAAACTCTGGTGCTTTGGCTTTTGCAGGTGCTTCTAGGAGACACCTCTACATTACCTGGCTTTCGTGGCCAACAGGACTTATGGTTATGGATCCCATAGGACTATAATCAATGGAGAGAGTTCTTAAAGAGCTATCACCATCAGAGCACAGCAAGTGGCAACCAGCACATGAGCTTAGTCTTTCTGTGAAAGAGGTCTATTAGCTTAACATCATAACTGCAGCCCAAGAGGCAGGCTTCTAATTAAACACGTATCTAAGGGCTGACTGCAAACATTTCCTGAGACATTAGAGGATGAACACTATCCTCATGTTTTCCCTCTGCCATGCTCCAGAACACCGGCATCTCTCAGAGGAGAAGTTTTATATATCTGGCACCCCAATTTTTATATCTGGTGTTCTGGTTTTTGTGGATGCTGCCCAGAGGATACCCCTTGATCACCTGGCTCTGGTGGCCAGGGAAGCTTGTGTTTCTGGGTCCCACAAGACTATAATGATTGAGACGTTACTGGATGGTTACCACCCCCAAGGCACTGAACGGATAGTAGATGGAAACACACCCTCAGCCTTTCTAAGAAAGAAGCTTTCTTGCTTGTGCTAGATCTCCAGCCTTAGGGGCAGGGTCCCCATTTGGCACATGTCTAAAAACTATGGAGGTGCACTCAGGGAATATAGGCTGGGAGGCAGGGTATTGTTGTCCTTTCTCTTTACCCCATTACAACTCACTGGTATCTTCCAGTTGGGGCTTATCCATTCATACATTCATCTGGAGCCCTAATCGTTTTTTAAAGATTTATTTATTTATTTGAGAGGAAGAGAGAAAGAGAGAGTGAGAGAAACTGGGGGGGGGGGGCAAAGGAAGAGGGAAAGAATATCAAGAAGACTCCCTACTGATTGAGGAACCTGATGTGGGGCTTGATCTCAAGGCTCTGAAGTCATGACCTGAGCCAAAATCAAGAGTCAGACACTCAACTGACTGAGCCACCCAGGCACCCCATGGAGCCCTGGTTTTTGTGATTGTTGTCAGAGAACATCTCCAGACCTCCTGGCTCTGGTTGCCAGCAGGGCTTATGCTTGTGATCTCACAGGATTGGAATATACTTACATTTTTAAAAAGCTGCTACCTGAGGGTCTGGATTCCAATCAGCCTGAATTTAAGTACTGACTCAGATAGTCTCTTTTGGAGCATTGATTGATCTTGGCACACCCTCAACTAATGGGAGCTATTGAAAATAGAATAGGCTGCTTAGGACAATTACAGAGACAAGCAAGAGCTAGGGCATGGTTGAATGATAAGGTTTATCTCCTAAACAACGGCAACCTGTTAATACCAGGAGAGGTGGCTGTTTCACCTAATGTGTAGAAACAAACACAGAGAGTCAAGCAAAATGACAAAACAGAAATATGTTCCAAATAAAGATTAAGATAAAACCTCAAGGGGGTGGAAAAAACCTTAATGAGGTGGAGATAAGCAATTTACCTGCTAAAAAGTTCAAAATAATGGTCATAAAGATGCTCACTGAATCTGGGAGAAAGTAGATGAACACAGTGATAACTACAACAAAGCAATATAAAATAAAAGAAAATATCAAACAGAAGCTACAGAGCTGAAGAATATAATAACTGAACTGAAAAAAAATACCCTAGGGGGTTCAATAGCAGACTAGATAAAGCAGAAGAAAGGATCAGTGAGCTTGAAGACAGGGCAGAAAACTCACCCAATCAGAGCAGCAAAAAGAAAAAAAAATGAAAAAAAACAAGTGTGAGGCTAGCTCATGGAACCTAGGGGACAGTATCAATTAGACTAACATTTGCCTTATGGGGGTCCCAGAAGGAGACAAGAGGGAAAATAGGGCAGAAAATGTGTTTGAAGAAATAATAGCTGAAAACTTTCTTAACCTAGGGAAGGAAACAGACATTCAGATTCAGGAATCCTGAATATATAATATATAATCCTGAATATAATCCAAATATAATGAACCCAAAGAGATTTAACCAAGACACCTTATAATTAAACTGTCAAAATTTAAAGACAAAGAGAGAATCTTAAAATCAGCGGAACAACTTGTTACATAAAAGGAAAACTCCATTAGACTATAAGCCGATTTTTCTTTTTTTTGTAATAATTTTTTATTATGTTAGTCACCCTACAGTACATCCCAAGTTTTTGATGTAAAGTTCCATGATTCATTATTTGCGTATAACACCCAGTGCACCATGCAATACATGCCCTCATTAATACTCATCACCGACCTATCCCAATCCCCCACCCCCCCTCCTCTCTAAAGCCCTCAGTTTGTTTTCCAGAGTCCATAGTCTCTCATGGTTCATTCCCCCTTCTGTTTACCCCCCCTTCATTCTTCCCTTTCTTCTCCTACCGATCTCCCTAATTGTTATGTTCCATAAATGAGTGAAACCATATGATAATTGTCTTTCTCTGCTTGACTTATTTCACTTAGCATTAGCTCCTCCAGTCCTGTCCATGTGGCTGTAAATGTTGTGTAATCGTTCTTTCTGATGGCTGAGTAATATTCCATTGTATATATGGATGACAACTTCTTAATCCAGTCATCTGTTGAAGGGCATCTCGGCTCCTTCCATGATTTGGCTATTGTGGACAATGCTGCTATGAACATTGGGGTGCATATGGCCCTTCTCTTCACTATGTCTGTATGTTTGGGGTAAATACCCAGTAGTGCAATGGCTGGGTCATAGGGTAGCTCAATTTTTAACTTTTTAAGGGACCTCCACACTGTTTTCCAAAGTGGCTGTACCAACTTGCATTCCCACCAACAGTGTAAGAGGGATCCCCTTTCTCCACGTCCTCTCCAACATTTGTTTGTTTCCTGCCTTGTCAATTTTTGCCATTCTAATTGGCGTAAGGTGGTATCTCAATGTGGTTTTGATTTGAATTTCCCTGATGGCTAATGACTTTGAACATTTTTTCATGTGTCTGTTAGCCATTTGTGTGTCTTCATTGGAAAAGAGTCTGTTCATATTTTCTGCCCATTTTTTGATTTGATTATTTGTTTCTGAAAACCAAACCTTAAATAAAGGGAAAAGGGACTGGCACTTTTCTGAGTACATGGTATATTCCAGGCTCTGTGGTTTAGTTAGGGCTATTCACAGAGACCACTTCTTTTCCTTTCTTCCAGACCCTGGTGGAACTCTGTTCCCCACCCTGCTGGTGCTTTGGGGCAGAGCCGGGACATTGCTATGACCCAGGAGGAGAGTAAGAGTAAAGGCCAGAGGTCGCTGCCCCATGGAAGTCCTTCTCCCTCTGCCTCCAGCTGTCACCCCTGTTGGTGATGTCTGCTGTATCTCCCTTGGACCTGGGGGAGGACGGTGTGCATGAAGCCCCCTACTGACCACAGCACAGGCTATTTGAGAGAGTGAGTGGCCTGTCACCACATTGTATTACAGCCTGTCCTCCCTGATATGGGCATCTTATCCTCTTAGACCCTCTGACATAGATTTAACAATTCCCATATTATCCACAACAAACCCAGGGCTTAGAGAGGTAAAGCAACATTCACGCTGTTATCCATGAGGAATGCCTGCCTCTATTCTGGGTGACCTGACTGGAAGGTCACAAAAGTTCAATTAGAGCCATCTGCTCCTGGCTCACCCTTTGATCCTCCCTAGAGTTTTACTGCATTTCCATCCTGTCTTCCAAATTAAATATAGATGCCCTGCTCTGTTTCTATGGTCCCCAGTGCTACAATATGGGGCACAGAGCAGAATTAGGGAATGCTTGCTGCCTTCATGAAGACAAGCCAGCTGCAGCCCACATGCCACTCCCCTTCAGCGAGTCTACATTGAGGGCCACTCTGGGCCTAGTGCGGCTAGCCACTGGGGACACAAGGACCTTGCCCTGCACCCCTTCCATGATGGCTGGACCTAAAGCTTGGGGCCATAGACAGAGCTTCCCATAGATAGTGCAGCTCCTCTGGCTCACATCAGATGCAGGGGAGATCGATTTTCTGTGCAGTTTGAGGCAGACTTGAAGGCATGGCTCCTTCCTTGGGCCCATGCTTGTGCTGGCTCTATGTATTGCTGTGCAGATCCACCTGGTTCATTCCCTGCCAGGGGCTCTCATATGATCCCAGGCCCCTTGCTTGACCTGCATGCAGTGAGGGGTCTGGATGTTTGGGCCTTGGCTGGAGGACAGCATCAGTCACAGGTGTGTGGGGAAGGATGTGGTCCTGGTGGATGGGCTGGCATGGTGGCATGGTGGAGTGTTGCCAGTCACCCTGTGCATGGGGGTTTGCCCAATGTCTATGGCTCTGGGGCTCTAGATAACTCTCCATGAACACAAAGACAAATAAATAAGGCCGTTGCTATATCTGGGTATTATCAATGTGCCTTTGAGTTGTTGGGAGTACTTGTTATATTACCAAAGAGGATCTAAAGAAGAGAACTCTCTTTGTAGCATCTTGGGACATTTGGGAAGTGAGTACTACGGCACATGGGTACGTGGTTGTGCATGAGTGTGTACAGAAAAGTGGGGAGATGTACACACACCTCCTTCACCTGGGTGAGCACGTGTCTTTGATATGTCTGTTTCTGAGTGTGTGCAAACATGTCCTTATCTGTCTCTCTGTCTGTGTACTTGAATACCACATCCCCCACAGACCTACCAAGAGACACACATGTGCGGACTTTATAGACACCCTCCCATGCTCAGTGCACAGATGATGCAAGGGAGTGGCCTGCAGGATCTTTCACTCTCATGGGCCCCTTCCAAGGTACTGGGGAGGCCCTTGAAGTGTGTTCCCATGGTCAAAGTGTTCATCAAAATTTCAACTCTTTCTGCTCCAACCTTCTATGTCTCTTACATTGGACATATGCTCAGCTTGGATTAAGTGCAGTATTTGCATGTGGATTATAACCACCTCCACGTGGCTGTTGCTTCTATCCCTCCAGCTGCAGAAATGGCTTCTGAAAACATTCCCACCATGTTCTGTGCCAGGCACCTGGCATGACAGCAGGATACAGGGCAGAGAGGACACTGCAGTGAGATGTCTTATGGCCCCAGCCCCAGAAATGTGGGAATCATAGAGGAGAGGCCTGTTAGAAGCCAGTCTGTGGAAGAGTCTTCCAATCATCACCAGGTGGGCAGACTAGTAAGGATCATTTTTCACTGACACTCTTTAAAAAAAAAAGTTATTTCCAATTAAAATATAACTGATAATGCAGTATAAAAGATTTCTATATTCTTTTTCTTAAAGAAGGCCTGCCAAATTGTATGCACTTCAGTCTTGATGAAATCCAGATCTTTGTATAAATGAACAATGAAATGAACTAATAAATAGATAAATATCACACACCCATGCATGTGAAGCCCCAGAAAGAATATCCACACCCTACTTTAACTTAGCCCTTCTGACAGTCCCACTCTGCTCTAGCTCCCTGATGCTCCAGCTATGTTTTTTGCATTATATCAGTTGCTGCCCATCATGATGATGCTTATTGATTTATTCATTTGACAAATATTTCTCAGGTACCAGACTACCTTCAAGGCAGAAGGGTTACAAGAGTGTAAAGGACAAGATAGATCTCTTACCTCATGGCGTCCACATTCTGTGACAGTGGGGATAATTAACAATAAATAAATGAGTGAAAAAGTTCATTCAAGGCAGAGAAAAATGCTATAAGGTTAAAAAAAAAGATAAGATAAAGTCAGGTAGTCAGGGCAGGTTTCCCTGAATGGTGACATTCAAGTCATTCCTTGGGTGGCAGCAAGGAGGCAGGAGTGCCAGAAACTAAACAGCTGGTAGGAGGCTCCTGGCAGGACAGGCCTGGTGTGCTGGAGAGACAGTGAGGTCATGCATGAGGGGCTGTCAACACAGGCCCCAGAGCATGGAAGCATTCTGCTGAGACAGGAGGGACCCAGGTGGTCTCAGCAGGGAGCACATGTGACTCACTCTATGCAGAGGGCAGCAGGCCAAGTCAGGAGGATGCTGCGGGGTCTTGGGAAGATGGGGCTGGTCTCAAGCAAGCTTTAAGAGAGATAGGGAAGAGGACTCAGTGAACCCTGGGCTGGAGGTGAAGCTGCTAGGACCAGCCCATGAATTGGAGGTGGTTGGTGAGGGAAAGGGGAATCAAGAGTGACATCTAGGATTTTGGCTTAAACTAGTAAATGTGGAAGAACAACAGGGAGGGTGGAAAGGAGGCAGAATTCTGTTCATATGATGCTGCGCATGAAGCTTCTACTGGACGTCCAGAGGAGATGTCAGGGAGGAACCTACAGATGCATCTGGAGGCATGTGAGGTCTGGGTAGGTTGGAGGAGGGGGGAAGGGAGGATAACAAGTAGTTCAGGGATGCACAAGATAAAAAGATGTAAAATGTGATATAGAAAGGATCAGGGGGATTATTCCAGGGTCCTACAGGGGGAGAAACTGTCTGCAGCCCTGAGGCAGGGGTACTGCTGGGAGAGAGGCAGCTTGGGGTCTCCCTCCTCTGCTGAAGGGGACACATTCCAGCAGACAGTGGCTGGAGGAGCACCCATGAGCATATGCATTCCACAGTGGCAGGCTCACGGTCAGATAAGTTGTTGGCCTATGGACGTCTGGGGCTCTCAGCCTCAGAGCCAACCACTGAGCCCTCACCTTCAGCAGCTGGACAACTTGAACAGAAAAGAGCAGCCAAAGATTTTGTTGAAGAGTGTTGACGTGAGGATTTGGCTACACTGTGGACCTGGCTTCTGATTTCTTGAGCAGCCTGCATGAATGGAAGGGTGGGGAAACTGAGGTGGAGATGAGCTCTCCTTGGAGCTCTGCATGGGGTGGAGGCCAGGCAAAGAGGGACTCCAGATGTCTCCGTTTCTAGGCAAGTGCTCCAGACCTCTAGGGCCCTGAGCAGGCTGTTCCTCAGGCTGCCTGGGGTGATTAAAATGCATAGTGTGATTAAAGCAGGCTTGATGTGAATTTCACAGCTCCTGCCACTTTCTCTTCCTGTCTTCCTTGCTAATCTTTTGTGCTTTCCAATTACACTGCATATGTTCTGCTGCTGAGCGTGAGAATCCATCTTCCTTGGGAGAGCTTGCTAATTACCCTCTATGCAGGGGCGGAGCTGTGGATTTTCTTGGAGCAGAATGGGCCAAGGACAGAAAGGACCCCAGGCTCCACCAGGAGAGATAATGCTGTTGAGTGATCAATAGTATCAAGTTTATCAATTATTTATGACTGTGTTTTAGTTAGGGCCAGCCTTGGCTCTGCGGAGGCATACATACTGCCTTACTGAAAAATGCAGGTGTGATGCTGTTCTGGGGAAATGGAACTGGGCATCTGTGTGTTAAGAGCCTGGGAAGAGGCTGGGGGCTGGGGAGTTTCTGACATGCTTTGCAGGTATGCACACTCTCATCTCTACATGATGCACTGAGGGCAAAGGGCCTTCACCCGGCCAAGTACAGGCCTAACTGCCTGAACTGTGCGACACGCAGGCTGCAGCCCACAAATGTGGTGGTGTGTGAAGGGTGAGTAACACAGCTTTCAGAGCAGCAGGGAAGCCACACTGGGGGATGGTGGTCTGATCAGGGTAGAAGAGGAGGGGAGCCCATTAGAATGGTGTTCACTGGATCATGTATTCTTTCTTTCTCACATGTACCTGGACGAGCTACTATGTGCCAGGACCCCTTCTAGATATTGGGGCATAGCAGTGGACAAGACTGTTACCATGTACATACACACACCCTATAGTGATGACTACTATAAATGAAAAAGGAAAATGAAGCAGAGTAAAGGAGATAAACACATGTGTGTGTTTGTGGGAGGGGGTGGTATTTTTTTTTTAACCAAGGAAGGCCCCTTTAATAAGGTAAAATTTAGCAGCAGCCAGAAGGAAGCTGGGGAGGCAACCATGGAAATGCCTGGGAGAGGGTATTCTAGCAGAGAGAATAGCAAGTGGAAAGGCCTTGGGGCAGGGGAGGGTTCATTGTGTTCCAGGTTGCAGGGAATTAATGGAGATTAAGGGGACATGCAGTTGGGGGAAGAAGTTGGAAGCAAATCATGCCTGACAAAGCTGTGCCTGTAGGGAGGCTTGGCCTCCAGCTCCTTCAGGAACCCCAGCTCATGCCCTGCCTCCTAACACCTCCCTCTCCTTAGGGGGAGGGTAGTCACACTTATTAATCACCTATGATGTGCTGTTTTTATGTCTCCTAGGTCAGTATTACAACTTGCATTTCACACAGAAGAAGATGGAGGCCTGGGAAGTTTAAATGAATTGTCTCCCAGCAAGGATGGGGAAGGCCCAGGTAACACCTACACCTCTCCCCATGCTGTCCACCAGGACTACTCTATGCAATGAGTAGTCATTGCATACCTGCACCACACCTGTAGCCCTCTCCATGCTGCCCACCAGGACTTCTCATTGCACTTATCCAAGGACTTGCTCCTTGAAGAAATGCTCTCTCAGCAGAGGGTGAGCTTGCTGCGTTGGTATTCAGTGGAAACAGCATCATTTCTCCCAGGGAAATATCTACTCAGCATCTTCTTGGAGGTGGGAGGAAGGGTGCAGTCTATTAAAATGGAATCGCTGGTCTCAGGAATTGTAAGGGAAAGTGAGAAAGTTCTCTGAGCTGTCTCTGTACTCCCTAATGAGCCAGGGAAGATCAGGGCCACTGTGGCCTCCCTGGGGCCCTCTTAGGCCAGCCTTCCTGGATGGAGGTGTGGAGCCCTTTGTCTTGAAATAGAAGAGCAGAGCATGCTTATTTTACTTGGTCCTAGCACACCCCACCCAACTTCAGCTGGCAGTGTCCACCTTCCCAGGGATCCCCAATGTCCTGTGGCTCTCTTTCCTCTCAACCACACTGAAATGTGCCCCATACCCATTTCCTCATGGAGGGAGAAGTCCATTGTCACAAATCCCCAACCCTTGTCAAACTTCTCCTGAGTTCTCTAGAAACAAGAAGGCTTGGCTTTTCTCTGTGTTCAGGATTTTAGTCCCCCAGCCCACACACAATCCTGTTTACACCCCAACCCTCTTGGATTTACCCTAGTCTTGCAAGGCTTTTTCTTTTTTTTATAATAATTTGTTATTATATTATGTTAGTCGCAATACAGTACATCCTTAGTTTTTGATGTACAGTTCCATGATTCATTACTTGCGTATAACACCCAGTGCACCATGCAATACATGCCCTCCTTAATACCCATCAGTGGCCTATCCCATTCCCCCACCCCTCTCACCTCTGAAGCCCTCAGTTTTTTCCCAGAGCCCATAGTCTCTCATGGTTCATTTCCCCTTCTGTTTACCCCCCCTTTCTTCTTCCCTTTCTTCTCCTACCAATCTTCCTACTTCTTATGTTCCATAAATGAGTGAAACCATATGATAATTGTCTTTCTCTGCTTGACTTATTTCGCTTAGCATTATCTCCTCCAGTCCCATCCATGTGGCTGCAAATGTTGTGAAATCGTTCTTTTTGATGGCTGAGTAATATTCCATTGTATTTATGGACCACATCTTCTTAATCCAGTCATCTGTTGAAGGGCATCTCGGCTCCTTCCATGATTTAGCTATTGTGGACAATGCTGCTATGAACATTGGGGTGCATATGGCCCTTCTCTTCACTACATCTGTATCTTTGGGGTAAATAACCAGTAGTGCAACTGCTGGATCATAGGGTAGCTCAATTTTTAACTTTTTAAGGGACCTCCACACTGTTTTCCAAAGTGGTTGTACCAACTTGCATTCCCACCAACAATGTAGGAGGGATCCCCTTTCTCCACATCCTCTCCAACAATTGTTGTTTCTTACCTTGTCCATGTTTGCCATTCTAACTGGTGTAAGGTGGTATCTAAGTGTGGTTTTGATTTGAATTCCCTGATGACTAATGATTTTGAACATTTTTTCATGTGTCTGTTAGCCATTTGTATGTCTTCATTGGAAAGGTGTCTGTTCATATCTTCTGCCCATTTTTTGATTTGATTATTTGTTTCTGCTTATTGAGTTTGAGAAGTTCTTTGTAGATCTTGGATGCCAGTCCTTTATCTGTAGTGTCATTTGCAAATATATTCTCCCATTCCGTGGGCTGCCTCTTAGTTTTTTTGACTGTTTCCTTGGCTGTGCAGAAGGTTTTTTAAAGGGGAATGTTCCAGAACTTCTTTCTTAGAATTGCACAGGCTGGAACAGTACTCCAGAGACATTCTCATTTAGAGCTTTAAGAAACCAGGTAACAAAACACATGCCATATAAAATGTCTACTGTTCACAATAAATAATGAAATGTTTGTTTATGTGTTTTTTGGCATTTCCCTAAAGAGTAAAAAGCATTTCAATTTGCCAGCGGCTTATCATAAGTTGGTGGATGCCCAGTGTCCTCCCATGCCTGACACTGTTGTGGTTTTCTGTGTCTTCTGCAGAAGGCTGTGGCCCCCTCCTGTCCAGGGTGCAGGGTTATTCCTGGCCCTGGGCAGAAGTCAATGTTCTACCCCTTAGAGATCCTTGAGGAAGTCCAGATTTCATGAAGTGTGTCCCTCACCAAGGAAAGTGAGGTCAGAGGGGATGGGCCTTTCCTGTCTGTGAGATTGTAATCATCTGAGGTTGGGCCCTAGCTGTGGCTGTTTCTTAGGGAGGACACACCTCACTCTGTAGGCACCATGTGGAAGGGGGCTCAGCACCCCCATCTCAGACACAGTGCATGGCAGCTGGTTCCAAGGGCCCCAAAACATTTCTGGCAGGATAAAGTCTCAAAGACTCTAGGCATCTGATACCCTCCAGTGTTGTGGAGATCCTGGACACAGAGAGCTGGGTGGGTTAGCTCCCTGCCACCAAGGAGCCTCACACTGGAGGGGAGACCCCCAGATACTTATTGTACTTACCAGTAAGCTGCTCAGAGCCTAAGCTGAGGGAAGTTTGGGGTCTGTGGAGGTGTCCAGCCCAGATTCCTCATGTTTCTGGGAGAGGCAGCTATAACTGAGCAAAGTGTTGAAGTCACGTAAGAGTCATCCAGGAGTAGGGACAGACAGAGGGAAATCTAGGTGTAAGGAATAGAATATGTGGAGGCTGGAACACAGAGCAGCACGCTGTGGTTGCAAAGTGGTCAGGAGCATGGCGGGGGGGGGGGGCCAGGAAGTGCTGGTGCCAAGCTGATGGTGCCAGTCCATCTCCACCCTTCTTCTATGCTGTGGGCTTAGGCCTTGGGTTCAAGAAAGGCAACTGCTAACACTCACAGACTGGTTTGCCAGGATCAGGAGACTTATCCCGTGTGGGCCCCTGCCACAGCAGCAGCCTTCTCTTAGAACCCTGGCTTTGCACACTCTGTCGGGACCCGCTTCGCATTACCTCTGCCCTAAGGCTTCACAGTCACTAAGTTTCCAAGTCCCAACTCATGTTTTTATTCCATTACATTATGGAGAATCATAGTTAATGGGAAGCCTAATGCACAATGAGTTTATCACATAATCGCCAGGATTTAGTGCCTTCTGCTTAGTTTGGAGGATTATTAATCAAAGTGTCACAGATGGTTCCCTGCAAAGATGTTCTCCTGGAATCGGGGGAGGCTTTTGCACAGAGATGTCCTGCAATGTCTGAAAATGTCACAGTGATCAGGGCAGTTGGCTGGCTTTCGAGCAGAGCATCCTCTCCAGAGCATGGTGCTGACATTGTTGTGAGCTGCGGTCACACACAGGGCTTAGGGACATGTCATCAGGTGGTGGCACACATCCCTGCTGGCCTTGAGGTTGACATGGCTCTCCTGACAAGAAAACTATTATTTTTTTAATGGAAAATAATTTAATGAGGGTTTATTTACAGGGCAGGGTTAAAGGAATTAGTAAGAGCTGATGAGGCATGCAAGGAGCATTATCAATGGTGGGAAATCATTCCCACCCTCAGGCCAATGGAGGGAGATGGCCTCCCAGAGCCCAATGACAGCCACAGGGGCTGGGGGGGGGGGGGGCTGGCAGGGCTGCAGCCCCAGAGGGCCACTGCCCCTGCTGTTACTATTTATGTTTGCTGTCTTTTTTGTTACCATTTCAAAAATTGTGGTAAAATATATATAACATAAAATTTACCATCTTAACCATATTTAAGTGTATGGTTAGTGTCCTTAAGTCCATTCACATTGCTGTGTGAGCATCACCCCACCCATCTCCAGAACCTTTTCAACTTGCAAAACTGAAACTGTATTCACTGAATGATAGCTCCCCTTTCTGTCCTCCCCTGGCCCCTGGCCACCACCATTCTGCTTGTTGTTCCTATAAATCTGACTACTCTGGGTACCTCATATAAGTGAAATCATGCAGTATTTGTCTCTTTGTAAGTGACTGATTTCACTTAGCATCATGTCCTAAAGTTTCGTTTAGGCTGCAGCACGCATCAGAATGTCTTCCCTTTTCACGGCCGAATCATACTCCACTGTGTGCATACACTACATTTTGTGTATTCACTCACCTGTTCGTGGACACATGGCTTGCTTCCATGTTTTAGTCATTGTGAATGCTGCTGCTATGAACGTGGCTGCACACATATCTCGTGAGACTCTGCTTTTGATCTTTTTGTATCTTATGGTAATTCTCTGTTTAATTTTTTGAGGTCCTGACTGGAAGTATTATTTTTTAATGACTGAAGTGATTATCCTCCTTTTTCTCCTGGATCTCACTGTTTTTATTTGGAACTGGTACTAAGAAGTCCATTCTTCTCAGCCCAGTTTGATAGGGTCTGCTCTATAAGGAACTGCGGAGCATGTT
This sequence comes from Ursus arctos, assembly GCF_023065955.2. Lineage (NCBI taxonomy): Eukaryota > Metazoa > Chordata > Mammalia > Carnivora > Ursidae > Ursus > Ursus arctos. The sequence continues at coordinate 3,402,107 of NW_026622763.1, read as the reverse complement.
ATGAATCTTTGCTACTGTTAGTTATTTCTTTCATTTTTTCTACTCTCTTGGGAATTTTTGGTGGTTTCTCAGCATTGTGCTGTACAGGTACCTGTTTCCAACTGTTGGCTCAGAGGTGGATATCAGGTTAGGCTGGGCTCTAATTTCATGCAAAACTTTAGAACAGTTTGGTGTCAGGGTGAGGAACAATGCTGACGGGCAGCATCTGCAAGCCTTGATTCCCTAATTGTCCATGAGATTTTCATGCCAACTGAATGAGAGTCCCACCTGTCACATATGTTCCTGGGTGACAGGTAAGGCAGTGGCTCTCAGGAAGTACGATGGTGGTGGGAGTCCGCCTGGGCTTATGTCCAGGCTGTCTGCTGTGGCTTGCTTCTTGCCTTCTGCAAGTCTTCTGCTGGCCAGTGGCCAGGGACCCTTCTGCTTCTCCCCACTTTCAGTGCATCACCAAGCCCTTCACTTCTAAATCTGTCTTAAATTCACCCTGTCTGTCCACCTCCACCACCAAGACCTTATCCAGAACCTATTTTCGTCTAGGTTTTCCCAAGTATTGAATCTAGCTAGAGCCTCCTCCACACAGTCTTCACCCAGGGGCCCTTGTGATCTTCTTAAGTTGCTAAGTTGCCTGAATGATGACTGCCTTCTCAACACCCCCAGAGCCCAGCCTAGTTCTCTCACTCCCAGCCCTGCAGGTTGCAGGGATCCCCTGTTCCCTGAATCCCCAGACACACCTGGCTGTTTGATCCTTTCACGTGGCCCATTCCTCTCCCTGGAACCCTTCCCTCAGTCCTCAGCCTGAGCTGAGTAGCTGATCTTCTGCAGAGCCTTCCAGAAGGGAGACAGGCAGCTTTCCTCTACTTCTGCAGCACTCTGAATTCAAATGTTATTCCAGCATTTATTACAATCTTCTGTGATTTCCTAATTTCTTTTCATCTCCTGACTGAAAGTCCCCAAGGGCGGGGCTCCATCTCCTCCACCATGACAGGTCCCGTTGTATGGAAATACTTTCAGAAAAAATGAATGGAGAGGACACATACAGGGTTTTGAACATAACTATGTACTTGAAAGTGGGCCTTGCCCAGACTTTGGCATGGTCCTACTCCACTCCCAATCACTCTGCTGCCATCCCCTCAAGTTGGATGACATCTGTCCCTCTGAGGCTCACCCATCTTCGTTGCTGTATTTGCCCAGCTGACTTGTTCAGCTGGGGCCACATTACGAGTTGCCTGAACAGTTGGGATCTTGAGATCAATACAAATGATGCACAATTTAGTGGGTTTGCTAGACATCCTGTTTTTGTAATTAAGAGTGCTCTTTGCTAACAACTCTACCACATTACCACATCTGGATTTTCTCTACTATTTAGAAAATAAAAATCTGTGCAATTACTGGATCATAGGGTAGCTCTGTTTTTAACTTTTTAAGGGACCTCCACACTGTTTTCCAGAGTGGCTGTACCAACTTGCATTCCCACCAGCAGTGTAAGAGGGATCCCCTTTCTCCACATCCTCTCCAACATTTGTTGTTTCTTGCCTTGTCCATGTTTGCCATTCTAACTGGCGTAAGGTGGTATCTCAAGGTGTTTTGATTTGAATTTCCCTGATGGCTAATGATTTTGAACATTTTTTCATGTGTTTGTTAGCCATTTGTATGTCTTCATTGGAAAAGTGTCTGTTCATATCTTCTGCCCATTTTTTTTATTTGTTTATTTGTTTCTCACATATTGAGTTTGAGAAGTTCTTTGTAGATCTTGGATACCAGTCTTTTATCTGTAGTGTCATTTGCAAATATCTTCTCCCATTCCGTGGGCTGCCTCTTAGTTTTTTGGATGGTTTCCTTGGCTGTGCAGAAGCTGTTTATCTTGATGAAGTCCCACAAGTTCATTTTTTTCTTTTGTTTCTCTTGCCTTTGGAGATGTGTCATGAAAAAAGTTGCTGTGGCTGATGTCAAAGAGGTTGCTGCCTATGTTCTCCTGCAGGATTTTGATGGATTCCTGTCTCACATCGAGGTCTTTCATCCATTTGGAGTTTATCTTTGTGTATGGTGTGAGAAAGTGGTCAGGTTTCATTCTTTTGCATGTAGCTGTCCAATTTTCCCGGCACCGTTTATTGAAGAGACTGTCTTTTTTCCACTGGATGTTTTTTCCTGCTTTGTCAAAGATTAGTTGACATACAGATGTAGTGAAGAGAAGGGCCACACGCACCCCAATGTTCATAGCAGCATTGTCCACAATAGCTAAATCGTGGAAGGAGCCGAGATGCCCTTCAACAGATGACTAGATTAAGAAGATGTGGTCCATATATACAATGGAATATTACTCAGCCATCAAAAGAACGATTTCTCAACATTTGCTGCAACATGGACGCGACTGGAGGAGATAATGTTAAGCAAAATAAGTCAAGCAGAGAAAGACAATTATCACATGGTTTCACTCATTTATGAACATAGAAAGTAGGAAAATCGGTAGGAGAAGAAAGGGAAGAAGAAAGGGGGGGTAAACAGAAAGGGGAATGAACCATGAGAGACTATGGACTCTGGGAAACAAACTGAGGGCTTCAGAGGGGAGGGGGTGGGGGAATGGGATAGGCTGGTGATGGGTAGTAAGGAGGGCACGTATTGCATGGTGCACTGCATGTTATATGCAAGTAATGAATCATGGAACTTTACATCAAAAACTAGGGATGTACTGTATGGTGACTAACATAATATAATAAAAAATATTATTTAAAAAAAGAAAAGAAAAATACAATGGAATATTACTCAGCTATCAAAAAGAACGATTTCTCAACATGTGCTGCAACATAGATGGCACTGGAGGAGATAATGCTAAGTGAAATAAGTCAAGCAGAGAAAGACAATTATCATATGGTTTCACTCATCTATGGAACATAAGAACTAGGAAGATCGGTAGGAGAAGAAAGCGATAAAGAAAGGGGGGTAATCAGAAGGGTGAATGAAGCTTGAGACACTATGGACTCTGAAAAACAAACTGAGGGCTTCAGAGGGGAGGTGGTTGGGGGAATGGGATAGGCTGGTGATGGGTAGTAAGGAGGGCACATATTGCGTGGTGCACTGGGTGTTAAACGCAACTGATGAATCATCGAACTTTACATCAGAAAAAGAAAAAGAAAAGAAAAATGTGTTTTAAAGACACTGAAGTGTGTGTGTACATTTGTGTATTCTTACCCACCCTTATGTGCTGTAAGAATCAGCTGTTCACTGGTCTCCATGGGAGCCTGTCAGGGATGTGACATTCACAAGTAGCCAGGTCTGTGTCTGTGATATTCTCTGCATCCTCTGTGACCCACAGACCCTCCGTATAAAGCATCAGAGCAGAAAACCCTAGCTAGCAACTCCAACAATGGAGGTTGTGTGATCCCTTGGCTTGGCATACACAGACTTGCTCATCCAACCAGTGACCCTACAGCCCCCCGATCCCTTAGTTTCTGCCCTGTGCTCTCTAAGTGTCCTCCACATTTCCCCTACTCACCCTAAGGTTACATTGCCCTTCTGTCTATCTAAGTGTCTGACTGGTAATAATGGGTGTGTTTGAGTGGGGACATTACCCTGTTTGGCTGTGAAGCCCTGAGACCAGATATGCCACCTGGCAGGCACTCAGGAGAAGGTTGTGAAAGAATGAGTACAGGAGGGAGTGAATGAGGACCACTAGAAATGATACTGGCTTCTTTAGGACCATCCCTAGGTCACCTGGTAGAGAGAAGGAGACTTGCCCTACTAGTTGTGTGTGGTGTCAGCTCTTTCTTGATTATTATAATACTAACTTTGTATTATTGATAATCATCTATAACCCACCTCAGTAATCAAAAGTGGGGGAATTGGGGGTGGTGTTCACAATACATATAATTCCGCCACATGTAAAAAATCAAGGAAGGAAATGGGGCTGGAGGAAAATTTAGTGTGGGCTAATGGATGGGATGATCTCTACACAAATGTGTACCATGCTTTCTTGTGCCATTGCCATGTGTGGGCCCCACTTGACTTCTTGGACCTCCATGGATCAGAACAAAGAAAGAAACACAATAGCTCACAAGATAAGAGAAACCAGGCTCCTCAGCCTGAAAGTTGGTTCCCAGGTGCTCAAGGAGGGACCTGCTGTGGGGACTGGAACAAAGAAGCCAAAAGAGAGTGCAGGGGAGTGGCAGGTGCCATGGGCTTGTGGAACCCGTCTGATCCCAGGTGAGACGGGAAGAATCCAGAGCCCAGGAGCAAGCAACAGAGCCTCTGGGGGTCACACTGGTCCAAAGGAAAGGAGGCCCTTGCATACTCTGTGTTTGGTGAATATCAAACGAGGTGATGGATCACAGATGGGCAAGTGCCAGGAGAAATATAAAACCCAGCAACCCACAAGCATGCGGGTGGTTCTATCAACACTAGGTTATAGAATTACCATTAAGCAGCCACCTCCCTCTTCCAAACCTCTTTACTGATCTGCTGTTTGGGATAAAGTGACAGTATCAGGGACTTGATCTGGTGTGGAAGTCTAGGCTTGTAGTCTGAAAGACATTTGAGGAAAGCTGAGAGGCAAGAGGGTCTGGAACCTTCCCCTGTAGCTTCAAGATGTGTTTGTCCTGTGTCTGCTGAGTGTGGCAGTGCATGGGGTTGAGTGCCTTGGGCCTGGAAGGTCGGATTGGAACTCTGACCCCACCTCGGAACTGCTCCTTGAGTGCTTCGCACTAAGACCCTGGGAGAACCAGGCCCTGAGTGGAAAGCAGAATAGTGTGGGGTGCAAAGAGCATTGTGGGACCAACCTGAGGTCTCCGTGGGGGCTTAGATACACCCTGGGATATGGCTGCAGGCCTTACAAGGAAATGTTGAGATGGAACCTGTGCATTGTAGGTGCTCAACAAGGAGCCTTCCTCTCCCCTGGCCCCTGGCTCTTCACTCACTCATGCGCCGACTTTTGGTGGGGTGTTTAGTGGGTTTGCAGTGCTGTTTTAAATCACAGAATCCGCTCTGTCCTAGGGACCCTCCAGGCTCAGACTTCCTGGAAAGGAGTGGGCTGGCCCTTTAAGATGAATGTTCATGGAATTACATCAGCGGTTACAGAGCCTACAGTTAGGGTAAACCACTGGAATTTATGGGACACATCTTCATATTTAATACAGCATCTGGATTGTATTTCCACATGCCACACTGAGCCCTGTGTGCCCATGGGAAGAAATGGCACTGTCCTTGCTCTTTCTTTTCCTCTGTCTCTCACTTGGGCACAGCTGCAAGCAGAAAGCCCCTTCCTCAGGTGAAGCGCCACACTCCTCAGGGAGCAGCCTGGAGAGGGAAATAACAAGAACCACCATCGGTTTCCCAACATGATGAACATCCCGCTGGGAAAACACTCCCTTCTCCTCTACCCTGAGTCATTTAAGTACCTACAGGACAGTGTTCTAGGCTCTGTGATGGAAGGTAGGCAGAGGACACCTCTGTATCATGGGTGGGGCCCAGAGGCCACAGCTCTCAGAAGTAGCCAGAAGCCTGGGAAGGGCTTCCTTAGACTGCTCACTCAGCAGGTCACTCTCAGCGCTTCCCTGCTAAAGCCCAGGGCCAGCCTTGCCCAGTACCCCCAGCCCCACACCCGTCGGAGTGCTGCTGTTCAGTTTCCCTGCAGACATGGGATGCTGTCACTGCAGCTAGGGTGCTCCCCTCTGACCTGGTGTCCTGGCCTTACATCGGCCCTGCTACACTGCAGACATGGTGTTGTTCTCTCGTGTCGGTCCTGCTCCACTGCAGACATGGGATGCTCCCCTCTGACCCGGTGTCCTGGCCTCACGTCAGCCCTGCTCCACTGCAGCCACGGGATGTTCCCCTCTGAGCCGGTGTCCTGGCCTCGCATCGGCCCTGCTCCACTGCAGACATGGTCACTGCTCTGGAATGCAGGACTGATGGTGTCCCTGATTCTGCTGCTTTCTCGAAGCTGCTTTGGCATGTGGCTCTCGCAGGCCCATATCTTGCCATTACCTGCCCTTGCAGTGTCCCGAGAAGAACACACTGTGCTGGCTCCTGTTTTGGAATCATAACAATATGTATTTGCAGGTTTTAGCCAGTCAGTGGCAGTCCTTCGACATGATGAAATGGTGACTTTGTGGTATTTCAAGCTACACGGACACATCAGTCAGATTTGGACCATTTAATTTGCTGGATGTGAGTTTACAGACAGTCAACTCAGTATTGTAGTTTAAAAAAAATATTTTCTTTTCAATTTCAGCTTTACTGGGGTGTAATTAATAAAGAGAAATGGTATGTTTGGTGTACAACTCGATGCAGGTGTACATGGTGAAATGATCACCACGGTCAAGCTGATGAACGCATCTGCCACCTCACAGAGTCACCATTTTCTTCTTGTTTATGTGTGTGGTGAGAACACTCAAAATATATCCTCTTAGAAAATTTCAAACACACAATTCAGTCCTGTTAACTATAGTCACATTGCTGTATATTAGATCTCTACAACTAATTCATCTTGTACGATTGAACTATATGCCTCCTGTTACTAGAATGCTCCTGCCTGCTTCTCTGCTTGGAAGATCCTATTAACCCTTTGTGACCCACAGCATAGGCACCTCCTCCGAGAAGCCTTCCCAGCCCCACCAGCTCCCCTAGGCTTAACCAACCAAGCAGGTGGAGGGCCTGCCGGGCAGGCATTCAGCAAAGGCTTCCTGGATGAAGGGGTTCCACTTCTGCGGTGGATGAGGAATAGATACCCAGAAGTAGGAGCCAGAGATGCTAAGACCTGTCACTGTCATCGATGTCCCAATTTTGCCAGCATCCACTCACTCATACACCTGTGATGACAACTCTTGGGAGCCCATATTGACTGGGTTGTTCCTCGAAGATTCCCTTCAGTCCTGCTAACCCATCCTGGGGATATGGAGAGGTGAATTAGCCTCGCTGGGAGGAAGAGCCCAAGAAGTAGCAGGCAGCCCTGTGGGATAATGGACTGGGCCAGAGGGGGAGGACACTTCTCTCCTGGAAAGATCCACTCACGGAGTCTTGACTGTGGTTTAGAAACCACCCAGGTTATGAGCCATGGTGGGTGGTAGGGGAGGGTGTTCTGCTCAGGGGAACAACATGAGCAAAAGCAACAAGGCTCCCTGTGGATGAGCAAGAACAAATGAGGCTCGCTGTGGAGAATGAGCTATGTCTCTATGCCCTGCTATGGAAGGAGACACAGCAATGCAACATTACAGGAAACAAGCAGGAAGCTGCATCACAGGAAGACAACGACCCCACACGTGTGCGTGCACGCGCAGACACACACATACACACAGAGATGCATCTTTCTAAGCAAGTGTTTATATGTGCATAGAAAGGTCCAGTGTATTATGCAGCCAGCTGGGATATCTGGGGAGGGAAAGAGGAATGTTTATGGACTTCTGTATTGTTCGTATTTTTTATAAGCAGAGATTACACTTGTATTTTTTTTAAGATTTATTTATTTATCTTAGAAGGAGGGAGAGTGTGAGCACAGATGGGGGGTGAGAAGAAGGAGGGGGAGAGAGAGAATCTCAAGTAGACTCCCCCCTGAGTGTGGAGCCCAAGGAGGGCCCGATCTCATGACTCTGAGATCATGACTTGAGCCAAAATCAAGAGTTGGATGCTTAACTGACTGAACCACCCAGGCGCCCCAGAGATTACATTTGTATTTTTAAAAGAAAGTATGAAGGCAAAGTATGACTTTTCAAATAGCATGGGTCTAGACAACTAGGTGAAGCTCCTGACCTTGCAGGTGACCCTGTTGATGTTCTCTACTGCACATTTCGGTTTCCAATCATTCCCACTTTGGAGGCCTGCCTCCCCTTGTGAGGAATTCCCTGCTCAGAGGTTGCTTAGGGTGGTTGAGGGTGGGAGAAGGAAGACTGGTTACGTGAAGGCTGGACCAGATAGCCATAAGCCTGCCTCCACTAACAGTCTGGGGAACGCCACCTACAAAGTCTTTCCTGTGGCTATGATTTCATCCTGACCTGCTGTCTCAGTCCAGGTCGGGCATTTCCCTCACCCAAATAGGGAAATGAGAGCAAGCAGGAGTGGCCATTCCATGGCCATGTGCTCAGCTGCCTCCTGGTCTGTTCTAACAGCCCACTGCCTTGTCTGATACAGGGAACAGCCTTGATCCAGCCTCCTCTCTGGCCCAGCCCCACTGCAGACCAGTAGGATCCCAGGGGAAGAGTGCGCATTTGGAAGCATAGATTATTCCTTTTGATCCTGGGTTAACCACTTACAAGCTGTGTGTCCTCGAGACGACATCACTTCTTAGACCCTCAGTTTTATCTTCTATTTGTGTAGATAGTAATATATTCCTTACAAGACTATGATAGAATGAAACAAACTGAGGGCTTCAGAGGGGAGGGGGGTGGGGGAATGGGACAGACCGGTGATGGGTAGTAAGGAGGGCACGTATTGCATGGTGCCCTGGGTGTTATACACAACTAATGAATCATCGAGCCTTACATCGAAAACCGGGGATGTACTGTATGGTGACTAACATAATATAATAAAAAATTATTATTAAAAAAAAGAAACAAGACTGTGTAAATAAAATGCCCACACTGGGGTGGGCCTAAATAGGTGCTTTGTAAATATTGAACACCTTTCCCATCATCCACACCACCCCCACTTCAACTTTGACATGAATTTGAGATGTGAATATTATATAAGTACCTGCCCAAATAAGATTTAATTTTTCTCTCAGCTCCATGTGGCAAATCGAATTAGATATGGCATGGTGGCCAGCTTTGTGAAGGAGGCTCCCACCTCCCCAGTACTATCACTAAGCTGCACTATGTCCAATCTTGCCTTGTCATTGAGAGATGGCAGTGCCTCTCCACTTATCTAACACTGGCCAAAGTGCTGGGCTCCCTCCCCTGAGCCCTGAAAGCACAAGGCCCAGTCCTTTGGGCCTCATTCTACATCTGCAATCAGGTTGAACACAGATCCCCTTAGCAGCTTGGAGCCCACTGGATCCTGGGAAAGCTACCTCGTTCCAGCTCTAACTAGAGGAAATGAAATGCTGTCAGGCCATCCTGGGCAAATGCCCATGGACAGATCAAGTGCCAGCCCAGAGGTCTTGTTTCTCATCTGCTCACATGGTCAAGAAACAGTGATGTTGACCTGGTGGGTTTACCTGGTATGGCCTGTTGAGCTGAAAGGAAAAGGAGCATCCAGAAATAAGGGGCTTCTTTACAGCACACTGGCTTTTTCCTTACTCGGTATAGCCTCTGCCTGCAGCTTTTCAGAAGCTGCAGAACCTGCTGGGTATAATGCATGGAAGAGGGTAAAGGCCCCTGTTGGCCTCTCTTTGGTTGCCTGAGAGTCTCTGCTTATCTCAGGGTTCACACCATTCCCCACCTGAGTCAATGTAGCACACAGATTTATTTTAACGTAATACATATGGATGCAGCATCCATTAATCGTTCATCCACTTACCCAACACATCTTTAATGTAAACACACTCTATGCCAGTGCTTTAATAGAAGACAGAGGGACTGATGATAGACAAAGGTGCCGTGGATGCTGACCTCAGGAGCCCGAGGTCCAGTGGGGGAAGACAGCATTGATTAGGCAATCAAGACAGTGCAAACCTGATTGCAAACAATGATAAATACTGCAGAGGACACACCTCAGAGCTTATTGCTGGGGCTGACCTGGTTCCGGGAAGCTGGCCTCCCTGGGAATACCACAGTTAAGCTGAGCGCTAAAGCGTTGACCTGGTAGGTGTTGACTAAGCAAATACGAGTGCTGATAATAGAGGTGGTCTTACGCTATAGTGCTATAGTGACCACCCCCCAGGATCTCTTCTAGTGATTTATGAGGGTGACTTTTTGAGCCTCCCCAAAGCCTGTGGCATGGGTGGTGCTGACAATCCCCAGCTTAAAGGCAAGGGGCTGAGGTATGGAGAATAGCAGCGTGGGGACTGGACCCACCACCGGGCTCTGCTGCTGCCCAGAGTGAGTGAGGAGGGGGAGGAGTGACAGCACCTGAGACAGAGGGACAAACAAGGGGAAGGAAACCCTTAAGGAACATTTGCAACTTAAAAACTTAAAAACTTGCAATGAACAAATCCAGCTGAGCAAATACTTTCAGGTGGCCCTGAGCTTGACCAAGCCAAAGAAACTGGGTACTGTGCACCGACTACCACTCCCCTGGGACTGAGGACACACATCCTTACATTGGGCATGTGGAGCAGAAAAAAAGGGGTTGCTGATTGGATGAGGTGGTCAAAGAGGGTGGTGGTGCTCCCTGCCTCCTGCTGCCACTCCTGTCTCAGAAGAGGGGGCTCTGTGACCTGGGCATCTTCCTACTCCTTGGCGGGAGGTGGATAGAGCTGAGGAGCTCTAAATGGTGCCTCCTTGACTTGGCTTGGCTCTCAGTTTGATGGAGAGGGTGAGATTATCCACAGCACCTATCTCATGATCAGGACTCAGCCTCCTGCATTCACTAACATGTCAGGAGATGGAAGCTTTCGTAGGTGGAAAGTGATCATTAGGGACTAAATGACAGAGAGACAAGAGATGCTGGAGAAAACACAGCCCAGTGCAGACAGGACAAGACCCTCACCAAATGAGAAGAAAGCCCTTGACAGGTTGTATATCACATCATACTGCATCGGCACTAAGATATACATTCGTTTTTGCCATTTCAGCATTTCTGCAATCAGATGTGAGGCATCCTGTGATTGATAGTGTCATACCATGGTGTCCAGGAGGTCACAGCTGTGATGTAGTTGTCATTGCTCACATATATACAGACTTGGTCAGAGCTGGGGTAACCCCACATCCCATTTTTCTGGGGACAGTCCTGACTTCTGTCAGTTGCCTGTGTTAATTACTGATAGCATCCCTTTTATCTGTAAAACATGTTAAAATGGGGTGATAAATTGCAGTCTCTCCATCACTTTAATTGTATTATGTACATTGTTGGTACTATGTATCTATCAAGCCTAAGTACCATTAAAAAGGCCTTCACAAAGATAATAGTATGATACAGCAATGAAGCAAAATTACTGTATACATAGGAGTGCAAGCAGCACAGGGGTGTAACTTCGATATTAGTGAGGCACATGCTGGTCATTGAAACAATGATGGTAATTCCACCTTTTCTTGAAGAACAACAACTGAGTAGCTTACGGAGATCCAAGAAAAGAAAGCCCCACAGGTGATGCACACTGGGTATTTTGACTGGGTACATGTAAAAGGAGGCAGTAAGCAATGCAGTTGACGGCAGGAGAAATCGCCAGGACACATTTTCAGTAAATGAGCTTGACGTTGATCCACTGTTACACTGAAAAAAATACCACCTCAAGGAGAATGTATGTCTGTGTTTGCTGGTGAGTGCCTTCTTACTAGAGGGCAGAACTACATGGAGAGCTGAACAACAGTCACCCAAACGATAATGGGGAAAGGGTTCTTGTATAATCAGTTAGCAGTACATAATTTTTTGGACTCACAGCCTTTGTGATGAAACATGGCAGGAGCTAAGAGGCTCCTCACCTATTAGAGCTGGTGGACGTTCAGGTAAGAAATCATTATTTTCTAGTGTCCTCACTTCAGGCTTTCACTCTCTGACAGAAGGGAGGGCTCTGGAGGTCATCTGCCCAGGCTCCTGTCAGCACCCCTTTACTTACTAACCTGTGTCTAGCTGGGGGCAAGTCCCTTGCTCTCTCTCAGCTTTGGTACCTTCTTCCAAGTCATGGAGGTGAGAACTGTCCTGCCTGATGGAATTCTACAAAGAATAAACAAGATGATGCTGTGAGCTGCCCAGCACAGATCCTGGTGCATGGCGAGCACATGAGGTTAGCTCGTATGATTATGCTGCTGCTAGTAGCCTTCTCTACCTCCCACATTGTAAACTGCAGCAAGGATGCCTCATGATACCTGCCATCATGTTGGGCTGTAGGGCCTCTGACTGTAGGTGAGTTCCTTGAAGACACCATAGTTTTTTCATAACAGAGTGAATCTGATGAATGAATGAATGAACAATGGAATCTGATTCTCAATGCTATGCTTATTTTCTCACACAAAGTCCCTCTGAGAGAGACTATGAAGGCAAGTGTATTTGAATGCATGATGACTGCAATGGGAGTAATTCACAAAGAAGGTGCAAGGATGTCAGCTAGATAGGAGTGGAGCTGCAGGAGTAAGACTAGCCGGTTTGTGGGACCCTGGAGAGAGATGCTGCCCTTCCTCACACCTTCCCAGTGCTGTCTCCTTCCACCCTCCCTGTGCTTCTCAGGTGCCAAATCCAAAACGAGGGTCTGGGGAAGGCAGCCGATTTTGACGGAGGAAGCCAGAGGCTTTGGGGAGAAGCCAAAGGACCCTTGGTCACCCAGCTGGACAAGCAGCCAGACAACAGTGATGAATAGGACCCCCAGCTGGGAGCCACCTGATCAAGACAGGCCCATTTGTCTTTAATGAGGATATTCTTTTCTCCACTGTTAGCAAGCAGAAGCATCTCTGTGTGCTGGGCACAGTTCCCCTGACCAGCTGCACTGCATGCTTCAGCGCCCCACACCACACTGGGACACTGCCAATGCTCCCAGCACCCTGCTGTTGGCCATCTATACCCTCACTACCAGCCGCAATGTTTCTATCAGCTTTTTTTTCTACCTCTCTGAGAACAGGTGACTTGGGTTCTGGTCCTGCTTCTGACTCCAACTGACCTTGTAAACTTTAACAAAAGACCAAATGTGTCTGAACCTCTCCTCCTATTTATTAAAATGAGTCACTCTCCACAATGTCTTCCAAGGCATGATTTGGCCTTTTATTGGAAAAATAGAGAATAAATAGCTTCTATGGGACCATACAGAAAGATCAGTATTCAGATTAGGATTCCTGAATTTTCAGCTTGCATCTTCACATCAATTCTTTTAGCCTTGCTTCTCCACCAGAGTCACACGGGAAATGCTGCTGAGTGCATGCTTTCCTGACTGTAATGACATTTGAGAAACATGGATTCCCTCAGCGTGGAGGGCTCAAAGAACCAAAAAGGGATGGAGGGAGAACCTGACCACCTTGCTGTCCTGAATTCCACCTTGCTGGGGTTTCCTGGGTTCCCTTGTTCTAGAACCTGGGCCGTGAGCATACTGGGGTTCCTGATAAGAACCATGGGAAGTTGGACATGACTCTGGGTGGATGAGCAGATCTAGTCGGGGGTCAGGAAGGCTGGTGCCTATTTTTGGCTAGGCTGCCAATGCCCTTTCTTACTTTGTGCCAGCCACTTGGCCTTCCTGGATGTCCAGTGTTTTATGAGGAGGGCTGGACTCCACAATTCAGGTCCCTTTGAATAAACCATCCTATGTTTCCATGTGGGAATATGGACATGTTCCATGGATGTGGCTGTAACAGTCAAGGTCAAGGCAGGAAAACAGAAACCAAGCACATAGGGTATTTCAAATGGAGAGGATTTAACACAGGGAACTGCTTACATGGACTTGGGAAGTTTTGAATGAATGGAAAGGGTAAGATGAGATAACTCAAAAATGGGTAAGTGCAAGACACAGCCACCATCCGTTAGGGCTAGGGGGACAAAAGGGAAGGGTATAGTGGTGGGGCATCTGTGGGCCTGGAGAGGGGGCTACTGGAGCTGGCGCTTGGACAATGGAGACTGAATGCAGCTTGTGCTTGGTCCTTTGAAGGAAACCTGGTCACCATTCAGGGAGGTGGTGTGAAGAGTCACATGGCTGATTCCTGAGCTGCTAAAGGTATTGGAGTGTAGCTGCTGCTGTTGGTACAGAGATGCTGACAGGATCTGGGAGCAGGAAGAGGGTCTCTTTTTCTCCACTGGCCTCTCAGTTTCCTACCTGTGCCCATCACTGGCAGGACCAAAGAGAAAGTCCTCTGGGGAGGGAATATGAGTAATGGGGCCTGCAGTCTCCCCACTCAACCTCATAAAGCAGAGTACAGAAGGGTGGGTTTGGGGCTGGGAGTCAATAGAGTGCAAAACACGGGCACAGAGGCTTAGCTCTGACTGTCTGGTAGCCATCCACCAACATCCCTGTCCACCCTCCCACCTTCCACTTCCCAATTGTGTTCCAGAGGCCGTTTCAGAAGATGAGGGCAACTATGTCCTGGTTTCTATGCCTGGGAACCCAGAAAATTTGCTGACCACCCCTGGCTCAGAATAAACCAAAAGTGTGAGTCTGGGACATGTGCAGCAGGGCTTGCTCCAAGGCAGGGCTGACCAACCATTCCAAGGTCAAGACTACCTTACTATATAAGCCATAGTGTGCACGAGAGGCAAGCACATGCCTTTCTTAAGCAGTTGTACCTCAAGATCTATATTTGGCATTTTGTAACTGGACCAGGAAGGACACTGAGGGCTAGGGCAAGGGCACAGAGATGAGTTGAGTAGTCCCTTGTAATCAGGCTCAATCTCTGGCTGCCATTTCTCTGCCTCTCTGCAGGTTTTTGGAAAGCAGCTGACCCACCGGATTATTGATTATTACTATGCTGAGCAGAAATGAGTCCCAGGGAGTACTGGTCAGCAGTGCAAGCACTTGCAGGAGGTAGACATGAGAGGGCAGAATAATGTTACTTTCTCCTGCATGCTATGCCCAAAGATATCACATTCTTCCCAGGATCCCCCAGGAAGGATTGGGAACTTGAGGTGTGGTGAGGGTTCCCCAGGACCCCCTTTCCTCACTGGGCTCCCAGGGCCTCCCTCAGCTGCACACCTTTCAGGCAGACCCTCAGAGTGTCATGCCTAGCACTGGTGTCTCTCCCTCTGACTCAGCACCAGAACTCTGACTGTGTTCAGGGGGTGAGTGAAGATTGAAGTGATGTCTTCTCTTATACTACCCTGAACCTTAGCAAGATGGAGGCCATTAACCCAAGGAAAACATGCCTGGGCAGTGCCTGATGAGGCCAGTGACTGAGCCAAAGGACTTGTTAAGCTGAAGACCAAGACTGTATTAGTGACTTGGAAAAATCTTAAGCACAACATATAGACATATATTTTCATTGTGATCCAGTTGTGACCCAGTGCCTCAATATTATATATATATATATATATATATATATATATATATATATGTATATATATGTATATATATGTATATATATGTAAACAAGTATATATGTGTGTGTGTGTATGTGTAGCTCATATATAAACCTGTGCACATGTGTGTACAAAACATCAATTATGTGGATAATATGTGTATCCATATATATAAACCTGCCTTGTGTCAGCCCAGGTTCCCTGGAAAACCTAGCTTCAGTACCAGTGCTTTATTACAGGTGATGTAGGAGGGAGACAGAGGGGGAGGTATAGTCCCAGTCTGGCTATGGCTTCATCTGCAAACACAGGGGCTTTTTGCCAAGCATGATGTCACTAGAGAGGCTCTCTGGGCCACCTCATTCCATAAAAGTCTGATGCAAGGAGAAGGGAAAGGACTTGATCTATTGGCTCCTTCCCTGCCCTGTCTCTCATCAATTGGCCCAGGAATAGCTGCCTTTCCAGGCAGAGCCTCTGTGAAGCTGATTGGGTTGCACAAGGAAGCTGAGGCTGCTGTACTCCCACGGCAGCAGGTGTGTTGGAGGCTTTGTTCAGAGTCTGAACTTCACTCCTGTGGGTGCCTGAGAAAGCCAGTGTCATTAAGAGAAGAGAGGCAGCAGAAGCAGTGAGGATCCCCCACTGAGTAAGAAACAGGACTTGGAGGTTCAAGTGGGACTGAATAGACCTGAAGAAGTACAGAAAGCGGGTCCAGATTATGTGCATTTATAAACTCTCAAGTATATAATATTCATACACACATGGCATGAAAAATTTCACAAAACGACTTTATTCTCACTATATGGCAATACGCTTTCATAATTTCTACTCTATTCTCTTACAAAACCCCCACTTGCAACCCACTAAACCACTAAGCCACCCCTATAGACTGGATCTAGACATGGTCTTGATCTTTGGCTCACATCAGTGGCAGGGAAATGTTGCTAGGGGCAACATGGAAGGTCACCATGCATATTGTATTTTGGTTTTTAATTGAAATTTTTGAGATAGATGAACATTCACATACAGAGAGATGTAATACAGACAGATCTCATCTTCCCAAGGGTCACATTTTCCAAAACTGTAGAACAATACCACAACCAAGATGGCAACAGTGAAACAATATACTTATCTTATTCACAATGGTGGTACAACACGCCTATTTTACCCAAATCTCCCGGGTTTCACTTCTACTTATTTATGTGCACGTACGTGTACTGAGCTCTACACACTGTTACTTCCTATGCAGGTTCATGAATCTACCACCACAATCAAGACACAGAAGAGTTCCAGGACCACAAGGATCCTCCTGCTGCTTTTTTAGAACCCCCCCCACACACATGCACACACCTCTCCCACTCCCCTCCCTTTAGCCACTAATTTGCCCTCCGTTTCTAAAATCATCCCATGTGTTATTTGTCATCCATACATCCTCTTAATATTTGTTCATATCTTTTATCTGTGTTTTAATAGGATTGGTTATTTTAAAGTTCAATTTTGAGAGTTCATTATACATTCTAGATACTAGTCCTTTGTCAGTATGTGGTTTGCCACTTTTTCCTCCTATTCTGTGGTTAGTCTTTCCATCTTTTTAACAGTCTTGATAGAGCAAAGTTTTTATTTCCGTTATGTACAATTCACCATTTTTTCCTTCTATGGATGGTGTGCTTGCTGTTAAATCTAAGAATTCTTTTCCCAGACCTAAATCCTCAAGGCTTACTCCTATTTTTTTTCTCCCAAAAGTTTTGTAGTTTTGCATTTTACGTTTAAGTATATGATCTGTTTTGAGTAACTTTTTATAAAAAGATTTCCCAAGCTGGTCACCTTCTGTAACTTTCATTCCTGCTCTGTCTTCTCACCTGCCTCCATATCACTTAGTGGAAAAGGGGGGGGGGGTGGACCTCAGGCCCAGTGGGAAAGGACAGCACCTCTTTTGGTCCTTTATTTCTGATGGGTGTCTCAGCTGATGTCTCCTGCTACTGTACCAGGTTGCCTGATGTCTCTGATGTCACTCTGCTTTGGTCTGGGAGAGCATGAACTACCTGGGCTGCCTTCTGTTACTAGGCGGGGAGTCTGGGGTGCCTTCCTTTGTTGGGTGGGGCATTGTAAGACACGCTGATGCTGTGCTGCTCCCTCATTCTTGAGGTCTTAGATCAATTGCTCTCCTCTCCACCTTTCAGGGTTCTGCTTAGGTTGTCTCCTATATCATTTCTATGGGGTTTATAGTTATGTATAGTGCAGGGAGGAAAGAGAAATATGAGTCCCTCCAGAGCCCATAATGCTTTAAAGACACTGTATCACCCAGAACCCATCCCCTGTCGTATCTCATGTGTGATTTTGTAACCTGGAGCCATGAGCCTGCAATCAAGAGACTTAGATGGCTGGAGCCTTCTCCAGGAAAGGCACACTCCTCAATATCTACTTCCTGAAGCCGTGGAGAAGAGTGGATGAGGCAAGTATTCCCACAGAGCAGAACTGGGTCCTGAGGGCAGGGAAGCCTCACTAATCCCACCACAGGGTGTAATATGGGCTCAGTATCCCCTTCATCACTGGGGAGTTTTTACTAACCTAACTGTTTTCTACGTCACTGGGTTGGGTGGAGATGGGGTTTAATTCATTTCATTTAATTCACTTCATTTAATTCATTTTCAGCAGGATTTTCTGTTTCTTGTTACCAAAACATCCTAAATAACACATATCATCACTAGTCTCTGGTCTACTTACCAACTAGGCTCCTGCTTCCAGCGTTGTACTCTATTTGATGTAGCTCTTTACCAAACATAAGCAGAACTTGTTTTCTTCCTGTCTCCCTAGAATTGTTCTTAGCTACCTACAAAATAGGATGTGTTATGACAAAGTGATTTCACATGTTTTCATATTTTGTTTAGAAAGCTTTCAGTGGTTCAAACCATATGTGTTAGAGCCTAAGGGGCCTGGAGAACATCTCCTTCCACATTGTTATTTTATAGATGAGGATCCAGGGCCCTTGGTGGCGAGTATGTGACCAGTGCAAGGGCAAAACAAAGCAAAGACAGGATGGGAGCCCAAGCCTTGTTTATTCCAGGTAAAGTTTCTTCCTACTGTACATCCTGTCCTCTGGGATATAGGCCATCTGACTACACCATGTGCTCATTGAAATTGCATCCATAATGGGACTCTTTTCCCCTATTGCTTTGCTTGAAATCAAAGCAGCGGCCAAAGGGCTCCCTTTAGTATGTTACCCTGGGACTCTAGGGAATGTCAGAAGCAAAGGAGGAAAATAATCAGCCTGAATCTTTACAGCTAATTAGTTTGCCAGGAAACCAATCCCAGGGCCAGAAGCAATTATTTTTACCATTTCATATTCCAGCCAGCTGAAAGATCCTTGTCAGCAGGAGACTCCTGCCGTGCAAACGCAGAAGGGCCAGTGCAGAAGTCATTAGTGGCAAGGGGATACACTCATTTCCCAGGGTGGAAGCACTCCTCAGCAATGGCCCAGGAGTGAATGACCCTGTCCATAGACAACTTCTCTTCTTTGCCAACACATTTCTAGGGAGCCAATTTGGCTCCCCCAACACTGCTGAGAAGAGAGTATGTGCAGTGTAAGAACCCATGTGTGCTAGACCAGGATCTCTTAGCTCTGAGTTGTTGTGTGAGCCAGGGTGTGATTACCCTTGTGAGATGAAGGGATTTGAGATGCAACATGAGTGCCAGTGTTGGAGCAGCACTTGATCCTAACTTACCCCGAGAACGGAGATGAATAGAGTCATAGCTTCTTATGGTCATCTAGCCATTGGATTCTCAAACTGACTGAACATCAGGATCACCTGGTAGGTGATCTTAAAATCAGATTCTTTCTTAAATTCTTACATTCAAATTCCTGGGCCCCATTCCAGATTCAGAACCTCTGGCTAGAGAGTAGAAATCTGTGATTTATAGTCCAGATAACCAATTTTTGGAAGCACTCACCTAGGGCAAGTCCTCTGCTAGTGAAATAATGTCCTCAGTAGCCTCCCTCAGAGGATTTTGACCTGCATGTCTCAGGGAGGCTACTGAGGACTACGCACATCAGCTTCCCCTGGAGTTCTGGGAGCTCTCTGCTGCAGGAGAGCCTGGTCTACCTTACAGAGATTTACTGAGAAGACAGGGGTCCAGACCACACCTCCCCTAAATCTTGCTGCCAGACCCTAGCTCTCAGGGCCAGCCAGAAGACACAGCTAGGGTCCTCAGGGGTGATTCTCCCATGTGTTGGGTTCACACATATTGGGTTGGATGGGATTCTTTGAGGACTTCTCATCCATTGGCTCATTCAACCTCCAGCATGCCTTGGTAGGTATATTCCATCATTATCCTTTTTGTAGGTAAGGGATTGAGGTGCAGAGGGGTAAAGCCACCCACTTAGTTAGAAAGGAGCAGGACCTGGGGTCTGAACCCTGATAATGTGGCTTCCTAACCACGTGACAATACTGCTTCCAGAATTTGTTGGGCCTCATCCGGCTGATTCTCTTGGCATAGGAAGGCCAAGCAGGAAGATGATGAGTGAGCTTGTTTTTTTTTTTTTATTATTATATTATGTTAGTTACCATACAGTACATTCCTAGTTTTTGATGTAAAGTTCCATGATTCATTACTTGCGTATAACACACAGTGCACCATGCAATATGTGCCCTCCTTAATACCCATCACCAGCCTATCCCCTTCCCCCACCCCCTCCCCTCTGAAGCCCTCAGTTTGTTTCCCAGAGTCCATAGTCTCTCATAGTTCCGACAGTTTTTTGCCAACTTAATCATAGTTAGGGATGGAACTTTGGGATTCCTTACTCCACCATTTTCAATGACATCACTCATGACTGATTTTCAACAAAGGTGCAGAAGAAATTCAAGGAAAGGAGAGCCTTTACATGAAATGATGCTGAAACAGCTGGGAACCTGTAAGCCAATAAATAAGTAAGCCTTGACCTAAACCTCACACCATACAAAAAGCAACTCAAAATGGGTCATATGTTAATTGTAAAATGTAAAAATATACAATTTTTACAAGATAATGTAAGAAAAAATCTTTAGGATCCAGGACAAGGAAAGAGTTCTTATATTTAACATCAAAACCATGGTCCATAAGAGGAACACTTGATTTAATTGGACCTCATTGAAATTAAATATTTTGTTCTGGCTAAGACCCTCTTAGGAAGATGAAAAGATAAGCTACAGAATGAGAAAATACATCTGGAAACCTTTGACAAAGAGCTATTATCTAGAAGATATAAAGACTCTTAAGTGTCATCAGTTGAAAAGCAAATAATACAGTTTGAAAATGGATAAAAGTCATGAACAGACATTTCCCCAAAAATAGACAGATGGGAAATAAGCAGATTAGAGTATGTTCATCATTACCCAGTAGGGAAATGCCAATTAAAAGTGATGATACAGTGTCACCGCACACCTATCACAATGACTATAACAAAAATAGTGACAACACCACATGCTGGGGAGGATGTGGAGAAGTCTGATCTCTCATACATTGCTGGTGGGAGTGCAAAATGGTAAATTTTTCTGGACTATAGTTAGCAGTGTTTGTAACACTTAACATGCAACTATCTCATGACCCCGTATTGCACTTCTGGGCATTTCTACCAGAGAAATGAAAATCTATATTCACATGAAATGAATAAATGTACATGAATGTCCATATCAGCTGTATTCATAATAACCCAAACTGGAAACAATCTATCTATTCTTAAATGGGTGAGTGGTTCAACAACCTATGCTACTCATATACTATGGGATACTACTTATGAAAGAAAAAGGAACAAATTATAGATACATGTAACAACTTGGATGGGTCTCAAAGAAATTATGCTGAGTGAAAAATGCCAGTTTCAACAACTTATATATCATATGACTGTATTTATATAATATTTTTGAAATGGCAGTATTTTATTAATAAAGATAGTTTGTTTCAGGGATTAGGGACAACATTGGGAGTGTGGGTGGAAGGTGGGTGTGATTATAAAAGCACAAGATACAAAGATCCTTGTAATGATGGAATGTTCTATATCTTGTCTTTGGTGGTGAATACTCAAAAATACACTTGGTAGAATTTCATAGAACTAAATATACACGTGTACACAAATAAGTACAAGAACAACTGGATTAATCTGAATACGATTGGTGAATTCTATTAATATCAATATCCTGGTTGTGATACTCTACTAGTTTTGAAAGATGTTACCTTTGGGGGGAAATCAGATAAAGGGTACATGGTATCTCCATATTCTTTCTTTCTTTCTTTTTTAAGATTTTATTTACTTATTTGAGGGGGGCAGGAGAGCGCGCATGAGTGGGGTGAGGGGCAGAGAGAGAAGCTGACTCCCTGCCAAGCAGGCAGCCGGATGTGGAGCTGTATCCCAAGACTCCTGGATCATGACCTGAGCCGAAGGCAGACGTTTAGCTGACTGAGCCACCCGGCACCCCTCCATATTATTTCTTACACCGTGGATTTGCAGGATTTCAAAATAAAAAGAAAAAATACAGCAAATGAGAAGTACATTGTATAATTTTGCTTACGTGCTCAAAATTCTGTGGGTTGCAAGCCATGCAAGTGCACTGCTCAAAACTCCCTCAAGAGGGCGTGCTGGCAGAGGTGCAGATAGCTGACAGTCCCCAGCTGTGCGGCTTCAAGCACGCCTGCGCGTGTGCAGTCAGTGCCTGGGAAGAGCGGTGCTCTGATGGCTTGCCATTTCTGGACAGAGCAGGATTCTTCTTTGGACAGCCTTGGGCTGGCATAGATTTTCTCAGAGCTGCGCTTTCTGGTGGACAGAACCGCATCCAGGTGGAAGTATTTCCCTGTCTACCACTGGTCCCTCACTCTGGTCTTTGTCATCCACAGGTATTGTACCTAATAAAGTGTTTACGCTTCAGTCTAGTGCCTGCTTCCTAGGGGACCCCAACCGACACAAATCACTTGCAGTTTGTTTGAGGGTGTTGTAGACAGTCCACAAAATATCTGGAAGGCCACAGTCTCATCCCTTAACTTCTCTGCCCCAGAAATTTCTCTGTGCTCTGAGCCTTCTCCCGGTCCCTAGAATTAAGTGCCTCCCACTACAGGCCTCTGTATCTGTCATTTCCTTCTCCTAGGAAGTGCTGCTTTTCTCTCAAGTAACTTGCACTGACTTTCTGATATTGTATCAAAGTCACTCCTCAGAGATCTCTTTTCTGATCTCTCAGGCTCTCTGCTGTTTTCCTGCACTGGCCACTGCTTGCCTGTGTAATTGCTTGATGACTGACTCTCCCACTGCCCCCAAGGGCAGTACATTGTCTTGGCTGTTTTGTTGATTGCTCAGTTTCCAGCCCCTACCCCAGTGCTGGCATATGGCTGCAACTTGGTGATATTTGTCAAATGGATGGTCAAACTGGGTTAACTGGAAGAGGATGGCACTGTTTTCCTGACCTATATTTATCATAATTAACTTTCTGAAAATACTTTTATTTGGGGAATTCATGGTAACATGTAGGGCATTGGTTATTTTGCATTTTGTGTACTTATACCTTTGTAAGGCTTATGTGTCCTGTAACTTGCAGTCTGATTCCCCAAATACTTGAAGCGCCTTTCTATTCCCTGGAGATCACTTATTATAATCTCTTAAGTCTGATGGTGATTTGCTAATCAAAGGTTTCATGTCTTCCCCTACCCACTCTGGAAACCAAAAGGGAAAGAAGGCCATTCCAGCAATCTGGGTTCTCATCCTTAACAAACCATCCTCATAAAATGCTAATTAAGTGGTAAATTCAATGGACAATCCGTGAATGGCTGACTTGCATTTTTTAAGTTAATGAGTATTTGTAGTTGCCGATACTGCAGGGGTCATTATGGATTTCCTGGTGCGATGTTTGACTGCTGGGCCCATAAACCTCCCATCTCCAAGAGGAGTCATTGCTCAAGCTCCATGAAATAAACCTAGAGGTGGAATCTACATGAAATACTTTATTCTTTGAGGCTCCTAGGAACTAAAATGTGTGGAAGCTAATTAAAAACAAACAACAAATACTACACATGGACACACACAAGCAAGTTATACCATTAGTGTTTATACAAAACAGAGGTCTGGTGCACTCCTAAAGTCCCAACCAACCACTGATGAGTACTAACTGCAGTCTTAGACTCTCCTCCCTGGGGCAGTCATGACCACAGTTCCATGACCTCCTGCCTGAGTCCTTCCATGGAGCAGTACTGTGCGGATGTCTCATCTCAGCCACTCCTCAGAGTTTTATTTTTCTTGGAAACTTCATTTGATAGAAGGTGAGATACAGGCTGTGAAAGGTGCAGAACTTGCCCATAATTGCAGCACAGTTAAATGGCAGATGTAGAAATCATGCACCATTCTCTGGCACCACACTCCAAACCTCTTCCAAGAAATGGACCTGGCCTATGTGACTTTTCCTTTCCAGGATTGCCATTCCCAGGTCCATGGTCTTGCTGATCCCTCTAACTGAAGCACCTCTTCTACCTGGTCCATCTCAGGAGCACCTGCCCTGAGCCCTCAGGAGCTCAGTCAAAAGTCTTCTCTGTTTGAAGCATTTCCTCAGTTCCCAGGCAGCACAGTTGACCTTTGACTCTGCACTGCCACCCTGGTTCACACATTAGCTGTGAGGCCT
The DNA here is from genome assembly GCF_023065955.2 of Ursus arctos. Classification (NCBI taxonomy): domain Eukaryota; kingdom Metazoa; phylum Chordata; class Mammalia; order Carnivora; family Ursidae; genus Ursus; species Ursus arctos. Next base: position 3,378,477 of record NW_026622763.1, on the reverse strand, counting down.
CATCTCTGGAGTCTCCAGGTAGTGTTGACTGGATGCCCTGAGAGCTTTATGAACCCCCTCCATCCTGTGAGCTATCCTTGCTCATTTCCCTCTCTCTGACACTTCCAGCATTGCCCCGAGGATGTGATCTTTTGAATGTTTCATTATCAGTGGAAAGAGTAGCACTCTCTAAGTTGGCCTCTATTAGTGAATTGCACACTTTCCTCCCAACCTCAAAGAACCTGGTCTTCAAAAACAGGAGCTGCAGGGACCCCACTAAGATAGCTAGAAATAGAGCTGCTCTTTGGGGTGGCCGAGACCCCTGGGTGCTTGGTCTCTCCCTGCCCCTTTAGGGGCCCCTGAAACAGCATCACATAATCCCCAAGGCTCCCTCTGAGCAAATATTGAATATTTCAGGACCAGTGATCATTTGGATTTCTTGTTTCTCAGTTATTCTAAACATACAAGAGCCTGGGTCTTATATGATTTTTGAAGTTCTGAGATCCTAAGGCTATCACCTTTTGGTCTCGAGGGATTTGCTCCATCCTTTCAAAAAAGATTCAGAAAGAAATTTTCTTTCTGTATTCTTCCTCTGTATTCTTCCATACAGATGGCCAAGGACCAGTAGGAAATGATAACTCAGATACTTGGAGGTCAGTGCTAAGTAGAACTGGGTTCCACCTGGATCAGGAATTTTTTGGAGTCTGCTCATATTCAGGTTCATATTTGGAAATAGATATCAATAGAGATAAAAAGCAAAAATGCTATGAAAGGGAATGAGACTAAGAGGGCAGGTAACAACCCTTCCTCATAGAGCAGAGAGACTTAAGCCGCTTCTTGCGGGAGGCCTGAGATACAATAACATACTGAGATGATTTTTGAAAAGCTAGACCCTCCAGTTTTAAAGTCTGCCAGAGCTGTCAAAGCATTCAGAAGAGGTGAGCATCTAATCACATGTGGTCAGAAGGGAAGTGGGTGATTGGGGTGGGGGATGTATCATCAGTCAGTGGAAGACGTTCTCATAAGTAACATCCGTATCCCATGGCAAGGCCAATTCAGAAAGTTTTACAGGTGCTATTTGCATGAGGGCAACAAGGATGCACATCACCTGAAATAGAACACAGTAAATTATTTACAGTTTTTCAATATCGGCTTGTTTTGGAACCCCAGGGTTATGTCAGTTGTAATGATATATCTTTTATTTCCAACATCTTCTCTAGCCCAGCACCCATGCCTGGCTGGAACCGCTGCCAGAGCCCCAGTGGGCCCAGCAGAGAATCTCAGACCAGGGAATCAATGGGTTGCTCTTGGCATCTTTGAAACATCGCTCTTCTCTGTCTTAATTTCCGTGAGGGGGAAATTGAAATCATTTCATCTTAAATAGTTTTCCCCTAAAACTAAAAATTGGTTCACTTTTAAAAAGTAAGATTCTAGCCCTCAAAAGAATGGAGAGAGGTAGTGGAAAACCTGCAGCCTCTGGTTCACCTGCTAGGCCTATTCCCTAGTGGCTGTGCAGACACAGGCCATGGCCTCTGTAGTAGGCCAAACATGGTGCAAAATCTGTGCTGCTTCTTCCATTGAGAGGTGTCATCTTCTCCTGAATCTGAGCTGGGCTGAGATGGTTTGCCTGGCCCACCGATTACAAGAGAAGTGAGGCTTTGTGACTATCGAGATGACATTTAAAGTGTTGCAGCTTCCATCTCTGGGCCTTAGTCTTTGAAAGCCCTGGCTCACCCTGTAGGGAGACCGACTATCCTGAGACCATCATCGGGGAAGCCACATGTCAGCAGTGTAGTCTTCAGTCTCATCTGGATCCATCCAGCCCATAGTCATCCCCACCAGGGCTCAAGACATCAGTGGGAATGAAGCTATCCTGGACCCTCCAGACCATTTCATCCACCAGCTGAAGAACACCAGTGATACAAGTTATATAAGGATAGGACACCTGTATGGCTAAACCCTCAGTGAAAGAGGGACATTTCTGACTAGAGGCAAAGGAAACCATGACCACTGGCTCCTGGCAGAAAAAATTGATAAATAATAATCATCTCCATCACCACCACCATCATCATCTTCCCAAACAATTTGTATCCATCAACTTATCCTTTCGAAGTTTCGTGTTTCAAATTCAAGATATCTGTGCAATAACTTAATCTCAAAGATGACAAATTTAAGTGATCCTCGGCTACTTGCCTCCTGGAATCCTGTAGAAGCAGACACAGATCCTCACTGGAATAAATCAAAATTAATTTCAGCCCCTCTGTATTCTTAAACTTGAAGCTCAGTAAAATACAAACTCACAAAAAATTACCAAAATTAGAGTAAACAAATCATCATGTGTGTGAAAGCATAAAAGCAACAATATCAATGATGACAAATGAGTTTAGATTGAAAAGGACTTCAGTTACAGTTAAGGAATAGAAAATAAATGTATTTGACATTTTAAAATAACCACCATAACAATGATATGTAACTTGTGGGGTGAAAAAAAAGGGGGGTTAGAACTAAATAACAGACCAAAAACAGCATTAAGGATAGGAGAGGGTTGACCAGTTACCAGTATTTTTAGGTCTTTGTATTATTAAGAAGAATGATTAAAATACTTAGTGATTTTAAAAAATTTTTTAAAAATTTAAAAATTGTGTATATGCACACACATATATGTAACATAAAATTGCCATCTTAACTATTTTAAGTGTGCAGTTTTATAATCTTAAGTACATTCATGTTGTACTACTCATCTCCAGAACTCTTCTCATCTTGTGAAATTGGAACTTTATACTCATTAAATATTAATTCCCCATTCTCCCTCCCTTTAGTTTTTGGAAACCACCAAACTATGTTCTGTCTTTGTCAATGAGACTATGCTGGGTCCATCATGTGAGTGGAATAATACAATATCTGTCTTTTTATAACAGGCATATTTCACAGTATAATGTTATCTAAATCCATCCATGTTGCAGTATGTGTTAAATTTCTTTCTTTTTTAAGGCTGAATAATATTCCATTGTGTGTATACCAAATTTTGTTTATCCATTGTTCTGTAAATGGATACTTGGGTTACTTCCACCTCTTGACTATTGTGAATACTGATGCGATGAACATGGGTGTAGAAATATCTTTTCAAAGACCCAATTGAATTCTTTTGGGCGTATACCCCAAAGGGGAATTGTTGAATCTTATGATGATTCCAATTTTAAGTTTTTGAGGAACTACCACATGTTTTTCATATCTGCTGCACCATTTTAAATTTCCCACCAACAGTGTACAAGGATTCCCACTTCTCCACATCCTCAGCAATAATTGTTATTTTCTGTGTATATTTTTTTAAATAACAGGTATTCTAACAGCTGTGAGGTAGTATCTCATTGTGGTTTTTATCTGCATTTCCCTGATGATGAGTGATGTTGAGCATCTTTTCCTGTAGTTATTGGCCATTTCAATATTTTTTTGGAGAAGTATCTATTCAAGTCCTTTGCCCGTTTTTGAATTGATTTTTGTTATTGTGGTTGTTTCTTTATATATCATGGATATTTACCAGAATACCAAATTTTTCTTACCAAATAAGAAATCTCAAATATTTCCTTCCATTCCAAAGTTTGCCTTTTAACCCTGGTGATTGTGTTCTTTGATACAGAAGTTTTAAATTTTGGTGACATTCAATTTATCTATTTTTTCTTTTGTTGCCTCTGTTTTTAATGTTGTATCCAAGAAATTATTGCTAACTCCAGTGTCATGAAACTTTCCTCTTAAACTTTCTTCTAAGAGTTTTATAGTTTTTACTCTTACATTTAAGTCTTCAATCCATTTTGAATTGTTTTCTGTATACGGCATAAGGTAAGGGTCTAATTTCATTCTTTTGCATGTGGATATCCAGTTTTCCCAGTACCCACTGTGGAAAGACTGTCATTTCCTCATTGAATTGTTTTGGTACTCTTGTAGAATATCATTTGACCATATATGTGGGACTTATTTTGAACCCTCTCTTCTATTCCATAGGTCTGTCTGTCTTTATGCCATACCACACTGTTTTAATTATTGCAACATTGCAATAAGTTTGGAAATCAAGAATATGAGATCTTCAAATGTGTTCCTTTTCAAGATTGTTTTGGCTATTCAAGTTCCATTGAAATTCCACATGAATTTTAAGATGAAACATTGGGATTTTGATAGGGATTGCATTAGGTATGTGGACATCTTTGTGTAGTATTGACATCTTAACAGTATGTCTTCCAATTTGTGAACACAAAATGTCTTTCCATTTATTTATGTATTCTTTAATTTCTTTCAGCAACATATTTTAGTTTTCAGTGTAAAAATTTTTCAATTCGTTGGCTAAGTGTTTTATTCTTTTGATATTACTGTAAGTAGTTTTTTTTTCTTAAAATTTTTACTTTTTTGGATTGCTCATTATTAGTGTAGAGAAATACAATTGATTTTGTATGTTGATTTTGTATATGTCAACTTTGCTGATCTTTTTTTTTTCTTTTTGGTTAGTTATAACAGTTTTTTTGGGGGGAATCGTTAGGGTTTTCTACACATAAGATTATGTCAATTGTGAACACAGACACGTTTACTTCCTACTTTGTAATTTGGATGCCTTTATTTATTTATTTATTTATTTATTTATTTATTTATTTATTCTCTCTTGTCGAATTGTTCTGGCTAGGACTTTCAGTAATATGTTAAATATAAGTACTGAGAGCAAGTATCTTTGCTTTGTTCCATATCTTAGAAGAAAAACTTTCAGTCTTTCACCATTGAGTATGATGTTAACTGTGAGATTTTCACAAATGGCCTTGATTATGCTAAGGTAATTTCCTTTTATGTTTAACTTGTTGACTATTTTTATAATGAAAGAGTGTTCAATATTGTCAAATACCTTTTTTTTGCATCAATTTATATGATCATGTGGTTTTTCCCTCCTTCATTCTGTTACTGTGGTGTAGTACACTGATTAATTTTCATATGTTGAACCATCCTGGAATTCCAGGAGTAGGTCCCATTTGGTCATGGTGCATAATCCTTCTAACATGCTGTTAAATTCTGTGTGCTGGTATTTTGTTGGGAATTTTCCCATCACTATTCATCAGGAATATATGTCTGTAGTTTCATTTTTTTTCTTTTTGATTTATTGATTTATTTTACTCATTTGTTTTGGTTCGGTTTTTTGTTTGTTTGGTTTTTGTTTTGTTTTGTTTTTGCATTCCACATATAAGTGAAATCATATGGTTTTTGTTTTTCTCTGACTTATTTCACTTAGCATTATACCCTCTAGGTCCATCCATGTTGTCACAAATGGCATGATCTCATTATTTTGTACGGCTGAATGATTTTCTATTCTCTCTCTCTCTCTCTCTCTCTCTCTCTCTCTCCCTCTCTACCACATCTTCTTTATCTATTCATCTATCAATGGATACTTGAGTTTTTTCCACATCTTGGCTATTGTAAATAATGCTGCAGTAAACATAGGGTTGCATATACATTTTCAAATTAGTGTTCTTATTTTCTTTGGTTAAATACCTAGTGGTGGAATTATTTGATAATATGAATTTCTATTTTAATTTTTTTGAGAAACCTTCACACAGTTTTCCATAGTGATTGCACCAATTTCATTCGCATCACTAGTGCATAAGGGTTTCTTTTTCTCCATATCCTTCCCAGCACTTGTTATTTTTCTTTTCTGTAGTCTTTTTTTTCTGGTTTTGGTATCAGAGTAATGCTTCCCCCAAAAATTAATTTAAAAGTATTCTGTCTTCACTTTTATCCAGAAGAGTTTGAGAAAAATTTACATTAATTCATCTTTAAATTTTAAAATTTTTTATGTTATGTCACCATACAGTACATCCTTAGTTTTTGATATAGTGTTTCACGATTCATTGTTTACATATAACACCCAGTGCTCCGTGCAATATGTACCCTCCTTAATACCCATCACTATATCTCATTTCATCTAGATTGTCCAATTCATTGGCATACAGTTATTCATAATATGTTATTATAACCTTTTATTTCTGTGAAATTACTAAAATGTCCCCTTTCATTTTTGATATTAGTTATTTCATTCTTTTTTTTTCTTAATATAGCTAAAGTTTCATCAATTTCATTGATCTGTTTAAAGAACTAATTCTTGGTTTTCTTTGATTTTTCTCTTCTCTATTTTGTCTTTGCTCTAATATTTATTATTTTCTTTTTTTCTGCTAAATTTGGAGACAGGTTGTTCTTTTTCCTAGTACCTCAAGATGTACAGTTTAGGCTTCCTATATGAATGATTTCCTCTTTTTTAATGTAAGCATTTACAGCTCTAAATTTCTCTGTTGATAATGCTATGACTGCATCCTATAAGCAGTGCCATGTTTTTGTTTTTTTTGCTTTCATTTATCTCAAGATATATGCTAATTTCCCTTGTGATTTCTTCTTTGATACATTGGTTGTGCTATTTAATTTCTAATTATTTATGGATTTACTAGTGCCCTTCTTTTGATTTCTAGTTTCATTCGATTATGATTGGAAAAGATACTTTCTATGGCTTCAATATTTATACATTTACTAAGACTTGTTTTGTAGCCTAACATATATAGATAGTCTATCCTGGAGAGTGTTCCATGGACACTTGAGAAGAATAAGTATTCTGATGTTGTATGGATTGTTCTGTATCTGTCTGTAAAGTCCAATTGGTCTATAGTGTTTTTCAAATCCTCTATTTCCTTAATGATTTTTTGGTTGCTCTATCCATTGCTGAAAGTGGGGTATCCAGGTCTCCTACTATTAATTTAGAGCTGCATATTTAGAAGATCTGGTATTTTGTGCATATGTATGTTTATAAATATTTATAAACTTCTCGGTGACTTGACTCTTTCATCATTATATATATTTTGTCTTTTGTAACAATTTTTTTAACTCCATTTTTTCCCCTGATATTGTATAGCCATACCGTGATCTCCTTTGGTTACTATTTACATGGAATACATTTCTACTTTCTTTCACTTTCAACCTATGCATGTCCTTAGATCTAAAGGGAATGTCTTTTAGACAACATATAGTTGGATCCTGATTTTAGCTGAGTATATATGGACCACATCTTCTTAATCCAGTCATCTGTTGAAGGGCATCTCGGTTCCTTCCACGATTTAGCTATTGTGGATAATGCTGCTATGAACATTGGGGTGCATATGGCCCTTCTCTTCACTACGTCTGTATCTTTGGGGTAAACACCCAGTAGTGCAAAGGCTGGATCATAGGGTAGCTCAATTTTTAACTTTTTAAGGGACCTCCACACTGTTTTCGAGAGTGGCTGTACCAACTTGCATTCCCACCAACAATGTAGGAGGGATCCCCTTTCTCCACATCCTCTCCAACAATTGTTGTTTCTTGCCTTGTCCATTTTTGCCATTCTAACTGGCATAATGTCAGTGCGGTTTTGATTTGAATTTCCCTGATGGCTAATGATTTTGAACATTTTTTCATGCGTCTGTTAGCCATTTGTATGTCTTCATTGGAAAAGTGTCTATTCATATCTTCTACCCATTTTATGATTTGTTTATTTGTTTCTCCTGTATTGAGTATGAGAAGTTCTTTGTAGATCTTGGATACCAGTCTTTTATCTGTAGTATCACTTGCAAATATATTCTCCCATTCCGTGGACTGCCTCTTAGTATTGTTGACTGTTTCCTTGCCTGTGCAGAAGCTTTTTATCTTGATGAAGTCCCACAAGTTCATTTTTTCTTTTGTTTCTCTTGCCTTTGGAGATGTGTCATGAAAAAGGTTGCTTTGGCCGATGTCATAGAGGTTGCTGCCCATGCTTTCCTCTAGGATTTTGATGGATTCCTGTCCCACATCGAGGTCTTTCATCCATTTGGAGTTTATCTTTGTGTATGGTGTGAGAGAGTGGTCAAGTTTCATTCTTTTGCATGTACTGTCTAATTTTCCCAGCACCATTTATTGAAGACACTGTCTTTTTTCCCCTGGATATTTTTTCCTGCTTTCTCAAAGATTAGTTGCCCAAAGAACTGAAGGTCCATCTGGGTTCTCTATTCTGTCCCATTGGTCTATGTGTCTGTTTTTGTTCCAGTACCATGCTGTCTTTGTGATCACAGCTTTGTAGTACAACTTGAAATCCAGCATTGTGATGCCCCCAGCTTTGTTTTTCCTTTTCAACAATTCCTTGGTGATTCGGGGCATTTTCTGGTTCCACACAAATTTAAGGGGTGTTTGTTCCAGTTCTCTGAAAAATATCATTGGTATTTTGATCAGGATGGCATTGAAAGTGTAGATTGCCCTGGGTAGCATGGACATTTTAACTATGTTAATTCTTCTGATCCATGAGCATGGAATATTTTTCCATCTTTTTGTGTCGTCTTCAATGTCTTTCAAGAGTGATTTGTCATTTTTGGAATATAGATCCTTTACGTCTCTGGTTAATTCCAAGATAACGTATGATTTTTGGTGCTGTTGTAAATGGAATGGATTCCCTAATTTCTCTTTCTTCAGTCTCATTTTTCGTATATAGAAATGCAACTGATTTCTGAGCATTGATTTTGTATCCCGCCAAATTACTGAATTGCTCTATAACTTCTAGTAGTTTGGGGGTGGATTCTTTTCGGTTTTCCATATAGAGTATCATGTCATCTGCAAAGAGAGGCAGTTTGACTTCTTCTTTGCCAATTTGGATACCTTTTATCCCTTTTTGTTGTCTGATTGCTGTTGCAAGGACTTCTAGTACTATGTTGAATAATAGTGGCGAGAGTGAGCATCCTTGTCATGCTCCTGATCTTAAGGGAAAGACTTCCAGCTTTTCCTCATTGAGAATGACCTTTGCTTTAGGCCTTTTATAGATTATTTTTATGAGATTGAGGAAGGTACCCTCTATGCCTACACTCTGAAGAGTTTTAATCAGTAAAGGATGCTGTATTTTGTCAAATGCTTTTTCTGCATCTATTGAGAGAATCATATGATTCTTGACTTTTTTCTTGTTGATATGATCTATCACACTGATCGATTTGCGAATGTTGAACCACCCTTGCATCCCAGGGATGAATCCCACTTCGTCATGATGGATAATCCTTTTAATGTACTGTTGGATCCTATTAATTAGGATCTTGTTGAGAATTTTGGCATTCATATTCATCAGGGATATTGTCTGTAATTCTCCTTTTTGATGGGGTCTTTGCATCGTTTGGGGATCAAGGTAATATTGGGCTCATGGAATGAGTTTGGTAGTTTTCCTTCTGTTTCTATTTTTTGAAATAGCTTTAGGAGAATAGGTATCATTTTTTTTTTTTTGAATGTTCGGTAGAATTCTCCAGGGAATCCATCAGGCCCTTGAGTTTTGTTTTTTGGAAGGTTTTTAACCACTGCTTCAATCTCCTCATGATTATTTGGTGTGTTTAAAAAAATTGATTTCTTCCTGTTTCAGTCTTGGTAGTTTATAGGTTTCTAGGAAGGCCTCCGTCTCTTCCAGGTTGCCTAATTTATTGGCATTAAAGCTATTGATAAAAGTTTCCAATAATCCTTCCTATTTCATTGGTGTTGGTTGTGACCTCTCCTTTTTCATTAATAATTTTATTAATTTGGGTCCTTTCTCTATTCTTTTGAATAAGTCTTGCCAGTGGCTTATCTATTTAATTTAATCTTTCAAAGAACCAGCTTCTAGTTCTGTTGATCTACTCTACTGTGCTCCTGGTTTCTAATTCATTGATCTTTGCTCTAATCTTTATCAACTGCTTCCTCGTGTGTGGATTAGGCCTGTTCTTCTGTTGCTGTTCCAGCTTCTTGAGGTGAGAATATAAAACCTGCATTTTTGATTTTTCTATTCTTTTGAGTGAGGCTTGGATGGCTATGTATTTTCTCCTTAGGACTGCCTTTGCAGTATCCCATAGGTTTTGGACTGTTGTGTTTTCATTCTCGTTGGTCTCCGTAAATTGTTTAAATTGATTTTTGATTTCCTGGTTTATCGAATCATTCTTGAGCAGGATGGTTCTTAGTATCCAAGTGTTTTAGTTTCTTCCAAATTTTTCCTTGTTGCTGAGTTCCAATTTCAAACCGTTGTGGTCTAAGAATATGCAGGGAATAATTTCAGTCTTTTATTATCAGTTGAGACCTGTTTTGTGACCCAGAACATGATCTATTCTGGAGAATGTTCCATGGGCAGTAGAATAGAATGAGTATTCTTTGGTTCTGGGGTATAGTGTTCTGTATATATCTATGAGGTCCAACTTGTCTAGTATCACATTCAATGCTCTTGTTTCTATGTTGATTTTCTGCTTGGGTGATCTGTCTATTGCTGATAGTGGAGTGTTGAGGTCCCCTATTATTAACGTATTTTTATCTATATGTCTCTTTATTCTGGTTAAGAGTTGGCTTGTATATCTTGCTGCTCCCCTGTTGGAGGCATAGATATTTATAATTGTCATATCCACTTGTTGGATACATCCTTTAAGAATAATATAGTGCCCTTCTGTATCTCTAACTATAGACTTTAGTTTAAAATCCAGTCTGTCTGATATGAGAATTGCTACCCCAGCTTTCTTTTGATGTCCATTGGCGTGAAAGATGGTATTCCATCCCTTTACTTTCAGTCTGGATGTATCTTTAAGTTCAAAATGAGTCTCTTGTGGACAGCAAATGAATGGGTCATGTCTTTTTATCCAATCTGCAACCCTGTGTCATTTAGGGAGCATTTAGGCCATTTACATTGAGAGTGATTATTGAGAGATATAATTATAGTGATGTCATGTTAACTGTAAAGTCTTTGTTTCTATAGATTGTGACTTTCTGTTCTGTATCACTCTTGGGGCCTTTTTATTTTTATAGAACCCCCCTTAATATCTCCTGTAGGGCTGGTTTCGTGGTTATGAAATTGGTCAGTGACTGGCGGTTCTGGAAATTCTTTATCTCTCCATCAATTCCGAATGACAGCCTTGCTGGATAAAGGATCCTTGGCTGCATGTTTCTCCCTGAAAGAGCTTTAAAAATGCTCCCTCCCAACCCATTCTCTCACTCCGGGTTTGTGTAGACAGGTCTGATACAATCCTGATACCTTAGCCTTGGTACGTGAGAAATTTCTTTGCCCTGGCCCCTCTCAATACTGTATCCTTGGATCTAATATTTGCGAATTGCACTCTGATGTGACGTGGCGTAGGTTTGTCGTGGTTGAGCTTGGGAGGGGTCCTCTCTGTCTTTTGGACACAAATGCTTGTTTCCTTTGCTAGATTAGGGAAGTTTTCAGCTACAATTTGTTCAAATATCTCTTCTAGACCTCTGTTTTTCTCCACCCCCTCGGGGATGCCCATGATTCTGACATTGGAATATTTCATTGAGTCAGTAATGTCCTATAACCTACATTCTTGTATTGGATTTTTTTGACCCAAGTTTCTATTTTAGCTTTCTCTTCTACTAACCCATCCTCCAATTCACCGATACGTTCTTCTGCCTCATTCACCCATACGTTCTTCTGCCTCATTCACCCTGGCCATCAGAGCATCTAGTTTTGACCGCATTTGATTCATAGAATTTTTAATGTCTGCCAGATTCGCTCTCATTTCTGCCCTTAGAGATTCTATATTCTCTTTAATATTTTCATTAATATTTTTTTCAAGTCTACACATCATTTGACCATTGTTACTCTGAATTCCATTTCTGATAATTTGGTTATATCCATATCCATCAGTTCTGTGGCAGAGGCCAGACTCATTGTGTTTTCTTTTCTTGGGGGGATTTCTCCTTCTTGTCATTCTGATGAAGAGAGGTTGCGGGGTTGTCCAGAGCCCAAATTATTGACCAGGACCCATGCAATGTGATTACCACAAACTAATTAAGATATTCATTACCTCCTGTGGTTACTTTGTTTTTGTTTTTGGTGGTGCTGGTGGTGGTGGTGTTAGTAAGAACACTTGAGATCTATTCTCTAAGCATGTTTGCTGGACAAGATACTTTTGGTTAGCAATTTTTTCTTTCAGCACTTTGAAAATATTATCCCACTCTCTCTTGGCCTATAAGGTTACTGCTAAGAAATCTTTTGATAGCCTTATAGGGTTTCTTTGTATGTGACAAGCTCTTTTCTCTTGTTGCTCCAAAATTCTCTCTCTTTTTTTGACACTTGATCATTTGATTGTAATGAGTCTCAGTGACGTCTTCTTGGATTGGATCTGATTGGAGACTTTTGAGCTTCGTGTACCTTGATGTCCATATCTTTCCCTAGGACGAGGAAATTTATTATTATTTTTTAAAATAAACTTTCTTCCTCTTTCTCTCTTTACCTTCTTATATTCCAATAATGCAAATATTGTTTTTTTTTTAAGATTTTATTTATTTATTTGACAGAGAGAGAGACAGCCAGCGAGAGAGAGAACACAAGCAGGGGGAGTGGGAGAGGAAGAAGCAGGCTCACAGCGGAGGAGCCTGATGTGGGGCTCGATCCCACAACGCCAGGATCACGCCCTGAGCTGAAGGCAGACGCCTAACCGCTGTGCCCCCTAGGTGCCCCCAAATATTGTTTTTTTGATGGTGTCCTGTAAGTACCATAGGTATCTACCTTCATTTCCATTTTTTTCCTCCTTTGACTCCATAAATTTGAATCCCCTGTCTTTAAGTTCACTGATTCTTTCTTCTGCTTGATCAAGTCTGTTACTGAAGCTCTCTATTATATTTTTTAGGTCAGTGTATTCTTTAGGTATAAAATTTCTTTTTGGTTTTTCTTATGTTTTCTATATGTCTGTCGAACTTCTCATTCTGCTCTTGCGTTATTTTCCTAATTTTGTTAGGTTTTAAGACCAATTATTTTTAATTGTTTGTCAGTCAATTTGTGGCTCTCCATTTTTTGGGGGGGGGGTGTCACTTACTGAGTTTGCTGTGTACCTTTGGAGATGACATGTTTTCCTAATTCTTCATGATCCCTGTTATCTTGCACAGTTTTCTGTGCATTTCAAGAAGCAGTCACCTTTTCCAGACTTTGTGGACTGACTTTGGTAAGGAAAGACTTTTCCCTGCATGGTAGCATGGGAGCACACAGTGTGCTGTGGTCTCAGGTCTGGTAGTACAGGGCAGCAAGTGTGAGGCCAATGGGTGGATGTGGGCCTGAGGGGCATGGTGTCTCATCAGTTCTGGAAGCTGCTGCCAACAATATTGATGAATGTGTGATCATTGATGTAAGAGCTATGGGGGGATCTGTCGTGGCTGCAAGGGCTGCTTGAGTCATCATGTCTTCATGTCCGGTGGCAAGGGATGAGGGCAAGTGGTGAAGGTGGCCAGAGCTGGTGGTGTGCACATGCTTAGCTGCAGGAGCTAGATGCAGGTGCCAACTGTAGACACATGCACATTTTTGTTTTGTTTTGTTTTACCATGTCAAATATCACTGGACATATGACTTCAGCTAGACATTAACTATGTATTTGGTACAGTTGTTAAACTAGTTATTGATCCAGCAATGTATTCTATAATCTAAATTCTATTTATCTTTGTCTGTGAGGTATTGAGAGATGACCTTACAACGTGGCATACTTAAGGTCAGTTGCTTTTTCTTTTGAATTTCATAAATCTAATAGTCTGGTGAATCTGTTCCAGTGGCAGGACTGGGGCCATCCTCAGGTGAATGAGCAGTTATACACTCAGGTTGTCAATGTGTACTTGTGTGGTTTTAGGGGATAGCCACAGGTACTTACACAGCAATGATGAGAAGTAAAGGGAGTTGGGGCTGGTGACATAGAGGGGGTCTTCTATAGGAGATAGCTATGGGCATACATGGTAGTATAGGTCAGTAACAGAAATAAGAGATGTCTCTGGGGGCCCAAGCAAATGCAGGGACTTTGGCTGTTGATATGTTCTTGTATGACTGTAGGAACTATCTGCAGGTATGCACATGGCAGTAGAGGCTGGTGGTGGGAGTTGGGGCCAGTTATGGTATGCAGATTCATGGCTATGTGTCTAGCTGCTTGTGAATGAAGTGGTGCAGGATTGTGACAGGGGATGGAACCAGCCACCAATGCATGAGATGTGGGTCCCTTGGTTATTGGCATGTATTCATGACACTGCAGGTGCTAGCTGTGGACATGCACACAGCAGTTGTGCGTGAACTGTGACAGGAATTGGAATCAGCAGCATGGAAGGACAGTCCTGAAGGTGTTACCTGCAAGTGATTGTGAACAGCAGTGCAAACCAATGGCAGGATTCAGGACCATATCTAGGTGCACAAATAGCAACAAGTGCTTGGGCTGCTGGTATGCACTCATTTTCCTGCAGCAGCTTGTTGTGGTATACACATGGCTGTAGAGGCCTGAGATATACAAGTGCAGAGCTACAGGTGTTAGCTGCAAGTGTTTGCACAGCAGTGGAGGCCTGTGACAGGAGTCAGGGCTAGCTATGGGCCAATGAGTAGCTGTGGAGGCCTTGGCTCTTTATGTCCACTTGTACGGCTGCAGGGCCTACCTGCAGCCTTGTGCAGAACAGTAGGGACCAATGACAGGTGTCAAATCCTGCAATGTTCAGGAATATGGCTGCAAAGGCTACTTATTGGTGTATCCACAACAGTGAATACTGGTGACAGGACTTGGGGGTGGCAGCATACAGGTGGACAGCTATAGGGGTGCCAGCTAGTTATGGGAGTTGGGGCCATATATGAGCCCCCTAGCAGCATTGAGGTCATTGGGGCATTGGCTGTTGGCATACACTCATGCAACTGTATGGACTAGCTGTGGGAATGTGCACAATAGTGGAGGGTGATGACAGGAGTTGGTCCAGATCTTGGTGCACTAGCAGCTTTATGTGGGGTTATTCTCAGATCTTCTACTGCACCGTGTTGCTAAATTTCTCAAGTGGACTCCCAAGCTCTCCCAGAGTTATTTTTATTCATGGATAGCTGTCTAATTGGTGTTCTTTGTGTGGTGTCCCACTCTGCCATCTTGGTGATGTTACTTCTCAGCATTTTGATACACTATTTCCCTGACTTGAAGCCTTCAAGTTTTCTGCTGAGAAATCCACCAGTAATATATTGAAGATCCCTTGTATGTGATGAATCACTTTTCTCTTACTGATTTCAAGACCTTCTTGGTCTTTGACTTTCAACAGCTTGATTCTAATGTGTCTCAGTGTGAATTTATTTGGGTTTATCTTACTTGGAGTTCATTAATCTTCTTTTATTTATAGATTCATTTTCCCCCTAAGCCATTATTTCTTCCCCTAAGCTCTCTTCTCCTTCTTTTTTCTTCTCCTTTGGGACTCCCATAATGTTTATATTGGTCAGCTTGATGGTGTCTCATAAGTACCTTGTCCTCTATTCACTACTTCCTCCCCCTCTCCTCCTCCTTGCTGCCTTCTTCTTCTTCTTCTTCTTCTTCTTCTTCTTCTTCTTCTTCTTCCTTCTCCTTCTTCTCCTTCTTCTCCTTCTTCTCCTTCTCCTTCTCTTCTTCTTTCTCTTCAGTCTCAGTATTTTTATATGACCTGCACTTATGTTCACTGATTCTTTTTTCTGTCTGTTTGAGTCTGCTAATGAACGGAACCCCACTAGTAAATTTTTTTTTCAATTCAGTTAGTGTTTTTCAGACCCAGAATTTGTTTGATTCTTCCTTAAAAAAATCATTTGTTGTCTTTGTTGGTATTCTCAGTTTGGTTATATATTTTGTTCGTTTTGTTTTCCTGGTTTTGTTTACTTGTCTGTCTGTAGTCCTTTTTAGCTCATTGAATATGCCTGAGCATATTTAAGACAGTTGTTTTAAAATCTGTGTCAAATAAAATAAGTCAGAAGTCATTAGGCTTGAGTTCTTGAAATATACTTTTTTGTTTTAATTTTTTTTTCCTATTTGTTTGTATGACTTGTGAAGTTTGGTTGAAAATTAGGCATTAGAAAAAACTGCCACCTCTCCTAGTCTTTGAAGACTGGCTCTATTCAAACTAGTAATTCAGTGTAGAGTCTTGGAAGCCTCTCAAAAAATTTCTGAGGATGCATCTTCTTTGAGCCTGTGTATTTTTTTCCAGTTTCCTGAATACACTACTAATATTGAATGTCTTAATTTAATTATGAATCTCACCCCTGCTTCCTGTCAAGGCCTTATATTTCTAATGTATTCTTCTGCTTGTGATCTCTTCTTCCCTGACAACCATGGGTCTGCAGATCCCCTGTAGTTCTCACACAATGTGGCATCTGCCACTGCTTTCAGCAGCCTTCAATCTGATATCCCAACTATGGCACCATTCCTGTCAACTCTCTGAGTAAGGCAAGACACAAACAAGTCTCTTGGGCTGTCCCCAGACAAGCCAGAATGTTGAAAGTAAACTCCATTGTTTTCCTTCTATCCTGTGGAAGAAATCAGAAATTCCATCACTTCCTCCCAATAACATGGTGTTGTGCTGGTGAGGGGGTGGGAAAGGGCAAACAAACATGCCATGAAATGTCCTATTGACTTTAATGTGGCTTTTTCTTGGTTAGGAATTTACTTGGTTAATGCAACTTCTTAACTGGTTCTAAAGTTTTCCCAAAGCTATCTTGTCCCATATATTATTGGGTATTTTGTGTTTCCATGAGAGAATGGAGGCCTGGAGCATCTTAATCTGTCACCTTGCTGATATCATTTAATACTAAGCAACTTTATTTTTTTAAATATTATTTATTTATGTATTTATTTATTTATTTATTTATTTGACGGAGAGAGAGCACATGCACACAAGCAGGAGGAGTGGCAAGCAGAGGGAGAGGGAGAAGCAGGCTCCTTGCTGAGCAGGGAGCTCCACATGGGACTTGATCCCAAGACCCTGGGATCATGACGGGAGCTGAAGGTGGACACTTAACCAGCTGAGCTACCCAGGCGCCCCTTGCCACTATTGTATCTTGTTAAGTGTGTATATTAGTTTTCTGTTACTGTTGTGACAAATTATTACACATGTAGTAGTTAGAAGTCTCACGTAAGTTTCCCTGGGATAAAGTCAGGGTATTGGCAGGGCTGCATTCCTTTCTGGAGTCTCTAAAAATAATCTATTTCTTTGTCTCTTCTAGGTTTTAGAGACTGCACACATTCCTGACTCATGACCACCTTTGTCTTTTTTAAAGACAACATTATTGCATCTCTCTAATCGTTCTCATATAATCACATCTCCCCCGATCATAGCCTGTAAATCTTCTTTGCTCTTAAGGAATATATTAATTAGGCCCAACCTGAATAATCCATCTCAAGGACTTTAACCATAATCACAACCTGAATAATCTATCTCAAGGACTTTAACCATAATCACATTTTCTAAGCACATTCTCTAAGGTAAAATATTCACAGGTTTTAAGGATTGAGATATAAACATTTTTTTGAGGTGTCATTTTTCGGGCTAGCATAGTCAGTATACTAAAAATTATTGTATAATGCTAAAAGAATAGAAATAAAACATCTAGCATCCAAAACATAATACAGTCCTACCTTCTAAACAGTAGAGTGAACCATGAAAGACTATGGACCCTGGGAAACAAACTGAGGGCTTCAGGGGGGAGGGGGGGTGGGGGCCTGGGATAGGCTGGTGATGGGTATTAAGGAGGGCTCATATTGCATGGTGCACTGGGTGTTATACATAAGTAATGAATCATGGAACTTTACATCAAAATCTAGGGATGTACTGTATGGTGACTAACATAATATAATAAAAAATATTATTAAAGAAAGAAAAAGGAATCAGAAAAATCAGGAAAAACAGAAAACTCAAAATAAGATGGCAGTTACACTTGGGGTGACCATAGTTAGTATAAGATAAAGAGTTGCTGAATCACTGTTTTACACCAGAAACTAATGTAACATTATGTGTCAACTATACTTCAACTAAGAAAATCTTTTATTTTCCTGGATAGGCAGGGAATGCTTGAATTGTTTAAAGTGTTTAAATTGTTCTAATGTGCATGTTATTAAAATATTAAAATTAATAGAAAAACTCAAAATAATAGTATAAATAAAATTGAATAAAAAACGTAATGACACTGAAATCTCCATTCAGATGTGGAAATTGCCACATTGAGCAGAGAATCAAAATGCCAGCAATATAGAGTTATGAAAGATACATGTAAAATCTACCAAGGCACATAGCATTACTAAGACTAAAGGCCACTCTTATACTGATAAAATAGTTAATTTTCTAAAAGATTTATCAATTCTAAACTTTCATGCACTTGTACAAAGCAACAGTGGACAGAACTACATAGAAAAAAAATGAACTAATTGATGAAACAGTGGGGGATTTCAATGCTTTCTCAGCAATCGAAAGATAAGGAAAAAGCAATTAGTAGGGATTTAGGAGATTTAAGCAGCACAATAAATAAGCATGATATAATGTATTTAGAGCTTCACATTAAAATTACAGAATATTCATTATCTTTACACACAGAACATTTTAGAAAATGATCAAGCACTAAGTCATAAACAAGACAATAAATTTCAAGAAACTGGCATCATAAAATAATTTTTGAGTATTTTATAATTCAATAAAAATAAATATAATTTCTATTTATTTGGAACTTAGCACACACATTTCTAAATAGTTTGATATTCAAAGAAGGAATTATAATGGAAACATAAAATACTTTGACCCTGGATGATACTGAAAACACTGTTATAAAAACTCACAGGATGTTAACAATAGCATGCTTAAAGGTAAAATATATATCAGAAAGTGTATTTATTGGAAAAGAAGAAATTCTGAAAAATAATTATGTTAAACATCCAACTTATTAAAATAGTAAGGGAAAGAATAAGATCAAAGTGAAAGATGAAAAGTGAGAAATATAAGATAAATATTTCTTAAATAGAAACAATACCATTAAAAAAATCAATGGTGAAGGGGCATCTGGGTGGCTCAGTTGGTAAGGGTCTGTCTTTGGCTCAGGTGGTGGTCCCAGGGTCCTGGGACTGAGCCCTGCTTTGGGCTCCCTGCTCAGCGGGGAGTCTTCTCCTTCTGCCTCTCCCCTGCATGTGTTTGCTCTCATTCATTCTCTCTCTCAAATAAATAAAATCTTAAAAGAAAAGAAAAGAAAAAATCAATGGTGTTAAAAGCTGTATCTTTTAAAAGACTAATTAAATTAAAACATTTTCTGACAGTGATCAATATAAAATGGAGGCATGAATACAAATAGAGCAGAGAAGTTTTTAAAAAAATAATACTAGCATGAGAGACTATGGACCCTGAGAAACAAACTGTGGGCTACAGAGGGGAGGGTGGTGGGGGAATGGGATAGGCTGGTGATGGGTAGTAAGGAGGGCATGTATTGCATGGTGCACTGGGTGTTACACGCAACTAATGAATCATGGAACTTTACATCAAAAACCAGGGATGTACTGTATGGTGACTAACATAATATAATAAAAAAATATTTTAAAAAAATAAAATAACTATCAGTCACCAAAAATAAATAAGTAAATAAATAAATAAATAAATAAATAAATAAATAAATAAATGCTAGGAACAACTATACATCAATAAATTTGAGAACTTAATATCTTAGAAATATATAATTTAGCAACACTCACTTCAGAATAAATAGAAAGCCTGAATAGCAGTATAATTATTAAATAAATTGGAGAATGGTTTTATACCTGCCCACTTAAGAAAAGATTAATAAAAGATTCCCATTAAGAAAAGATTAGGCCTTAATAGTTTTAGGATTAAGTTTTATAAAACTGTCAAGGAAAAGATAATTCTAATTAAAAACTCTTCTGAAGACTAGATAAAGAGAAAATACTTCTGATACAATTTATAAGACTGAAACTCGTTGATACCAAAATAAGACAAAAAGAATGAGAAAAGAAAATTGCAGGCCAAAATTACTCACAAATATAACAGAAAAAATGCTAAACAAAACATTGTCAAAATAAATCCAGAATTTACTTAAGAAGATAATACTCATGACCAAGTTGATTTAATATTAGAAAACCCATTAATGCAATTCACCACATTAACAAACAGAAGTGGAAAAACAAACTGATTATCTCAATAGTTGTAAAAATAAGTATTTAATGACAGTTGCTCATATTCATGATAAAAATCATGCCAGAGATCATATACTAAAACCTACTATAAATAATATATTTCGTGGTGAAAGAGTAGATGTATTTATTTTAAAATCAGAATTTTTTTTATAATACCACATTGGAGTTCTAAAGAATGCAATGAAAAATAAAAAGAAATAGAAGATATAAGTAGGGAAAAGTGATACAGGTTGTCATTATTTGCAAATGATATGACCACATAGAAAAATGCAAATCATCTATATACATATGTTAGAAATAAAATGGAATTTCTAGGGTGACTAAAAATAAAGTTAATATTTATCCATAATGAGACATGCTATCAACTAAGATGAAGCAAGAGAGATTGAATTTACTCACCTACCTTAAGTAACTAAAAAAAAAGAAAAGAAAAGAAAAAGAAAAACTATATGAAATAGCAATTTTTAAACATTGGGCAACAGGTAGAATAAGACAGCTATCCCTGAGAGAGAGAAGAAAGTAAGATAGAAGAGTGAATCCTAGATTAGCCCAGCATGAGTGTTGAGAACACAGTGCAAGGAGGAGGAGCCCAACTGAACCCTGATAGCCTTCCTGAGTTGAGGTAATGAGTCTGGTAATCTATGACATGTATGTAGGGAAATTTCCTGAAAAAGGGGAAAGAATTACAGAACTAATGTATAAGTAACACAGATAATATGAAGTGAGAGAAAGAGTAAAAATGTTAAGTGGAGATCTAAAAAATATAAAAAAAATACACAAAACTTACAGGGATGAAAAATACATTAAATGGAATAACACTGCAGAAGAAAACATCAGGAAGTTGAAGACTTAATGACTTTTTTGAATTTAGCCAATCGAATTCAATAATATATAAGAAATATAATACATCACTACCAAATATTATTTTCCCAGGAATGGAAAGTTCTTTTAACATTCAAAGATTTTAAAATATAATTCATTATATTAATAAATAAATAAATGCATAATTTTGAAGGATTCAGCATATTCAATTGACAAAACCCAGGAAGAATTCCTAGTAAATAAACCCCCTTTATACAAGGAGAGAGGATTTCTTCAGGTTGATAAAGGGAATAAGAAAAAAGTCTATATGAGTACCATACTTAATGGTGAAAAGCTGAATGTTTCTCCTCAAGATCAGGAATAATCAAGGTTTTCCACTTTCACAATTTCTTATTTATTTATTTATTTATTTATTTATTTATTTATAATTTTTATTTTGTTATATTAGACACCATACAGTGCATCCCCAGTTTTTGATGCAATGTTCCATGATTCATTACTTGCATATAACACCCAGTGCACCATGCAATATGTGCCCTCCTTAATACCCATCACTAGCCTATCCCAATCCTCCACCCCTCTCCCCACTAGGCCCTCAGTTAGTTTCCCAGAGTCCACATTCTCTCATGGTTCATTCCCCCTTCTGTTTATCACCCTTCATTCTTCCCTTCCTTGTCCTACTGATAATCCTATTCCTTACGTTCCATAAATGAGTGAAACATATGATAATTGTCATTTCTGCTTGACTTATTTCACTTAGCATAATCTCCTTCAGTCCCGTCCATGTGGCTGCAAATGTTGTGTAATTGTTCTTTCTGATGGCTGAGTAATATTCCATTGTATAAATGGACCACAGCTTCTTAATCCAGTCATCTGTTGAAGGACATCTCAGCTCCTTCCACAATTTAGCTATTGTGGACAATGCTGCTATGAACATTGGGGTGCATATGGCCCTTTTCTTCACTACATCTGTATCTTTGGGGTAAATAACCAGTAGTGCAATTCCTGGATCATATGGTAGCTCAATTTTTAACTTTTTAAGTGACCCCCACACTGTTTTCCAAAGTGGCTGTACCAACTTGCATTCTGACCAACAGGGTAAGAGGGAATCCCCTTTCTCCACATCCTCTCCAGCATTTGTTGTTTCCTGACCTGTCATTTTTGCTATTCTAACTGGTGTAAGGTGGTATCTCAAGGTGGTTTTGACTTGAATTTCCCTGATGGCTAATGATTTTGAACATTTTTTCACGTGTCTGTTAGGCATTTGTATGTCTTCATTGAAAAAGAGTCTGTTCATATCTTCTGCCCATTTTTTGATTTGATTATTTGTTTCAAGTGTATTGAGTTTGAGAAGTTCTTTGTAGATATTGGACACTAGACTTTTATCTGTAGTGTCATTTGCAAATATCTTCTCCCATTCCTTGGGCTGCCTCTTAGTATTTTTGACTGTTAACTTGGCTGTGCAGAAATTTTTATCTTGATGAAGTCCCACAAGTTCATTTTTCTTTTTTTTTCTCTTTTTTTAAAATATTTTTTTTTATATTATGATAGTCACCATACAGTACATCCTTGGTTTTTGATGTAAAGTTCCATGATTCATTATTTGTGTATAATACCCAGTGCACCATGCAATACGTGCCCTCCTTACTACCCGTCACCAGCCTATCCCATTCCGCCACCCCCCTCCCCTCTGTAGCCCACAGTTTGTTTCTCAGAGTCCATAGTCTCTCATGCTTCATTCCCCCTTCTGACTACCCCCCTTTCTTTATCCCTTTCTTCTCCTACCAATCTTCCTAGTTCTTATGTTCCATAGATGAGAGAAACCATATGATAATTGTCTTTCTATGCTTGACTTATTTCACTCACCATTATCTCCTCCAGTGCCGTCCATGTTGCAGCACATGTTGAGAAATTGTTCTTTTTGATAGATGAATAATATTCCATTGTATATATGGACCACATCTTCTTAATCCAGTCATCTGTTGAAGGGCATCTCGGTTCCTTCCACGATTTAGCTATTGTGGACAGAGCTGCTATGAACATTGGGGTGCATATAGTGCTTCTCTTCACTACATCTGTATCTTTGGGGTAAATACCCAGTAGTGCAGTGGCTGGATCATAGAGTAGCTCAATTTTGAACTTTTCAAGGGACCTCAACACTGTTTTCCAGAGTGGCTGCAGCAACTTTCATTCCCACCAACAATGTCGGAGGGATCCCCTTTCTCCACATCCTCTCCAACAATTGTTGTTTCTTGCCTTGTCAATTTTTGCCATTCTAACTGGTGTAAGGTGGTATCTTAATGTGGTTTTGATTTGAATTTCCCTGATGGCTAATGATTTTGAACACTTTTTCATGTGTCTGTTAGCCATCTGTATGTCTTCATTGGAAAAGTGTCTGTTCATATCTTCTACCCATTTTATGATTTTTTATTTGTTTCTCCTGTTGAGTTTGAGAAGTTCTTTGTTGATCTTGGATACTGGTCTTTTATCTGTAGTATCATTTGCAAATATATTCTCCCATTTCGTGGGCTGCCTCTTAGTTTTTTTGACTGTTTCCTTGGCTGTGCAGAAGTTTTTTATCTTGATGAAGTCCCAGAAGTTCATTTTATCTTTTGTTTCTCTTGCCTTTGGAGATGTGTCATGAAAAAGGTTGCTGTGGCTGATGTTGTAGAGGTTGCTGCCTATGCTCTCCTCTAGGATTTTGATGGATTCCTGTCTCACATCGAGGTCTTTCATCCATTTGGAGTTTATCTTTGTGTATGGTGTGAGAGAGTGGTCAAGGTTCATTTTTTTTGCATGTAGCTGTCCAATTTTCCTAGCACCATTTATTGAAGAGACTGTCTTTTTTCCACTGGATGTTATTCCTTGCTTTGTCAAAGATTAGATTCCCAAAGAACCGAAGGTCCATTTCTTGGTTCTCTATTCTGTTCCATTGGTCTATGTGTCTGTTTTTGTGCCAGTACCATGCTGTCTTTGTGATCACAGCTTTGTAGTACAGTTCGAAATCCAACATTGTGATGGCCCCAGCTTTGTTTTTCCTTTTCAACAATTCCTTGGTGATTCGGGGCGTTTTCTGGTTCCACACAAATTTAAGGGGTGTTTGTTCCAGTTCTTTGAAAAATGTCATTGGTATTTTGATCGGGATGGCATTGAAAGTGTAGATTGCTCTGGGTAGCATAGACATTTTAACTATGTTAATTCTTCCGATCCATGAGCATAAAATATTTCTCCATCTTTTTGTGTCGTCTTCAATGTCTTTCAAGAGTGATTTGTAGTTTCTAGAGTATAGATCCTTTACATCTCTGGTTAAGTTAATTCTGAGATAACGTGTGATTTTTGGTGCTATTGTAAATGGCATGGATTCCCTAATTTCTCTCTTTCAGTCTCATTGTTCGTGTATAAAAATGCAACTGATTTCTGAGCATTGATTTTGTATCCTGCCTCATTACTGAATTGCTCTATAACTTCTAGTAGTTTGGGGGTGGAGTCTTTTGGGTTTTCCATGTAGATTATCATGTCTTTTGTGAAGAGAGACAGTTTGACTTCTTCTTTGTCAATTTGGATACCTTTTATCCCTTTTTGTTGTCTGATTGCTGTTGCAAGGACTTCTAGTACTATGTTGAATAATAATGGCGAGAGTGGGCATCCTTATTGTGTTCATGATCTTAAGGGAAAGACTTCCAGCTTTTCCCCATTGAGAATGACATTTGCTGTAGGCTTTTCATAGATGATTTTTATGAGATTGAGGAAGGTACCCTCCATTCCTACACTCTAAAGGGTTTTAATCAGTAAAGAATGGTATATTTTGTCAAACGCTTTTTCTGCATCAATTGAGAGGATCATATGGTTCTCAAGTCTTTTCTTGTTGATATGATATCACACTGATCAATTTGCAAATGTTGAACCACCCTTGCATCCCAGGGATGAATCCCACTTGGTTGTTATGGATAATCCTTTTAATGTACTGTTGGATCCTATTAGCTAGGATCTTGTTGAGGATTTTGGTGTCCATATTTATCAGGGAAATTGGTTTGTAATTCTCCTTTTTGATGGGGTCTTTGCCTTTTTGGGGGGTCAAGGTAATACTGGCCTCATAGAATGAGTTTGGTAGTTTTCCTTCTGTTTCTAGTTTTTGAAGCAGCTTCAGGAAAATGGGTATTATTTCTTCTTTGAATGTTTGGTAGAATTCCCCCAGGGAATCCATCAGGCCCTGGAATTTTGTTTTTGGGGAGGTTTTTGATCACTGTTTCAATCTCTTCATAATTAATTGGTCTGTTTAAAAAATCAATTTCTTCCTGTTTCAGTCTTGGTAATTTATAGGTTTCTAGGATGGCATCCATTTCTTTCAGGTTGTTTAATTTATTGGCATAAAGCTGTTGATAAAAGTTTCTAATGATCCTTCCTATTTCATTGGTGTTGGTTGTGACCTCTCCCTTTTCATTCATATTTTTATTAATTTGGGTCCTTTCTCTATTCTTTTGAATAAATCTGGCCAGTAGTTTATCAATCTTATTTAGTCTTTCAAAGAATAAGCTTCTAGTTCTGTTGATCTGCTCTACTGTTTTCCTGGTTTCTAGTTCATTGATCTCTGCTCTACTCTTGATCACCTGCCTTCTCATGTGTGGCTTAGGCCTGTTCTTCCTTTCCAGTTCCAGCTTCTTGAGATGAGACTATGAAAACTGCATTTTAGATTTTTCTATTCTTTTGAGTGAGGCTTGGATGGCTATATATTTTCCCTTTAGGACTGCCTTTGCAGTGTCCCATAGGTTTTGGACTGATATGTTTTCATTCTCATTGGTCTCTAGGAATTATTGAAACTGATTTTTGATTTCCTGGTTTATCGAATCATTCTTGAGCAGGATGGTTCTTAGTCTCCAAGTGTTTGAGTTTCTTCCAAATTTTTCCTTGTGATTGAGTTCCAGTTTCAAAGCATTGTGGTCTGAGAATATCCAGGGAATAATCTCAGTCTTTTGGTATCGGTTGAGACCTCTGTTGTGACCCAGTATATGGTCTATTCTGAGAAAGTTCCCTGTGCATTCAAAAAGAATGAGTATTCTGTTGTTCTGGGGTGTAGTGTTCTATATATATCTATGAGGTCCATCTGGTCCAGTATGTCATTCAAAGCTCTTATTTCTTGTTTGATTTTCTGCTCCGGTGCTCTGTCTATTGCTGAGAGCAGAGTGTTGAGGTCCCCTACTATTAACGTATTATTATCTATATGTCTCTTTATTCTGGTTAAGAGTTGGCTTGTGTATCTTGCTGCTCCCCTGTTGAGGGCATAGATATCTATAATTGTCTTATCCACTTTTGAAAAATCCATTAAGAATAATATAGTGTCCTTCTGTATCTCTAACTACATTGTTTAGTTTAAAATCTAATCTGTCTGATATGAGATTGCTACCCCAGCTTTCTTTTGAGGTCCATTGGCGTGAAAAATGGTATTCTATTCCTTTACTTTCAGTCTCCATGTATCTTTAGGTTCAAAATGAGTCTCTTGTAAACAGCAAATGGATGAGTCATGCCTTTTATCCAATCTGCAACCCTGTGGCGTTTATGGGAGCATTTAGGCCATTCACACTGAGACTGATTATTGAGAGATATGATTTTAGTGATGTCATGTTGCCTGTGAAATCTTTGTTTCTATAGAATGTAAATTTCTGTTCTCTATCACTCTTGGGGCTTTTTTACTTTTATAGAACCCCCCTTAATATCTCCCATAGGTCTGGTTTCGTGGTTATGAATTCCTTCAGTTTCTGCTGATCCTGGAAGGTCCTTATGTCTCCTTCAAATCTGAATGACAGCCTTGATGGATAAAGGATCCTTGGCTGCATGTTCTTCTCAGTTAGAGCTTTGAAAATACCCTGCCAACCCTTCCTAGCCTTCCAGGTTTCTGTAGACAGGTCTGATATTATTCTGATATTTTTCCCTCTGTACATAAGGATTTTCTTCACCCTGGCCACTTTCAATACTTTATCTTTGGATCTAATGTTTGCGATTTGCACTATGATGTGACGTGGTGTATGTCTGTTCTCATTGACCTTGGGAGGGCTCCTCTCTGCTTCTTGGACATGAATGCTTGTTTCTTTTGCCAGAAGTTCTCAGCTGCAATTTGTTCAAATATCTCTTCTAGACCTCTCTCTTTCTCCACCCCCTTGGGGATGCCGATAATTCTGACATTGGGAAAGTTTCATTGAGTCAGTAATCTACCATAATCTGCATCCTTGAGGTTGGATTTTTTTTTTTTGAGGCAAGTTTCTGTTTTAACATTCTCTTCTACCATCCCATCCTCCAATTCACTAATTCGTTCTTCTGCCTCATTTATCCTGGCTGTCAGAGCATCTAGTTTAGACTGCATTTGATTCATAGCATTTTTAATTTCTGCCAGACTCGCTCTCATTTTTGCCCTTAGAGATTCTATATTCTCATTAATATTTTCATTAATAGTTTTTTCAAGCCTACACATCATCTTGACCATTGTTACTCTGAACTCCATTTCTGACAATTTGGTTATATCCATATCCATCAGTTCTGTGGCAGAGGCCACAGACTCATTATCTTTTCTTTGCTGGGGGGGATTTCTCCTCCTCGTCATTCTGATGAGGAGAGGTTGAGGGGATGCCCAGAGCCCAAATTATTGACCAGGACATAGGCAGTGTGCACTTGTTCTATAGGGACCTTAGGGATGTGGGCTTCTTGATTTTTCACCCTGCCTTCTGGGGGAGGGGCCTGCCACGCTGATATTCAGGCAACCCTATTTGGGTAGAGTTGCCCCATCCCCTGCGAGGGGGAATGGGGATGGGCACAATGTGAACTGGTATTTCCAGGCTTTTGTTCTTTGGTGGCTTTCCCTGGTGGTTTTCTGTGGCTCTTCTGAGAGTCAGAGCAACAGTGGCCGAATCCTAGACTCTGTCTCAGAGCAGAGAGATCGCAGTCCACTCACCACTGAGCTCTCTTGGCCACTTTAACTCCATTTCTGTCGGTGCTGCTAAAAACCCTGCAGCGTCCCGGGATGTGCGCCCCACAGCTTGTGTCCCGGCCCTCACTTCCAGGCCCCGCAAGTCTCTGTCCTTTGTGCTTCTAACACCGCCAGCCACCCCCAGTTCCCGTGCGTGCTCCTGAGCTCCCTATTTCAGTATGGTTCGCGTGCGCTCTGGAGTGCCACGCATGCTCCCAAGCTCTCGGTTTCAGTCTACTTCAAGTGTGTGCTCTGGAGCTCTGTTTTTTGGTTTGGACACACGCGCATTCCCGAGCTCCCAGTTTTAGTCTGGTTCCAGTGAGCACTACAGAGCTCTGGTTTTCAGTCTGGTCACATGCGCATTCCCAGGCTCATGGTCTCAGTCTGTTCTCTCGCGGGTGCCGGTCCGCAAGTCCGGCCCGCTCTCCAGTGCAAGTGGCCACTGCCTTCTGGTGCGTGACCGTGTCATCTTCCCTTCCCCTTCCGTTTATCCTCCAATGTCTGTGCACAGATTCTTGGGTCCCCATGTCGTACCTCAATATTCAGCACTGGAGATGTTCATTTGTAGAGATCCAGATGTATCTTCCTGCATCTCAGGCTGATTCGGTGGGTTTTTAGGATCATATGGTAGATATCCAGCTCGACTCAGGACCAGCTGAGAAAGGGTCTCCTACTCCTCCGTCATCTTTTCTCCTCCTTGCAGAAAGTGGTCACTTTTCTGTTCATAGACTTTCTGCTACTCTTTTCTTCATTCGCCAGTTGTTTTCATAGGTATTCAGAATGGTTTGGCAGCTCTCTAGCTGGATTCTTGGGACCAGACAAACTTTAGGTCTCCTGGTCCTCCGCCATCTTGGAACGCCCACCCACAATTTCTATTTAAGGGAGAACTGAACGTTCTAGGCTGTGCAGTAAGGCAAGAAAAGGAAACAAGGTATCTAAGTTGGAAAGGAAGAATTTAAACTGCCTTAATTTGTAGACAACGTGATTGTTTATGTGGAAATCTGATGGAAGATACAAAAAAAAGAAACACAGAAATAACTCATAAGCTGAAAAATTGTATTTCTATGTATTGACAGTAAAAATATAAAATTGAACTGAAAAATATCACCTCTTATGGCATCTTAAAATATGAAATACTCGTTGGGTAAATTTGACAAAAGTATTTAAAAGATCTATGTGATAAAGCTACAAAATACTGTATAAGAAATTTTTAAGAGATCTAAAGAAGTGTAGAGACATACTATCCTTTTGGATTAGAAGACTCAATATTGTTAAGATGTCAGTTCTCACATTTATCTATAGGTTCAGAGCAGTGTCAGTAAAATCCTAGAATGTGTTTTTGTGAGAATGATTAAGTAGTTCTAATGTTCATTTGAAAATGGCCTAGAAAAAAACTTTGAAAATAAAGAACACCTTTGGAATTAAGACTTGATATAAAGCTATAGTAATCAAGGCAGTGCAATATTGTCATAAAGACTGACACAAATCAACACAACAGAATAGAGTCTAGAAATAAACCCATTCACATACAATTAATTTTTTTAAAGATTTTATTCATTCATTTGACAGAGAGAGAGGCAGCGAGAAAGGGAACACAAGCAGGGGGAGTGGCAGAGGGTGAAGCAGGCTTCCTGCTGAGCAGGGAGCCTGATGCGGGGCTGGATCCCAGGATCCTGGGATCATGACCTGAGCTGGAGACAGACACCCAAAGATTGAGCCACCCAGGTGCTCACAGACAATTGATTTTCAACAAAGTGCAAAGAATTTGGTGGAGAAACAGTGTTTTTTTTTTTTTTAACAAATACTGTTGGAACATTCAGTACTCATATGCAAAACAGTGAGCTTTGATTAATCCTATATACCATATACAAAAATTAACTCAAAATTAATCATAAACCTAAACACAAAGGCTAACCTATAAATATTTACAAGAAAACATGGGGGAAAAGCCTTTGTGACCTTATGTTGAGCAACGATTGCTTATATATACATTATATGCACTACCCATAAAAGAATAAATTGGTAAATAGAACTTCATACCAAGTAATGAATCATGGAACTTTACATCAAAAACTAGGGATGTACTGTATGGTGACTGACATAATATAATAAAAAAAAAACTATTATAAAAAAAGAACTTCATCAAAATGGAAAACTTCTGCTCATCAAAAGACATTGTTAAAGAAATAGAAAGTAAAGACATAGACTAGTGGAAATATGTAGAAACCTTGTATCTGGTAAGCAACTTATATTTAGAACACTCAAAACTCAATAATGAGAAAACAAACAACACAACTTTAAAAACTGGCAAAAGATCTGAACAACGTTTTACCAAAGAAAACATATGAGTGGCATATAGGCACATAAAACATCATTAGTCATTAGGGAAATGCCAAGTAAAACCACCTAGGATATTATTTTACAATGTGAACATTGATGTCTGTCTCAAGGCTTCCAGCTTCCATGGGAATCATGGGTAATTTCAGTCAATTTCAGCTTTGGTGGTGGTGGTGGCTACCCATCACTTACCACTCCCCCACCCCATCCCAAAACAGGCAGTCATAGACTTATTCTTGGAGTAGCTTGCAAGTGACTTGTTGAAGCTAGCAGAGGCAATAAAGACCTTGTTCCTCAAATATCAGGAATCTGTGTTCTGGTCACTGGTTGCTGCTTCTGACTGTGGAGGTAGAGACAGAGAGGTGGGCTGCCACTGTTGCAATCCCTGCATCATTGTTGCAACCCTTAAGGAACAAGAGTCATGTTATTTCCCATTTATTTTCCCCTTTCTTCTGTTTGTAAACCAGACATTTAAAGACTAGGACATTTAAAAATAACTGCAGAAATGGTGGACTTTAAAAAGCCACTATACATGCCAGGAAAAGGCACATGCTCACAAAATGCCCAATAAAACTTTAAATTTACAGCTTTGGCTGATCTTTGGCATAGAGACACACTACAACAGTTAAAAAAGAGCAACCCCCCACCACCCCCAGAAAATCCTGGGGTAAGGGGGGAATCTTGATTTCAAGAGGTACCATATTATAAAACTCAAATATCCAGTTTCAACAAAAATCACAAGACATACAAAGAAACAGGAAAACATGGCCCATTCAAAGGAAAAAAAAAATAAGTCAACAGAAACATTATTGAGAAAGACCAAGGGATGGTCTCACTAGAAAAAGACTTTTAAAAAACCGTCTTTGAAGATGCTCTAGAGCTAACAGAAGATATGAACAAAGCCAAGACAGCAATGTATGAACAAAATGGAAATATCAATAAGGAGATAGAAAACACAAAAAGGAACCAAAACTAAATTCTGGAGCTGAAGAGTACAATTGAAATAAAAAAAATGTACAAGAGGTATTGAAAAACAGATTTGAATAGACAGAAGAAAATATTGTTGAAGATATGATTTACAAAGAAAGAAGTTTGAAGAAAAGTGAACAGAGCTTAAGAGACTTGTGGGACACCATCAAGTGGGACAACATATGCGTTGTAATTGTGGGAGTTTCAAAGGAGAAAAGAGAAAGGGTCAGAGAGATTATTTGAAGAAGTAGTGGTCAAAAAAAAATCCCAAGATGAAAGACATGAATATATACCTCTAAGAATTTCATTAAATCCCAAGTAGAATAAATTTAGAGACCTGCATTAGGACAAAGAAAGAATCTTGAAAGCAGCAATAGAAAAGCAACTAGTCCTGTGCAAGCTATTCTTAATAAAATTATCAGCATATTTCTCATCAGATACTTTGGAGGTCAGAAGACAGTGGGCTGATATATTAAAATTGCTGAAGGAAAAAAAATCAACGAAGAATCCTATATCCTGTAAAACTGTCCTTAAAAAAAAAAGACTATGGACTCTGGGAAACAAACTGAGGGCTTCAGAGGGGAGGGGGTGGGGGAATGGGATAGGCTGGTCATGGGTGTTAAGGAGGGCATGTATTGCATGGTGCACTGGGTGTTATACGCAAATAATGAATCATGGAACTTTACATCAAAAACTAAGGATGTACTGTATGGCGACTAACATAATATAATAAAAAATATTATTAAAAAAATTAAATAAAAATAAGTTTACAAGAGACAAAGTAGAACATTATATATTCATAAAAGTTTCAATATAGCAGGAAGATATGACAATTATAAATGTTTACACACTCAATAACAGACCATCAAAATATATGAAGGAAGAATGGACAGAATTCAAGGGAAAGACAGATAGTTCAACAGCAGTTGTAGACTTCAGTATCCCACTGTCAATAATAAATAGGTCAACCAGACAGTAGATAAATAAGGAAACAAAAGACTTGAACAACACAGTGAACCAACCAAATCTACAAGATATGTACAGAGTACTCTACCCAACAACAACAGAATACACTCTTCTTAGATACACATGGGACATTCTCTGGGTTAGAGCATATGGTAGTCCACAAAGTAATGGACAAAAAAAAAATATGGTATATACATGCGTTGACATTTTATTAAGCTTTAAAAAAGAACAGATAGGGGTGCCTGGGTGGCACAGTCGTTAAGCGTCTGCCTTCGGCTCAGGGCATGATCCTGGTGTTCCGGGATCGAGTCCCACATCAGGCTCCTCCGCTGGGAGCCTGCTTCTTCCTCTCCCACTCCCCCTGCTGTGTACCCTCTCTCGCTGGCTGTCTCTCTGTCACATGAATAAATAAAATCTTTGAAAAAAATAAATAAAAAAATTAAAAAGAACAGAGTTGTGATACATGCTATGACATGGATGGACCTTGAAGGTATTATGCTAAGTGAAATAAGTCAAGCAGAAAAGGACAAGTATTGTATAATTCTACTTATATGAGATACCTAGAATAGTCACATTAATAGAGACAGAGAGTAGAGCAGGAAAATTGTATGCCTACAAAAAAATTAATTCCAGTATGGTTTAAAGACTTGAATTAAAAAGCAAAACTTGTGAAAAATTTACAAGAAAATCTGGGAAGGGTTTTCTCCACAAGGCATTAAAAAACACAAGCCATAAAGAAGAAAACAGATATATTTAAACACTTTAAAAGCAAAACAAAAACAATCTCTGTTCACTAAAACTTTATGTTCACCATAAAGAAATGAAAAGACAAGCCACAAACTATCAGAAGACATTTATAACACATAGAACAAAGAATTAGAATCTAGAATACATTAAGACCCAATTATTTCAAAGATTTATTTACATATTAGAGAGAGAGAGAGAGAGAGAAAGGAGGGCAGAGGGGGAGGGAGAGTCTTAAGCAGACTCCATGCTCAGCATGGAGCCTGATGCAAAGACCCAATTTTAAAATTTTATTTTATTTATTTATTTGACAGAAAAACAGAGAGCACAATCAGGGGGAGCAGCAGGCAGAGGGAGAGGGAGAAGCATGCTCTCTGCTGAGCAGGGAGGAGATGTGGGTCTAGATCCCAGTACCCGGGGATCATGACCTGAGTCCAAGTCAGACGCTTAATGGACTAACCCACTCAGGCACCCCTAGACCCAATTATTTTAAAGAAAAATCCTTAACAAGCCAATAAAATGATGGACAAAAAGACATGAGCAAAGCATTTCCTAGAGTAAACATGAAAGATCAGGATATATATAAAAAGTGCTCAAACTTATTACTAAGCAAGAAAATATAAATTAAAACAAAATCTGGTCGTATTTACCGAATAAAAAATAAAGAATCCTAACTTTTGGTAAACATATGAAGCAAAAGTCACTCTTATCTATTACTTGTATATGTTAGCACAATGCCTTTGGAAAACAATTGGCATTATCTTGGAAGGTTGAAGGTATGTACATATTATTACCAAGCAATTTTATGCTTACTAGAAAACTTTTCTTCTGCAGAAAATCTGACACACTTGCATTAAGTGACATGCAAAAACAAACAAACAAACAAACAAAAAAAAAAAAACACCAAAAAAACAAAAAACGGTTACTAGCAGGTTTTGAGATAGCAAAAACCTGGAAATGATGCAAATGTCCATGTATAAATGGTATGCTCATACAGTGAACTACTACACAGCAGAGAAAATGAATGGACTATAGCTTTGTGCATTAGCAGAACAAATCTCAAACACTTGCTGCTGGTTGGAAAGCGCAAGTCACAGAGAAACAAACCATGTATAGAAAATTCTTAAGTGCTTAATACTTAACAATATATTACTTAGGGAAACTTACATATGTTTCCCAACTTCAATGAAAGTAAAGGGAATCATAAACATAAACTTTGGGAAAGGGATAGGTATGTGATTGGAACAAGACATCAAAGGAGCTGGGTGGAAATTAATACAATAGTTTTATTTTTTATAACTTAAGCTTGTTGTATTCTTTTACACATAGGAAATCTTTCATAATAGTAATAATAATAATTATTATCATAAAAGAATCTAGCTCAAGGTACAAACTTTTGGCATTAGTCAGAGATAATACAGATTTCTTGAGCAGCTACTCCATTCCAGACAGTGTTAATCACTACATTTTAAGGGTGAGAGATGAGTTCAACTGACTTTTTAATAGCCCTAGAATCTTCTTCTGCAGATAGGTAGATACTTATGTCAGCCCCAGTAGACATCCGAAAGCTGGAGTCATTGCAATGTCTTGCCCTTCCTGAGGGCTTTGGGTGAGGAGCTCCTCCACCAGAAATGTTTCATGCTAACCAGTCTTAAATATTTCCTTAGAAATTGTCTCTTTCAGAATTAGTGCCATCACTTGTTTAGGTCAGATAATTAAGAAACATGAATTGGGGGGGACCAGGGAGAGGATGAAGGTCTTTTCAAATCTCTGCACTTACATATACCTACTTGGGCATCGGAATGTGGAATGAGCTCATTCTCACTATTTATTTGGTATTGAGTGATACAAACTTATTTCTGCATAATTAAGAAGAGAAAAAGTATTCCTAAGGTTGTGACTGTTAAATGACAAGACTGTGCTCTTGCAACATCATTAAAAACCTCAGTTTCCAACAACAGCTGGAATGTTTGCAAGAGATGGGTTAGATCTATGTCGCTCCTGCTTAAAGGTGGGGTTGAGCAAGCTGAGGCAGGGGCTTTGCTATTAAACATTTGCCAATTCTCAAAAAAAAAAATGCACAGATAAATTTTCTCAATTGGTGGTTAATTTTCCATAATGTTTCTTAAGTTTTGCTTATCTGCCTTCCTCTGTCTTATCCATATTAGTATTTAGAGTAAAGTGATATCTGGTTAAGTTCCAGTTAGATACTTGGTTTTCAGTAGTTTCTAGATTTCCTAAAATAAGAGAAGTATAGAAAAAAAGGAAGAGCTGTTTTCAGAACCCTACTTACAAGGCCCACCCACAGCAAATGCATGGAGTAGGCTCCCTTAGCACAGAGCTCAGCACTCGACCACCCAGGCAGAGTCACTGACATTCCTTGACAAGAAGCTTATCTTTGAAGGAAGGAGCAATGTTTCATTTGTCTTTATATTCCAGACTCCTAAAACAGGGCTTGTACCCAAGTAAGCAACCTGGGGCTCACCATCACAATGAATGAATGGCTGGATTGATAAGCACAGCCAGTATAGGCACCACAGTGCTAACGGAGAGCAAGCACCCATAGCGTGCACACCACAGTGTTGATGGAGGACGCAGAACTCCCACTGTGGACACCACCGTACTGATGGAGGGCAGAGAATCCCAGGTGGACTCAGCAATGCTGACGATAGGCACAGAGGGCCTTGAGTAGGTTATATAGGCCAACCAGACTATGAGTGTGCAAAAAGCAGGTGGGATCCTTTTCAGGAGGGAACATTTATTAAACGTCTACAATGTGGTAGGACTGTGCTATGTTCTGTACATTTTTTTTTCATTTAATTTTCTGGATTAAGTATTTTTGTACTCAATTTATAGATAAGAATATTGAAGCATAGTGAATTGAAGACAATTTCCTGATGCCTCTGAGCTAGATTTGTCCAGTGCGAAAGCCTGTGATTTTTCTATTAAACCACATGGCACCATTTTAAAGCTGGTTGGTGTATCTTTTGGATTTGGTCAACAGAGAGCATATGGACAATTCTGGTTTTGAACATTTCTTTGTCAACAATATCATTTGGCTTATTTTTTTTCTACTGCAGATCAGGTGGATAATGATCTTATTTTTTCATTTTATTTCCCTAGAAAGATATGTGACAGTAGATAAGATTTAGTGAGAGTGGAAAGGAGAAAAACAACCCACCTTTTCCCCTCTTGGCTTTGTTTTTCTGTGTTCTAAGTAACCTGGCATCAAAGGGTGGCTTTGATAGTCTGCATCCCTGGACACAGTCCTCTTGGGCTGGCTCACAGAGACTAACTCAGGCTATGAGGAGAGGAAGGGCAGAGAGAGCTGCCCATAAACTTCCTAGAAATCATGAGAAGTAGATATTTGTCCAATATACTTGCTGCCTAGGAATGTGAACCCTCTTGTGTAGGTCTTATAAGTAGTCTCACTGGTGATGTCTCTTCAGGATCCTCATGTGCTCTGCCTGTAGTAGAAACTAAGAATTAATCAGAAAGAAAGCATGTGGGTATTGGGAATCCCTAAGAGAGAAGGGGAGAGGTTGTGCTGTGTGGTAGGTCTGTTCAGGAGCTTTGGGAAATGCAGAGGAAGCTGTGGGAGGAAGGTGCTGGATGTGCAAGGGGTTCATGGGGCCACACAAGCATGCAGGAGGCATGGTCCTGAACTTGGGTGATAGAACTGAAAGGCAATGAATTTTGTTTTAACGTCATTTTTGTATGTGATTCTACTTTTCTTCATACTTTTCTGTATTTCCAAAAGTAAAGTAATGAATATTCATTCATTTTATAATAAAACAGCAAAAAAAAAGAACATAACTGTTGTATGGAGGACAAAGCAAAATCTCTTAGCACATACATGATTCGTAACAAAGCAATGTGAATTTGCAACCACAGTATTGAAAGTGTGGGGTGGGAAATACTGGTGTGTGCTTAGCAAGCAAGGAAGGTCCTGCAAATGCCACAGGGCCTCATTGTTAAAATGCAAATATAAAGTATATAAGGTGTCCTTGATAGCCAATTATCTTGGGAAATTTTAGGAGCCAGACCCAGCATTAGAAATTATGATAACTTTTCTTAGGTCCAGGCTCTGTGCAGAAGAGAGGTCATAGACAATCTGGACAAACCTGTGTTTAGAGGAAGCTTTAACACAGACCTTGAGCACTAAGCTATAAGAAAACCATGATGTGATTTAAGGAAAATAAGAGTCAGGGGAAAGACTTTGTCTAGATTCACTACATTTAGTGCCATTAAAACATATGAGAATCATTTTTTCTTTTTTAAGTTTACATGTTCCTAAGAATCCTGATTCAGTTTAGTAGATGGAAAAAAGCCACTTGTCAATGCTTAGCTGACATTGAATTCATTTCCTTCCCCCTCTCCATTGTTCAAATTCATGATCAGAAATAGTTTCCCCATAAGGCATAGCACTAACATTTCTGCCATGCTGCCAGAGCACACAGACGTCTATTCAGTACCATCATTATAGCATTACTTCCTTCCTAAGAATATTTCCAGGCTCAGGGTCCCCATAGCCAAAGCACTGCATGACTGACTGCTGCTTTGATAAAGAGCAAGTAATGTCTCCCCAAATGATGAGTCCTGCCTGTCTGGGGAGCAGAGATGCCTAGAGACTAGGCAGCCAAATGGTGAGAACATTGAGCCCACTCCCTTCGAGCAGCAATTGGTTCTGTGTGTTCTTTCAGTGTGGATCTCTCTGCTCTTACTCTACCATCCCTCGTGAGTTCCTGAGCACAACATGGTGTCACGCCAGCCTTCTGGCTTCTGACCAGCTGCTCTGTCCCTCAAATACCCTACTCCACCTGATCCCACTAATGGAATACATTTTATTTTTCCTTCAAAGTTGAGCTTGCTGGCATCATCTCCCCTGGCTCAGGTGCCTCTCCTGTCTGCTCACATAGGCCCTGTGCTCCCCTATCTTAATTCTGGTTCCTTGTCTATTTGTTCCCTTCTGCCACCCTCACCTCACTGCACTGTGGCTCTCTGTGTATCCCAGTTGAATGGGTAGCTTCTGAGCCTTTGGATGTCAAAATCCTGCTCCGGTTCACATACCCCTGGCTACTGTTGTCAGGGCCCCTGACCTTGAGTGCAAACAGTCTAGGTTTAAGCCAGTCATGAACTTCCGGAATTTGCTCCCACCAGCAGTCCCTTGGTTATAATGGAAGCACCCAAGCTGAAAGCCTGGGCATGGATCTGACTCCTTGTCTCCCATTTCCTCCACAAGCCACCAAGACTAAGAGACACACTCCCACCCTGCCTCCAGACATCTCCAGAATCTGTGCCTGGCTATCTACTCTGCTGCCCACTCTTGTTCAGGCCACCCTTCAACTCTCTGTCTGGATGAATGAGAGCCCTCATTGCTGTCACTGCCTCTCCCATTCCCTCCTCTACACTGGAACCAGGACCAGCACTTTGTATCTCTGGGCCCTCAGAGTTCCTTCCCTTCTGGTGCACATCTCTGCTCCTTGCAGGACAGGCAGCCAAGGGTTTCTGCCAGCAGGAGGTAAGCACTGTTCCTGGGGAACAGATGGGGTGCTCCATGGGGTTATGTGGGCCTTATAGGGATGACTCTGCCATGGTGTGCCAGTGATCTCACACTATCCACATAGACCATGTAGCCAAAGTCTTGAACCACAGATTCTTAGAGTCTTGGTAGGATGCCCTGTGGCCTGGGAACACAGAAGGAAGGAGACCCATAAGTGACTGCTTGGAGATCATCTCACACTCATATTCCTGCCCCCAGCAGGCTGTCATAGGACTTCTTATGACCTCCCAGATTCTGATCCCCACTCCCTCAGGGTGTAACTGCAGACTTAGCTGTAGCCTAATGGGCTCCTCAGTGGGGTATCTCCATTCACTCTCAGCCATCCACCCCTTCCATTACAGTGTGAAGGAGAAGGCCATGGGGAACTGACATCTGCCCTGTGCTGCCTGTGTCAGTAAACTGAATCTAAAAGCATTCTGCTGTACCTTCACCAGCTGGACGAGCCAGGACTTGGACCTCATCTGTATGCTTGACAGACCTCTGTCTGTGGGGGTGGGGGTGACCACTTCCTTTTATCCAGTCAGATGGATGCCCCAGCATAGCTGACTGCAGGGAGGAGTGTGGTCTGAGGGAGTCCACTCCAGGCACATTCTCTTTTCTAGGCTGTGATGACTAATGATCTATTGAGTCCCAAACACAGGCTCTCCCTAAGTTCCTGGGCACCTGGCAGAGTGGGGAGGCCATGGGTACAGTAAGCAAAGCACCCTCCTTACCAAGACCAGAAAGAGGAGGAAGAGACCTAACACCTTGTCAGAAGGTTGAAGGTTGAAGATGGGTTGTTATGCATTGGTGGGCACTGTTCTGACCACTGATTTTTCCCCAAATGAATGCAGGCCTTGCGATCATGTGGGGACACTTCAAGGTGGTCTTACATTGTAACTGTTGGGTACTGTTGACCCTAACTGCACTTCATAGGATACTTGTTGGGTTACTTCTACCATGCCTGATGGAGAGAGTTGGACTCTTGTAGATGTGGAAGCATTTGGTAGAAATCTAACACAGATCTGTGGACATACCACTGTCCTGGTTGATGGGCAGCACTTAGGATGGTGGTGTGACAATATCCATAAGGCCAAGCAGTGCTGTAGGAGGTGGTCATGGGCCCCACTGTGGGCAGAACCAGCACTGCTTCACTGAGCACAGTGTAGCATCATGGGCAACCCAAGGGCTAGGTTTTTTTTTTTTTTTTTTTTTATGTTGGACGCTGAAGGCAGTGATAATATGTTAATCCAGTCACTTCTCAGCAAGGAAAGGAGTAATTCCCTGGATATACTTATAAAACACTGATGCCTTGGTCCTATGCCCAAACTTCTGATTCAGTGGGTCTGTGATATGGTCTGGACATCTGAATTTTTAGAGCTGTCTCCCTCCAGATGACTCCACTGGCTGCCAAGGCTGAGAATCACTGCCTCCAGAGCCACCAGCCCATTGGGGTTGGACCCTATCAGTCCTCTGTCTCAGGTGCTTTGTTCTCTTGGAGGCCAGTTCCCTTTATCTTCCATCAGTTCTAGTAAAATCTGGGTCATCTTCTAAGACCCACTTCCTCTGAGAAGTCTTCTTTTGACCACTTGGCCCATTTGGTTGTTTTGTTGTGGATGTGGTTGGTGTTTTCTGCAAAGTAGCCTCCTGTGTCTGATGAGCCTTTTAGTACAAGGCAAAGGACCAAAAATAAATGCTTGAGAGTTGATGACTTGGCTGGAACTTGTGCTGAGCCTTAAAATGAAATATACTAAGTCTTCACCAACATTTCTAGAATATTAACCCTCTTGGACGGAATTCCAACTGTATATAGTTTTCCTTATAAACATTTATACAGAGTTCCTCTGATTAAAGGGCATAATTTGCTAACTTATTTGTCCTTTCTAATGAAAAACTAGCAGGTGTTTTATGGCACTAAATAAAATATACATTTTTGTTAGGGGTATTCTTGGTTGTGTGTAACTGTTAGATTAAATTCTACAGTGGAGCTATTGTAATAGCTAAAGGATTTTTCTGGGTTCATTATTTCCATGGCATTCATTTTTCTCATTATTTCAACATCTATTAACCTTATTATTAATAATTATCATTAGTGTAACAATTTATTGATCACTTACTACAGGGAAAGCAGTGTATATTTATTTTTAAGTTTCACAACAAACATTAAGAATTTCTTACTTCCATTTTACCAGTGAAGATACTTAGGCTTGAAAAATTTAACCTAACATTACCCAAGATCACAGAGTCAGATAATGAGGTTTGAACCCATATATGGTTGATTCCAGGGCTTTCTCTCTTTTTACCAACATTTTTTGCCTCTGAATTTTTATTAATATTGATAATAACTAACATTTATTGCTAGATATATAGCACTATGCTAGGTTCTAAAAACCATATGAGAAAGAAACCAAATATGCTATAAAGTTTATGTGGAGAATTAGTTGGATAATCACACCCCAACACAGAAAATGTAGAGCAGAGAAAAATACAAGAGGGTATTAGTAATAGTTTTTGGGTGACAGGTTTAAAGTGATTTTATTTTTCTGCTTTCAAAAGTTTGTAATATGGATGTATATTATTTTTGTCTCAGAAACAATATAATTTGTTACAAAATCTAATTAGAGACGAAATGGCCATGGAATAGTTAAACGGTTCTATGTGGCAGGATGCACTTGTCACTGCATGTGTTGTATACCATCAATGTTTTCAGAAATCAAAGGTAAGCCTGTAGGGCTGGAAAGTCCAACATATATTCATGGAGGTGGTTGGGCTTTGAAGAACTGATGGGCTTTTGGAAGGCAGAGGGGGTCGATGAGGAGAGCAACTGGTCAAAAACCTTGGAAAGTGTGGACAGGCTGTTTCAGGTGAGTAACGAGGAGGACTCCTCTGCCTGAGATGGGTGGAGGAAAGGACTCCTCTACTCAGTGTCTTGTAGCATCTGAATTTGCCGTGTGTGTTCTTACTAAACTTCGTTGTTCTCAGGCTACCAGGAGCAGAAATGTGCCCAGTTTCCTCAGATGGTGGGGTTTATCCAAAGAATGGAACCTAGGGACACAAAGATGCACAGGAAGGACCAGGCTTTAACCTGCCATTTGAAACACTAGCTCTCAACTAGTATTTCTGGCATTACTCCTTTCTTGTAATAGTGTCTTTGTCAGCATTAGCATAGTCTTCTTTGCATTTATGGGGAAGCCTCAATTGCCACCTTTTTTCAGAATAAGCACTTCTGTATGTCGGGAATGAAGTACTAAAATGTACCCTTTTTAACAAATGAAGAAAGTGAACTGAGCTATGGAGAAACAGGTATCTTGTCTGAATTTGTATAATAATCAACACTTGAAATAAGGTCTGGCTGGCTCCAGAGTCCTTGCTTCTCTCATGATCTCTCTGAACCTCTCAGAGAGACAGCCCTGAAGCAACACCCCTTAATTTCCTAGAGTCTTGAGACAGGGAACTCCTTGTCTCTGTCTTAGACAGGTGTGGGGCTCACCTGTGGGTCCCCTAAGCTCTTCACAGTTTTGTGGTGCCTGACATGAAGCTCACCACTTCCCTCAGGTAGTATGAAAGAGAAAGGAGCGGAATATTTCCTCTTTCCTTTGATGAGAGATCCTAAGACCTCATTTGCCTTCTAATAGGCAATTTGGCTGTCAGGCCCTGCTCCTTTCTTCCCTATCTTGTTCTTTAGGACTTTGAGACTCTTTTTCAACCTAAATGATCTCCTTGGACTTGATAATTTTCTGATCCTGATATCTTGAGCCTATCTTCTCCCATCTACTTATACCAGAAACTCTTTCCTGTTCCTGGGGCTATTGGGGATAGTGAGCACTGATCAATTACTATGTGTGTTTCTGGATATCTTCGGAAAGATCAGATTCACAGAGGAGCAAGGTTGGCAGTGAAGAAATGGTGCTTTCTGCTAGTTTTGAGGTGGCCATTGGACATGGTTGGTAGGAAAGTGATGAAACAAGCCTGGAGCTGAAGGCAGGTGGATTATATGGTCATGCTCCCAGGTTGTCCCAGAGCTTCTGGGTTTGGGAATAGCTTACCACTAAGCCTAACATTTCCCAATACTGATAATTAGTGATATTCTGAGGAGACAGGAAAGGACAGGGTCAATCTTCCTGTTCATGAGTGATTTGTAGATACCATTCTACTTTCATATTAATTCTAGAATTCTAGTAAGAAGTAGTATATGTAGTGCATGGAATAAGAGTAGAGATAATACATCAAAGGTGATGGGAGGGCCTAACAGGAATATTAGTTCAGAGTTCTTACTTCTGAAAGTAATTCTTCTGGGAGGGTAGATTTTCTAGGCGGATGACTGTTAAAATTCATACTGTGCATCATGAAGGTTACTGTGTAGCTGAATAATTATCTACTGAATGAGTGAATTAATAAATAAGTGAATAAGAAGTTAAAAACCTAGAGGGAATATTGATTCAGTGGCATGACTCTGGAAAAAAGAGGGCAACTATGTGGGGACTGTGTTCATACTTATCATTATTTTCATCATCATCATTATCACTACTAATATAACATATTCATAGTCCTTCACTGTCTTCCAAGGTATCTTTGTGAGAAGATGGAAATAGCATGACTTGGGATCTAGTAGGCCACTTACATCAACACTCCGAACCTCTGGTTTCTTTCCATTTTTTTAAATTTAATTTTTAAAATTTTTTAT
Organism: Ursus arctos; assembly: GCF_023065955.2. Lineage (NCBI taxonomy): Eukaryota > Metazoa > Chordata > Mammalia > Carnivora > Ursidae > Ursus > Ursus arctos. Next base: position 3,335,536 of record NW_026622763.1, on the reverse strand, counting down.
TATGATATGTTAGTCACCATACTGTACATCCCCAGCTCTTGATGCAATGTTCCATGACTCATTGTTTGCATATAACACCCAGTGCACCGTGCAATACGTGCCCTCCTTACTACCCATCACCAGCCTATCCCATTCCCCCACCCTCCTCACTTCTGAAATCCTCAGTTTGTTTCCCAGAGTCCATAGTCTCTCGTGGTTCAGGCCCCCTTCTGATTACCCCCCTTCATTCTTCCCTTCCTTCTCTTACTGATCTAGACCTCTGGTTTCTTAATGGCAAAAAGAGATCATGTGTGCAGAGGTTTGCATAAGGCTTGGCACATATAAGTGCTCAATAGATACTTAACTTCAGATACCATTTTGTCATCCTGAAAATCTGCTTTTGCTTCCATTTCAGTATCCTTCCCCAGTAGGCCTTTTTTTTTTTAAATAAATTTGCACTTGACCTTGATGAAGGTAGGAGAACACCTTCTCTGAAATCCTTGGTCAAAGCTAGTAACTTTGGTTACTAGCCTTTTTAAAATCATTTTTTGGTAGAAATATTATCTTCAATCTCAATACTATGGTCCAAACTATTAGGGAAAAATTCAAAGACATCATTTGAAACACAAGGGTTCTTATTTCACAAAACTTCAGAGTTCTAATAAAATGTTAAATCCATTTAAAAGGGCAACATTAAAAATTTAAGACAAACTCCTTCCTCTTATAATGAATAATGAGCAAAGGGATTTATTCAATTGAATTTGATTCCACTCATCGAGTATTCATTGAACTCTTAAGAGGAAGGAAGAGGTTTGAGAAAATCAGAAAGTCTTGCCCTCTAAGAGCTTCTGGCCACATAGGAGTATGAGGAGGCATTTGGGTTGACAGTTGGAGTTAATTCCAGCATCTCCTGAAATGGATGGCACCATAATGAGCCAGACCTCGCATTTTTCAAGATATCACATGACTATCCTCATAATGTTAGCATTATGGATCATGATTTGAGGTACAGCTTGGTTATCCCATTTTTGAAATCTTCAATAGTCTCTGAATGAATGACTAGTGTCACCATATAGATTTTAAGTAGTAGGAGTACCCACTCCCTGATATTTTGAGTAAATAGAGGAAATGAGAAGCAAGGCATGTGTGAGGGTCACTTAGGGTGTGAGGGTCATTGTCTTATTCAGTGGACATTTATTGAACACCACTCTTTTCCAGACATGGAGAAATACAGCAGAAGACAAAACAAACCATCACTTTCATGGTGTTTTGGGTTTACTGGAAAAGACATAATATATAAGTAAAATACATGGTGTTTTTGATATAAAAAATGTCAAGGAGAAAAAGCAAAGATGGTAGGGGATATAGGAAGTGTTTGTGAACACATTACAATTCTAGATAGGGTGAACAGGAAGGTGTTGGAGGCTGGATAATGGTCCCCTAAAACGTTTACCTCTTAATGCCTGAAACCAGTGAGTATGTTACTTTATGTGGCAAAGAGGACCCTGCAAACCTTGAGATGGAGAAGTTATCCTTAATTTTCCAGGTCAGCCCTAACACCACCACAAGGGCCCTTTTGTAAGATGGAGGTAAAGAGGACTAATGGGGGAGACGGGAGCAATGTGATGACGGAAGCAGAGGTTAGAGAGATGTGGCCAAGAGCCAAGCAGCCTCAAGAAGCTGGAAAAAGCAAGGGATGACTCACGCCTGGAGCCCTGCTGACACCTTGACTTTAGCCCCCATAAGACTTGTTTTGGATTTCTGACCTTTAGAACTGTAAGAGAATACATTTGTGATGCTTTAAGCCACTAAGATTGTGGTGATTTCTTATAATTGGAATAGGAAATATATAAGGAGGTTCACTGAGAAGGTGAGATTTGAGTAAATATCTGAAAAAAATCAATCATGTGAATCATATGCAAAAGGGCTGAAGCAAAACTGTACCTGGTGGGTTGGAGGAACAGCATGGGAGCTAGTAGTGTGAGTAGAAAGAGACGAACTTGATTCTGGTAACATTTGAATAGGTCTATTTGGGTATAATTGACATGCAACAAACTGAACATATGTAAAGTGCACAACTGTATTTGTTTTGACTTATGCAAACACTAATGAAACCATCACTGTAGTCAAGAGAGTGAAGATATCTATTACCCTCAAAAGGTTCTCTCTACTTAATTATAATACCTCTATCCCTGGATTCATCCCCCTCTACAGGCAACTGGTTACCTGTGTTCTGTCACTATTGGTTAATTTCATCTTTTACAGTTTTAATAAAAGGAATATTATGCCATATATTCTCTTTTGATCTGGCTTCTTTCTCTCAAAATAGTTATTTTGAAATATATCCATATCATTGCATGTATCATTCATTCCTGCTTATTGCCGATTAATATTTCGCCATATGAAAATATCTTGATTTGTTTATCTAGTCACCTGTTCATGGATTTTTGGGTTATTACCCATTTTTGTCTATTAAAAATAAAGGTGCTATGAATATTTGTGTATAAAGACATATTCTTTCTTCTTTTCTTGGATAACTACCTAGGAATGGAATAACTGGATCATAAGGTAGGTGTGTGATTTACTATTTAAAAACCAGCAAACTATTTTCCAAAGTGGTAGTAGCGGTCTATAAAAGTACATCAGAAAAAAGTACATCAGTACATTGTGGGAAAATACACACAACCCAAAGTATACCATTTTAACTATTTTTAAGTGTGCATTTCAGTGATGTATTTGTCTGCTTGAGCTACTGTAACAGAATACCATAGACTGGGTGTCTTAAGCAACTGACATTTATTTTTCACAGTTCTGGACACTGGGAAGTCCAAGATCAGGGTGCCAGCCACTCCAGTTCCCCAAGGAGAGCTCTTCCTGGTTTGCAGCCACCTTCATGCAGCGTCCTCACATGGCAGAGGGAGAGAAAGAGTGAGAGAGCTCTAGTCTCTCCTCTTCTTGTAAGGACACTACTTCCATCAAGGGACCTCCATCAACATGACCTCATTTAAACCTAATTATGAATTACCTCCCAAATCCATCACACTGGGGGTTAGGGTTCTAATATATGAATTTTGGGGAGGACACAGCTCATTCCATAGTAAGTGGCATTAAGTATATTCACACTGTTGTGCAATAAGAGCCACTATCCATCACCACAACATTTCATCTTCCCAAACTGAATCTGTACAGATTAAACACTAACTTTTTCTTCCCTCCCTCTCACCCTTGGCAAACACCATTATATATTCTAATAATTAGACTACTCTAGATACTTCAAAGTGGAATCATATTGTATGTATATTGTCTTTTTGTGACTGGTTTATTTCACTTAGCTTATTTTTTTAAAGATATTATTTATTTGACGGAAAGAGAGAAAGAGAGAACAAGCAGGGGGAGTGGCAGGAAAGAGAGAGGGAGAAACAGGCTCCCTGCTGAGAAGGGAGCCTGATGTGGGACTCGATTCCAGGACCCTGGGATCATGACCTGAGCTGAATGCAGATGCTTAAACAAATGAGCCACCCAGGTGTCCCAGTCTTTGTCCATTTTTAAATAGTTCTGTTTGTTTTATTGTTAAATTTTGGGGGTTCTTTATTTATTCTGGATGATATTCCCTTATCAGATATATGATTTGCAAGCATTTTCTCCCATCCTTTGAGTTGCTTTTTCTGTGTGTTGATAGTGTCCTTCAACACACAAAGTTAATTTTGAGAAAATCAATTTATTGATTTTTTTCTTTCAGTTGCCTGTGCTTATGGTGTCATATGCAAGAAATCATTGTCAGATCCAATGTCATGAAGCTTTCTCTCTATGTTCGCTTTTAAGATTTTCATAGTTTTTAACTCACATATTTAGGTCTTTGATATGTTTTGATTGACCTTCATTATTTTGCATGTGAATATCCGGTTTTCTCAGGACCATCTGTTGAAAGACTTTCCTTTCCTCTTTGAATCTTTTTGTACTCTCTATGGTTAAAGATTTTTTTTAAATGTTTTTTTTTTTTTTACTATATTATGTTAGTCACCATACAGTACATCCCTGGTTTTTGATGTAAAGTTAGATGATTCATTAGTTGCGTATAACACCCAGTGCACCATGCAATACGTGCCCTCCTTACTACCCATCACCAGTCTATCCCATTCCCCCACCCCCCTCCCCTCTGAAGCCCTCAGTTTGTTTCCCAGAGTCCATAGTCTCTCATGGTTCATTCCCCCTTCTGATTACCCCCCTTTCTTTATCCCTTTCTTCCCCTACCAATCTTCCTAGTTCTTATGTTCCATAGATGAGAGAAATCATATGATAATTGTCTTTCTCTGCTTGACTTATTTCACTTAGCATTATCTCCTCCAGTGCTGTCCATGTTGCAGCACATGTTGAGAACTCGTTCCATCTGATAGCTGAGTAATATTCCATTGTATATATGGACCACGACTTCTTAGTCCAGTCATCTGTTGAAGGGCATCTCGGTTCCTTCCACGATTTAGCTATTGTGGACAATGCTGCTACGAACATTGGGGTGCATATGGCCCTTCTCTTCACTATGTCTGTATCTTTGGGGTAAATACCCAGTATTGCAATGGCTGGGTCATAGGGTAGCTCAATTTTTAACTTTTTAAGGTAACTGTATATGTGTGAGTTTATTTCTGGGCTCTCTATTCTATTCCATTTGTCTGTCTTTATGCCAATACCACATTGTTTTGATTAATGTAGCTTTGTAGTCAGTTTTGAAATCAAGAAGTATGAGACCTTTAATAATTTTTTTCAAGATTGTTTTGTCTATTCAGGCTTCCTTTTGATTCTATATGAATTTCACATTGGGTTTTTCTCTTTCCTCAAACAATGTCATTGTTCACTGTTGGTGAGAATGCAAATTTATGCAGGCCCTGTGGAGTACAGTATGGAGATTTCTTAAAAAATTAAAAGTAGAATTATCATATGAACCAGCAATTCCACTACTGCCTAATTGCCCAAAGAAGATGAAAAGTTGAAAAGATACATGAACTGCTATGTTTATTTCACCATCATTTACAATAGCCAAAATATGGAAGCAACCCATGTGTATCCATAAATGAATAGACAAAGAAGATGTGTATATATGTGTGTCTGTGTGTGTGTGTGATGGAATATTACTCAGCTATAAAAAATGAGATCTTGCCATTGCAACAACATGGAAGAACCCAAGGGAATATTGCTAAGTGAAATAAGTCAGAGGAAGACAAATATCATATGATTTTACTCCTATGTGGGACTTAAGAAGCAAAGTAAATAAACCAAGAAAATAAGAGACAAAAAAATCCAGACTCAAATATAGAGAACAAACTCATGGTTTCCAAAGGAGAGGTGGGTGGGAGGATGGGTGAAATAGATCAAGGGGATTAAGAGCACACTTATCATGGTGAGCACTGAGTAATGTATATAATTGTTGAATCACTATGTTCTACACTTGAAACTAATATAAAACATGTAAAACTGTAAGTTAATTATATTTTAATAAATGTCATTGGGATTTTGATAGTGATTGCATAGTTGTAATAGTAAATACTATTACTTTGGGTAGTAGTGACATCTTAACAATATTAAATAATATAATCCATGAACATATGACATCTTTCCACTTATTTATGTCTTTAATTCCTTTCAGCAATATTTTATAATATTCATTGTACAAATCTTTCACCTCCTTGGTTAAGTTTATTTCTAAGTATTTTATTCTTTTTGATACTATTGTAAATGGAATTGTTTTCTTTTCTTTTCTTTTTTTATTTAGAGAGCGAGAGAGAATCTTAAGCAGGCTGTTCCATACCCAGCCCAACATTTGACTTGATCTCACAACCCTGAGATCATAACCAGAGCTGAAATCGAGAGTTAGATGCTTAACTGACTGAGCCACCCAGGTGCCCCAATGTAATGTTTTCTCAATTTCCTTTTCAGATGATTGGTTGTTACTGTATAGAAACACCACTAATTTCTAATCTTGATCTTGTCTCCTGAACTTTGCTGAATTCATTTATTAGTTCCTATAGTTTTTTTTTTTTAAGGTATCTTTAGGGTTTTTTACATGTAAGACCATGTCATGTGTGAGCAGACATACTTTCCTTCTTTCTTTCCAATTTGGATGCCTTTCTTTTTCTTTCTCTCTCTCTCTCTTTTTTTCTTTTTTTGAACTAATTGTTCTGGCTTGAACTTCCAACACTGCATTGAATAGAAGTGGCAAAAGTGGACATCTTTGTCTTGTTCCTGATTTTAGGGGAAAAGCATTCAGTCTTTAATTACTTAATATGATGTTGGTTGTGGGTTTTTCATATATGGCCTGTAATATGCTGTATAAGTTTTCTTCTATTGCTATCTTGCTATATATTTTTATCATGAATGGTATTAAATACTGTTAATTGCTTTCTTGCATCAGTTGAGGTAATCATGTGCTTTTCCCTCTTTATTCTATTAAATGTTTTATTATATCAATTGATTTTCATATGTTGAACTATCCTTGAATAAATTCCCCTTGGCCATAATATAAAATCGTTTAATAGTCTCCATATTCTTTAACATTTTTAGCCATTTCAGTAAATGTGTAGTGGTATCACATTGTGTTTTTAATTTGTATTTTCCTAATGACTTCCTAGGTAAGCATGTTTTTTCATGCTTGTTTGTCATCTTTTATGTTCTTTGGTGAATTACCTGTTAACATTTTTGTCCATTTAAAAATTGAGGTTTTGTCTTTTTGTTGTTGAGTCCTGAGTGTTCTTTATAACTTCTGGATACATGTTCTTTGTTAGTTGTATGCTTTAAAACTGTATGCCTCAGTCTTTAACTTGTCTTCATTCTTAATAGTATATTTAGGAGAGCAAGAGCTGCTAATTTTGATAACAACAATTTATCAATTTGCGATTTTATGAAATATACTTTTGGTATCATATCTAAAAAACAGGCGTTGAGGCGCCTGGGTGACTCAGTTGGTTGAGCATCTGACTCTTGATCTCAGCTCATGTCATAATCTGCACTGAGCATGGAGCCTGCTTGGGATTCCCTCTCTCCCTCTCCCCTCCGCCCCTGCATTCACGCACACTCTCTCTCTCATTCTTAAAAAAACAAAAACAAAAACAAAACAAAACAGGCCTCTCGTTACGGAATGAGAGAGTCAAGGAAATAAACAGAGCATAAGGAATATAGTCAATGATGTTGTAATGGTGATGTAATGAGACAAATTGTAGCTATGTTTATGGTGGACACAATGTAATGTATAAATTTGTCAAATCACTAAGCTGTACACCTGAAACTAATGTAACATTGTGTGTCAACTATACTCAAATTTAAAAAAATTAAAATATATGTAAATAGGAAGAACAATTCAAAATAAAATAAAAATTAAAAATATATTTGCTTAGGGGTGCCTGGGTGGCTCAGTCAGTTGAGTGTCTGTCTGACTCTTGGTTTTGGCTCAGGTCATGATCTCAGGGTCCTGGGCTCAAGCCACAGGTTGGGTTCCATGCTCAGTGCAGAGTCTGCTTTTCTCCCTTTTCCTCTGCACCTCCCCCCCATACTCTCTCTTTCAAATAAATAAATCTTTAAAAACCCACCATATTTGCTTAATGCAAATTCACAAATTTTTTTTATGTTCACTTATAGATGCTTTAGTTTTAGGTTTTATTATTTTTTTCTTATATCATTTTTTATTGAGATGTAATTGACATGTAACATTATATTAGCTCCAATTTAGATCTATATCTCTCCTTGAGTTAGTTTTTGTATATAGTGAGTGACATGGATCAAAGTATTTTATTTTTATTCTTTTGTTTTATTATTATTTTGCATATGGATGCCCAGTTTTTCCAACAATATTTGTTGAAAAGTCTATCTTTTCTTCTACTAAATTTATTTTGCACTTTTGTTAAACATAAGTTGTCCATATGTATGTGGATCTATTTTTGGATTATGTTATCTTCCGTTGATCTACTTGTGTATCTATATGCCAATTATAATCAAAGTAGTATACTATTGGCATAATTTGTAGTGTTGGCCCCTCCTCATTTCTGATATTGGTAATTTGCTTTTTCTCTCTTTTTCTTGATCAGTCTGAATTGGCTTGCCAACGTCATTGATCTTCTCAATAAAAACTAGCTTTTGGTTTCATTGATTTTTCTCTATTTTTTATTTCTTTATTTCATTGTTCTTATCTGGTATTTAACATTTACTTTCTTCTGCTTACTTTGTGTGTAATTTCCTCTTCTTTTTCTAATTTTTAAGTAAGCACTGAAGTCATTGATATGGAACCTTGTTGGATGTCAGATATTTTTTGTATTCCTGTAAATATTTTTGAACATTATTCTGGATGCAGTTATTTGGAAACACTTTATTCATTTCAGGTCTTAATTCTATAACTTGTTAGGTGAGTCAGGAATAGTGCTCCATCTATCACTTACTATTCACCACTACTTAGACAAAACATTCCTGAATAGTCTAAGCAATGGTCCATGAGTCATAAACTTCCACTCCAGCTAGTGGGAATAAGCATAATTGCTAGCTGTATGTGAGTGCTGGGTATTTTTCAGATGTTTTCCCCTCTCTGAGGTTATTTACATGCAGGTGTTGATCAGTATTTTTATGAATGCTTGAAGGGGACCCTATGTAAGTCTATGAACTTCTCTCTGTGAAAACCCCTCTCTTTCATACACTATCATGCAAACTCCAGCTGCCTTAGTCTCTCTAGGCTCTCAGCTCTATCTTGTCAATTTAGGGAAACCATTAAGGTCTGCTTGGGTTCCCCTTGCCTGGAAAGTCTTTCAAGCAGTGAATTGAGGGATTCATAGAGTATACCTAGTTTGTTCCAATCTCTCAAGGATAACTATCCTTCATTGTCTGATATTGAATTAAAAAATGTTTAATATATCTTGTTTGCTCTTGTTTCAGATGGAAAGGTAAATCACGTCCTTGTTACTTCATCTTTGGCAGATATGGATGTCATAACGGGCATCTCTGATAGCATTCTTAGTTAACCAAAACAGTCTTCTAATTATATGCTTCCTGCATCCCAAAGAGTGAGCTTAAAGAGTCACATTAATAAGTCATTTAATCCCAAGATATCTCTGTAAGTCAGGCTTTATCCTAGCTCTAACACATTAACTGTATAAGAGTGGGCAAATTATTTCACCTTTATGAGTTCTTTTTTTTTTTTTTTTAATAATGATTTTTTATTATATTATGTTAGTCACCATACAGTACATCCCCGGTTTTCGATGTAAGGCTCGATGATTCATTAGTTGTGTATAACACCCAGTGCACCATGCAATATGTGCCCTCCTTACTACCCATCACCGGTCTATCCCATTCCCCCACCCCCCTCCCCTCTGTAGCCCTCAGTTTGTTTCTCATAGTCCATAGTCTCTCATGTTTCATTCCCCCTTCTGATTACCCCCCCTTTCTTTATCCCTTTCTTCCCCTACTGATCATTCTAGTTCTTATGTTCCATAGATGAGAGAAATCATATGATAGTTGTCTTTCTCTGCTTGACTTATTTCACTAAGCATTATCTCCTCCAGTGCCGTCCATGTTGTAGCAAATGTTGAGAACTCATTCTTTCTGATTGCTGAGTAATATTCCATTGTATATATGGACCACAACTTCTTAATCCAGTCATCTGTTGCAGGGCATCTCGGCTCCTTCCACGATTTAGCTATTGTGGACATTGCTGCTATGAACATTGGGGTGCATATGGCCCTTCTCTTCACTACGTCTGTATCTTTGGGGTAAACACCCAGTAGTGCAATGGCTGGATCATAGGGTAGCTCAATTTTTAACTTTTTAAGGGACCTCCACACTGTTTTCCAGAGTGGCTGTACCAACTTGCATTCCCACCAACAATGTAGGAGGGATCCCCTTTCTCCACATCCTCTCCAACAATTGTTGTTTCTTGCCTTGTCTATTTTTGCCATTCTAACTGCCGTAAGGTGGTATCTCAGTGTGGTTTTGATTTGAATTTCCTTGATGGCTAATGATTTTGAACATTTTTTCATGTGTCTGTTAGCCATTTGTATGTCTTCATTGGAAAAGTGTCTGTTCATATCTTCTGCCCATTTTATGATTTGTTTATTTGTTTCTCGTGTATTGAGTTTGAGAAGTTCTTTGTAGATCTTGGATACCAGTCCTTTATCTGTAGTGTCATTTGCAAATATATTCTCCCATTCCGTGGGCTGCCTCTTAGTTTTTCTGACTGTTTCCTTGGATGTGCAGAAACTTTTAATCTTGATGAAGTCCCATAAATTCATTTTATCTTTTGTTTCTCTTGCCTTTGGGGATGTGTCATGAAAAAGGTTGCTTTGGCTGATGTCGTAGAGGTTGCTGCCTATGTTCTCCTCTAGAATTTTGATGGATTCCTGTCTCACATCGAGGTCTTTCATCCATTTGGAGTTTATTTTTGTGTATGGTGTGAGATAGTGGTCAAGTTTCATTCTTTTGCATGTAGCTGTCCAATTTTCCCAGCACCATTTATTGAAGAGACTGTCTTTTTCCCACCGGATGTTTTTTCCTGCTTTATCAAATATTAGTTGCCCAGAGAGCTGAGGGTCCATTTCTGGGCTCTCTATTCTGTTCCATTGGTCTATGTGTCTGTTTTTGTGCCAGTACCATGCTGTCTTTGTGATCACAGCTTTGTAGTACAGCTCGAAATCCGGCATTGTGATGCCCCCAGCTTTGTTTTTCCTTTTCAACAGTTCCTTGGAGATTCGGGGTCTTTTCTGGTTCCATACAAATTTAAGGACTATTTGTTCCAGTTCTTTGAAAAACGTTCTCGGTATTTTGATCGGGATAGCATTGAAAGTGTAGATTGCTCTGGGTAGCATGGACATTTTAACTATGTTAATTCTTCCGATCCATGAGCATGGAATATCTTTCCATCTTTTTATGTCTTCCTCAATGTCTTTTAAGAGTGATTTATAGTTTCTAGAATAAAGGTCCTTTACGTCTCTGGTTAAGTTAATTCCAAGGTAACGTATGGTTTTTGGTGCTATTGTAAATGGGATGGATTCCCTGATTTCTCTTTCTTCGTTCTCGTTATTCGTGTACAGAAATGCAACTGATTTCTGAGCATTGATTTTGTATCCCGCCACGTTACTGAATTGCTCTATAACTTCTAATAGTTTGGGAGTGGCTTCTTTTGGGTTTTCCATATAGAGTATCATGTCGTCTGCGAAGAGAGACATTTTGACTTCTTCTTTGCCGATTTGAATACCTTTGATTCCTTTTTGTTGTCTGATTGCTGTTGCAAGGACTTCTAGTACTATGTTGAATAATAGTGGCGAGAGTGGGCATCCTTGTCGTGTTCCTGATCTTAAGGGAAAGGCTTCCAGCTTTTCCCCATTGAGAATAATATTTGCAGTAGGCTTTTCATAGATGGCTTTTATGAGATTGAGAAATGTACCTTCTATTCCTATACTCTGAAGGGTTTTAATCAGGAAAGGATGCTGTATTTTGTCAAATGCTTTTTCGGCATCGATTGAGAGGATCATATGGTTCTTGAGTCTTTTCTTGTTGATATGATGTATCACGCTGATTGATTTGCGAATATTGAACCACGCTTGCATCCCAGGTATGAATCCCACTTGATCGTGGTGGATAATCCTTTTAATGAACTGTTGGATTCTATTAGCAAGTATCTTGTTGAGGATTTTGGCGTCCATATTCATTAGGGAAATCGGTCTGTAATTCTCCTTTTTGAGGGGGTCTTTGCCTGGTTTGGGGATCAAGGTAATATTGGCCTCATAGAATGAGTTTGGTAGCTTTCCTTCTGTTTCTATTTTTTGAAATAGCTTTAGGAGAATAGGTATTATTTCTTCTTTGAATGTTTGGTAGAATTCCCCAGGAAAACCGTCCGGGCCTGGAGTTTTGTTATTTGGAAGGTTGTTTATCACTGACTCAATTTCTTCATAATTAATTGGCCTGTTTAAGAAATCAATTTCTTCCTTTTTCAGTCTTGGTAGTTTATAGGTTTCCAGGAAGGATTCCATCTCTTCCAGATTGCTTAGTTTATTGGCATATAGCTGTTGATAAAAATTTCTAATAATCCTTCTAATTTCAATGGTGTTCGTCGTGACCTCTCCTTTTTCATTCATAATTTTAATAATCTGGGTCCTTTCTCTTTTCTTTTGGATAAGTCTTGCCAGTGGTCTGTCAATTTTATTGATTCTCTCCAAGAACCAGCTTCTAGTCCTGTTGATCTGCTCTACTGTACTTCTGGTTTCTGCTTGATTGATTTCAGCTTTAATTTTGGTCAACTGCTTCCTTGTGCGTGGATTAGGCCTGTCCCTCTGTTGCTGTTCCAGCTTCTTGAGGTGAGAATATAAAAACTGCATTTTAGATTTTTCTATTCTTTTGAGTGAGGCTTGGATGGCTATGTATTTCCCCCTTAGGACTGCCTTTGCAGTATCCCATAGGTTTTGGACTGTTGTATTTTCATTCTCATTGGTCTCCATAAATTGTTTAATTTGATTTTTGATTTCCTGGTTTATCGAGTCATTCCTGAGCAGGATGGTTCTTAGTCTCCAAGTGTTTGAGCTTCTTCCAAATTTTTCCTTGTGATTGAGTTCTAATTTCAGAGCGTTGTGGTCTGAGAATATGCAGGGGATAATTTCAATCTTTTGGTATCGGCTGAGACCTGTTTTGTGTCCCAGAACATGGTCTCTTCTTGAAAATGTTCCATGGGCATTAGAATAGAATGAGTATTCTTTGGTTCTGGGGTGTAGTGTTCTATATATATCTAAGAGGTCCAACTCGTCGAGTATGGCATTCAAAGCCTTTGATTCTTTGCTTAGTTTTTGCCAGGGTGTTCTGTCTATTTCTGAGAGTGGAGTGTTGAGGTCCCCTACTATTAATGTATTTTTATCTATATGTCTCTTTATTCTGGTTAAGAGTTGGCTTGTGTATCTTGCTGCTCCCCTGTTGGGGGCATATATATTTATAATTGTCATATCCACTTGTTTAATACTTCCTTTAAGAATAATATAGTGCCCTTCTGCATCTCTAACTATAGTCTGTAGTTTAAAATCCAATTTATCTGATATGAGAATTGCTACCCCAGCTTTCTTTTGAGGTCCATTTGCGTGAAAGATGGTACTCCATCCCCTTACTCTCAGTCTGAATGCATCTTTGGGTTCGAAATGAGTCTCTTGTAGACAGCAAATGGATGGGTCATTTCTTTTTATCCAATCTGCAACCCTGTGGCGTTTGAAACCAGAATTTAAACCATTAATGTTCAGGCTGAGTACTGAGAGATATGCTTTTAATTCTGCCATGTTGTCAGTAAAGTCTTTGTTTGTATTGGCTGTGACTTTCTGTTTTGTATCACTCTTGGGGCCTTTTTACTTTTATAGAACCCCCCGTAATACCTCCTGTAGGGCTGGTTTCGTGGTTACGAAATTGGCTAGTGACTGTCGATTCTGAAATGTCTTTATTTCTCCATCAATTCTGAATGACAGCCTTGCTGGATAAAGGATCCTTGGCTGCATGTTTTTCTCTGAAAGAGCTTTAAAAATGCTCCCCCAACCCTTTCTCTCATTCTAGGTCTGTGTAGACAGGTCTGATGTAATTCTGATGCCTTTGCCTTGGTACGTGAGAAATTTCTTTGCCCTGGCCGCTTTCAATACTGTTTCCTTGGATCTCATATTTGCGAAATGCACTATGACGTGACGTGGTGTAGGTCAGTCATGGTTGAGCTTGGGAGGGGTCCTCTCTGCCTCTTGGACACGAATTTTTGTTTCCCTTGCTAGATTAGGGAAGTTTTCAGTTACAATTTGTTCAAATATCTCTTCTAGACCTCTGTTTTTCTCCACCCCCTCGGGGATGCCGATGATTCTAACATTGGATCGTTTCGTTGAGTCAGTAATCTCCCGTAGCCAACATTCGTGGGCGTGGATTTTTTTAAGACCATCTTCTAATTTTATTTTTTCCTCTATTAACCCATCCTCCAATTCACTAACCCTTTCCTCCGCTTCCGTGACCCTGGCCGTCAGAGCCTCTAGTTTTGCCTGCATTTGGCTCATAGAATTTTTAATTTCTGTCAAATTCGCTCTCATTTCCGCCCTTAGGGATTGTATATTCTCAGTAATATTTTCCTGAATACTTTTTTCAAGTCTACTCATTATCTTGACCATTGTTACTCTGAATTCCATTTCTGATAATTTTGTTACATCCATATCCCTTACTTCTGTGGCAGAGGCCACCGACTCACTGTCTTTTCTTTGCTGGGGGGGGCTTCTCCTTCTTGTCATTCTGATGAAGAGAGATTGCGGGGTTTCCAGAGCCCAAAATTATTGACTGGGTCCCAGGCCGTGCCCCTTGTTTTATAGGGATCTTAGAGATGTGGGCTTCTTCTTTAAAGATTTTATTTATTTACTTATCTGAGAGAGGGAGACAGACAGCAAGAACGAAACAGAAGCAGGGGAGTGAGAGAGGAAGAAGCAGGCTCCCAGCGGAGGAGCCCGATGAGGGACTCCTTTCTGGAACGCTGGGATCACGCCCTAAGCCGAAGACAGGCGCTCAATGACGGCGCCACCCAGGTGCCTCCGGTTGTGGGCTTCTTGATTTTTCAGCCTGCCTTCTGGGGGAGGGGCCTGCCGCGCTGATACTCAGGCAACCCTGTTTGGTTAGAGTCTCCGTGTCCCCTGCGAGGGAGGATGGGGATGGGCACGCTGTGAGCCGGTATTTCCAGGCTTTTGTTCTCTGGCGGCTTTCCCTGGTGGCCAGCTATGCCTCTTCTGAGCGTCAGAGCAGCAGAGGCTGCATTGTCGCAGAACAGAGAACAGAGGGATTGCGGCCCGTTCTCCACTGATGTTCTGGCCACTTTAACTCTGTTACTGTTGGTGCTGCTCAACCCTGCAGCGTCCTGGGATGTGCGCACCAACTCGGCGACCCTGCCCTCACTTCCAGGGCCGGCGCGTCTCTGTCCTTTGTGTTTCTAATGCCGCCAGCCACCGGCCGCCCCACAGGCTCCCGGGTCTCCCGGTCTCAGTCTATGCCTGGTGAGCACACCTCGATTCCGGAGTTTCGTGAGAAGCCTGGTGGCGCGCGCACCCGGTTCAGGGTCTCAGTCTGCTGTTTCGCGGGTGCCGACCGCGAGTCCGCCCGCTCCCCCGTGCAGGTGGCCCGCCAGCCGCCAGCCGCCCCGCGCACGCTCCGGGAGTTCCCGGTCTCAGTCTGGATCCCGTGAGCACACCGGGATTCCGGTGTTCTGGGAGATGCCTGGTGGCGCGCGCGTTCACGGCTCACCGGTCTCAGTCCGCTCTCTCGCGGGTGCCCTCTGTGTGTCCGCCCGCTCCCCCGTGCAGGTGGCTGCTGCTTCCCGGCGCCCAAACGCGGCGGCTCCCTCCCCCTTCCGTTTATCTTCCGATATCCGTGCACGGTTTACAGCTCCCCTCTTGGTACCTCAATACTCAGCGCTGGAGATGTTCATTTGTAGAGATCCAGATGCATCATCCTGCGTCTCAGGCTGATTCCGTGGTTATTTAGGCTGGTCTGGTACCTATCCAGCTCGACTCAGGGGACCGGCTGAAAAAGGGGTCCCCTACTCCTCCGCCATCTTAACTCTCTCCGCCACCTTTATGAGTTCTGTTTTTAATCTACAAAATGGTAATAATAGTAATAATAATAATAATAATAATAATAATAATATTATTATTTCCACAAAATTGTTGAGTGGACTAAATGAGATAATAAAAGTTGAACACTTAGGTTGTCACTTGATGTGTAGAAAATATTCAACATAGGGAAAGCAAAGTATAGTGATATTTAGTAACTTGCCAAAGATCACACAGCTGTTAAATGTCAGAGTTTGGATGGAAGCCCAGTGGAAGCCCAGTGAAAGCCCAGTGGAAACCCAGCACTATTTCACCCAGGAATGCTGTGGTGTCTCTTCAGGCAAAACACACGGTGACATTATGGAGGAAGCGATTTCACTTACCTGGCTAAGGTAGCAACTCAGAAAAATGAAGATGTGGTTTTAGCTGTGGGGAGTGGAGGGCAGTAGGAGAGAGGAGAGGAAACAAGTTGGATAGACAATTCCCAGTATGCATACCTCCAGAGCACTAGTATTTAGTGAGCCTGAGTAAAGGATTCTGATACCACAGACCTTGATAAGTTGTGTACTGTATCACAATGAGGTTTCATAGGAACTAACAGCAGAATAAAGACTCTAATAAATCTGTAATAAGGAGAACTTCTTAACTTTATATTTTTAGGGGCACCTGGGTGGTTCAGTTGGTTAAGCATCTGCCTTCAGCTAAGGTCATGATCCTAGCATCCTGGGATCGGGCTCCCTGCTCAGCGGGGAGTCTGCTTCTCCCTCTCCCTCTGTATGCTTGTGCTCAATCTCTCTCTCACATAAATAAATAAATCTTAAAAATTTAAATTTATTAATATTAATTGATTAAAATAAATTTTGGCGTATAAAATATACATAATTAATAAATGCACATTATGAAGTTGGAGATATAACACACCCATGAAACTATCACCACAATCTATGCCATAAACCTATCCATCACCCCCAAAAGTTTCTTTCCATCCCCTTATGTATTATTATTATTATTATTGTAATTATTATTACTATAAGAACTTTAAGATCTACCCTTTTACCGAATTTTAAGGTATACAATATTATATTGTTAACTCTAGACATGATTGGTAGGTTTTTAGGACTTATTTATCCTGTATAACTGAAACTTTGTACCTTTTGGTTAATGCTGCCCCATTTTCCCTCTGTTTGGCTCCTGCTAACCACCACCCCACATTCTGCTTCTATAAGTTTGGCTATTTTAGGTTCATCATATAAATGGTATCATGTAGAATTTGTCCTTTTGTGTCTGACTTATTTCGCTTAGTGTAACATCCTCCAGGTTCACTCATGTTACAAATGGCAAGAGTTCCTTCTTTGTAAAGGCTGAGTAATATTCTGTTGCATGTATATGCCACATTTTCTTTATCTAGTCATCTTTTGATGGACATCTAGGTTGTTTCCATGTCTTGGCTATTATAAATAATGCTCCAATAACCTGAGTGTGCAAATATCCCTGAAGATTCTGATTTCAAATCCTTTGGATATATACCTAGAAATGGGGTGCCAGATCATATGATATTTCTATTTTTAGTTTTCTTGAGGAAACTCTATACTGTTTTCCATAATGGTTGTATCAATTTATATTCTCACTAACAGTGTACAAGACTTCACATTCTTACTAACACTTGTATCTTTTGTTTTCTTGAGAAAAGCCATCCTAAAAGAAGTGAGGTGTTATTTCATTGTGGTTTTGATTTGAATTTCCTTAATTATTAGTGTTGTTGAACACCTTTTCATACATCTATTATTAGCCATTTGTTTGTCTTCTCTGGTAACATGTATATTCAGATTCTTTGACGATTTTCAAATTGGGTTTTTTTGTTTTTGTTTTTGTTTTTGTTATTGAGTTGTGGAAGTTCCTTATATATTTTAGATATTAACCCTTTATCAGATACATAGTTTTCAAATATTTTATCCCATTCCATAGGTTGCCCTTTTATTTTGTTGATTATTTCCTTTGGTGTGCAGAAGATTTTGGTTTGACATAATCCACTTCTCTATTTTTACTTTTGTTGCTTGAACTTTTTGTGTCACATCTAAGAAATCATTACCAAAGCCCATTCCTGGAAGATTTTCCTTATGTTTTCTTCCAGGAGTGTTTCACACATCATATTTAGATCTGTAATCCATTTGGAGCTGATTTTGTGTATGGTATGATATAGGATCCAATTTAATTCTTTGCATGTGGGTACCCATTTTCCCAGTACCATTTATTGAAGGAATTATTCACTTCCCACTTTCTGTTCTTAGCACTCTTGTCAAATGCTAGTTGACCATATATGTGTAAGTTTACTTCTGGGTTCTATTCTGTTCTATTGGTCTATATGTCTGTGTTTAATTACTGTATCACACTGGTTGGATTACTGTAGCTTTGTATCTTACTTGAAATTAGGAAGTGTGATGTCTCTAGCTCTGTTTTTCTTGCTCAAAATTGCTTTGGCTAGTTGGGGTCTTTTGTGGTTCCATATACATTTTAAGATTGTTTTTCTATTTCTCTTTTTAAATTCTTTATCTAAATTCAGTTTAGTTAACATATACTGTATTATTAGTTTCAGGGGTATAATTTAGTGATTTATCAGTTACATATAACACCCAGACTCATTACATCAAGTGCCCTCCTTAATGCCCATCACCTAATTATCCCTTCCCCCCACCCACCTTTTCTCCAGCAACCTGTTTGTTTCCTAGAGTTCAGCATCTTTTATGGTTTGCCTCTCTATTTTCAGTTTATTTTTCCTTTCCTTCCCCTATGTTCATCAGTTTTCTTTCTTAAATTCCACATATGAGTGAAATCATATAGTATTTGTCTTTCTCTGACTGACTTATTTTGCTTAGCATAATACCCTCTGGCTCCATCCATGTCATTGGAAATGGCAAGATTTCATTCTTTTTGATGGCTGAGTAATATTCCATTGTATGTATCTATTCTTTATAATTAATTAATATCTATATGTCTTATTTATATTTAATTAATATTAATATTAATTAATCCTTTCCATTCATCTGCCAATGGACATCCTGGTTCTTTTCATATTTTAGTTATTTTGGACATTGTTGCTATAAACATTGGGGTGCATGTGCCCCTTCAAATCACTATGTTTGTATCCTTTGGATAAATACTAGTAGTGCAATTGCTGGGTCATAGGGTAGCTCTATTTTAACTTTTTGAGGAACCTCCATACTGTTTTCCAGAGTGGCTGCACAAGTTTGCATTCCCACCAAAAGTATAAGAGGGTTCCCCTTTTTCCATATCTTTGCCAATATCTGTTGTTTCCTGAATTGTTCATTTTAGACTCTTTTTCTATTTCTGTAGAAAAATAGCATTGGAATTTTGATATGTATTACATTGAATCTATACATCACTTTAGATGGTATGGACATTTTAACAACATTAATTATTCTAATCCATAAACATAGGATGTCTTTCCATTTATTCATGTCTGCTTTTATTCATTGGTGTATGCAAGTCTTTTATTTCCTTTGTTAAGTTTATTCCTAAGTATTTTTTTTTATTTTATTCCCAAGTATATTATTCTCTTTAGTATTATTGTAAATGGAATTTTTTTCTTAATTTCCTTTTTGGATATGTTGGTAGTATATAGAAATATAGCTGGTTTTTGTATGTTGATTGTGTATCTTGCAGCTTTGCTGAATTTGTTATTGAAACAGTTTTTGGTGGAGCTTAAATTTGTTTAATGTTAATATTCTATAGAACTGCCCTTTTTAAAGCATGCCTTGGACTGAAAATCTATTTTGAGGCTAAATTTTGCATGGTTTAGTGATGATTGGTATGGTGTGATGAGGAAGAGTGAGGAATATATAGTATCTCTCATATTACTTTCTGGATGTCTAAGAATATGATAGGACTTTGACAGTGAGCGAGAAATTACTACTAGAAGAACTATTCTCACATTTACTCCTTCTTTAAGAGTAGCAGCTCCTATTTGAGGTCACCAGGGAAGTATGAAAGGACAATCAGCTTGATTCACACCTGTTAATGGTGGAAAAAAATGGGGAGTGAGAGAAGGAAAAATGGGAGAAATAGTTAAAGAGATAGGAGGAGAAGCAGAAGATGATGGAGTTGCATAAACCAATGGAAAAGATAATTTTAAGGAAAAGGGAATTACTCGTTGTGGCAGGCAGAATAATGGCCCTCAAAGATGTCCGTGCCCTATTCTCCAGAATTTGCAAATGTGTTACCTTACATGGTGACAGGGACTTTGCAAATGTGATTAAATTAGGGGCTTTGACATGAGGAGATAATGTCCTGAATTATTCAGATGGATCCGGTGTAATCATAAGGGTCCTTAATCATTGGAGAGGCAGGCAGATGAGGAGGTCAAAATGATGCAATGTGAGGAACATTTGAGTACTTCACTCCCCTGTTGACACCTTGGTTTTATCCCAGTGAGACCCATGGCAGACTTCTGATCCCCAGAACTGTGAGATAGTAAATTTATGTTGTTTTAAGCCACTAAGTTATAGTCATTTGTTTCAGCAGCAATGGGTAATCAATACACTGGTGGTCTCCAATAAGAAAAAGACTGAAAAAACACCCCTTGCATTTAAACATTAAGAAGTAATTGATGACTTTAATTGGAGGAGTGTCACTAAACTTTTGGGGGAAAGAAAGCAGATTTGGGGAACCATAATAGGATCAGGAAGTAGAGATGTAGGTCTTTGGATTAGAAAGGGGGGGAAGACATTGAAGATAGGGCAGTGGTTATAAGGGGACACTAGATCAAGGGGACAGACTTTGCAGGGTTGGAGACATTTTATCAAATTAAAAGAAAAATAACAAAATTAGTCTCATTCTTACATGCTTTGTGAATTTACTGTGCAAATCTGGAGAAAAAGAATCCTGCAATATGAGGGGCACCTGGGTGATGCAGTCGTTAAGTGTCTGCCTTCGGCTCGGGGCGTGATCCGGGAGTTCTGGGATCAAGCCCCACATCAGGCTTCTCCGCTGGGAGCCTTTTTCTTCCTCTCCCACTTCCCCTGCTTGTGTTCCCTCTCTTGCTGGCTGTCTCGCTCTGTCAAATAAATAAATAAAATCTTTAAAAAAAATCCTGCAATATGGAATCAGATGTTAAGAAATGAAATATCTCCACTAAAATAGAGCAGAGAGAATGAGAAGAGTGGAATAGCTGAAATCATCCTGCTGGAACAGCTGCTAAACATGGACTCCTCTGGGGTGCCTGTCCTACTCTGTAGCCTAGTTGGGACCTTCCCTATGTGCTCTGGATTTACCCTTATCACTGCATTTGCTTCATCACTGCAGAATTAATGAACTGCTTATGTTTCTGGCTTCCCCACAAGCCTGCACATCCTGGAAGATGGGGCTGTGCAGCAATCACTGTTGTGTTCTTCTGGCCAGCAGCCTGGCATGCTGTATAAGTTTTCTATGTATTTGTTACATCAGGGACCGAATGGACAAGTGCCCATCATTTTGTCTCTTTTAGCATCTTCCTGCTCTTCCCTGCCAGCCCTGACCTTGCCTGTCCACCCAGCCTTGTTCATGTCTCTCCTGCTCAAGATCCTTTTGCGTAGAGCCCATGTGGTGACTTCAGGTAGGCAAAAACTTATGTGCTAATAGTCAGGTTTCCAGATGGGTGTGGCTGAGTGCATGCTCATTTCTGCAGCCAGCACTAGCAAGTGCAGTGATCCTGGGCTCTGCAGCCTGGGAAGGAGGTAGTGGAAGGAGCAGTGGATCTGAGGCCGGCCGGACCTTCTCAGAATCCCAGCTCTGCCTTTGATCAGGTGTGCGGCTTGGGCAGATTATATGACCATAAGAAACCTCCTCTTCCTCAGCTTCAATCGAAATCTGAGGACTGTGGTAAAGATTAGAAATAATGTATGTTACGATATCCCAGGATTGTACCTGGCACACGGCAGGTACTCAATAAACTAGGGATTCCTGTTGTGTATAGATGGGATGTCTATTAGTTTGAGACCTTGGAGGCCACAGACTTGCACTCAAATCCTGCTACTCACGGTCTATGTAGCCTTTATAACCCTAAGTGTTTTATTTAATCTCACTGTGCCTCAGTTTCCTCAAATGCGAAGTATGTATAACAAAATCTCCCTCATGGTATATGTAATTTGTGAATTTACTACATAATTCTGGAGTAAAAGGAGCTCTGCAGTATTGCAGAGTCTGGCTCTGGATAATTCCTTTCTCCTTCCTTTTCTGTGTTCTGAGGCAGAGTCTTAGAAGGTCATGATCAACATAGCAAACATGCACGTGGAAGTTGCTTCCTTGGTGCATGCTAATATAAAAGTTGTCTCCTGGTTTATCCAGGACATGGTCAACCATGGCCTGTGTGGCACAGGTGTATTTGGGGCCTTACTGCATTTAGCAAGTTAATTGTTCATTAAGAGGAAGGGACATTCACAGAGCTGACCTGACATCCTGATAAAATACCAAATGACTTTCAGTGATTTATGGGCACAGACGTGGCTTCTTGCTGGCTCATGTCAGAATGGGCTGGAGTGATAAGCGCACACTTATCTCTGGGCCTTGATGAATTACAGGGAAGTCTTGTACATAAAGGCAAAAAAGCCGCCCTGTGGAAAGAGGACTGTCACAGAGTGCATTACGAAAGCCCAATCAGCCTCCTTGTGGGAGGACAATTAATGAAATTAAAAGTTAGAATTTTAATTATCATACAAATTAGAAGGAAATTAATCAGCTCATATTTTATGACTTGTCTTGGTGTGGAGCACTGCCGCTTAGGTTTTATGGCAAATCTTTGATTAATTGAGACACAGCGTGGAGGTATAAAATGCAGACTCAAATTGCGTATTAATATCCCCCTTTCCTCCTGTGCTGCCCCAAGGTTAGAAACCGGGTAAAGGAGAGATGATATTTGAAGATGCACACCCATGCATGCAGACACAAGCTTACATTATGGCTTTCTACAAACTGTTTGCCTTTCATACTTTTTCAATGTGGACAAGAATCTTTTGCCCTTCTCTTTTGTGTGGTGTTCTTCAACTTCTGTTTTCTGCCAACCAAACTTTGGTTGGGAGACTCCTGAGCACAGCATCGCATGATCTGGGCAGATCCCCAGATCAAGTGTCACTGCAGAGTCATCGGTCAAATCTGTACATCCATGTGTCCATCCTCCCAGACCTTCCCAGAGCCCTGGACCAAATTAAACTTTAGCAGTTGAAGGATGATTTTCACAAAGTCAGTTCATTGAATCAATGGCTCCATGTCTGTCAGGTTGAGTCCTTCAAGTTAGAGTGAAAGGCTTCAGAGACAGAAATGGACAGATGACCAGAGCTGCCTGGGACACAGCACACAATGAGACTTGTCACTCTGTTGTTCCATACACAAAGAAGCTACGAGTTTGCAGGTGACTATTTTCAGGAAGGGAGCTGGGGAGAATGTAGATGGGAGGACAGTCTGTAGGAGGCCAGGAATGAGTCTTGAATTAAAGACATCACTGCCTGGACATCTGATACACATATCAGCTGTAATGCGTCTGCCTCTGAGCTACCACCCTTAAACTTGTCCTTTTCACATTCTTCTCCATTATGGTAAATAGGATTTCAGTCTTCCCATATACTTAAGGAAGTTTGGAGCGATCTGATCCTTCCACAAGGCTTGTAGGTTCTACTATAAAAACAAATGCAAGAAGCAGCCACTTCTTACCACTCCCTTCAGACACACTGCTGGGTCACCTGGGCTACTGTGGTGACTTCCTCCCAGTCTGGTTTCTTCTATCCTTGCATACTTTGGTTGATTTGCAATAAATCTGCCAGGATAAACCTTTAAATATGAATCAAATTATGTCACCACACTGTTTAAAATCCTCTGCGGTCTGGGTCTCATTTAGGGTAAAATTCAAAGTCCTCATGGTGATCTGCAAGGCAATATGGTCTGGCTCTCTCGAACTCTCTGACTTCATGACCCATGTCCTCCTCTACTCACTTCACCTAGCCTTGTGCCATTGGCACTTGCTGTGCTCTCTGTCAGGAATACTCTTCCTTCTGGCTGCCTTGTGGCCCAGCTCCCTTACCTCATTTTAGCCTCAGCTCAAATGCTGCCTTCCCAGGGAAGCCTTCTTAACCACTCTGTCCAACAGAGGAGTCTCCCTGACACGGGTATTCTGGTAAATATTTGGTCAACAGCTGGCTCAGGGTTGCATTCAGTTTGTAGTGCTTGTTGACTTCAGTGAGGTGAATGCTTTTACTATGACCAATTTTAAGTCACCAGAGTAATGACAACTTGCAAAATTCCTGGAAATGAAGCAATTGGCTTTCACAAGCCTTATAGGTAGTTGTAGGATACTCTGCCTATAGTCCTTTTTCTGTTCCATTTTTTCCTTAGTACCAATTCTTGACATATTATGTATTTTATTCATACATCTTATATATTAGTTATCACTCCCATAAGAATATACCTTTCATGGGGGCAGTAATTTTTTAACTATTTTTTGCTGTTTTCCTCAGCTTCTAGTACAGCACCTATCACATAGTACATATTCAATAAAATTTTGTGGAATGACAGTATTAATGGAAGAATGAGTACCTAGTACTCATTAGACACTGATAAGTTTGGGGATACATAAATGAATAAGACAAGGTCTTTGATGTCTGTCTAGTGGTGAAGACAAGCTTCTGTAATATAATGAAATAGGGACTAAAATAGAGGTTATTCCTGGTAGATATAAGAATATAGAACAATCATTGAAATTAGGCTCAAATATGAGTTGATTGATTCTGATGTAAATGGTGGTGTGATTCTATAGCTATTAATAGCATTTGACAAAGGGTCCCTGGAATGTCCGACTTCTAGTATCCTTTCTCTTCATTAAATTCCAGATATATACTCAAGATACTTTGGTGCTTTAGGAATTGTCGAGTGCTTTTCAGGCTTCATACCAGTTGCTAGCTGGAGTGAATCACACAGCTTATTAGGTCAAGGGCCACAATGTTCAATTTTACCACCTAGCCAACCCTGGAGGCAGACTTAATTAAAAAAAGTTTTAACGCTCCAGAATGATGTAAAGTGGGAGCAAGTTACTTGTACTGCCTGGGAATATCCTGTGGCCTTCCATTTGTGTGGTGTTATGGGTGGCAGGGACTTTAGGGAAGGTCACGTCCACTTGTGTGCCTTTTAAAACACAGTGATCTTATTTACCAGCAAATGTGTTTGCGAAAGACCATGATTTCATTAGGTCAGTGTTTACTTCATTTTGAAGAAAGATGAGGAGGGACGGAAGAGAAGGGTGATGCCTTTTCCTTCCCTTTATGGATCGTTAGTGATTTAATGTGCAATTTATCACAGTGACAGATGTGTTTTAAAATATGGCAGAATGAAGGAAATGAACATTTTCTGGCAATGTTAAGTTACTCTGTTAGACACTACACACATATAGACCAAGAGTTGATAGAATTCCTGAAATCCTTTAATATATGCTCATAACCTATATGGTAATTCGGAACAGAGCATAGGAATTCCTTGGGTGAGGGTTTCTTGCTGTTTATTTATCATGCTGTGTGCATCCAGTACCTTCTATTTGCCCCTCCACATGCATTCTCCTCCTTTTTCCACCCTGCTTACTGCCCTGAGAAGTGAGCTACAATGGACTGCATAGACAGGTTCCCCACTGCCACACTTCTGGTTGGGTTGGGCCAATGTGAAGCCCAAGGGGAAGGCCAGAGGGAGGAAGGAGAGAAAGGGTACCTATTCTTCTTCTGGCTCCCTCTTGCAGAGATGCTGATGCACCCGCCTACCACGAGGCAGAACTGTGTTAGGTGACACACTCGACTAATGTGGAAAGTACCTCTGACTACTTGATGGCTGCTTGTCTTGAAAAGTTTTGTGGGTATTTCCTGAAGACAAGGATGGATGTGCCTTCTTGCAGAGGAGTATGGCATTTTCTGTTTCCAAACTGTGGGCACCATGGGTAGGGACCACCTGAGACCAGCTATGAGGTTTCTTGGTGGACACACATTATGCCTTTGCAGAGTGTAAATGTATGGGAAGGTCAGAACTTCTCAGGGGCTTTTTATTTTGTTTTTCCATATTTTCTTTTACTTTTTCTGCTCTGCTTCCTCAAGACAGTTTTCTTTACATTTCCCAGGGGTTTGAGGAAGCAGGGTATGGGAACATTTTGTCTTGCAGTTACCATGAAGGCAAAGCCAGGAGGCTTAAAGCTACACCTATGACAGTTTCCAGTTTGAGTGGGTCCTGGGCCATATCTTCTGAAAAAGCCTTCTGCTTTTAAAAACACCTCCCTTCTCCTTTATCGAGAAGATCTGCAGAAGAACCCCCTTCCCCTTGGGGTGGGGGAGTTTCAAAAAGCAGAGGGCACAGAGCATTCCAGAACAATTATCTCATCTTGGTAATGATGATTTCTGTAGAAGATCCAGGGATACTTGGGTTAAAAGTATTTGGTATAGATAAAAATAACAATGAGATAACATCTTCATCTATAAATTAGAAAATGTTTAAAAAATTTTCATTCCAGTGTGACAAGACAGACACTCTCACTTATTAGCATGGAGTGGAACACATTTGGAAAGAATTTGACAACATGAATACAACCTAGAAGATAATTATACCTTTGGGTCTGCAATTTAACTCCTAAGAAATTATAGTAAGTAAAATCTAAAATGATGAAAAAAATCACTATGCATAAAGTTTTATTTATTCAATAAATATTTATTGAGAGCTACCATGTAGCAGATATCTTTCTAAGTGTTGGGATTGCAGCAGTGAATTAAGAACAAAAATGTCCTGTGCATGGAAGTACCTCTTCAAGTCAGGAATGGGAATCATTTGATAAAAAACAAAAACAAGGAATTAGAAGATAATGTATCATTAAAACATTCTTAAGCTTGTCTGTTTATGGCCAGAATGAAGCAAGTGCACTGTAGCTCATTTTTCACAGTGGTCACAGCAAAACACACTGGACAAAATACAAAAACAAATGCCTAAGAGCTCATAACAGCAGACAGACTGGGGAGGGGAGACAAAGCACCCAAAGTGAAAAATGACTGAAAAGGTAGCTGTGAGTTTCCTGTTTTGTTTAGTTTGGTTTTCCTCTGTCAGTGTCAGTGACCCAAGGACAGGTCAAATGGAAAGTATACAGCAAGTACAATTGGCAAAACTGCATGATTGGTCTGTTGCTCAGGACAGAGGATAGGGAAAAACATCCCCGTGAGACAGGGAGTGCAGAGAGAAACCTTGTAGTTTTTCTCTTTACCCTGGTTTTCTTTTTTTCCTTTCCTGGCTCTGCCCCAAAACCTGTCCAGTCACACTACCATGGTGTTGGCATAGTAACTAAGACCCCAAGAGGAAGATCATCTCGTTGGAAGGGGGAACTGGGAAGAGTGTTTCACAAGGAGTGTGTGGGGTATCCCAGATATATATTTTCTCTCTCTTTTACCACTTTGTCCCAAAGGCAGGCACTGTAATGTAGAACAGCACAAGTGGTTAAAAATCTGAAGGAACTCTGTCTTCTTGGCCAGAAGAACCAGGAAAAGTAGCCCCCAGGGGTGGGGAGGACATTGAAGAAGAAGATCAATCTCCAAGTGAACTGCCCCTAAGCTGAGCCTGTGCAGAACACATCCAGATAATCCCAGCAAAGCTTCCAGAATGGAATTACAATAGAAACCAAACCCTAGTCCCAATCCAAATCTTGACAGTGTGTGTGAGGGGTTGATCAAGCAGCACCGAAATGGCTGTGAGAACTGAGCTTAGGTTGGAATTATCACACAGAAGGTAGTATTTGCAATTCATACCCAGTTGGGTTGACTGCTGGCTTGACAAAGAGAAAATCAGTGTTCTTCAGAAAATTTCAACATGACCCAGAGTTGCATAACATGGTATTTAGAACTTTCAGAAAACGTCACCAATTCTCAAGGGAAAAATACAATCAACTCTGGAAAATGGTATGGAGATTCCTTAAGAAGTTAAAAATAGACCAACCCTATGACCCAGCAACTGCACTACTAGTTATTTACCCCAAAGATAAAAATGTAATGATCTGAAGGAGCACCTGCACCTCAATGTTTATAACAGCAATGTCCAGAATAGTGAAACTGTTGAAAGAGCTGAGATGTCCATTGACAGATGAATGGATAAAGAAGATGTGGTATAATATGCAATGGAATATTACTCAGCCATCAGAAAGGATGAATACTTACCATTTACATCGAGGTATATGAAACTGGAGGGTATTATGCTGAGCAAAATAAGACAATCAGAGAAAGTTGATTATCATATTGTTTCACTCATATGTGGAATATAAGGAACAGGGCAGAGGACCATTAGAGAAGGGAGGGAAAACTGAATGGAAAGTCATCAGAGAGAGAAAAACCATGAGAGACTAACTATAAGAAGCAAACTGAGGGTTGCTGGAGGGGAGGTGGGTGAGGGGAAGGGATAGTTGAATGATGGGCATTAAGGATGGCACTTGATGTGATGCTGGGTGTTATATGCAACTGATGAACAAATTCAACCTCTGAAACTAATTTTAAAAACTTGAGAAAATCAAAATAAATATTCACTGTATGAAACAATGTATTTTTAGAGTTTCAAAATCAAACTAGTTCTAGAACTCCTAACCATAATATAATTTGTTAGGGACCTAGAAGGTGACAAATGATGATAATTCTGAATTCCTTAAATTGGGAAGAAATTAAGGATACCACTAAGGTATAAGTATACGTATTTCAATTTCATGAGTTACATATAAAACGGTAGAGTTTATAAGTAATAAATTATGAAAAATAAAAGATACAATGAGGGAAAATAGCCAAATCAATATAAAGATAGTGAGAATCAAGAAAAAGGAAGAAAAGAAAGGAAATATGAAATGGGACATGAGAAAACATAAAATGCCATGCAGAAGAGAGGGCTCACTTAGCTAATACCTTCAGGAAGGATTTTTCGAGAAGAGGATATTTGAACTGGGATGAGACACAGACAAGGAGAAGCAGCCAGCACGAAGAATAACATTCTGAGAGAGAGAAAGAGTCTGACCTTGATGCCACAGTCAGGGCAAAGGATCTAGACCACAGGAGCAGAAGTTGGAAAGGTGGAGGGAGCCAGTCGTGTTAAGAACATGATAGAGGGATTAGCTTTTACTCCAAGTGTGTGGGAAACATCCATGGGTTTTAAACAGAACAGTGATATGGTCTGATTTTGATTTTAATTTTTATACTAATATTTTTTATTATATTATCTTAGTCACCATACAGTATATCCTTAGTAAAGTTCCATGATTCATTATTTGCATATAACACCCAGTGCACCATGCAATACGTGCCCTCCTTAATACCCATCACCAGCCTATCCCAGTCCCCCACCCCCTCCCCTCTGAAGCCCTCAGTTTGTTTCCCAGACTCCATAGTCCTTCATGGTTTATTCCCCCTTCTGTTTACCCCCCCTTCATTCTTCCCTTCCTTCTCCTACCGATCTTCCTATTTCTTATGTTCCATAAATGAGTGAAACCATATGATAATTGTCTTTCTCTGCTTGACTTATTTCACTTAGCATAATGTCCTCCAGTCCCATCCATGTTGCAGCAAATGTTGGGTAATCATTCTTTCTGATGGCTGAGTAATATTCCATTGTATAAATGGACCACATCTTCTTAATCCAGTCATCTGTTGAAGGGCATCTTGGCTCCTTCCACAATTTACCTACTGTGGACAATATTGCTATGAACATTGGGGTGCATATGGCCCTTTTCTTCACTACATCTGTATCTTTGGGGTAAATACCCAGTAGTGCAATTGCTGGATCATAGGGTAGCTCAATTTTTTTTTTATTCTTATTTTATTTTATTTTTAATGATTTTTTATTATATTATGTTAGTCACCATACAGTACATCCCCGGTTTCCGATGTAAGGCTCGATGATTCATTAGTTGTGTATAACACCCAGTGCACCATGCAATACGTGCCCTCCTTACTACCCATCACCAGCCTATCCCATTCCCCCACCCCCCTCCCCTCTGTGGCCCTCAGTTTGTTTCTCATAGTCCATAGTCTCTCATGCTTCATTCCCCCTTCTGATTACCCCGCCTTTCTTTATCCCTTTCTTCCCCTACCGATCATCCTAGTTCTTATGTTCCATAGATGAGAGAAATCATATGATAGTTGTCTTTCTCTGCTTGACTTATTTCACTTAGCATTATCTCCTCCAGTGCCGTCCATGTTGTAGCAAATGTTGAGAACTCATTCTTTCTGATAGCTGAGTAATATTCCATTGTATATATGGGCCACAACTTCTTAATCCAGTCATCTGGTGAAGGGCATCTCGGCTCCTTCCACGATTTAGCTATTGTGGACATTGCTGCTATGAACATTGGGGTGCATATGGCCCTTCTCGTCACTACATCTGTATCTTTGGGGTAAACACCCAGTAGTGCAATGGCTGGATCATAGGGTAGCTCAATTTTTAACTTTTTAAGGGACCTCCACACTGTTTTCCAGAGTGGCTGTACCAACTTGCATTCCCACCAACAATGTAGGAGGGATCCCCTTTCTCCACATCCTCTCCAACAATTGTTGTCTCTTGCCTTGTCTATTTTTGCCGTTCTAACTGGCGTAAGGTGGTATCTCAGTGTGGTTTTGATTTGAATTTCCTTGATGGCTAATGATTTTGAACATTTTTTCATGTGTCTGTTAGCCATTTGTATGTCTTCATTGGAAAAGTGTCTGTTCATATCTTCTGCCCATTTTATGATTTGTTTATTTGTTTCTCGTGTATTGAGTTTGAGAAGTTCTTTGTAGATCTTGGATACCAGTCCTTTATCTGTAGTGTCATTTGCAAATATCTTCTCCCATTCCGTGGACTGCCTCTTAGTTTTTTTGACTGTTTCCTTGGCTGTGCAGAAGCTTCTTATCTTGATAAAGTCCCACAAGTTCATTTTTTCTTTTGTTTCTCTTGCCTTTGGAGATGTGTCATGAAAAAAGTTGCTGTGGCAGATGTCAAAGAGGTTGCTGCCTATGCTCTCCTCTAGGACTTTGATGGTTTCTTGTCTCACATCGACGTCTTTCATCCATTTGGAGTTTATCTTTGTGTATGGTGTGAGAGAGTGGTCACGTTTCATTCTTTTGCATGTAGCTGTCCAATTTTCCCAGCACCATTTATTGAAGAGACTGTCTTTTTCCCACCGGATGTTTTTTCCTGCTTTATCAAAGATTAGTTGCCCAAAGAGCCGAGGGTCCATTTCTGGGTTCTCTATTCTGTTCCATTGGTCTATGTGTCTGTTTTTGTTCCAGTACCATGCTGTCTTTGTGATCACAGCTTTGTAGTACAGCTTGAAATCTGGCAATGACATGCCCCAAGCTTTGTTTTTCCTTTTCAACAATTCCTTGGAGATTTGGTGCCTTTTCTGGTTCCACACAAATTTAAGGGCTGTTTATTCCAGTTCTTTGAAAAGTGTCATTGGTATTTTGATTTGGATGGCATTGAAAGTGTAGATTGCTCTGGGTAGCATAGACATTTTAACTATGTTTATTCTTCCGATCCATGAGCATGGAATATTTTTCCATCTTTTTGTGTCTTCGTCAATGTCTTTCAAGAGTGATTTGTCGTTCTAGAATATAGATCCTTTACGTCTCTGGTTAAGTTAATTCCAAGATAATGTGTGATTTTTGGTGCTTTTTTAAATGAAATTTATTCCCTAATTTCTCTTTCTTCAGTCTCATTGTTCGTAATGCAACTCATTTCTGAACATTGATTTTGTATCCCGCCACAGTACTGAATTGCTCTAGTAGTTCTAGTAGTTTGGGGGTGGAGTCTTTTGGGTTTTCCATATAGAGTATCATGTCATCTGCGAAGAGAGACAGTTTGACTTCTTTGCCAATTTGGATACATTTTATCCCTTTTTCTTGTCTGATTGCTGTTGCAAGGACTTCTAGTACTATGTTGAATAATAATGGCGAGAGTGGGTATCCTTGTCGTGTTCCTGATCTTAAGGCTTCCATCTTTTCCCCATTGAGAATGACATTTGTTTTAGGCTTTTCAGAGATGGTTTTTATGAAATTGAAGAATGTAACCTCTATCCCTACACTCTGAAGTGTTTTAATCAGGAAAGGATGCTGTATTTTGTCAAATGCTTTTTCTGCATCTATTGAGAGGATCATATGAATCTTGACTCTTTTCTTGTTCATATGATCTATCACACTGATTGATTTGTGAATGTTGAACCACCCTTGCATCCCAGGGATGAATCCCACTTGGTCTTGATGGATAATCCTTTTAATGTGCATTGGATCCTATTAGCTAGGATCTTGTTGAGAATTTTGGTGTCCATATTCATCAGGGATATCAGTCTGTAATTCTCCTTTTTGATGGGGTCTTTGCCTGGTTTGGGGATCAAGGTAATACTGGCCTCATAGAGTGAGTTTGGTAGTTTTCCTTCTGTTTCTATTTTTGGAAACAGCTTCAGGAGAATATGTGTTATTTCTTTGAGTGTTTGGTAGAATTTCCCGGGGAATCTGTCAGGCCCTAGAATCTTGTTTTTGGGGAGGTTTTGATCACTGCCTCAATCTCTTCATAATTAACTGGTCTGTTTAGAAAATCAATTTCTTCCTGTTCCAGTCTCAGTAGTTTATACATTTCCAGGAAGGCATCCATTTCTTACAGGTTATTTAATTTATTGGCATAAAGCTGTTGATAAAAGTTTCTAATGATCCTTCCTATTTCATTGGTGTTGGTTGTGACCTCTCCCTTTTCATTCTTAATTTTATTAACTTGAATTTCCCTGATGGCTAATGATTTTGAACATTTTTTCATGTGTCTATTAGCCATTTGTATGTCTTCATTGGAAAAGTGTTCATATCTTCTACCCATTTTTTGATTTGATTATTTGTTTCTTGTGTATTGAGTTTAAAACTCTGGCCGCGTTTTGAGATGAGTTGTGCATGGAATGAGTGGGGCCAGGGAGGCTACAGGAGCAGTCCCAGAACAACCAACCATTGTGACTGAAGGAGATGTGCAGGGAGCTACAGACAGGACTTTCACTGGATTGATGGTGTGGATAAGGGATGAGGCAGAAATCAGGGATAACCTTTCATTATGCATGTGTTTGTGAGAGAGACTGTGGGGTGTGTGGAGGGTGAGAAGGAGGGAGGAAAAAGGTGGAGGGGGTAAGCAAGAGAGGTGATGAAGTAGATGGCTCCATTTACTGAAGTAGAGCTGTTTATTTGGGCTGGAGGTCATGGGAGGTGGAAGAGTGTATGTATAAACATGTAAGACAACAGAACTGATGTGGTATATAAAGCCACAGAACAAAGTGAGGTCACCAATGAAGGGAGTGAAGGGAGAGAAGAGGCCTCAGGACAACTCTCTGGGATGGCAGAAAGGAGAAGCCAGGAGAGTAGCCCAAGAAAGTGCTATCATTGGGGTGAGCAGTAATCAGGAGGGCATGGGGTTGTGAGAACAAGGAAGGGGTATCTCTAGAGGGAAGGAGGCCTGATGCAGTTAATGCTACTGGGAGATCATCTATGGCAAGGCCAGAGAAGTGTCCTTTGCTTTTGGCAATGTGGAGATCATTGGGGTCCTTGATATGAGGAAGGGCTCATTTGGTGGAAAAGTGAATCCTGGGGAGGGAAGCTAGCTAGCTAGACTGGGTAAGTAGAAGTTGTTTTTAAATAAGTTTGTGATGAACTGAGAAAGGTGGAAGGTACTGGCTATGTATTGTGCAAAAGATGGTATCATGGGGACCTGAAGAAAGACTTGCTTTTTAGGTAAAAAAGACTTTATTGAGTCTGCAGGATCCAGAACTCTTGCTTCTTTAGAAAGCATTGTTTCTCTTGCTGATATGGCCAAGCGGTCATAAACAGACCTGTTGTTTTGTGGGTCACTGTTGCCCCCCCATTGCCATTGCTCTCTGGAGGGCACTCTGGCCTGAGAGGCAGCAAAGCTGTGTCTTGGTGGCTTGTGGAAGCAGCCTGGGGATGGCAGCAATGCTTCAATCAGTGCTTACATTGTTCCTTCCGCTCCTTGCTACTGCAGAGGGGAGTCTAGCCCATCACAGGATACAGCTGGAGAAGAGTATGGGCTCACAATTACTTGTATAAAATAAAACCCTATTAAACTTTGCTTTATAGAATAATCTTTTTTTTCATAATAATATTTTTATTATATTGTTAGTCACCATACAGTACATCCCTGGTTTCTGATGTAAAGTTCGATGATTCATTAGTTGGTATAACACCCAGTGCACCATGCAATACGTGCCCTCCTTACTATCCATCACCGGCCTATCCCATTCCCCCACCCCCTCCCCTCTGAAACCCTCAGTTTGTTTTTGAAGGAAGAAGTTTGTCTTCCCTGGGTTCAGACAGCATCCTGCACATTAGTAGAGTTTAAATAATTATTTCTGTTGATATTTGATGGCATAGTTTCCCTAATATAACAACAGCTAGCCATAGTTGAATGTGTTTTGTATGTCAGGCACAATTATAACTGTTTTATTTACATTAACTCGCAGAATCATTACAACAATTTTATAATCCCATTTTAAAGAGGAGAAAACTGAGGTACAGTCAGATTAAGAAACTTTCCCAAGTTGTAGAGGTAGGATTCTGACTTGAGCCTGCTGCCAGATGCTGTATTCTGAACTATCACACGCACTGCCTCAGTTTTGAATTGCACATTTTTAGGAAACTTGCTGGGGAAAACAATAAATGGTCCACCAATTCCACAATGAATTGGGTTTATTCAACAGCAAGAGAGATTTTGTATTCTGTGAAACATGCAAGAGTTGGCTGTTCAGGAAGGTAGGGACAAAAGTAAAGAGAAACAGTTCACTGTCATCAGCATTCTCCATTCTTGACAGGAATTGTTTGGGCATCTTGTAAACCCATTACTTACAAACACAAGTATGTATGACAGCATGTGTGTCAGTTTTACATCAGCTGATGTGGTGCTTGCCGTGTATGGATATTCAGAAAATATTTGTTATTTATGATGAAGAATATTTAAGCCAGGGATTGGCTAACTTTTTCTGGAAAGGTCTGTATATTAAATATTTCAATTTCTGTGGTCTATACAGTCTGTGTCAAAACTACTCACTCTGCTGTAGCTTGAAAACAGTCATGGACAATTTGTAAGTGAATAGGCTGTCTATGTTACAATAAAGATTTATATACAAAAAGAGGGCAAGGCCAGATTTGGGCCTCAGGCCAAACCTACTCTTGGCCAATATGGACCACATGATGTATGTATATGTGTATGCATATGCATATATAGACAGATGATAGATAGGTAGAGAGCTGATGTTAAAAATGACAAGTGAC
Source organism: Ursus arctos (assembly GCF_023065955.2). Lineage (NCBI taxonomy): Eukaryota > Metazoa > Chordata > Mammalia > Carnivora > Ursidae > Ursus > Ursus arctos. The sequence continues at coordinate 3,300,681 of NW_026622763.1, read as the reverse complement.
TGCTAGTACCTGGAAACCTATTTTGCATCGAAAGAGCCTTACCCTCTGCCTCTGTGTCATTCCTTCATCCCTCAGTGTGCACCCCTTTTCTCAGTCATTTAAAATATAGCAGAGAGTGTGGCAGCCTGCAGCCCATGGATGGATGTTACTGCTCCCTTCTCTTCCAAGGGCTTAACTATGATCCTTGGTGCCAAATCAGAAGAGACAGACAAGGGCCTTCCTTTGACCCTGTTTAGGAAAGGTGCTGATCCTTCCTATTGAAGGCATGAAGGAGGACCACAGGAAGAAGGGGCGACCTGAGCAGAGACATCCATACGCAGAGGTTTTCAGTGCGGCTGATGTCAGTTCATCTGCTCCTAAGAACCAACTATTTGCCACATTATGGAGACTCAAAGCTAGGAATTGCTGTGGTTCCTGTCCGCACCTCACTTGCTTTTACAGAAATGAGAGAGATCCATCAGTGACACAAAAGAAACACTGGTTTTGAGACCAGAACACACATATCAACAGAAAAAGAGCCTCCACATAGTTGTATTCAGTTTATTTGGCTAGTTTTTTTAACTGCTTTAGAAAATCTTTACATTTGGTCTGAACTAAGTAAATGTCTTATATTGACTCTCAACCAGGCATGCACATTTTTGCCAGTTTTAGCAAGATTTGCTTGAGTTATATTTAACTATGAAATCAGAGTTCCTTTGTTTTTTGTTTTCTTGTTTTTAAGGAAATAATTTGTATGCTTACCTTTTACCCTCTAAAATTAACAACTAGGCATAAGTGGCAGGATTCAGACCTGGGTCTGGCTGGGTGTTTTGCCCATGGTCCTTCTGCTGTTATGGGGTCTCAGAAGGCAGAACTGGAACAAAGAAAGCAGAACATTTCAGGGAGACATTTAATCTGACACTACTACTATTACTACCACTATGGGGAAGTGGGGCAGAGAAGGAGGTGGAACACAAGAAGAGGGGGAGTGCAGAAGAAATTATTCTTGAAGTTATCATTTATTGAGTGCTTATTATGTGGCAGAAACTGAAATAAGTAGTTTATATAAATTACCTCTTTTTAATGCTCTAACTCTCATGACAGCCTTGTAGGTAGGATTTATTACCCACACTTTAAAGAAAAAGAAGCAGAATCAGAGAGGTTAAATTTGTTTCCCAGGTCACAGAGGTACTAGCTGACAGAGCTGAAATGTGAAACACACATTGACTACACAGGGTATGCTTTTACCTCCACACCAGCTCATTTCCCTTTTTTGCTTAGTGCTATTCAACAGCTGAATGAACCCCTTTCTTTGTAAGCATTCAGAAACAGCACAATCATCAGAGATAGGTGGTATTCATCTGTTTTATGGCACATCCAGCACCAAGATTTCATGATTCTAATAGAGTATTCTAAGAGAATCCCAAAGAAATGGTATCTCATGGAACAGATTTTGATAGATTCTGCTCCCCCCTGACATGAGAGAGGGGATTAGTTCTCAGAAACATCAAATCAAAGCAAAGCAAACCAAATCAAATCACCTTTCCGGTCAGTGGATAGATTTAGGAGCTGTCGGTTCTGAGTAGGGGTTTGAAATGAAGAATTGGAAATGGTTGGAGTAGGTTCTCTCCAGACCTACAGCACTGCATATGATAGGTACACAAAAAGCCCTGGCATGTGTCCCCAGAGTTCAACTCCAGCTACTGGTATCTTGAACAATTAGACTTCTGCCATTTGGTGGGGGTAGCCTTTCATTTAAAAATGATTTTTATTTTTATTCTGCCTTCCCCAGCACAAATTCCTTGTTATTTCCATGTGTTAAGGCCTTGACCATGGTTAGCTATTTGGCCTGGCTGATATATGGACTGGGAGCCCACCCTCTGGGGCAGAAGTGACAGGCTTGGATCCCATGCAGGCCTAGCCCCTGAGCAACCATCAGTGTGGGGGGGGCGGGGGCAGAATGAACTTTGCCTTCAAGGCCTTCCTAGATCTTTCCTTTGAAATGGTGATGGGTAGACTGTTCCACCTTCCTAAAAAGGGGGCCCTGTTCTAGGTTCTTCCCAGGCTTTTTCTGGGTTCATGAACTGTTCTGTGGAGAGGAGTCTGCAAGCCCCTTCTGCCCTTGGTATGAGCCTGGCTGCTGCTGATTTTTGACTCTGGCTGTGACTGGTCTTCTGGTACCTGCTGGTGTGGGTATGGGTGGAGTCCTGAAGGGACCTGGCTGTCTAGGAGGGATGTGGGAGCAGTGCCCTGAGACTTACCCCTGGCCTAGGTGCCCTCCCTCCAGCTGTGGGACAGTATCAGCCTCGTTGCTGCATGGCTGTTCTGGCTGTCTCCAGAAGGTTCCTGTAATGAGAATATAAAGTCAGACTTTATGGTCAATTTCCTCATTGAATTTTGTCCTCACCACAATCTCATAAAGCTGTTATGATTTCCAGGGTTAAATATATGAGAAATCTGTGATGATAGATTCAGTGACAGGGTTTGAACCTTGGTCCATGGACACTCACCAGCCTGCACTGGTCCACTGTGATGGTGCCTCCCGGTGGGCATTACCAGTCTTTGGAGAAGAGAGAGCCATCTGATCATGGCTACAGTAAATACAAAGAGCAGTGAAATCAGATGTAGGTGCCTTAGCCTACCAATTGTTTCCTCTCACTTAGGATTTTCTCATGTTTCACCTTTTAAGAGGCCATGATTTCTGACCAGCAAAAAAGCTGGTGGTGCAGAAGACCTTGCTCTGGGACCTCAGGAGGTTGGGTTATACAGCAAAGCTATCCGTTGTTTGTCATGTAATTGTGGTCACTTGACCTCTCTTGGGCTTTGGCTTCTGCTTTTGTGAGATTAAGGGGTTGAACTGGAAAAGCTTGTGAGGTTATCTTTGGATCTAACATTTTATAATTCTGTGCATAAGCTTGTATTGCTCATAACTCACTAATGTCATCTTAATAGGTATCGAACTATTATCTTTGAATAGTAACTTTGGTGATGGCTTTTGTTTAATGCTACCTGATTTCAGATTTGCAGTATGAGGTTTCTAAAGCATGAGTAACTTGCCTAAGTTCTCAGAGATGATAGTGATACTGCCTCTTAGAAACCCAAGTCAACCTGATTCTATGTCTAGGGCCTGATGATGGAATTCCTGCATCAGCAAAGGACTGAAGTAGTTTGAGAGTGATCAAGACACTTAACAGAGCTCCCAGGATCTTTAGGTGTTGTAATTGGTTAGTTTGCTCCCCTTTGCACATTCTGTCAGAAAAACATGGGCATGCCCAGTTTGCAACAGTGTCCTGCCTCAATGACCAGGACAGCACAGAGCAAACAGGTAGGTGACTGCAGACACTTGGTATATTACTGATATCAGCATCAAAATATGAAGAAACCCAGGTCCTCATTGGCTGTGAGGCCAGATACCCTCCTACCAATTTATGTTTGAGGCAAGGTATCTCAGAGAGGCCATTGAGTTGCTGAGACAGCAGACCCATCCCAGAACTGCACATACTTCTCTTCCTCTCCCTGACCATCATCCTCCCTCCTGCTGACTCCTGTTGCTTACTCCACAGTACACTAATTTGAACTTTCTAAAGCTTCTCTTAGTTTGAAAAGCCATTCAAAGAATGGTGAATATCACTGTGCTCAATATCACCCTGTTTGCTTGTCCAGGAAATACTTGGGCTGTTTGTGATATCCTTCCTTTTCTGGTGCCATGGGCAGATTTGCTTAGCTAACTGTCCATGAGCCCACACACATACCTGGCTTGCCTGCAGATATTCATTTCCAATCCAATGGCTTAGAAAAACCATGCAATCCTTTCTATAGGGATATTGTCTCCTCCCCTGTGAGAGACACAAATAGGAGGAAGATGCACATCCTGTGCCCGCTCTTCAGGTGTGACATGTTGACTTATAGAGAGATTCTACTCTGTGGAGGTCCCTGCACTCCTGGTAGACTTCTGCTTTGTTGATTGCAGACAGAAGAGGATCTGGATGGCCGGCTGAAGCCATCTATTCCAGGCCTGAACTTCATAATGTTGTGGTGAGCTTTATGCTCAGTATAATCACAATTGTACCATGAAAAATACTTTAGTGCTAAAGAGTTGATGGTCATCAGAACATGCTGCCTTCATGAGAATTGATTGTTGCTCTCTTGTGCAGGCATCCCAGAGGAAACTGGGATGTGGACTAGTGATTTATTTGCATCAACCTTCCTCTTAAATCACCAAGACTACTTCCAAATGGTAAGGTCTGTGCTCTTGAGGGGCTTCTGTGTTTCATTTGAGTCAATCAAGGGCTTTGTTTTACACCTTGTTATTAAAAGACAGCTTATAGCTTCTCTACCCTTTCCTCTCTCTTCTCGGCCCTATAAGTTGAGTACCATTCTAAGGGCTTGCAAAGGACAGTGGCAGACAACACTATATAGTAAGTTACTCAAAGCCAACTACATTTATTCTAGATGTGGTCTTTATTATCCATCTCCTATCTATTAATTCCTAGCTTTGATTCTGCCTCCAAACTTTGGCTTTTGGAGATGTAGCCAGGCTTTCTTCCTTGATCTTGGACCCAATGCGTGAAACTGACTTTGGTGACCTGCCTACCCTTCCTACTTTTCTCCAATCTTTGAGCAGTAGCTGATGTCGTCCTGGGAAACTGCTTCTCTTTACAACATGATGATGTTGAATGATCACTTTGCTCTAGCTCTATAGGTAAGTCTTTGGGAACTGGGTTCATAACCTAATTCTGCAACTTGTGGGGTTGGTTTTATTTATTTCTTTCCTGTATTTCATTTTTAATGTTATAGAGTACACATAGTCAAGGGTGGGGGAAGTGAGCTGTACATTTTTTTTTTATTATTGTCAGGGGGCTTGCATGTCAGCTTTTGTTACAAACGCCTCCATAAGTGTTGCAACGTATGCTTTCTAAAACAGAGGCATGTAGAGGTCCTCCTTCAGGTTCCCCATGTTCAGGAGCTAGGACTTGATTAGTCATGACTCTTTTCAGTTGTAAGGAAAAAAAAAATACAACTTGAACTTGCATGAGCAGCGTGGGAATATGTTGACTCCTGTTATGGAGAAGTCCACAGAGAGGTTGAGCTTCAGGCATGGCTCAATTCACTAACCCAAGATAATGCATCTTACTCTGCATTTCTCTATTTCTTTGGCCTTTTCTTTTCTGTATTGTTTTCGTTCTCATTATGCAGGTGGACTCTTCCAGGTAGTGGGTAAAGATAGCTGTTCGTTTTTCCAGAATTATTTTCTCCAATATTCCCGATTTCCCAATTCTGGCAAAAAAAAAATCAATTATTTCTGTAAGTGACTCCAGGTTGGAAATTATAAATATAGCTTTCATTGTGTTCAAGAAAATGGAGTAGTATAATTTGTCCAGACCCGGGTCAGTAGACCACTGCTGTGATCATGGGGTTTGAGCCTATAACCAAAAGAATAGTATGCCAGGATAGCCACTAATAAGAGCAGCCACAGTCTCTCAAACGCAACCATGCAAGACATCTCAACCTATGGTGGAACACAGAAAAGGAATGTTCCTCACTCAGTCTTTCTGCTCACCTGGGGCCTTAATCAGTCATTTCTTTTATCAATAAAACAGTGAATTTATACGGAATTGCTGTTGCCCATGTTCTTTGTCTCTACAGCCCCTGAAGTCCCAGAGGAAGGAATTATTTTTCCCCAGCCACCTGGAGATCTGAGATGGCCATGCTAGCCCTTTTGTTGCAGCCAAAGAAGGCAGCACAGGCAACTCGATTATAATGCCATTAGTCACACTTTCTATGACAGTTTGTATCATCTGTCAGTATCATTAGCACCTTTATTAAAAAGGAGAACTGAGCATGATTTTATTTAACCTAGGATATAAACAGGCTAATATCTATGATTTAAAAATGGCTTCGTGTTTAAGGAGCTTGCAATCATACACATTAGCTACTCCAAAGAAAAGCAAAAACATTAGGGTAGTTGGCTCCCAGCAGAAAAAAAACACAAGCACATTTGCACAGAGTGCCAGGAAACCATGTTCATTTGAATCTCAACATTGTTTCACAGATGGTCTGTTAGCCTGATGCATTCATTAGAGGTGCGATTTTACACAAGGGCCCCTATTGCACTGTGCCATTGCTTAAGTGGTTTCTTCCCCATTCCCTTAAAAAAAATACATAAAGATCCTCAAAAATAACCTGCCAGAGAGCTAGCTCTGGTTTCCTTGTGTGAGTGTTCTCACAAAAGGATGCATCTTTTTGCTAAGAATAATATACTTATTGCCTTACATTAAACCATGTACAGATTATTTATTACCTTTGTTAAAAAGCCAATTTACTTCTCAGTATTGGTAATGGAATCTGAAGCCCCGCCATGCATCATCAGTCCGTGTCTTCAAGGAAACACAAGAGATGATGTGCAAACTGAGGCTCCAAGGCACGTGCAAGAGTAGGCACACTCATAACTTATATTTTATGCATCTCTCATTTCAATTAGCAAAATATGTCTATTTCTTCCTTTCCTCTATGTTAATCTCCCCCTAATAAACAATCTTGTTGCATCCTTCAGTAGGGAGAATACATCTTGTAGATGCACCAATTTGCAATAGTTGTCATCCAGAAAACTGAATCACAGAATAAATAACATGGATGGAATAAACAGAGAGCTGGAGGCCCTTTATGGTGAGTCACTTTTATGGGGTATGTGTGTGTGTGTGTTTGTGTATATATATAGTGTTATTTCTAACAAGACATTAACATGGCTAAGAGGGCTGTCAGCTATTGTAAACCTTGTAATGGTTTGCTATTTGTCTTTGCTACAAGAGAAACAGAAAGGCTTCTATGCCATTACATTGGGAAAGCCCATCCTAGTGACAATTTTCTATGTTAAAAAAGATTTTAATGTAACTGACAATTTTTGATGGACAATGGTTCCACAGAAGGTTTGTCTTTCCAACTGTCTCATTTCCAGTGACTTGTAACTGAAATATTAAACAGAGGAAGACAAATTTCATCTCTGCCTGCTAATGTTATCTTTAAAAGAAAAAAGAATAGGGACAATCAGCAGGTGCAGAAACGTTGATAATTGAATCTGGACACACATCTTGATGTCGAAACTCTATTATTGGTGACCTAAGCCCAGCCAGGTTAGGTTTCCCATCCTCAAGGCAAGTATTTGGAGGACAAATGGTGAGTATTCTAGAACGCTTCAAGACCAGTCCATTAATCTAAGAATTAAAGAAAAACTGTTAGAAGCTTGAAAAATGCGTGTTGAACCTGAAGTGAACTGGCATGGCCCAGGTAGTGCTCTCCTCACTTGTTGGCCCTGTGCTTATGGTGGTGAACTAAGGGATGTGAGGTGGCAGCTGTGACAGGGCACAAGTCGGAACCGAGCTTCTGCCTCAGGGATATTGCCCCCTAGCTATAAGAGTTTGCACGAATAGTCTAACTTCTGGCTTCATGTTCCTCCTCTGGACTGATGAGGCTAAAAATACCTTATCCTCCTGCCTCACAGATTACAGAAGACCTGAGGAAATAATGATTATCAGAGTGATTTGGAAAGTTAGGGGGGTTTGGGAAAGTATAAATTCACAGGCTAATGAAAATCATGGGCATCAGAGTAAAGCATTCAGAAATTTAAGAGCCATAACAAATACCACACAGCTGGGCTCTTAAGCATCTACCACCTATGTTCTACCTTTCTCTGATCCAGTTCTTCTTCCAACATTGTCTATGGGAAGAAAGTTGAGTTAGTCACTTTCTAATTGCTTGCTTACAAAATGGAGGCAATAATAACTTATCTTGTGATATTATAAAGATCAAGTAAGAGAAGATATGCTCGGTGCCCAACAGAGTAGGCACATGTAGATGCCGTGTAGGTTAGTACATTCTAAGCAGAACAAAACATGAGTGCATTGGCACAGAGGGCCAGGAAAACATTTTCGTTATTTCATCTGTGTTTCCTCACTGTTCAGAATTGTAATCTTCCTTCATTATTCCCTCCCTGTGAGCACCTGAATGGCCCACCAAGAGAGTCTCTGTGAGAAATCAATCTTATTCTGACTCAGACTCCCTGTAATTTCCCTGGATTGTCAGATTCTGGTTAACGGAGATCCAGTTATTCTCCAGCAGGCTCACCCACGGCTTGCTGTACAACTGTCATGATTACAGAGGTCACTCAATCTTAAACAAGGTGGGGTTGCAGTGAGAAGAAGACCCTTGGTCCCTCTTCTTTGAAACGGTGATGATGCCAGTCAGGCTGAGAAGGTGTATACCTGGCTAAGGTTTCCAGCCTCTATGTGTGGGAGAACATTGTTAGGGCTGTGTTATTCCCTGAGAACAGCATGGAGATGAGCAGCCAAGACCTGGGGTGAGGGCTAGATTCCAAGAAATAGAACTGGCCTTCAGAGACCCAGAATCACCCTGTAGAACAGAGAGTGTTGTAGGTATGTCTATATGTCTGTGATAGGAGTTTGGTGTGCTGCATATGTGAATGCATGTGTGTGTGTGTTGTGCATGTTTGCATGTTTGAAGGGCTATCAGAGCTTCCTGGCTCTGGAGGACAAAGTGGAGTACCTCAGTTGCTTTGTATCTCATTTCTGGAGTCATGTTCACTGATACCACTGAAAAGAAACAAATCAGTGGCCCAGAAAACCAGGGAAAAGGAGTAGTTTTAATCTCAGATGAAAGATGCAAAGACATGGAAATCATGAGGGAGATAAACTGGCAGGCCCAAAGGACAGATCCAGGAGATCTGTCACATGCAAAATAAAAGATGGAGAAGGAGAAAGAACATATAGGGAGGAGGCAATGATTAAGCACATAGTAGAGGAAATAGTTACTGATATGAAGAAAAGATGTTCACTGATTAAAAAGGCTGGGTTCTAGGCAAGATGGATACCTTTTTTGATAAATTTCTGAAGTCTAAAAATAAAACTCATGCATTCAGACTGCAATAGTTACATACTAACAAAGGAAAATGGATTTTTTTTTTCTCATCTGCAACATTGGAAACTAAAACCTTACAGATCACTGAAGAAAATAGATAAAACTCAAAAACTCTCTAATTCTGACACTATTCTCTAGCCAGGCCAGAAGAAAGGCATTTGTGGATGCTCAAGGATCCAAAGAAGAAATAAAGCAGAAACTATCACATGTCTGGAAATCAGTAACTAAATGGAATGCATATCAGGAGCTACACATAATGTTATATTCAGATATAAACTTATAGCCTCAAATGTCTTCATTATTAAAGACTGATGATACAGGAACCAAGAACACATATTAAAGGTAAAAGCAAAATATTGAAAAAGTAAAGAGAGGAAGTTGATTTTGAAAAAAAATTAATCAAATGAAATTTTAAAACCAATGGTAACAAGAAAAAATAAGTTCTATTTTTGTTTGTTCTTAAAGGCCAACAAAATAAATAACTCTCATGAGGACAATTAAAGGAAAATAAGTTATTTGGAATAAGAGAAAGCAAAATGAAATCATATATTTGAAAGAATAAAATTATGGGAATAGTTTGTGTAGCTCTGGCCAAAAAAAAAAAAAAAAAAAAGGAAATGGATAATTTCCTTCAGAAATACAGAACACCAAAAATTCAAAAAGAAGAAGAAAATTTGAATAAAGACAGTTACCAATGAAGAGGTTGGAAAGATGACTAGCAGGTTACCATTAAGCAGAGACTATACAAAGAGATATTATACAGCCGTTTATTTAACTTTTATTTATTTATTTTTAAAAATTTTTAATACTTTTTATTATATTATGTTGTGTTAGTCACCAAACAGTACATCATTAGTTTTTAATGTAGTGTTCCATGATTCATTGTTTACGTATAACACCCAGTGCTCCATGCACTGTGTGCCCTCCTTAATACTCATCACCTTTAAATCATATACAATTCCAGTTATTTATTCTATGCCACAGTTACTCTCAGTGTGGTCTCCAGACTAGCATAAATGCAAATTCTCAGGTCCTCCAGCCCCTAGACCTACTGAATCAAAAACCTTTGAGATGGGATGCAGCAACCTGTGGTTTAACAAACCTAATGGGTGATTCTGATGCACACTTAAGCTCGAGAACCGCTACAATACCAGACCACAGAAAAAGTGTAAAAACTCCTTGTGGCCGGTACATTGTTCTTTCTCTTTCTGTTTATTATCTATCTATCTATCTATCTATCTATCTATCTATCTATCATCTATCTATCATCCATCATCTATCTCATTTATCATCTATCATCATCTATATATGTATCACTATATGTAACTATCTTTATCAATCTATATCATTTATCTATCCATCTTTTTATTTTAGGTATGCAGATTGCAGAAGTTCCTAATTGCTAGAATTTTTTTAAAGTTTTTTTTTTTATTTATTTGAGAGAGAGAGAAAGAGAGAGCACATGAGCAGGGGGAGGGGCAGAGGGAGAAGCAGACTCTCCTTTGCTGAGCAGAGAGGCCAACCTGGGGCTGGATCCCAATCCCAAGACTCTGGGATCATGACCTGAGTGGAAGGCAGACACTTAACTGATCGAGCCACCCAGATGCCCTAGAAATTTTCTTTTTATTTTAAAGATGAATGGGTGTTGAATTTTATGAGGTACTTTTCTCAAATCTGTTGAGATGATCATATGATTTTTCTTCCTTATTCTGATAACATGATTTAATTTTACATTAAAAATGTTTTATTCTTGGGGTGCCTGGGTGGATTAGTCAGTTAAGTGGCTGACTCTTGGTTTTGGCTCAGGTCATGATCTCAGGGTTGTGAGATAGAGCACTTCATCAGGCTCCGTGCTAGGCCTGCAGTCTGCTTAAGATTCTCTCTCTCCCTTTCCTTATGATCTGCCCCCCCCCCCACCACCACTTGCATGGGCACTCTCTCATTCTCAAAAAAAAGAAAGTTTTTTTCTTGCCTTGAAACTTGTTTGATCATGATGCATCATACATTTAAGATATTTTTTTTAATTTTAATTCAATTAGCCAACATATAGAACATCATTAGTTTCAGATGTGGAGTTCAGTAATTCATCAGTTGCTTATAACACCCAGTCTTCACCACATCACATGCTCTCTTTAATGCCCATCATCCAATTACCCCATCCCTCTATCCACCTCCACTCCAGCAACCCTCAGTTTGTTTCCTATAGTTAAGTGTCTCTCATGGTTTGTTTATTGAAGTTTCGTTGATGTTTTGTTTAGGATTTTTGCAGTACAATCATGAGTAACATTTATCTCTAATTTTCTTTTTAGAAATATACATCGAACTTTACATCAAAAACCAGGGATGTACTGTATGGTGACTAACATAATATAATAAAAAATATTATTATAAAAAAAGAAATAAATTGGTGAAATTTTTGCATAACAGGGTTATTAATGCAGGAGTCATAAAGATGAGTTGGCAAGTGCTTCTATTTTCTCTTTCTGTAAAGGAGTTTGTACATTAGTGATATTATTCCCTCCTTATTTGGCAGAATTCACCAGTAAGCCACTGGGCCTAAAGTTTTCTTCATAAAAAGATTTTAATTAAAGATTTAATTTCTTAAACAATCATTTGCATTTTCATATTTTAATGCAGATCTCCTATTCTTTTCATGTCAGTTTTGATAAATTGTGTTTTCTAACTTGTCTATTATATCTAAGTTGACAAATTAGTTATCATAAAGTTGTTTAAAATACCTTTCTATTAATCATTTAAACATACTAGTGAGATTTAGTTCACTTATAAAATTTACCTTCTAAAGGTATGCAATTCATTGGTTTTTAGTGCATTCAAAAAGTTGTGTAACCATTACCTCAATCTAAGTAAATAAAATTTTCTTCATCTCAAAGAGAAACCCCATGTCCTTTAGCACTCACTTCCCTTCCTCTTCCCTAAAACCTAGGCAACTACTAGTCTAATTTCAGTCGCTGTGGATTTTTCAATTTTGAATTTTTATATCAATGAAATCATACAATATGTGATCATTTGTGATAAATTATTTCTTAAGCCTAGCCTAATACTTTCAGGATTCATCTGTGTTATGGCATGTGTCAGTACTTCGTTCTATTACTGAATAATAATTCGCTGTGAATATACATCATATTGTTTATTTGTTTATAATTTGATGGACACTTGAGTTATTTCCACTTTTTGGTTATTATAAAAAATGCTATTATGACTCTTTGTGTACAGGTGTTTTGTTTTTTGGGGGTATATGCTTACATTTATCTTGAATATATACCAAAGGATAGATTTGCTGGGTAACATGGTAACACTATTGATATAATTAAATGTACTTTGGCTATTTGCATATATTCCTTGGATGAATGTCTATTGAGTTCCACTGCCCAATTTAAAAAAGTGGGTTACTTATATTTTTGTTACTGAGTTGAAAGGTAATTAAATTCAATTTCTTTATCAGATATAGAATTCACAAGTGTATTTTCCCATCCTGTGGGTTGTTTTTCTTCACTTTTTTGGTGGTATGATTTTCAGCATAAAAGTTTTTAATTTTAGGGGCACCTGGGTGGTGGCTCAGTCGTTAACCGTCTGCCTTTGGCTCAGGGCGTGATCCCAGCCTTCTGGAATCAAGCCCTGCATCAGGCTCCTCCACTGGGAGCCTGCTTCTTCCCCTCCCACTCCCCCTGTTTGTGTTCCCTCTCTCGCTGGCTGTCTCTCTCTCTGTCAAATAAATAAATAAATCATTTAAAAAAGTTTTTAATTTTAATGTACTCAAACTTATGTATTTTTCTTTCCTGCTTATCTTTTACTGTTATAGTTAAAAAGAATGATCTGAACCAAGATGATGAAGATTTATTCCAAAGTTTTCTTCATAGAGTTTTATAATTTTAGCTCTTACATTTAGCCCTGTCATCTATTTAAGATAATGTTTGTGTATAGTGTAAATAGGGAGTCCAAATTCATTATTTTTCAAGTGAAAATCCAGTGTTCCAGCATTATTTGTTTAAGAATATTCTTTCACCCAGAGAAGTTAAGATGGCGGAGGAGTAGGGGACCCCTTTTACAGCCGCTCCCCTGAGTCGAGTTGGATAGGTACCAGACCATCCTGAACATCCACGGAATCAGCCTGAGATGCAGGAAGATACAACTGGATCTCTACAAATGAACATCTCCAGCGCTGAGTATTGAGGTATGAAGCGGGGAACCGTGAAACCCCACACAGATATCAGAAGATAAACAGAAAGGGGAGGGAACCACCGGGTTCAGGCACCGGGAAGTGGTAGCCACCTGCACGGAGGAGCAGGTGGACTTCTGGACCTGCACTCGTGAGACAGCAGACTGAGACTGTGAGCCAGGGAACGCGTGCCACCAGACTAAAATGGAGCTCGGGTGCACTCACTGGAACCAGACTGAGACCGGGAGCTCTGGAACACGTGGGGGCAGCTGGCAGCTGGAGGGTGGTGGCTGGTGGTGTTAGAAACACAAAGGACAGAGACGCGCCAGCCCTGGAAGTGAGGGCTATGACATCGGGTGTGGGATGCACATCCCAGGACACTCCAGGGTTGAGCAGCACCAACAGAAACAGAGTTAAAGTGGCCAAACATCACTGGAGAATGGTCTGCCATCCCTCTGTTCTGAGACAGAGGCTGAGATTCGGCTACTGCTGCTCTGACTCTCAGAAGAGGCACAGCAAACCACCAGGGAAAGCTGCCAGAGAACAAAAGCCTGGAAATAGAAGCTCACAGTGTGCCCATCCCATCCCCCCTCACAGGGGACACAGAGACTCTACCAAAACAGGGTTGCCTGAGTATCCATGCGGCAGGCCCCTCCCCCAGAAGGCAGGCTGAAAAATCAAGAAGCCCACATCCCTAAGATCCCTATAAAACAAGTCCACACTGCCTGGGTCATAGTCAATAATTTGGGCTCTGGACAACCCTGCAACCTCTCCTCATCAGAATGATGAGAAGGAGAAATCCCCCCCAGCAAAGAAAAGACAATGAGTCTGTGGCTTCTGCCACAGAACTAATGGATATGGATATAACCAAATTATCAGAAATGGAATTCAGAGTAACAATGGTCAAGATGATGTGTAGACTTGAAAAAAGTATTAATGAAAATGTTAAAGAGAATATAGAATCTCTAAGGGTGGAAATGAGAGCGAATCTGGCATAAATTAAAAATTCTATGAGCCAAATGCAGACAAAACTAGAGGCTCTGATGGCCAGGATGAATGAGGAAGAGGTCAGATCAGTGAATTCGAGGATGGATTAGTAGAAGAGAAAGCTAAAATAGAATTTGGGCTAAAAAAAAAATCCATTCTCAAGAATGTAGGTTACAGGAGATTACTGACTCAATGAAACTTTCCAATGCCAGAATCATCGGCATCCCCAAGGGGATAGAGAAAAACAGAGGTTTAGAAGATATATTTGAAAATATTGTAGCTGAAAACTTCCCTAATCTAGCAAAGGAAACAAACATTCGTGTCCAAGAGGCAGAGAGGAACCCTCCCAAGCTCAACCACGACAAACCTACGCCATGTCACGTCATAGTGCATTTCACAAATATTAGATCCAAGGATACAGTACTGAAAGTGGCCAGGGCAAAGAAATTTCTCATGTACCAAGGCAAAGGTATCAGAATTACGTCAGACCTGTCTACACAGACCTGGAATGAGAGATAGGGTTGAGAGGCCATTTCTAAAGCTCTTTCAGAGAAAAACATGCAGCCAAGGATCCTTTATCCAGCAAGGCTGTCATTCAGAATTGATGGAGAAATAAAGACCTTCTAGAATTGCCAGTCATTGACCAATTTCATAACCATGAAACCAGCCCTACAGGAGATATAAAGGGGGATTCTATAAAAGTAAATAGGCCCCAAGAGTGACACAGAACAGAAAGTCACAATCTATAGAAACAAAGACTTACTGGCAACATGGCATCATTAAAATCATATCTCTCAATATTCAGTCTCAATGTAAATTGCCTAAATGCCCCCATAAAACGCCACAGGGTTGCAGATTGGATAAAAAGACATGACCCATCCATTTGCTGTCTACAAGAGACTCATTTTGAACCTAAGAATACATTCAGACTGAAAGTAAAGATATGGAATACAATCTTTCATGCCAATGGACATCAAAAGAAAGCTGGGGTAGCAATTCTCATATCAGACAGATTGGATATTAAACTAAAGACTATAGTTAGAGACACAGAACGGCACTATATTATTCTTAAAGGATGTATCCAACAAGTGGATATGACAATTATAAATATATATGCCCCAACAGAGGAACAGCAAGATACACAAACCAACTCCTAACCAGAATAAAGAGACATAGAGATAAAAATACATTAATAGTAGGGGACCTCACCACTCCACTATCAGCAATAGACAGATCACTTAAGCAAGAAATCAACAGAGAAACAAGAGCTTTGAATGCCATACTTGACGAGTTGGACCTCACATAGATATATATAGAACACTACACCCCAGAACCAAAGAATACTCATTCTATGCTAATTCCCATGGAACCATCTCAAGAATAGACCATGTTCTGACACACAAAACAGTCTCAACTGATACCAAAACACTGAAATTATTCCCTGCATATTCTCAGACCACAATGCTTTGAAATTGGAACTCAACCACAAGGAAAATTTGGAAGAAACTCAAACACTTGGAGACTAAGAACCATCCTGCTCAAGAATGATTCGATAAACCAGGAAATCAAAAATCAATTTAAACAATTTTTGGAGACCAACGAGAATGAAAACACAATGGTCCAAAACCTATGGGCTACTACAAAGGCAGTCCTAAGGGGGAAATACATAGCCATCCAAGCCTCACTCAAAAGAATAGAAAAACCTAAAATGCAGTTTTTATATTCTCACCTCAAGAAGCTGGAACAGCAATAGAGGGACAGGCCTAATCCACTCACGAGGAAGCAGTTGACCAAGATTAGAGCAGAAATTAATGAATTAGAAACCAGGAGTACAGTAGAGCACATCAACAGAACTAGAAGCTGGTTCTTTGAGAGAATCAATAAAATTGACAGACCACTGGCAAGACTTATCCAAAAGAAAAGAGAAAGGACCCAAATTAATAAAATAATGAATGATAAAGGAGAGGTCACAACCAACACCAATGAAATTGGAACAATTATTAGGAACTTTTATCAACAGCTTTATGCCAATAAGTTAAGCAATCTAGAAGAGATGGAGGTCTTCCTGGAAACCTAGAAACTACCAAGACTTAAACAGGAAGAAATTGATTTTTTAAACAGGCCAATTAATTATGAAGAGATTGAGTCAGTGATAAACAACCTTCCACAAAACAAAACTCCAGGCCCGGATGGTTTTCCTGGAGAATTCTACCAAACATTCAAAGAAGAAATAATAGCTATTCTCCTAACGCTATTTCAAAAAATAGAAACAGAAGGAAAGCTACCAAACTCATTCAATGAGGCCAATATTACCTTGATCCCAAAACCAGGCAAAGACCCCATCAAAAAGAATTACAGACCGGTTTCCCTAATGAATATGGACATCAAAATCCTCAACAAGATCCTGGCTAATAGAATCCAACAGTACATTAAAAGGATTATCCATCATGACGAAGTGGAATTCATCCCTGGGAGACAAGGTTGGTTCAACATTCATGAATCTATCAGTGTGATAGATTATATCAACAAGAAGAAAGCCAAGAATCATATGATCCTCTCAATAGATACAGAAAAAGCATTTGACAAAATACAGCATCCTTTCCTGACTAAAACCCTTCAGAGTATAGAGATAGAGGGTACATTCTTCAATCTCATAAAAACCATCTATGAAAAGCCTACAGCAAATATCATTCTCAATGGGGAAAAGCTGGAAGCCTTTCCCTTAAGATCAGGAACACGACAAGGATGCCCACTCTCGCCACTATTTTTCAGCATAGTGCTAGAAGTCCTTGCAACAGCAATCAGACAACAAAGAGGGATAAAAGGTATCTAAATTGGCAAAGAAGAAGTCAAACTGTCTCTCTTTGCAGATGACATGATACTTTATATGGAAAACCCAAAAGAATCCACTCCCAAAGTATTCAAAGTTATAGAGCAATTCAGTAATGTGGCGGGATACAAAATCAATGCTCAGAAATCAGTTGCATTTCTATACATGAACAATGAGACTGAAGAAAGAGAAATTAGGGAGTCCATCCCATTTACAATAATGTCAAAAAACATACGTTACCTTGGAATTAACTTAACCTGAGACGTAAAGGATCTATATTCTAGAAACTATAAATCACTCTTGAAAGACATTGAGGAAGACACAAAAGATGGAAAAATATTCTATGCTCATGGATCGGAAAAATTAACATAGTTAAAATGTCCATGCTACCCAGAGCAATCTACACTTTCAATGCTATCCCGATCAAAATACCAATGACATTTTTCAAAGAACTGGAACAAATAGTCTTAAATTTTTATGGAACCAGAAAAGGCCCCGAATCACCAAGGAACTGCTGAAAAGGAAATACAAAGCTGGGGGCATCACAATGCCGGATTTCGAGCTGTACTATGAAGCCGCAATCACAAAGACAGCATGGTACTGGAACAAAAACAGACACATAGACCAATGAAACAGAATAGAGAACCCAGAAATGGACCCTCGGCTCTTTGGGCAACTAATCTTTGAGAAAGCAGGAAAAAACATCCGGTGGATAAAAGACAGTCTCTTCAATAAACAGTCCTGGGAAAATTGGACAGCTACATGCAAAAGAATGAAAGTTGACCACTCTCTCACACCATACAGAAAGATAAACTCCAAATGGATGAACGACCTCGATGTGAGACAGGAATCCATCAAAATCCTACAGGAGAACATAGGCAGCAACCTCTACAACATCGGCCAAAGCAACTTTTTTCATGACACATCTCCAAAGTCAAGAGAAACAAAAGATAAAATGAACTTGTGGGACTTCATCAAGATAAAAAGCTTCTTCACAGGCAAGGAAACAGTCAAAAAAACTAAGAGGCAGCCCACGGAATGGGAGAAGATATTTGCAAATGACACTACAGATAAAAGACTGGTATCCAGGATCTACAAAGAACTTCTCAAACTCAATACGTGAGAAACAAATAAACAACTCATAAAATGGGCAGAAGATATGAACAGACACTTTTCCAATGAAGACATACAGATGGCTAACAGACACATGAAAAAATGTTCAAAATCATTAGCCATCAGGGAAATTCAAATTAAAACCACATTAGGATACCACCTTACGCCAGTTAGAATGACAAAAATTGACAAGGCAAAAAAGAACAATTGCCGGAGACGATGTGGAGAAAGGGGATCCATCCTACATTGTTGGTGGGAATGCAAGTTGCTACAGCCACTCTGGAAAACAGTGTGGAGGTCCCTTAAAAATTAAAAATTGAGGTACTCTATGATCCAGCCATTGCACTACTGGGTGTTTACCCCAAAGATACAGACGTAGTGAAGAGAAGGGCTATATGCACCCCAATGTTCATAGAAGCGTTGTCCACAATAGCTAAATCATGGAAGGAACTGAGATGGCCTTCAACAGATGAGTGGATTAAGAAGTCGTGGTCCATATATACAATGGAATATTACTCAGCTATCAGAAAGAATGAGTTCTCAACATTTGCTGCAACATGGATGGGACTGGAGGAGATAATGCTAAGTGAAATAAGTCAAGCAGAGAAAGGCAATTATCATATGATTTCTCTCATCTATGGAACATAAGAACTAGGAAGATCAGTAGGGGAAGAAAGGGATAAAGGGGGGGTAATCAGAAGGACGAATGAAGCATGAGAGACTATGGACTCTGCGAAACAAAGTGAGGGCTTCAGAGGGGAGGGGGGTAGGGGACTGGGATAGGCTGGTGATGGGTAGTAAGGAGGGCATGTATTGCATGGTGCACTGGGTGTTATATGCAACTAGTGAATCATCGAACTTTACATCAAAAACCAGGGATCCACTGTATGGTGACTAACATAATATAACAAAAAAACATTAAAAAAAAATATTTTTTCAGCCATTGATTTCTTCTCCCCTTGCCAAGAATAATTTGATCATTGGTATATGAATTTATTTCTGAAATCTCAATTCTATTTTATTCTTCTATATATGTCTGTCCTTATACCACACTATCTTACTTACTATAGTGTTTATAGTGTTTGAAATCAGGAAATATGAATCTTCCAAATTTATTTATCCTATTCAATATTGTTGGCTATTTTTGGTCCCTTGTGTTTCCTAATTTTAGGATCAATTTCTCAATATAGGCAAAAAAAAATCAAAATGGGTTTCTGATAGGGATCTCATTTAACATTTGCATAAATTCATGGAGTATTGCCACTTAAACAGTATTAATTATTTTGATCCATGAAAATGGGATGTTTTTCTCCTTATTTAAATCTCCTTTACTTTCTTTCTTTCAAAAATGCTTTATAGTTTTCAGTGTACAAGTCTTAACATTTATTTTTATAAAATTTATTCTTAAATATTTTATTCTTGTTTATGCCATTTCAAATGAATTTTTTAAATTCCATTTTTGATTATTTATTGTTAATATATAGAATTACAACTGAATGAGATATCACCTCATACCTGTCAGACTGGCTAAAATTAACAACACAAGAAACAACAAGTGTCAGCCAGGATGCAGAGAAAGGGGAACAGTATTGCACTGCTGGTGGGAATGCAAACTTGTACAGCCACTCTGGAAAACAGTATGGAGGTTCCTCAAAAAGTTAAAAATAGAACTACCCTATGATCCAGCAATTGCACTACTAGGTTTACTCAAAGAATACAAAAACTGTAATTCATAGGGATACGTGCACCCCAATATTTATAGCAGCATTATCAACAATAACCAAACAATGGAAACAGCCCAAGTGTCCATTGACTGATGAATGGATAAAGAAGATGTGGTATATGTACATGCAAAGTAATATTACTCAGCCATCAAGAAGAATGAAATCTTGCCATTTGCATGACGTGGATGGAGCTAGAGGATATTTTGCTATGCGAAGTAAGTCAGTCAGAGAAAGACAAATTCCATGTGATCTCATTCATATGTGGAACTTAAGAAACAAAGCAAAGCAGCAAAGGAAGAAAAACAGAGAGAGAGACAAACCAAGAAACAGATTCTTAACAATAGGGAACAAAATGTTGAGTGTGGAGTAGGGGCATGGGGATGGGTGTAATACATGATGGGGATTAAGGATTGCACTTGTTGTGATGAGCTCTGTGTGTCCTATAAATATGTTGAATTACTAAATTATATGCCTGAAACTAATATTAAACTGTATGTTTTGATTGAAGTGTTTAGTCCATTTACATTCAACATAAATATTGATAGGTATATATTTATTGCTATTTTCCCTATTTTATCTTTTTTTGGTCTTTTCTCTCATGGTTTGCTGGATTTCTTTAAATACATACTTAGATTCTTTTCTCTTCAGTTTTTGCCATATCTATTACTGGATTTTGATCTGTCATCACCATTAGGTTTGCATAAGACTTCTTTTGCTGGTAGCCTTCTATACTAAGTTGATGGTTGTTTATTGTGAACACATCCTTTAGTCCTCTCCCTTCATGTTTTAGCTATATAGTTTTATTTATTTATTTATTATTTATTATATTCAATTAGCCAACATATAGTACGTATTTAGTTTTTTATGTACTGTTCAATGAATGATTATTTGCATGTATCAACCTGTGTTCATCATAACACGTGCCCTCCTTAATACCCACCACCCGGTTATCCCATCACCCCACCCCTTCCTTTCTGTAACCCTCAATTTGTTTCCCTGTGTTCAGAGTCTTTCATGGTTTGTCTCCCTCTCTAATTTCTTCCTATTCAGTTTTCCCTCCTTCCACTGTGGTGCTCCATTCTATTCCTTATGTTTCATGTATGAGCGAAACCATATAATAATTGTATTTCTCTGCTTGATTTATTTCATTTAGTATAATCCCATCCAGTTCCATCCATGTTTATGCAAATGGTAAGTACTCATCCTTTCTGATGGCTGAGTAATAACTGATGGTATATATGAAACACATCTTCTTTATCCATTCTTCTGTTGAAGGACATCTCAGCTCCTTCCACAGCTTGGCTATTGTGGACATTGCTGCTATGAACATTGGGTGCATGTGCCCCTTCTTTTCATTACATATGTATCTTTTGGGTAAATACCTAGTAGTGCAATTGCTGGGTCATAGGGCAGCTCTATCTTTAACTTCTGGAGGAAATTCCATACTGTTTTCCAGAGTGGCTGTAGCAGCTTGCATTCCCACCAACAGTGTAAAAAGCTCCCCTTTTTCCACATACTCGCCAACACTTGTTGTTCGCTGTCTTCTTAAATTTTGCCATTCTAACTGGTGTAAGGTGTTATCTCATTGTGGTTTTGATTTGTATTTCCCTAATGGTTAGTGATGTTGAATATTTTTTCCTGTGTCTATTGGCCATTTGTATGTCTTCTTTGGAAAAGTGTCTGTTCATGTCTTCTGCCCATTTATAGACTGGATTATTTGTTTCTTTGGGTATTGAGTTTGATAAGTTCTTTATAGACCTTGGATAACAGCTCTTTATCTGTAATGTCATTTGCAAATATCTTCTCCCATTCCATGGGTTGCCTCTTAGTTTTGTTGACTGTTTCCTTTGCTGTGCAGAAGGTTTTTATCTTGATGAAGTCCCAAAACTTCATTTTTACTTTTGTTTCTCTTGGCTTTAGAGACGTGTTGTGAAATAAGTCTCTGCGGTCAATGTTGAAGAGGTTACTGCCTATGTTCTCCTCTAGGATTTTGATGGATTCCTGTCTCACATTGAGATCATTCATCTATTTTAGTTTATCTTTGTTTATGCTGTAAGAGAATGGCCCAGTTTCATTCTTCTGCATGTGGCTGTACAATTTTCCCAGCACCCTTTATTGAAGACACTGTCTTTTTTCCATTGGATATTCTTTCCTGATTTGTCAAAGATTAGTTGATCATAGAGTTGAGGGCCCATTTCTGGGGTCTTTATTCTGTTCCATTGATCTATGTGTCAGTTTTTGTGCCAATGTCATGCTGTCTTGATGATCACAGCTTGATAATACAGCTTGACGTCAGGCATTGTGATACCCCCTGCTTTGGTTTTCATTTTCAACATTCCCCTAATAATTCAGGGTCTTTTCTGTCCCATACAAATTTTAGGATTGTTTGTTCCAGTTCTGTGAAAAATGTCGATAGTATTTTGATAGGGATTTCATTGAAAGTGTAGATTTCTCTTGGCAACATAGATATTTTCACAATGTTTTTTCTTCCAATCCATGAGCATGGAATGTCTTTTCCATCTTTTTGTGTCTTCCTCAATTTCTTTCATAAGTGTTCTGTGGTTTCTAGAGTATAGATCCTTTTCCTCTTTGGTTAGGTTCATTCCTAGGTATGTTATGTTTTTTGGTGCTATTGTACGTGGAATCAATACCTTAATCTTTCTTTCTTCAGTTACATTGTTAGTGTAATAGAAATGCAACTGATTTCTGTGCATTGATTTTGTATCCTGTCACATTGCTGAATTGCTGTTTGAGTTCCAATAATTTGGGGGTGGAGTCTTTTGGGTTTTCCACAAAAGCTTACTTTCCACAAAATATCATGTCATCTGCAAAGAGAGGGAGTTTTACTTCTTCTTTGCAAATTTGAATGCCTTTTATTTCTTTTTGTTTTCTGATTGCTGAAGCTAGGACTTCTAATACTATGTTGAACAAAAGTGGTGAGAGTTGGTATCCCTGTCGTGTTCCTGACCTTAATGGAAAAGCGCTCAGATTTTCCCCATTGAGGATATTTGCTGTGGGCTTTTCATAGATTACTTTTACGATATTGAAGTATTTTCCCTCTATTCTTATATTTTGAAGATTTTTCATCAGGAAAGGATGCTGTATTTTGTCAAATACTTTTTCTACATCAATTTGGAAAGATCATATGGTTCTTGTCTCTTCTTTTGTTAATGTGATCTATCACGCTGATTGATTTATGAATGTTGAACAACCCTTGTATCCCAGGAATAAATTCCACCTGGTGGTAGTGAATAATCCTTCTAATGTTCTGTTGGATCTTATTGGCTAGAGTCTTCTTTAGTGTGTTCATCAGAGATATTGGTCTGTAATTCTCCTTTTTGATTTAGTCTTTGGTTTTGGGATCAGGGTAATGCTGACCTCATAGAATGAGTTTGGAAGTTTTCCTTCCATTTCTATTTTTTGAAACAGCTTCAGTAGAATACATATAATTTCTTCTTTAAATGTTTGGTAGAATTCTCCTGGGAAGCCATCTGGGCCTGGACTCTTGCTTTTTGAGAGGTTTTTGATTACTCTTTAAATTTCCTTGCTGTTTGTTGGTCTGTTCAGATTGTTTATTTATTCCTGTTTCAGTCTTGGTAGTTTATAAGTATCCAGGAATGCATTCATTTCAGTTTTTTCATCTCCTGGTTAAATTTATTACCAAGTTTTTATTATTTTTGGTGTAATTGTAAATGGGATTGTTTTAATTTCTTTTTTCTGCTGCTTCATAGTTAATGTAGAGAAATGCAATAGATTTCTTCATATTAATTTTGTATCCTTCAACTTTACTGAATTCATTTATCAGTGCTAGTAGTTTTTTGGTGAGTCTTTAGGGTTTTCTATATATAGTATCTTATTATCTGCAAATACCGAAAATTTAACTTCTTTACCAATTTGGATGCCTTTTATTCCTTTCTCTTGTCTGATTACAGCAGCTCGGACTTTCAGTACTACATTAAATAAAAGCAGTGTGAGTAAACATTTCTGGGTTTTTTTCTGATCATAGAGGAAAATCTCTTAGTTTTTCACCATTGAATATGACGTTAGGTGTGGGGTTTTCATATATGACTTTATTATGTTGAAGTTTGTTCCTTCTAAACCTAGTTTGTTGAGTTTTTTTTTTTTTTCAAGAGACTTATTTCAGACCTAAAGACACTTGCATATTGAAAGTGAGGAGAGGGAGAAGCATTTATCAGGTGAATGAATGTGGAAACCAAGATAGAATATACTGGAATTAATTGAAAAAAAGAAAAAAAGACCACCCCCCCAAAAAAAATAAAAATAAAACCAGCATAGCAATACTTATATTGGACAAAATAGACTATCAAAGACTGTAACAAGGGACAAAAAAGGACAATGTATAATAATAAAGGGGATAAACCAAAAGAAGATATAACAATTGTAAATATTTATGCACCTAACGTGGGACCACACAAATACCCAAAATAATTAATAACAACCATAAAGGAAGTAATTGATAATAATACTTTAACACGCCACTTACATCAATGGACAATCATCCAAAGAGAAATCAAAAAAGAGACAGTGGCTTTCAATAACACAGTGGGCCAGATAGATTTAACAGATATATTCAGATCCTAAAACAGATATATTCCATCCTAAAGCACCAGAATACATATTCCTTTCAAGTGCACATGGGACATTCTCCTGAATAGATTACATATTAGGTCACAAACCAGGCCTCAACAAATACAAAAAGATAGAAATCATACCATGCCCCTTTTCTGACCATAACAGTATAAAACCAGAAGTCAACCACAAAAAAAATTTGGAAAGACCACAAATACATGGAAGTTAAAGAACACGCTAATAAACAATGACTGGTTCAACCAGGAAATCAAGTAAAAATTTAAAAATACTTGGAAACAAATGAAATGGAAACACAATGGCCCAAAACCTTTGGGATGCAGCAAAAGCTATTATACAAGGGAATTTTATAGCAATATAGGACTACCTCAAGAAGCAAGAAAAATCTCAAATAAACAACCTAACCTTACACCTAATGGAGCTAGTGAAAGAACAACATGCAAAACCCAAAAAAAGCAGAAGGAAAGAAATAATAAGATTGGAGCAGAAATAAATGACATAGAAACTAAAATGAGCAAACAACCAACCAAAACAAAACCAATAGAGCAGGTCAATGAAACCAGGAGCTGTTTCTTAAAAAAAAAAAAAAAATCAACAAAATTGATAAACTTCCAGCCAGGCACGCACACGCGCGAGAGAGAGGGAGAGAGAGAAAAAGAGAGAGAGAGAGAGAGAGAGAGAGAGAGAATTCAAACAAAATCGCAAATGAAAGAGGAGAAATAGCAACTGGCACCACATAAACACAAACAATTGTAACAGAATATTATGAAAAACTGTATGCCAACGAATTGGACAACCTGGAAGAAATGGATAAATTCCTAGAAACATACAAACTACCAAAACTGAAACAGGAAGAAGTGGAAAACTTGAACAGAACTAGAACCATCAAAGAATTTGAGTCAGAAATAAGAAATAAGAAAAAGGAAAAGGGAAAAACAAAATAAAACAAACAAACAAAAAACCTCTGATCAAACCAAAGTCCAGAACCAGATGGCTTCACAGGTGAATTCTACCAAACATTTAAGAGTTAATACCTATTCTTCTCAAACTATTCCAAAAAATAGAAAAGAAAGGAAAACTTCCAAACTCATTTTATGAGTCCAGCGTTACCCTGATACCAAAACCAAATATAGGCTCCACTAAAAAAGAGAACTACAGGCCAATACCCCTGATGAACATGGATACAAAAATTCTCAATAGAAAGCAAACTAAATCCAGCAACACATTAAACAACACATTAAAATAAATCATTCCCCACTATCAATGGGATTTATTCCTAGGTTACAAGGGTGGTTTATATTTATATTTATTAGTTTATTTATAAATCAATCAACGTGATAGACCACATTAATAAAAGAAAGGATAAGAACCATATGATCCTTTTGATAGATGCAGAAAAAGCATTTGATAAAGTACAAGCATCCATTCATGATAAAAATCCTCAACAAAGTAGGGATAGAGGGAGCATACCTAAACATAATAAAGACCATATATGAAAAACCCACAGCTAATATCATCCTCAAATGGGGAAAAACTGAGAACTTTTCCTCTATGGTCAGGAATAAGACAGGGATGTCCACTCTCACCATTGTTATTTCACATGGTACTGGGAGTCCTAGCCTCAGCAATCAGACAACAAAAAGAAATAAAAGGCATCCACATCAGCAAGGAAGACGTCATTTTCACTCTTTCCAGATGACATGATACTCTATATAGAAAACTCAAAAAACTGTACCAAAAATTTCTGGAACTGATACACAAATTCAGTGAAGTTGCAGGATATAAAATCAACATACAGAAATCTGTTGCATTTCTATACACCAATAATGAAGCAGCAGAAAGAGAAATTAAGGAATCAATTCCATTTACAATTGCACCAAAAACAGTAAGATACTTAGGAATAAATCTAACCAAAGAGGTGAAAGATCTGTACGCTGAAAACTATAAAACACTGATGAAAGAAACTGAAGATGACACCAAAAACAATGGAAACACATTCCAAGTGCACAAATTAGAACAAATATTGTTAAAATGTCTATCCTACCCAAAGCAATCTAAATATTTAATGCAATCCTTATCAAAATTCCAACAGCATTTTTCACAGAGCTAGAACAAGCAATCCTAAAATTTGTATGGAACCACAAAAGACCCTAAATAACCAAAGAAGCCTTGAAAAAGAAGAACATTGGATATTCTTCCTGCTTTGTTGAAGATTGGTTGATCATATAGTTGCGGGTCCTTTTCTGGATTTTTTATTTTATTCCATTGATCTATGTGTCTGTTTTTGTGTCAGTATTACACTGTCTTGATGACTACAGCTTTGTGATATAGCTTGAAGTCTGGAATTGTGATGCCTCCAGCTTTGCTTTTTCTTTTTCAGGATCGGCCACCTGCACATTTTCTTTAGAAAATGTCTGTTTATATCTTCTGTGCCATTTTTTATTAGATTATTTGGGGTTTTTTTTTTGTTGTTGAATTATAGAAGTTCTTTATGTATTTTGGATACTTGCTCTTTATCAGACATGTCATTTGCAAATACCTTGAAAAGATGCTCAACATCACTCATCATTAGGGAAATAAAAATCAAAACTACAATGAGTTACCACCTCACATATGTCAGAATGGTTAAAATCAAAAAGACAAGAAACAAGTTTTGGCTAGGATATGGAGAAAAATGAACCCTTTTGTACTGTTGGTTGTTGGGGTTAATGTAGAGTATGAAATCAGCCATAATACATGGCTTGCTAAAATGTTACGTGGAGGCTGCTGGGAGCAAGGAAGGGAGTAGGCCTTTGGAATGCTGAGTTCTGTGTGACCACTCTGCTGTAGGAATGCCTCGGGGAATTGCCTTCCCTGAAGCTTTGTTAACCTAAACAGCCACCCTGTGATCTAAGAGATGTAGGCATTGTCCCCTAGGTTATGTTTAGCAGAACTTGTAGAACAGGTGGATTAGCATATGGTATTATTCCTGTAAACAGATCCTCCTAGTTCCAGCAAGATTCCTTGTCACACATAAGTGCTAGAAACAGTGATAAAGATTCATGTAAAAAAAAAATAAAAAAAAAAATAAAGCAGCTGCACAACAAAGGAAACAGGAGAGTGAATAGGCAATCCATGAAATGGGGGAAATATTTGTAAACCATGTATCTGATAAAGGGTTAAAATAAAAAATATATAAGAAATTCACACAACAATAATAAAAATCAATATAACCCAATCAAACAATGGGCAATGGATCTGAATAGACATTTTTCAAAAGAAAACATACAAATGGCTATCCAGTACATGAAAAGG
The DNA here is from genome assembly GCF_023065955.2 of Ursus arctos. Classification (NCBI taxonomy): domain Eukaryota; kingdom Metazoa; phylum Chordata; class Mammalia; order Carnivora; family Ursidae; genus Ursus; species Ursus arctos. The sequence continues at coordinate 3,273,038 of NW_026622763.1, read as the reverse complement.
TACTCAACATCAGTAATCACCAGGGAAATGCAAATCAAAATCACAATAAGCTATCACCTCACACCTGGTAGAATGGCTATTACCAAAAGGCAAAATATAACAAGTGCGTTGAGAATGTAGAGCAAAGAGAACCCTTGTACTCTGCTGGCCGGTATGCAAATTGGTCCAATCATTATGGAAAACAGAATTGAAATTCCTCAAAAAATTAAAAATAGAACTGCCATATGATCCAGCAATCTCACTTCTGGATATACATGCAAAATAAATGAAATCTGGATCTCAAACCGATAGCTGCCCTTCCATGTTTAATGCAGCATCATTCACAATAGCCAAGATATGGAAGTAATCTAAATGTCTATTAATGCATAAATTAATGAAGTAAAAGATACACACACACACACACACACACACAATGGAATATCATTCAACTTTAAAAAAGAAGGAAGCCCTGCCTTTTACAACAGAGATCTACCTGAAGGGTATTATTATAAGTGAAATAAGACAAACAGATACTGCATGATTTCACTTAGATAATGAATCTCAAATAGTCAACTTCTTACAACAGAGAGTAGAATGGTGGTTTCCAGTTGGTGGGGCAGTGGAACTCTGAGGAAGATGGAATGAGAAGATGTTGGTTAAAGGGTAGAAAATTTCACTTATGCAAGATCAGTTGATGAGGTTGTGGAATATAGGTGAGGTTCAGTGGGGTGGAGTCTGGAGCTGACAATCAAGAAAGAATTCTTGAGACACCTTTGGTGCAAAATTGGTGGTTTATTAAAGCACGGGAAAGGACCCATGGGCATAAAGAGCTGCTACCCCAGGTTGTGAGGGGTGGCTGATTATATACCCTGGGGTTTGGGGAGGTAAGGGAAAAGGGAGGCTGAGAAAGCACTTTCATATGTTAAAGAAGACTTTCAGGATATTGGAGGCCTTGCTATTGTCAAGCCAAGGCTGTTTACAGTATTTTCCCCTTATCACCTGTCCTTATCAATGAGCTGTAGGTCCAAAAGAAATTCCGTTTTATTTACATTTCCTTCTGCCTCAGCTTCCCTCAATTTTATGGAGGGGATGGTAATGTTAGGGCTTCAGGAAACTGAATTATGGGTTTCTGGAAGTTAGGCTATTAATAAGAAAGCTTCTTCCTTGTAAATCACCAGGACATGTGTAAACTGAGGGAGACTCAGGTCTCACAGGACTGTGATCCCTGTCAGTTAACCATTTGTTTTTTTCCTTTCCTTAGTTTTAGGGCAGCCAGGAATGCCTGAGGAATGTTGCATACGTCCTGGTGGTGGTGGTGGGGGGTGTTGCAGGGTGTCAACTTCTGATTTGTCCTCAGCTTGCCTTCTGTTCCCTCATCACAGTGAGTTCTGGAGATCTAACATACAGACATGGTGATGATAGTTAACAGTTGTGTATTGAATACTTGAAATTTGCTACGAATATAGATCTTCAATTAAATCTCAACATACACACAATAACAAAATTATATAAAGGTAACAAATAAGTTATTTAGCTTGATTTTTTTCACAGTGTATACATATATCAAAACATCAGGTTTTATACCTTAAATACAGATAATTTTTATATTTCAAAGATATGTCAATAAAATTATTTAAACATACCTCTTGAAAGAAGACTAAACATATCTTAGTTTCCTCTGGAAAATCTAATTCTTTGGCTTCCTTTACCTACCCAGCTCCCAGTCTTCCATTCTGGCATTTCTTACACTCAGCAAATGTCTTTTGGGGTTGAATGTGTTAGAGAAGAAGCTTATTCTGCATCTGGGTCTCCTACAAATTGTAATCCATTCACTTTTAACTAAGCCAAATCTGCATGTCCACATCCTGACTGAGCAGCTGCCCCACAGAGGGCAGAAGGCTTACTCCTCCTTGGAGTGTATTTCTCTTAGGCTTCTTTGCATCTACATTTCTCTGGTATTTTTAAAAAATATACATTGTTTTGCTTTATCCTCTCTCTCTCTCTTTTTTTTTTTTTTTTTGGTTGTTACAATGGGAAGATTGATGTTATTCTTTTTCTCTTAACTTTTTTTATTATGTTATGTTAGTCACCATACAGTATATCCTTAGTTTTTGATGTAAAGTTCCATGATTCATTATTTGCGTATAACACCCTGTACACCATGCAATATATGCCCTCCTTAATACTTGAATGATTTTTGATGAGGGAATAGAAGGCTGGCTGAAGACAAAGCAGAAGTTGACACCTTGCAACCCCTACCCCCCCATGTATGCAACATTCCTCAGCACTCCTGGCTGCCCTAAAACTAAAGAAAGGACCTGCAGCTCATTGATAAGGACACAGTGATAGTGTAAACAGCCTTGGCTTGACAATAGTGGGGCCTCCAATATCCTGACATGTGAAAGTGCTTTCTCAGCCTCCCTTTTTCCTCACCTCCCCCAACGCCATGGTATACAATCAGCCACCTTTCACAACCTGGGGCAGCAGCTCTTTCTGCCCACGGGTCCTGTCCCCATGCTTTAATAAACCACCAATTTTGCACCAAAGACACCTCAAGAATTCTTTCTTGGTTGTTGGCTCCGGACTCCACCCCACTGAACCTTATCTATATTCTACGACTTCATCATTTGGCGCCCGTATGTGGGGCTTTGAGTCTTTACATACAGACTCTGAGCTTCGGTGCAAAATTGGTGAGTACTTTCCTCTTTACTCTCATTTCTGGGCTCTTCAAGGAGTATGGTCTTATTGGAACACTTTCATGTCCCTAGGTCAGGCTGTAATCCTCTAACCCATGGCTACTCTATGGGGAGGAAAAAGCCTGCCTTTTGGCTGGAAGTTAGTACCCTGGCCGGGATAGTAATAAGACCGAGAAACTTAATGCCCTCTTTTTACTGCTGTCCTTATACAAAGTCATCTGTCTTGGGCACGGGACAGCCACCTAAGTGACTAGCATGGCTGCCAATCTTAAGACTCCCGGGTGAGGTTTTCTCCTGATTGATCTAATGCGATCCCCTCCACATTCCTGGTCTAGCCGCTTCTGGCTGTGGGACCTCCACTCGGAGCAGGCCAAAACCAGTACCCGATTGAACTAAAACCCAACCAGGGACCGTTTCCTAGGGAAGCTGGCTGTAAGGACCACATGTGTTGGAATGTCGCTTAGACCATGATGGATTTCTGTTTTTACTGTTTTCCATCAATGTCCTCTACTAATTACTTAGGCTACAAAATTTGGTAATTCCCCCTTGTTAAACTTTTCCAGTGTTCTCCATGGGTTAAAAAAAGCTGGTTCTTCAAGGCAAGGTAAAAGGCATGACCTTCATGGCACGACCTTCAAGGCATGGTATTTCAGTCCATTCACCAGCCACCCATCAGCAGCCTAGGATGCTAAGGGGTAGGGGAGGGACACCGGCATCCCCCAGGGCTTTTTACGGCAGGAATGCCTTCACGGGAAGGCAGGATTGTGATCAATAGCGATTTTTGTTGAGGGACGCCTCTGGTAGCTTTTGACACACGGGAACCTCTGACATATCCTGCGTGGGATGCCACCTGGGAGTCAGGAGGGATTTGGTAATGGACCTTTCTTTACTTTTCTGAGCATGGTCTCAGTAGGCTACTTCGTTGGTCATGAAGGATTCTCCCTTGGGATGCCTTTTAACCCATTGGAAACAATTCGGATTGCAAAACTTAGGAAAGGACTGAGCTCCTGTAACACTGCATGGCCTCAGTGGGATCTCTCGGTTAGATCTTTTCTGTAAGGAACCGAGCAAATGGACCTAGGGCACCTTCATTGCTCATACCTAGGCCTTCATTTCTCTACACAAGGACCCCGACCTAAGGGCCTCTTGCAGAATGTGTTTGCCCGAATGGGTCAGCTAGTAAACTCTCTCCTGACATATTGGATAATAATTATCGAAATAGGCCTCCTCTGAGGAAACCCAGGTTGCTGGAGGAAACACAGGCCATCCCACGCAAAGGGGACTCTTGACTCTCTTCTCTCACTGTTCCTTCTAACAGATGTGGGGGCTTCTCCCTCACTCATTCCCCAGGTTAATGGCTATAACTGGAGCCATCTGTGGTTAGTCTACCTCGGGATGGGGACTTTAAGGAATATTCCCAAGCAGATGCCGAAACTCCTTTTGTTTCGGGGAAATTCCCTGTCTTCTCTGGCCCGACATGGACTGCCTATTGCCCCTTGTTGGCGGGAAAACACAGCATCTGCTCTTGTTGGAGCTGATGAGCTCTAAAACTGGGAACCCTTTCTCTGCCTTCTGGCAGCACTCTGCCTCCAATGTCTCCCCCTCTCCCTTCTTTCTGCACCACCTGGGGTGTGGCCTGCATAACTGGCTTCTGTAGCAACCTCAGTGCTCCTCCTCCCCTCACCATCAAGGAGTGAAGAAGAGCACCCCCTGGAACCTAACGTTACCCACTCCAGATTTCCCCACCAGTGTCTCAGGTAAAAACTGAAAATGGGGTGGGCCCAGGTGGAATGTAATTCAGTATTTAAACTAAGTCAAGTTTGTTGGTTTAATTAAGATAGACCTGTCTTAAATTATCAGCACTAAATGTAAAACTTTTATTCTGTTGAGGTTTACTAAAGATCAAACAAACTTGTGTTACCTCTATTGTGAGTTGTTAGTAAAAAGATAACTAAAATGATGGTTAATTGTCTGTCTCAAAGTTTTCATTGGGTAATTGTTAAAATAGCTTTCAAAGTCTTTGGTAACCTGAATCTTTAAAGTTTTGCTTGGATGAATTCATTGGACATCTAGGTCTTTTTAAAATGGGATACAGTGCTAAAGCATTGAGTACTGGATGTAAGTTTGTGCTTTGACTTCTTATTGCAAGGAAACTAAGGATATTTAAATCTGTTGGTAAACAAGTTTTGTGCTTAATTGATTCATAAATTTGCCATCTAAAGAATTCTGGGTAACAGTTCACAGTTGGTTACTACTTAGTTCTCACTGGAGACTAAGGTTTCTAAAGAATGCAAAATTCTACTAAATGTGATGAAGGCTGATGGAAATAAGGGAAGCAACTCTGTATGTAGAAAAGTAGGAGATATGTAAGAAGGATAAGGAACGGGAATGCATTTTTGTTGAAGGTAAAAGAAGGTAATTTTGTAGTAAATAAGTTGGTTGTTTGGAAAGATGGCATGGGATAAAATCTGAATGCAAAAGAAAGTTGTAGAAGGTTTATGATGGGATAACTTTGGAATGGAATTTTATGTGTGGTGAAGATGGACTAAGATTGAAATGAGTGGATTTTTAAAGTACAGTGGTATGATACATAAGTCTGTTTTCCTCTGTTTATTTTTTTAAAGATTTTATTTATTTATTTGACACAGACAGCCAGCAAGAGAAGGAACACAAGCAGGGGGAGTGGGAGAGGAAGAAGCAGACTCCTAGAGGAAGAGCCTGATGTGGGGCTCGATCCCAGAATGCTGGGATCACGCCCTGAGCTGAAGGCAGATGCTTAACGACTGCGCCACCCAGGCGCCCCTGTTTTCTTCTGTTTAAAAAGATAAAGGTTTCTTGATTTGTTCATCTGCTCTGGATAAGAAAATGTAAACAGTTTTGTCTTTGCCTGGAAAACAAATTTTCTATGTTTTGTCATTAAAAGGTCTTCATCACTTAGTTAACTTCTCAGCATTAAAGGAGCTAAGTTTTGCTAACAACTATGGAACTCTGCATATTTGCCTTTCAAATCTCTTATTGTCACCTTGGTTACATAAAACTAGTTTTGTAATGATCTGTAATCCTATTCAGGCATGTGCTATAATTTTAAGGTTTTAATGAACTTTACCAAGATTTAAATTGTAAGTGAAGTCTCTTTAACTCATTAGGCATTTTTCTTTGGTATGCCAAGTTACTCGGAAGCACTGTTAATCGATAAGCCTTAGGTTACATTTGGGTAAACGGTGTAACTCTCCAAAAGATAATATACAATTCCTAAATTTTTAATGTTTTAATATAAGGTCATCATCACTCGATATTCTGGCTATGAAACTGTTATGTGTTACAGAAATAACCTGACTTCCTCGTCAGCTATATTGTAAACTCATCAGATTCTAACCATGTCCATTCTGTGTTTTTGTTATTTGTAATTGTTCTTATTGTCTTGCAAAATGAGTTTTATCTTAAAGGAAGTTCATATGAAGGTCTTGTAGGACAGATACAGGTATTCGATATCTTTATAAAGAAATGGGTAAGGGGGCGCCTGGGTGGCATAGCGGTTAAGCGTCTGCCTTCGGCTCAGGGCGTGATCCCGGCTATCTGGAATCGAGCCCCACATCAGGCTCTTCTGCTATGAGCCTGCTTCTTCCTCTCCCACTCCCCCTGCTTGTGTTCCCTCTCTCGCTGGCTGTCTCTATCCCTGTCAAATAAATAAAATCTTTAAAAAAAAAAAAAGAAATGGGTAAGAATTTCCAGAACTAACTAAAGCTGCATTTAAACTAAACATGAATTAGTAACATGGGACTAAATAAACTAAAAGATTATAGTGTTGTAACTCTTGCTTAAAACATTACTGGTTCTCTAATGCTTACTCTTCCAGATTGAGGAGACTTTCTCTTAAGACATCAGTGATAGGGGCGCCTGGGTGGCACAGCGGTTAAGCGGTTAAGCGTGTGCCTTCGGCTCAGGGCATGATCCCAACGTTATGGGATCGAGCTCCGCATCAGGCTCCTCCGCTATGAGCCTGCTTCTTCCTCTCCCGCTCCCCATGCTTGTGTTCCCTCTCTCGCTGGCTGTCTCTATCTGTGTTAAATAAATAAATAAAATCTTTAAAAATAATAATAATAATAATAAAAGACATCAGTGATAATACAGAAATAATAATAAAGCAAATTAAAGCATTTAACTTTTCTCTCTACCTGAACCCTCTGAAATTAAAAAGGTCTCAGTAAGTATTCTTTCTTCCATGGCAATCAATCATTTGCATAAGTTCAATAAGTATTGTTCTCCCTGTAACAGGACACCATTGGAAATATTCATTATTTTACCAAGGCTTTGACTGGAATGTCATATTTGAGAGACATGTAGACTCAGATATGACCAAACAGCTTTCAGGAACTATGGTTGACTTTATGAAACCTGGAGCCATAAAGCCCCCTGGAAATGGCCTGATATCTTGCTTACAGAGTTCCCAGCAGCCTCACCAGGTGAGTAAAGAATGTCACTTCCTGGCAGGTGCAGGAACCTCAGGCTACTTTGGGGACCTCGTGGAGAGGAATCTGCCCAAATCTGCAGGTATCGCAGACATGTCTGATGGCAAGTACTTGGCTTGGCTTCTGGCCTGGAAAGGCTACTAGAAGTTCAACCTGGAGATTCCTTATAAAAGTTCCAGCAAAGCAGATTCTAAAAGATCTATATGATCAAGCACTATTCTTGCTGAGCTTATGTAAATAATTATGCCAAGTTTGTTAAAATTGGACTTGTTTTGCAAATAAATTAGTCCTGATTTGGCTATCTCTGGAAATGAGGATTATTTTAGAGAGAAAAACTATGTTTAAAAAACCCACCTTTGTGGATGTTAAATTCTAGATCTGATTGTCCTTAAATGTTTGCTTAAGCTAGACAACTTGAGGTGAACTTCAGAGAAATAGCTATTTTCTATTTCTATACAGTAGCTCATGTATAGATAATCTTCATGCTTTTTGTTCTATGGGGCTAATAACAGGACCCCATGGGCATATATTTAATTATTTGAACAACTGGGAAATGGGATAGATTCCCCAACAATTTTATAAATATCACCTTGACCAATTCTATGTGGCTGGGATGATGAAATCACTCCCTAAGAGCCAGAGGATATCCCACTCCATAGGCTTGTGAAGATAATGGGTGACCCCACTTTCCTTGTGATTGGACTGGATGATGACTTGGAGATGCCCTTATCTCTTGACAAGTCTTTCCCCACTTGCCAGTGATTCCTTGTTAAGATATTAAGGCTAGACCTCAAACAAAGAGGACTTCTTAATGGTTTCATCCTGCAGTGTTATATTTATATTGGAAGCAACCTCTATGGATGTACAATTACAAGGAGAGGCTTTAGCCGAGCATAGAACAGCCCTCCTGGTAAAAGGAGCCTCAAAGCTCACTATGGGACAGTCTGACTGTAATGACTTTACATCAGGTCCAAGACCAAAAGCCACCAATGGATAATGGGAAGCTGTCTTATTAAATACCAGGCTATGCTTATAGATATGCCTAAAATAATACTTGAAACCTGTCAGACTTTAAACGCAGCTACCCTTAAGACTGGACCTGACCATTGTATGCTATAGTCAAGTCTAACTCAAGGCTGTTGAGGGCAAAGCTCTGTCAGCAAACATGTCCCCAAAGCAGAATTAATAGCACCTACCTGTGCTTTGCAATTGGCAAAAGCCTTAAAAATATTTATACTGACTTCAAATATATTTTCCTGGTCCTCCATGCTCATGGTGCAATTTGGAAGAAAAGGGGATTATTATCAAGCCATAACTCCCCAATAAAATATGGGCCTGAAATCATTGCATGTATGGCCCTCCAAAACCATGTGGCCCTTGAAATCCTGATTGCAGTTCAGGGAGACTCAGTATTATATGACTGGCTCCTGGCTGGGACCCGATGGCGATGCGACTCTAACCTGTGTCCATGGATTTCCCCAGGTTGGATAGGCTACTGTACTCTTGGGTTTTGCCTGTATGCATGGATACATTATTAAAAACATTACCAACTCAGCCAACCTTCCAAAACTTAAAACCATGGTGAACATGTTCTTTGTTACATTGGTATGACCAGCTAGCATCTATCTTTGTTACCTCTTTGAGACTGGAGAATGTTGTTTGGCACATGGAAACTCTTAAGTACATGGTCAAAGCCCTAACTGACACTTAAAATAGCATTTCTGTATTAAATGCTAGGGTAATACAAATACGTGAAGCAGTTTTACAAAACGGAATGGCATTAAATTACGCAAGGTGAAACTTGTGCTGGCATAAAAGCAGTGCTGTGTATACAGTCCAGATTACCACCAAAATACTTCTGGGTTTCTACCTGACAAATCAATACTCAAATTGGTGCTTTAAATGATCTCTTTCCTTTAGTGATTATTTTAAACTCCTGGACTGGAGGAAAATTATCAAAGGTCAATTATCAAAGATCTTTTTTTTCCCCAGATCTCTCTTTCTCATTCAATGTTAACCTTATTTTGTCATGTCCGGTGTCTCCCTTCCTAGTACCAAGACTCCATCACTGCCGTAACTTCCAGCTAACAGATGATCCCTTCTACTCAAGGAGGTTCATCTATATTATCCACGTGATTCAGCTGCCTCCCCTTTTGTAACTCTGCTATACATTCCCCACTGACCAATGTTGACCCATAGGTAGGGATATCTCTACGCCCCTATCCAACAGGAAGAAGTTACAGAAGATGAGACCTTCCACCTTCAACAACCTTAACAATTTAAGGGTCAAATTGTTCAGGGGGGAAATGATGAGGGAATAGAAGGCTGGCTGAAGACAAAGCAGAAGCTGACACCCTGCAACCCCCCCCCCCCAATGTATGCAACATTCCTCAGCACTCCTGGCTGCCCTAAAACTAAGGAAAGGACCTACAGCTCATTGATAGGGACACAGTGATAGTGTAAACAGCCTTGGCTTGACAATAGTGGGGCCTCCAATATCCTGAGAGTCTTCTTTGACATATGAAAGTAACTGCAGCTCATTGATAAGGACACAGTGATAGTGTGGACAGCCTTGGCTTGATGGTGGTGGGCCTCCAGTGTCCTGCGAGTCTTCTTTGACATGTGAAAGTGCTTTCTAAGCCTCCCTTTTTCCTCACCTCCCCCAACCCCACGGTATATAATCAGCCACCTTTCACAACCCGGGGCAGCAGCTCTTTCTGCCCACGGGTCCTGTCCCCATGCTTTAATAAACCACCAATTTTGCACCAAAGACGCCTCAAGAATTCTTTCTTGGTTGTCGGCTCCGGACTCCACCCCACTGACCCTTACCTATATTCTACGACTTCATCAATTTTCTTATGTGACTTTTTGGAGGAACTATCTCCCTCCCTTTCCCCATGCTTAAAATCATTTTTGGAGGGCGTTCCAAGATGGCGGAGGAGCAGGGGACCTAAAGTTTGTCTTGTCCCAAGAATCCAGCTAAGAGAGCTACCAAACCATTCTGAATACCTATGAACGCAACTGGAGAATGAAGAAAAGAGTAGCAGAAAGTCTATGAACAGAAAAGTGACCACTTTCTGCAAGAAGGAGAAAAGATGGTGGAGAAGTAGGAGACCCTTTCTCAGCTGGTCCCAAGTCGAGCTGGGTATCTACCAGACCATCTTGAAAACCCACGGAATCAGCCTGAGATGCAGGAAGATACATCTGGATCTCTACAAATGAACATCTCCAGTGCTGAATATTGAGGTATGAAACAGGGAGCTGTGAATCCATGCACAGATATCAGAAGATAAGCGGAAGGGGGAGGAAGCCAACGCAGTCAGGCGCCTGGAAGCAGTAGCCACTTGCACTGGGGAGCGGGTGGACTTGCGGACTGGCACCCCTGAGAGAGCAGACTGAGACTGTGAGCCTAGGAATGCGCATGTGACCAGACTGAAAACTGGAGCTCCAGAGTGCTCACTGGAACCCGACTAAAACCAGGAGCTTGTGAGCATATGTGTGTCCAAACTGAAAACTGGAACTCCGGAGCACACACTCGAACTAGGCTGAGAGCTCAGGAATGCCCACGTGACCAGACTGAACCGGAGCTCCGGAGTGCTTACAGGAACTGGACTGATACCTGGAGCTCAGGAGTGCGTGCGCGACCAGACTGAAAACTGGCGCTCTGGACTGCATGCGAAACATACTGAAACAGGGAGCTCGGGAGTGCACGCGGGAACTGGGTGTGACTGGCAGTGTTAGAAGCACAAAGGACAGCGATGCGCTGGCCCTGGAAGTGAGGGCTGGGACACAGGCTGTGGGGCGCACATCCAAGGACACTGCAGGGTTTTTAGCAGCACCGACAGAAACAGAGTTAACATGGCCAGGAGAGCTCAGTGAAGAGTGGACTGTAATCTTTGTTCTGAGACAGAGGCTAGGATATGGCCACTGTTGCTCTGACTCTCAGAAGAGGCACAAAAAAACCACCAGGGAAAGCCACCAGAGAAAAAAAGCCCAGAAATACCGGCTCACATTGTGCCCATCCCCATCCCCCCTCTCAGGGGACAGGGCAACTCTACCCAAACAGGGTTGCCTGAATATCAGTGTGGCAGGCCCCTCCCCCAGAAGGCAGGATGAAAAATCAAGAAGCTGACATCCCTAAGGTCCCTATAAAACAAGTGCACATTGCCTATGTCCTGGTCAATAATTTGGGCTCTGGGTATCCCCGCAACCTCTCTTCAGAATGACAAGGAGGAGAAATCCCCCCCAGCAAAGAAAAGATAATGAGTCTGTGGCCTCTGCCACAGAACTGATGGATATGGATATAACCAAATTGTCAGATATGGAGTTCAGAGTAACAATGGTCAAGATGATGTGTAGGCTTGAAAAAATTATTAATGAAAATATTAACGAGAATATAGAATCTCTAAGGGAAGAAATGAGAGCGAGTCTGGCAGAAATTAAAAATGCTATGAATCAAATGCAGTCTAAACTAGACACTCTGACAGCCAGGTAAATGAGGCAGAAGAACAAATTAGTGAATTGGAGGATGGGATGATAGAAGAGAAAGTTAAAACAGAAACTTGCCCCCAAAAAATCCAATCTCTAGAATGTAGATTACGGGAGATTACTGACTCAATGAAATGTTCCAATGTCAGAATCATTGGCATCCCTGAGGGGGTGGAGAAAGAGAGAGGTCTAGAAGAGATATTTGAACAAATTGTAGCTTAGAACTTCCCTAATCTGGTAAAGGAAAGAAGCATTCATGTCCAAGACGCAGACCTATACCATGTCACTTCATAGTGCAATTTGCCAATATTAGATCCAAGGACACAGTATTGAAAGCAGCCAGGGGAAAGAAAATCCTTACGTACAGAGGGAAAATTATTAGAATAACATCAGACCTGTCTACAGAGACCTGGCAGGCTAGGAAGGGTTGGCGGGGTATTTTCAAAACTCTATCTGAGAAGAACATGCAGCCAAGGATCCTTTATCTAGAAAGGCTGTCATTCAGAAATGATGGAGAGATAAGGACCTTCCAGGATTGGCAGAAACTGAAGGAATGCGTAACCACCAAATCAGCCCTACAGGAGATATTAAGGGGGGGTTCTATAAAAGTAAAAAAGCCCCAAGAGTGATACAGAACAGAAATTTACAATCTATAGAAACAAAGACTTCACAGGGAACATGACATCATTAAAATCATATCTCTCAATAATCCCTCTCAATGTGAATGGCCTAAATGCTTCCATAAAATGCCACAGGATTGCAGATTGGATAAAAAGACATGACCCATCCATTTGCTGTCTACAAGAGACTCATTTTGAACCTAAAGATACATCCAGACTGAAAGTGAAGGGATGGAAAACCATTTTTCATGCCAAGGGACGTCAAAAGAAAGCTGGAGTAGCAATTCTCATATCCGACAGATTAGATTTTAAACTAAAGACTGTGGTTAGAGATACAGAAGGACATTATTATTATTCTTAAAGGATGCATCCAACAAGTGGATATGACAATTATAAATATCTATGCCCCCAACAGGGGAGCAGCTAGATACACAAGCCAACTCATAACCAGAATAAAGAGACATGTAGATAATAATATGTTAATAGTAGGGGACATCAACACTCTGCTCTCAGCAATAGACAAATCACCTAAGCAGAAAATCAACAAAGAAACAAGAGCTTTGAATGACATACTAAACCAGATGGACCTCATAGATATATATAGAACACTACACCCCAGAACAACAGAATACTCATTCTTTTTGAATGCACAGGGAACTTCCTCCAGAATAGACCAAGCTCTGGGTCACAAAACAGGTCTCAACTGATAGCAAAAGACTGAGATTATTCCCTGCATATTCTCAGACCACAATGCTTTGAAACTGGAACTCAACCACAAGAAAAAATTTGGAAGAAACTCAAACACTTGGAGACTAAGAACCATCCTGCTCAAGAATGATTGGGTAAACCAGGAAATTAAAAATCAGTTTAAACTATTTCTGGAGACCGATGAGAATGAAAACACATCGGTCCAAAGCCTGTGGGACACTGCAGAGGTGATCCTAAGTGGAAAATACATGGCCATTCAAGCCTCAGTCAAAAGAATAGAAAAATCTAACATGCAGTTTTTATATTCTCACCTCAAGAAGCTGGAGCTGGAAGAGAAGAACAGGCCTAACGTATGCACGAGAAGGCAGGTGATCAAGATTAGAGTGGAGATCAATGAATTAGAAATCAGGAGCACATTAGAGCAGATCAACAGAACTAGAAGCTGGTTCTTTGAAAGAATAAAGAAGATCAATAAGCCACTGGCCAGACTTATTCAAAAGAATAGAGAAAGGACCCAAATTAATAAAATTATGAATGAGGGGAGGAGTTAAGATGGCAGAGGAGTAGGAGACACCGTTTTCAGCCAGTCCCCTGAGTCGAGCTGGATAGGTACCAGACCAGCCTAAACAACCACGGAACCAGCCTGAGACGCAGGAAGACGCATCTAGATCTCTACAAATGAACATCTCCAGCGCTGAGTATTGAGGTACGAAGCGGGGAGCCATGAAACCGCGCACAGATATCGGAAGATAAACGGAAGGGGGAGGGAGCCGCCGTGTTTGGGCGCCGGGAAGCGGCAACCACTTGAACGGGGAAGCGGGCGGGCTCGTGGCCGGCACCCGCAAAACAGCAGACTGAGACCGTGAGCCGGGTGCGCGTGTCACCAGGAATCTCCCGGAACACCGGAATCCCGGTGCGCTCACCGGATCCAGACTGAGACCGGGAGCTTCCGGAGCGCGCGTGCGTGCGCGCGCGGGGTGGCTGGCGGCTGGCGGCATTAGAAACACAAAGGACAGAGACACGCGGGCCCTGGAAGTGAAGGCTGGGACTCCGGGTGTGGGGCGCACATCCCGGGACGCTGTAGGGTTGAGCAGCACCAACAGTAGCAGAGTTAAAGTGGCCAGAACATTAGTAGAGAACGGGCCGCAATCCCTCTGTTCTGTGACAGAGGCTGAAATTCGGCCGCTGCTGCTCTGACTCTCAGAAGAGGCACAACAGACCGCCAGGGAAAGCCGCCAGAGAACAAAAGCCTGGAAATACCGACTCAGAGAGTGCCCATCCCCATTCCCCCTTGCTGGGGACACGGAGACTCTACCCAAACAGGGTTGCCTGAGTATTGGCGCGGCAGGCCCCTCCCCCAGAACACAGAAGGCAGGCTGAAAAATCAAGAAGCCCACAACCCAGGCACCTGGGTGGCGCAGTCATTGAGCGCCTGTCTTTGGCTTAGGGCATGATCCCGGCATTTGGGAAAGGAGTCCTTCATCGGGCTCCTCTGCTGGGAGCCTGCTTCTTCCTCTCCCACTCCCCTGCTTCTGTTCCCTCTCTCGCTGGTTGGCTGCCACATAAATAAATAAATAAAATCTTTAAAGAAGAAGCCCACATCCCTAAGATCCCTATAAAACAAGGGGCACGGCCTGGGACCCAATCAATAATTTGGGCTCTGGAAACCCCGCAACCTCTCCTCATCAGAATGACAAGAAGGAGAAGCCCCCCCCAGCAAAGAAAAGACAGTGAGTCTGTGGCCTCTGCCACAGAAATAATGGATATGGATGTAACCAAAGTATCAGAAATGGAATTCAGAGTAACGATGGTCAAAATGATGAGTAGAATTGAAAAAACTATTAACGAAAAGGTTACTGAGAATATAGAATCCCTAAGGACAGAAATGAGAACGAATCTGACAGAAATTAAAAATTCTATGAGCCAAATGCAGGCAAAACTAGAGGCTCTGACGGCCAGGGTCGCAGAAGCAGAGGAACGGGTTAGTGAATTGGAGGATGGGTTAATAGAGGAAAAAATGAAAATAGAAGATGGTCTTAAAAAAATCCACGCCCACGAATGTAGGTTACGGGAGAATACTGACTCAATGAAACGATCCAATATTAGAATCATCGGCATCCCCGAGGGGGTGGAGAAAAACAGAGGTCTAGAAGAGATATTTGAACAAATTGTAGCTGAAAACTTCCCTAATCTAGCGAGGGAAACAAACATTCGTGTCCAAGAGGCAGAGAGGACCCCTCCCAAGCTCAACCACGACAAACCTACGCCACGTCACGTCATAGTGCATTTCGCAAATATGAGATCCAAGGATACAGTATTGAAAGCGGCCAGGGCAAAGAAATTTCTCACGTACCAAGGCAAAGGCATCAGAATTACGTCAGACCTGTCTACACAGACCTGGAATGAGAGAAAGGGTTGGGGGAGCATTTTTAAAGCTCTTTCAGAGAAAAACATGCAGCCAAGGATCCTTTATCCAGCAAGGCTGTCATTCAGAATTGATGGAGAAATAAAGACATTTCAGAATCACCAGTCCCTAACCAATTTTGTAACCACGAAACCAGCCCTACAGGAGATATTACGGGGGGTTCTATAAAAGTAAAAAGGCCCCAAAAGTGATACAGATCAGAAAGTCACAGCCAATACAAACAAAGACTTTACTGGCAACATGGCATTATTAAAATCATATCTCTCAGTAATCAGTCTTAATGTAAATGGTTTGAACCATCCCATAAAACGTCACAGGGTTGCAGATTGGATAAAAAGAAATGAGCCATCCATTTGCTGTCTACAAGAGACTCATTTCGAACCCAAAGATGCATTCAGACTGAGAGTAAGGGGATGGAGTACCATCTTTCACGCAAATGGACCTCAAAAGAAAGCTGGGGTAGCAATTCTCATATCAGATAAATTGGATTTTATTTTATTTTATTTTTTAAGATTTTATTTATTTATTCGACAGAGATAGAGACAGCCAGCGAGAGAGGGAACACAAGCAGGAGGAGTGGGAGAGGAAGAAGCAGGCTCATAGCAGAGGAGCCTGATGTGGGGCTCGATCCCATAACGACAGGATCACGCCCTGAGCCAAAGGCAGACGCTTAACCACTGTGCCACCCAGGCGCCCCATAGATAAATTGGATTTTAAACTACGGACTATAGTTAGAGATGCAGAAGGGCACTATATTATTCTCAAGGGAAGTATTCAACAAGTGGATATGGCAATTATAAATATATATGCCCCCAACAGGGGAGCAGCAAGATACACAAGCCAACTCTTAACCAGAATAAAAAGATATATAAATAAAAATACATTAATAGTAGGGGACCTCAACACTCCACTATCAGAAATAGACAGAACACCCTGGCAAAAACTAAGCAAAGAATCAAAGGCTTTGAATGCCATACTCGACAAGTTGGACCTCATAGATATATATAGAACACTACACCCCAGAACCAAAGAATACTCATTCTATTCTAATGCCCATGGAACATTCTCAAGAATAGACCATGTTCTGGGACACAAAACAGGTCTCAACCGATACCAAAAGATTGAAATTATCCCCTGCATATTCTCAGACCACATTGCTCTGAAATTGGAACTCAACCACAAGGAAAAATTTGGAAGAAACTCAAACACTTGGAGACTAAGAACCATCCTGCTCAAGAATGACTCAATAAACCAGGAAATCAAAAATCAAATTAAACAATTTATGGAGACCAATGAGAATGAAAATACAACAGTCCAAAACCTATGGGATACTGCAAAGGCAGTCCTAAGGGGGAAATACATAGCCATCCAAGCCTCACTCAAAACAATAGAAAAATCTAAAATGCAGTTTTTATATTCTCACCTCAAGAAGCTGGAACAGCAACAGAGGGACAGGCCTACTCCACGCACGAGGAAGCAGTTGACCAATATTAGAGCTGAAATCAATCAAGCAGAAACCAGAAGTACAGTAGAGCAGATCAACAGGACAAGAAGCTGGTTCTTTGAGAGAATCAATAAAATTGACAGACCACTGGCAAGACTTATCCAAAAGAAAAGAGAAAGGACCCAGATTATTAAAATTATGAATGAAAAAGGAGAGGTCACGACGAGCACCATTGAAATTGGAAGGATTATTAGAAATTTTTATCAACAGCTATATGCCAATAAACTAAGCAATCTGGAAGAGATGGAATCCTTCCTGGAAACCTATAAACTACCAATATTGAAACAGGAAGAAATTGATTCCTTAAACAGGCCAATTAATTATGAAGAAATTGAGTCAGTGATAAACAACCTTCCAAATAACAAAACTCCAGGCCCGGACGGTTTTCCTGGGGAATTCTACCAAACATTCAAAGAAGAAATAATACCTATTCTCCTAAAGCTATTTCAAAAAATAGAAACAGAAGGAAAGCTACCAAACTCATTCTATGAGGCCAATATTACCTTGATCCCCAAACCAGGCAAAGATCCCCTCAAAAAGGAGAATTACAGACCGATTTCCCTAATGAATATGGACGCCAAAATCCTCAACAAGATACTTGCTAATAGAATCCAACAGTACATTAAAAGGATTATCCATCATGATCAAGTGGGATTCATACCTGGGATGCAAGCGTGGTTCAATATTCGCAAATCAATCAGCGTGATACATCATATCAACAAGAAAAGACTCAGGAACCATATGATCCTCTCAATCGATGCCGAAAAAGCATTTGACAAAATACAGCATCCTTTCCTGATTAAAACCCTTCAGAGTGTAGGAATAGAAGGTACATTTCTCAATCTCATAAAAGCCATCTATGAAAAGCCTACTGCAAATATTATTCTCAATGGGGAAAAGCTGGAAGCCTTTCCCTTAAGATCAGGAACTCGACAAGGATGTCCACTCTAGCCACTATTATTCAACATAGTACTAGAAGTCCTTGCAACAGCAATCAGACGACAAAAAGGGATCAAATGTATTCAAATCGGCAAAGAAGAAGTCAAAATGTCTCTCCTCACAGATGACATGATACTCTATATGGAAAACCCAAAAGAAGCCACTCCCAAACTATTGGAAGTTATAGAGCAATTCAGTAACGTGGTGGGATACAAAATCAATGCTCAGAAATCAGTTGCATTTCTATACACGAATAACGAGACCGAAGAAAGAGAAATTAGGGAATCCATCCCATTTACAATAGCACCAAAAACCATACGTTACCTTGGAATTAACTTAACCAGAGACGTAAAGGACCTATATTCTAGAAACTACAAATCACTCTTGAAAGACATTGAAGAAGACACAAAAAGATGGAAAAATATTCCATGCTCATGGATCGGAAGAATTAACATAGTTAAAATGTTTATGCTACCCAGAACAATCTACACTTCCAATGCCATCCCGATCAAAACACCAATGACATTTTTCAAATAACTGGAACAAACAGCCCTTAAATTTGTGTGGAACCAGAAAAGGCCCCGAATCACCAAGGAATTGTTGAAAAGGAAAAACAAAGCTCGGGGCATCATGTTGCTGGATTTCAAGCTATACTACAAAGCTATGATCACAAAGACAGTATGGTACTGGTACAAAAACAGACACATAGACCAATGGAACAGAATTGAGAACCCAGAAATGGACCCTCGGCTCTTTGGGCAACTAATCTTTGACAAAGCAGGAAAAAACATCCGGTGGGAAAAAGACAGTCTCTTCAATAAATGGTGCTGGGAAAATTGGACAACTACATGCAAGAGAATGAAATGTGACCACTCTCTGACACCATACACAAAGATGAACTCCAAATGGATGAAAGACCTCGATGTGAGACAGGAATCCATCAAAATCCTAGAGGAGAACATAGTCAACAACCTCTACGACATCTGCCACAGCAACTTTTTTCATGACACATATCTTCAAAGGCAAGGGAACCAAAAGAAAAAATGAACTTGTGGGACTTCATCAAGATAAAAAGCTTCTGCACAGCCATGGAAACAGTCCAAAAACCTAAGAGGAAGCCCACGTAATGGGAGAATAAATTTGCAAATGACACTACAGATAAAGGACTGGTATCCAAGATCTACAAAGAACTTCTCAAACTCATTACACGGAAACAAATAATCAAATCAAAAAATGGGGAGAAGATATGAACAGACTCTTTTCCAATGAAGACATACAAATGGCTAATAGACACATGAAAAAATGTTCAACATCATTAGCCATCAGGGAAATTCAAATCAAAACCATATTGAGATACCACCTTACGCCAGTTAGAATGGCAGAAATGGACAAGGCAAGAAACAACAATTGCTGGAGAGGATGTGGAGAAAGGGGATCCCTCTTATACTGTTGGTGGGAATGCAAGTTGGTATAGCCACTTTGGAAAACAGTGTGGAGGTCCCTTAAAATGTTAAAAATTGAGCTACCCTATGATCCAGCAATTGCACTACTGGGTATTTACCCCAAAGATACAGACATAATGAAGTGAAGGGCCATATGCACCCCAATGTTCATAGCACAATAGTAAATTGTGGAAGGAGCAGAGATGCCCTTCAACAGATGACTGGATTAAGAAGATGTGGTCCATACATACAATGGAATATTACTCAGCCATCATAAAGAATGATTACACAACATTTGTAGCAACATGGACAGGACTGGAGGAGATTATACTAAGTGAAATAAGTCAAGCAGAGAGAGACAATTTTCATACGGTTTCACTCATTTATGGAACATAAGAAATAGGAATATTGGTAGGAGAAGGAAGGGAAGAATGAAGGGGGGTAAACAGAAGGGGGAATGAACCACTAGAGAGTGTGGACTCTGGGAAACAAACTTAGGGCTTCAGAGGGGAGGGGAGTGGGGATTGGGATAGGCCAGTGATGGGTATTAAGGAGGGCACATATTGCATGGTGCACTGCATGTTATATGCAATTAATGAATCACGGAACATTGCATCAAAAACTGGGGATGTACTGTATAGTGACTAATATAACAAAATAAAAATTATTTAAAAAAAGGTGTGGAAAAAAAATCATTTTTCGGATGTACTTTTGCCTGATGCAGGGACAGCCTTGTGGTTTTGAAATGCATGGGGGAGATAAGACCTACGAAAGTGCTGGTAAGTCATATCCATGGGCTTGTTTTGTTTCATATTAAACCAGGAAAATAGTGCTCACCTTCTTCCCCAGGCAGCTTCCTCACACTACTAGAAGATGGAATCAGAATGACGCTTGTGCAGCCAGTGTCTCAGTTTCCCCGTGTACTGGATGAGCTCCACAGACTTTTGGCCCACAACACTAACATGTTATTCTGTGTACTGAAAAAGAGATAGATAGCTATAATTGAGAACATACCTTAATGCTACTTCCAAAAAAATGATGTTGAAAAATAATAACTCTTACTTGATTTGGTGGAAAGAAATTAGAATCTGTTTAGCAAACATGACCTAAAAACTGATTAATGTCAGAGGCAATGATGCTTTTTCCTCAGGGCATGGCTTTATTTCAGTTGCCATTGAATCCTGCTGTAATTAAACCATTCTTTATTTGATTTAAATTATATGACAAGGTCTCTGAGGCTGGAAATAGCTCTGCAGTGCGACACAATAAGAAAGTGGCAAAGCTAGTTGTCTAAAATCTGGGGCTCCTGACTCCCACAGCAAGACCATATTCCATAGACATTTATAGGATGCTTCTTGTGTTGCCAGGAACCATGGTAGGCCTTATTATACTGGGCATCCCTCTCCTGTATACATTCATACCACTCCCAGATCCTCAAAGGCAGAGAAACTTGTGTTTCTTCCACTCTACTGCCTTACTCCAGTATCCTCTACCTAGTAAGCACTTGACTGGTGTTGGGTTTAATTAGGGTTGGGGCCCTGAAGAGCAATTTTTCTATGTCTTCATTTGGCATGTGTTATGGGTAGGATTATACCTCCCCCCAGATCCATATGTTCCAGTCCTAACCCCAAGACCACAGCATGTGCCCTTGTTTACACATAGGGTCACTGCAGATACAATTAGTGAAGTCATGTGATAAAGTTGCATCATTAGTAAATTGTGGTGTGGCTCATCTTCCTGTAATTGAACCCAAGGTCACTAGAAAGGCCCTTATAACATGGCTGGTGTCTTTATAAAGAGGGGGATGTGGATACAGAGATGGGCTAACATAGAGGGAGGGCAATGTGAAGAGATATAGGGAGAAGGCTATCAGCAGGCCAGCAAGAGAGGCCTGGGACAGAGTCTCCTTCCCAGACTCAGAAGAAACCAACCCTGCTAATATCTTGATGTCAGACTTCTAGTACCCAGAACTGTGAGACAAATTTCTGCTGTTTAAATTTTGAACAATTATAAGATGGGTGGAATTTTTACAGTTCTACTGGGACAAATGGCACTATAGCACCTAGGGAACAGACTTAGGGGAGAACAATAGCCAAATTATGGAAGCAGTCCAAGTGTCCATTGATTGATAAATGGATAAAGAAGAAGTGATATATATATATATATATATATATATATATATATATATATATACACACACACACACACATACACACACGCATACATACAATGGAATATTACTCAGCCATAAAAAGAATGGAATCTTGCCATTTGCAATGGAGTGGATGGAATGCTAAGCAAAATAAGTCAGTCAGAGAAGACAGATGCCATATAATTTCACTCATGTGGAATTTATGAAACAGAACAAGTGAGCAAAGGAGAAAAAAGAGAGGGGGGAGACAAACCGAGAAACAGAGTCTAAACTATAGCAAACAAAGTGATGATTACTAGAGGGGGTGAGGGGGGATGGGTTAAATATGTGATGGGGATTGAGGAGGGCACTTGTTGTGATAAGCACCACATGTTGTATGGAATTGTTGAATCACTATATTGTACAACTGTGACTACTATTCCACTGTATGTTAACTAACTGGAATTTAAACAAAACCTTAAAAAAAAACTTAAGGGAGAACAAGCAACCATGTGCATCTTCTTATAGGAACCTCCAGGTTGTGAGTTGATAATTCTATACCTTTTCAGTTTATGACAATAAAAGTTTACTAAGCACATGTTATGTGACAGGCATTATGCTGCAAAGAAACTCCAGTGTGAGAGGAACATGAGGATGGTGTTGGAGCCCAGAAGAGGAACGTCGAATAAGAATTCCTGGGAGAAAATATCTAGGCCAAGTCTTACAGCATAAGCAGAAATTAGTCCAGAGTAGAAAGGAAAGAATGGCACAAAGCCAGAGCACTGAGATGTGAAACGACTTATTCCCTTACATTTCACTGTGGACAGATGCACACACATGCCTAATCCCCTTCCTTTCACCCTGCCTGCACCCTCATGCTTAGAGCCTCATGTTTGGAGCCTCAGCTGAAGATATGGAGGGTTTTCTGTAGAGAAATTTACCCCTGCCCCACTCCCAGCTTGTGTCACACACAGATGGGCAGGTGCTTCCATGGACACAACTGAATATCTGCTTATTTCAGATTTGCTCTCATACTTAAAAAGTGCAGAGAGAAGTAAATTTTATGCTTTATGTATTGCATTGATTGGGGGATGGGAGGGTGGAGAAGAGAGGAGAGAGAGAGAGAGAGAGAGGTTGCACTTGAGAGAGACATTAAAATCTGAGTGAAGTGTGAGGTCCTTGGCTGTCCCTGAGGCTGTGGGGTGAGGGCAGGTTTCGAGAGGCAAGTGAGTGTTGGAGTAAGCATATTGGCTCCTGTGGGGGGACGCTTGTGTTGAACACTGGTTGATTGGGAAGGCAGCCTGTTGGGGAGATGAGAGTTGCCAGCCTGCTTCAGTAGCAATGAAAATCACAGCTCATTAGAACTAACAATGCTAACAGTTAATGAGAGATGAAAACATTCTGGCAGCCCTGGAGCTGACTACTACTCTGCTCAGGTGCCTGTAGCTGAAAGGCCCTTCTGGCTCCCTTACCTGGTTCAGAACACACAGTGCAGCATTCCGTCAAAGGTTTCTGGTCTTCAGGTCAGTGAAGTCCAGAGATCAGCAGTGTTCTTCAGACCCTATTTCCCTCTGACAAATTGGACAAGTGCAGGGGTACAGGTACAGGAAATGACTTAATTATGTGATTCATAATCATTATGTAATTCATAATTGTGTGGAGCCTTTATCTGACCCCACACTATTTCAGAAAGAGATAGCATTCAAACATCCTAGTGATTTCACTTCTTGGTATCAGTGCTAAGGAATATACTAAATATGATTAATAGGCAAGAAAAATATTTAGTTCAATTTTAAAAATTTGAAGGAAACTAATAAACATAGGAGACTAGAAATATAAAATAACATACTTCAATAAGATTAAAAATTATAAAATGATGATTAATATGCTTAAAATAATTCATTGACATTGGGAATTTTCATGAAATAATACAAGGTAGACTATTAGGGTACAAAATTGTAAGAGTATGTATTATGTTTTTAACTTTGAAAAACAAATATGTAAAAAGATTGCTATCAACATATTAACAGGGATTGCTTCCAAGAGTGAGATTGATGACTTGTGTTTTCTTATTTCTGCTTTTCTGTGGCTTCAAACTTTTCTATAAGCATATATCAATTTCACTGTCAGAAAACCAATGATAAGAAACAATATAAAAGCAATGTAAGGTGATACACTGACCATCACAAAAAGATGGAAGGCTGTAGCTCATTTGGTGAGATTGAGTCTCACTGCTGCTATACTTTATAGGTCTTAAAGGAGAATAGTTGGTTAAGGTGGCTCCTTCCAGGAACATTATTTTTATGGTAGTTGTAAGATAGGAAATTTACTTATTTGCCAAGTAAAATCAGTGAAAGAAGAACTACGGTACATTAGTTTTCAACTGATGCATACCGAGTGACTATAAACTTAATGGTATAAAAGAACACATCTCACAGTTCTGTAGGGCAGAAGTCTAGGAAAGCATGGTTGAGTTCATACTCTTGTGAGGCTGAATTAAGATGTTGGCAAGGCTCTGGTCTCATCTGGAACTCAGAATCTTCCTCTAAACCACGTGGTTGTGAAAAATTCAATCTTGTAGCTATAGGACTGAGGTTCCTGTTTTCTTGCTGCCAGTCAGCTGGGGACTTTTCTCAGCTCCTAGAGAGCCCCCACATCTTGAAAGTCAGCAAATTAAAATGTCCCTTATACTGAATCCTTCTCACACTTTGAAACTCTTTTTCAAGGAAGAGCCCACTATCTTTTAAGGACTCATCTGATTAGGTTAGGCCCACCAAGGGTAATTTCCTTTTCTTAAGGTCAGTTGATTTTGAGTCTAATCATACCTATAAATTCCCTTCATAGTAGCACCTACATCAGCATTTGATTGAATGACAAGGAGATTGCTGTCTGGGAATCTTGGGAACAATTTTGAATTCCACTACACAGGGTTATGATGTGGGGCTCTTGTGGAAGTTGCTGCCCTTCAGTACTCATTTTTTATAGGTGCTGTGCATGAATGCAAAGAACGTCAATGAAAATAAGAGTTGAAAATATTTGATGCCATTTGTTGAGTACATTCTGTGCATGGCACTTTGCTAGGTGCCATAAGTACACTATTTTCATAGACGACATGAGGAAGGATCCCTATATTTCAGAAGGAGAAAATAAGACCCAGAGACTGCACATGTGCAAGATCACCCAGCTTGTAAATGACAAAGTTGGGATTCATATGCAGCCTCCCTAAGACCTCAGAAAATATACTGTGTTTTCAGATTGAGTCATTGGGTCAAAGTTGAGATAACTGAATTATTTCCCTACCCTAGCATCCCACAAGGCTAAATACAGTTTTGACAAAATCACATGTCTGTGTCCCCACATTCCCACGTGCACCCATGGCAGAAAACACATTTCAATCACAATGCCTACTCCCTGAGGCTTTCAGCCTCACAACTCCTCAGTGCAGTGCTGGAGGACGCCCTTAGCTGGGGATTTATTGTAGCCATCAGATAATAACTGAGGAAAGGGCCTGAACTTTAAATATATTAAGATGGAATAAATAACACATAAGAAAAGAATCTAGGTTTAATCAACATGCTCGAAAGCCATGGTTTCTCCTTGTGTCTACATTAGCACATAATCTAGCCATGTGGCTTTGGCCATTAATGAAATATCCTTATTCATCACATTTTCTTGCTCCTCCCTATCTTTATCACTATCATTGATTCATAAACTTTTTTCAGTCATCTAATGGACAAGTACTGACCTCCTGTGAATGTGGTGAGTGTGAAATGTGCTACGTGGAAAGTATCTGCCCTCTGCCATCTATGAGCTTATAACTAATAAAAGTCTACTATGGTTTACCCTCACTTTATTTTAAAATGTTTCTCCTGCATAGTGGAAACCTTCTCTGGCCCCTGTTGGATCAAAAACCGCTGATTTAGTTGTCTGCATAGAATTCTAGGGCTTCCTGAAACTTGGATTAAGGGAAAATTAGGAGGATCATATGATTCCTGACTTTTTTCTTGTTGATATAATCTATCACACTGATAGATTTGCGAATGTTGAACCACCCTTGCATTCCAGGGATGAATCCCACTTGGTCATATGGATAATCCTTTTAATGTACTAAGAGGCAGCCCACGGAATGGGAGAATATATTTGCAAATGATGCTACAGATAAAAGACTGGTATCCAAGATCTACAAAGAACTTCTCAAACTCAATACATAAGAAACAAGGAAACAAATCATAAAATGGGCAGAAGATATGAATAGACACTTTTCCAATGAAGACATACAAATGGCTAACAGACACATGAAAAACTGTTCAAAATCATTAGCCATCAGGAAAATTCAAATCAAAACCACACTAAGATACCACCTTACCCCAGTTAGAATGGCAAACATTGACAAGGCAAGAAAGAACAATTGCTGGAGAGGATGTGGAGAAAGGGGATCCCTCCTACATTGTTGGGAAGAATGCAAGTTGGTACAGCCACTCTGGAAAACAGTGTGGATGTCCCTTAAAAGTTAAAAATTGAGCTACCCTATGATCCAGCCATTGCACTACTGGGTATTTACCCCAAAGATACAAGCGTAGTGAAGAGAAGGGCCATATGCATCCCAATGTTCATAGCAGCAATGTCCACAATAGCTAAATCGTGGAAGGAGCCGAGATGCCCTTCAACAGATGACTGGATTAAGAAGTTGTGGTCCATGTATACAATGGAATATTACTCAGCTATCAGAAAGAACGAGTTCTCAACATTTGCTGCAACATGGACGGCACTGGAGGAGATAATGCTAAGTGAAATAAGTCAAGCAGAGAAAGACAATTATCATATGGTTTCTCTCATCTATGGAACATAAGAACTAGGAAGATAGGTAGGGGAAGAAAGGGATAAAGAAAGGGGGGGGTAATCAGAAGGAGGAATGAAGCATGAGAGACTATGGACTCTGAGAAACAAACTGAGGGCTTCAGAGGGGAGGGGGTGGGGGAATGGGATAGACTGGTGATGGGTAGTAAGGAGGGCACGTATTGCATGGTGCACTGGGTGTTATACGCAACTAATGAATCATCGAACTTTACATCGGAAACCGGGGATGTACTGTATGGTGACTAACATAATATAATAAAAAAATTATTATAAAAAATTTTTTTAAATAAAATAAATAAAAATTCAACCGAAAAAAGGGAAAATTAGGGAGATTGATTGAAAACAAATTCTGATAACTAACTTGATGCCATTTACCCATTGACTTGATGCCATTTACTCACTGACTCATGCGAAACATGCATTTGACATGTTTTTTCTGAGCTCCCTAGTGTGCTGATAATTGTAGCATATAAAGGTAAAACCCAGTCTTGTCCTTTAAGTATTTATGATTCACAGCAGAGAGTTTACAAATATCTACAGTACAAGGAAGCAGCAAATAAGTATCATGAGTTTAATAAACACTTAAAAGGAAAAAAGAAATACAGAAAGCTTTGTGAAATGGCCCCTTCCCCAGGGAGTTTCCTGGGTGCCAGGTCCCATACTTTCTTCCCTTGCACCCTGCCACAGCTCACACCTGTCCTTCAGTCTCTGGAGTCCTGCCATGGTCTCTGTCCACCTCTGCAGATGTAGCTTCTCCCCTTGCATGTCTCCTTTCTTTGAACCATTCGTGTGGGATTCTACAGTGCTCCCATTATCTACTTCTGTAGGTGCTGTGCGTAAGTCTGAACAAATGAATGAGAATGAAAGCTGGCAAAAGGGGCCCCAGTCTTCTCTGAAGGATGCACAAGGCTGGTTATGACTTGACCTCAGCTTTCATTTGAGCTCTGTGGCCATCATACTTCCATAACTCTCTCTGTACTACAACCATCCTTAATTCTTGGGTCTCTCCCAGGCATGCCCAGCACGCACATCTCCTGCCTCTGCAGGCAGCACCTGCCTCTCTCAGGCTCTCCTTAAGGTTCAACTTATGGCTCACATTGGCCTTGGCATGTTAGACACCATCCTCTAAAACCTGGGTAGAGTATTCATTTCCTGGTGCCTTTGCTGTATGCTACAGAGACAGCTCCCAAGACACCTGTGGTATGTTCGTGCATTGTTGTTTATTTACACAACACTCTCTCCACCCCCCTGGAAATGGCTTATGGAAAAAGACCATATCTTCTCCATGCCCCATGGTTAAATCAGTGCACTGTGTTGAATAAATGATTAATGAATGGATTTATTAATGTCCTACTGTAATTAAGAGGAAGGAGAGATGATGAGTCTGATGTGATCTAGGGAAGTATTTCATCGCACAACAAGGCAATTCATCAGAGATGTCCTGAGGCCCATGTGTGCCCGACACAGTTTTAGGTTTTGGAAAAAAAAAAAAAACAACGACAACACTTGAATAACTTTTAGAATTGTCATAGCTGTCATAGCTGTCAGAGAATGTTTTAAAACTGTTATTTATAAAATGGTGAATTCTGGGAAGAAGGAACAGGCAAAATAAAGTTATAAAGGTAAGTAGGTACAAAGTATACTTAGGAAAGAGGAGTCTAATTTGGCTTCAGGTTTTTTTTTAAATTAATAGATTTATTTATTAATTCACTCCCAAACATTTTTTTACTATCTTCAGGTGAGCACTGTGCACTAGTAAGACTAGAATGAATCTGGATTGTTTTCTGCCCTCATGAAATTTGCAGACTTCTGAGAGGGATAGATATTCCCATAAATAATTACAAGAAGCTTTGCTGGGAGGAATTCCTGGCCTAGAGATAAGATTCTAGGAAAGTTGGTATTTGAGGTGGCTTTAGACAAATGTCAGTCAGAAAGCCAGGAAACCCAGGGAAGGTGGAAGGTGAGAAGCTCTTAGAAGGCAGGCAGCAGTACATAGGCTCTCACTTGTTTGTTTGAGCTTAGAGTGATAGAAAGCTAAATGCATTAAAATCTTGTAATTTTGTTGGGGTTTTCACAATGAGAACATGGTGTTTGACTTTAGGAATGGGACTTCAAAGATGAAATATGTTTTTAAGCTTCAGTGACAGCATGCAGCACCTGTCAGAGGCAACAGTGCATTCCCCAACAATTACTCCCTGCTGAGTGGGGCCTTGAGAGCCAAGGTAAGGAGAACACTGTGCTGGCAAGAGGCTGGTGTTCTACTGAGGGGCATTAAAGGGCTGGTGCAAACACATGTGTGTCTGTAGCACATTCCAAGAGCTACCTTACGGGAAGGCAGAGGGTTTCTGGGGGAAAGCAAAGGGGTGACTAGCCCAACTAAGGAAGGCAGGGCATACGGACAGTTGTAATATGTTATAGGCTAAATTGTGTCCTTTCTCCCAAGTTTTGTATGTTGAAGTACTAATCCCTAGTATCTCAGAATATAACTGTATTTGAGATCGGACCTTTAAAGAGGTGATTAAGTGACAATGAGGTTATTGGAGTGGGTTCTAATCCAATATGACTGGAATCTTACTAAGAAGAGATTAGGGTATGGACCCACACAGAAGGAAGACCGTGTAAGGACACAGGGAGAAGACATCCATCTACAAGCCAAGGAGAGAAGCCTCAGAAGGCAGTAGTCCTGCTCTTGACACCTTGAGTTTGGACTTCCAGACGTTAGAACTGTGGTATTTTTTTTTTATGGCAGCCCTACCAGACTGATATATAACATAATAGAAGGCGGATCCCTAAGGCAGAGGGGCTATGGAGAGAGTATAGCATTAAGAGATATTTCAGAACCTAAAGAGTGTTCTGGGATTTAGGGAAAATATTTCGTGCTCCCAGGAACAGAGGAAGGCGCTTAACGTTCCTGAGCTTCCATTTCCTCATCTGTGAAATGAATGTAATAGTCCTCATAACTCATGACCATTGTAAGAATTAAAACAGATGAAACAAGTGGGAAGTGACTGCTATATGGGGGAGAGTGTCTCAGGTTCAGGCCTTTAGACAAGAACAACACAAAACAGAACAAAACAGAACCCAGTTTTGTCCTGCTCAAACTACTACATGTCTCTCCTCCCATGAGCGAAGCTCATCTGTGTTCTTGTTTCTTTTAAAGTTACAAAATATACAAAATGCACATAAAAATATACTTCATCAACTGTTAGCATTTTGCCATATTTTTCATATATTCTTTGTAGACCCTAACCTTTAAGATACATATTTGAAATTCCTGTTTGTGTCTTTTCCCTTCCTGTGCACCAGAAATATCTGCTCTCCAACTTTGGTATTTGTCATTCCCACGTGTTTTAAACTATTCACTATATGTTATAAGCTTTTATTATATATCTGTAAAATGGTAATACTCTTGTTTATTTTGTTGAATTAATTTAAGGTGTTTCCAGATGTTTATTACAAAGTTATGGTGAACATTTTTGTACTTGTCTCCTAGCCTGTATGAATAAGAGCTTTTGGGATCAGAATGCCTTTCGAATAACAAGTCTTGGCTTATTAGTGGGTCATAAAATCAAGTAGTGGTCAAGGTCAGCATGACAAAGGTGGCATGATAGAACACAAAATAACAGTGCATCACATGTGAAAAGGATAAATATTTTTCGTTGAATACACATACATATATACATCATACACACCTATGTGTTCTGTATATTGGGTTATGTTGTAAATAAAGTGGGTTTTCTACATGGATCCAGGCAAGAAGCATTTGGAAGCCCACATTCTGGTTGTATATCTAAGAGAGATTTGCTGATCACGTGGTAGGTCCACCTTCCAATATGTCAGATATCTCCAGATTCATCACCAAAATGGTCATGTTACCTTTTATACACCTTGCTCACTTTTAAAAATAATTTTTATTTTGTTATATTAGTCACCATACAGTACATTCCCAGTTTTTAACACCTTGCTCATTTTTAAACCAATTTGTTGGTTAAGAAATTGTATCTCATTATGTTTTCTTTTTAATTTTTTATTATGTATGTTAGCCCCCATACAGTACATCCTTAGTTTTTGATATAGTGTTCCATGATTCATTGTTTGTGTATAATATAGTTTTAATTTGTTTTTCCTGGATTAGTGGTCTAGGCTGAGCACTTCACCACATTTATTTCCCATTTAAGTTGCCTGCACATCTTTTTTCCCCACTTGTTTATTGAGTTATTTACTTTTTTCTTTATGATTTGTTAGGCATATGTATTTGACATGAATCCTTTTTCTGTTACATGTATAGCTAATCTTCTCCTTGTCTATCTTGTCTTCTCACATTATTTAATATGTCTTTTGTGAAAGTTTGTATTTTAATATGTCAAAAATGATTGATCTTTTCCTTTATGAATTGTTCCTTTTGAAACTTTTTAAGGAATCCTTTTCTATCTGGAGGTCAGAAAGATATTATCCTATGTTTTCTATTGAAGTTTTCAAAGAATAAATTAACTCTGTTCCATCTATCAAATAGCCCATGCCTCGTCCACTGATGTATTATATTACATACTCTGCATCCATGATGTGTGTCTGGGTTTTCTGTTTTCACTTTGAGTCTACCTCTGCTCCTCTGTCAGCACCGCATTGTCCTAATTGCATTATTATCATCTGCCCTGATAGGGCTAGGCATCCACATTCTTCTTAAAAACTGTCTTGTTTGTCTCTGTCCCTTTGGCCCCTTTATAAAAATTATAGAATCATGTCAAGTTCCATGAAAATTTTATGGCATTTTTATCATAATGTCATTGAGTTTATAAATTTGGGAATAATTGACCTTTTTGTTATTGAACCTTTACATTTATGGACATTTATTTCCATATATTCAGGTTTTCTTTAATGGCTTTCAGCCACGATTTTTGTTTTCCTATAATTGTCTTTCACATACTTATCCCCATAAATGTGAATAGTTTTTGTAACTATTTTTGAAAAAAATTATTGCATATTATAATTGGTAATTGTTGATGTACAGAAGTGCTGTTTATTTTTTATTTATTTATTTATTTATTTATTTTTTTTTTTAAAAGATTTTATTTATTTATTTGACAGAGATAGAGACAGCCAGCGAGAGATGGAACACCAGCACGGGGAGTGGGAGAGGAAGAAGCAGGCTCCTAGCGGAGGAGCCTGATGTGGGGCTCGATCCCAGAACGCCGGGACCACACCCTGAGCCGAAGGCAGACGCCCAACCGCTGTGCCACCCAGGCGCCCCATGAAGTGCTGTTTATTTTTTGAATGTTGATCTTCCATGTAGTCAGCATGTTACTCTCTCTCCTTAGTTATGATTTTATCCATAGCTCCTTTTTGACTTTTATGTAGCCTATCATAATTTCAAAAAAGGATGATTTAATCACTTCCTTTACGGTTTTGATACTTTTCTTTGTTTAATTTTTACACCCACACCTTTAATGAAATTTTTTTTCAAACTTAAATGTTATACATTCACTGGTTAAAAGTTTTTAAACTACAGAGAAGTGGAATGAAGAAAATGAAGTCCACAATGCTGCCTCCAGAGTAAACTTAATTTTTTTTTACTATTTAAAAACTTAAATTTATATGCAGTAAAATTTATTGTTTTTTGAGTACACTTTTGTGAATTTTGACAGATGCATAGAGTCTTGAAACCATCATTACATTCAGGATATTGAAAAGTTCCCTCATCCCCCAATTTTTCTTCTTGCTGCCCCTTTGCAAACAAACCCTCCTCTCCCCTCTAATCTCTGGCGACTATCTGTCTATCCTCTTTCCTCATAGCTTTGACATTTCCAGAATGCCATATAGATGGAATTATATAGTTCGTAAGCTTTCGATTCTGCCTTCTTTCATTTACAATAATGCATTTTAGATTTATCCATTGATGTGTGTATCAATCATTCATCTTTTGAATGTTGAGTAGTACTGCATTGTATAGATATATCACAGTTTGTTCATTCATTCAACTACTGAGGGATTTGAATTGCTTCAGTTATCGGCAATTATGACTAATGCTGCTATAAATATCCAAATGCAGGTTTTTGAGTGAACATAAGGTTTCATTTTTCCCCATTTTTTAAAGCATATGATAAGTGTATGTTTGAAATATAGAAAAAACAAAACAAAACAAAACAAAACAAAAAACCAAACCATCCAAACTATTTTCCATAGCAGCTTTACTGTTTTGCACTCCCTCCAGCAATATATGAGATTTCTAAATGACTTGTATCCTTATCAGCACTTGGTGCTGCTTTTTTTTTTTTTAATTTGCACTCTTCTGATTAGTGAATATTGGTATCTCATTGTGGTTTTACTTTTAATTTTCCAAATGACTAATTACTTTTAACATCCATTCATAAGCTTATTAGCCACCTGTCTTCAATGAAGTTTTTGTTCAATATTTCATCAATTATTTAATGGTTCTTTTTCCTTATTGTTGAGTTTTTGAGAGTACTTTATAAATTCTGAATTACAAGTCCTTTGTCACATTTATGATTTGCGAATATGTGCTCTTAGTCACTAGTTTTCCATCTTTTGGACAATGTCATCCATAAGGTGAAAGTTTTTTTTTTTTATTTTAATGAAGTCCAATTACTATTTTCTTTTGATTATTATGCTTTTAGTGATGTATCTAACAATCTTCACTAACCCTAGGACACAAAGATTTTCTTCATTTTTTTTCCCTAAGAGTTTTATAGTTTTACCTGTTAACTTTAGGTCTAGGATCCATTTTAAGTTACTTTTGTATAAAGTGAGTGGTATAGGTCAAGGTTTATTTTATTTTAAAGGATACACAATTATCCCAACATCATTTTGGAAAAATTTCTTTATTGAATTGCTTTTGAATCTCTGTCAAAACTTCATTGGCCATATTTCGTGGCTCTATTTCTGGACTCCATTCTGTTCTGTTGATACGTGTGTCTGTCACTTCCCCAGCACCACAGTCTTGGTTACTGAAGCTTTAAGCATTATCTTCCTTGATGACTACATTTCCAAGGGATGGTCTCCAAGTTCTTGAGGAAGATATTTCCTGAGTTGTAGAACTAGCAAGATACTGGGACAAGATTTATATATGTATCTAAATGGATAGAGAGGGGACTTAAAATTATAAGTTTTCTTTAAAAAATGCTCTAAGCAGCAAAGTCGACAATAGCCGAACTGTGGTGAGAGCTGAGATGCCCTTCAATGGATGAATGAATAAATAAGGTGTGGTTCATATATACAGGGGAATATTACTCAACAATCGGAAAGGATGACTACCTACCATTTGCATCAACATGGATGGAACTGGAGTTTATTATGCTAAGTGAAATAAGTCAAGCAGAGAAAGACAATGATATGGTTTCACTCATATGTGGAACATAAGGAATAGTGTGGAGGACCATAGGGGAAGGGAGGCATAACTGAATGGGAAGAAATTAGAGAAGGAGACAAACCATGAGAGACTCTGGACTCTGGGAAACAAACTGAGGGTTACCGAAGGGAGGGGGGTGGGGGGATGGGGTAACCAGGTAGTAGGTATTAAGGAGGGCACATGTGGTGATGAGCACTGGGTGTTATACACAACTAATGAATCTTGAACACTACATCAAAAACTAATGATGTCTAACTGAACATAATAAAAAAAAAATGCTCCAAGGAATAGAAGCTCAAGGGACTACAGGCAGAAAGAAGACAGACTAAGGTTTGGTCAAGCTAAGGGACACTCGAAGGATGTCTTGGTCACCCCTTTGAGAAACAATTTTATCATTAAGAACTCAGTGCTTATGTGCAAGTGTTTTTTGCCATTATAGATGTCACACATTTTCAAAATTACTTCGGTCAGCAACTTTTCCCCCACTCCCTTCAGTAAGGTTGTTCTATGTGCTAATAATAGTTAGATTGTTCTTTGACATTCTGCATTTCATGCTGGAATACTTCAACCTCCTAATTTTAAAGTCATTTGCATATAGTAAGGTTTACTTTTTGTCTGGTGAAGCTCTATGGGTTTTGAAAAAGGAATAATGTTATGAATCTACTATATTAGTTTCCAAAGGCTTCAAGGTACCATAGGATGGGAAGTTTAAATGACAGAAATTTATTTTCTCACAGTTCTGGAGGTTGGAAATCCCAGATCAAAATGTCAAAAGATTGGGTTTCCTCTGAGGCCTCCTTCCTTAGCTTGTAGACAGACACCTTCTTCTTTCTGTTTTTCTCTTTGTCCTAATTTCTTGTATGACACCAGTCATATTGGATTAGGGTCCACCCTAATGACCTCATTTTAACTTAATCACCTCCTTACAATCCTATCTTCAAATAAGGTCATCTTCTGAAGTATTGTGGGTTGGAACTTCAATATATGATTTTTACAGGGACACAATTCAGTCCATATCTACTATTAGATTGTCATGCAGAATAATTACGCTCCTTTAAAAATTTTATATGCTTCACCCATTCCAGTGCCTCCCCAATCCAAATCCCTGGCAACCACTGATTTTTGTTGTTGTTGTTGTTGTCCATAGTTTTGCCTTTCCTGGAACGTCATATAATAAAATCACACCATATGTAGCCTTTTCAGACTGACATCTTTCAGTTAATGATTTTTAAAGATTTTATTTATTTATTAGAGAGAGAGAGAGCATGGGAAGGAGCAGAGGGAGAGGGACAAGTAGACTCCACACTGAGTGTGGAGCCCAATGCAGGGCTTGATCTCAGGACCCTGAGGTCATGACCTGAGCCAAAATCAACAGTTGAATGCTCAATTGACTGAGCCACCCAGGTGTCCCTATATTTAAGATTCACCTATATCCTTCTGTGGCTTGAAACTTCATTTCTTTTGCTTGCTGATTCTTTTTATTTATTTGATGAATGCACCACAGTTTGCATGCTAATTCATTTACTGAAGATTATCTTTGTTGCTTTCAGCTTTGGGCAATTATGAATAAAATTGCTATAGACACACATATGCAGGTTTTATTTGGACATAATTTTTCAAATCAATTAGGTAACTACCTACAGGCACAATTTCTGGTTTATATGGTAAAGCTATGTATAGCTCTGTAAGACACTGCCAAACTATCTTTGAAAGTAGCTATACAATCTATATTTTTTAATTTCCCCATCAATTAATGAGGGTTTTTGCTCCAAATCCTTGTTAGCATTTGGCATAGTCAGTTTTTGGATTTTAACCATTCTAGTAGGAATATGATAATATCTCATTATTTTAGTATGAAATTCCCAAATGCCAAATAATGTTGAGCATCTTTTTATAAGCTTATTTTCTACCTACTCCATATGTGCTTTGGTGAGATGTCTGTTCAGGTCTGTTGTTCATTTTTATTTATTTATTTATTTATTTATTATTTATATTTATTTTTTGAGATATATGGATTATTTTTATTGGTTTGTTCACTTTATTTCTTTTAATTTAAATTTTATTTTGCTAGTATTTTGTTGAAGATTTTTGCATCTATTTCATCAGGGATATTGGCCTATAGTTCTTTTTTTTAGTGGAGTTTTTATCTGGTTTTGGTATCAGGGTGATACTGGCCTCATAGAATGAATTTAGTTTTCCTTCCTTTTCTATTTTTTGGAATAGTTTGAGAAGAATAGGTGATAACTCTTCTTTAAATGTTTGTAGAATTCCTTCTGAAGCTGTCTAGTCCTGGACTCTTGTTTGTTGGGAGATTTTTTATTCCTGATTCAAATTCTTTGCTGGCTATTGGTTTGTTCAAGTTTTCCATTTCTTCCTGCTTCAGTTTTGGTAGTTTATATGTTTCTAGAAATGTATCCATTTCTTGCAGGTTGTCCAATTTGTTGGCATATAGTTTTTCATAATATTCTCTTACAATTGTATTTATGTGATGTTGGTTGTTATTTCCCCTCTTTTATTGATGATTTTGTTTATGTGAGTCTTTTCTTACTCTCTCTCTCTCTCTCCTCATGTTTGTTTTTGATGAGTCTGGCTAAAGATTTATCAATTTTGTTGATGTTTTCAAAGAACCAGCTCCTGGTTTCATTGATCTTTTAGTTTTAGTTCTATTGTTTTAGATTTAGTTTTAGTTCTATTGTTCTTTTAGTTTCTATATCATTTATTTCTGCTCTTATCTTATTATTTTCTTCCTTCTGCTTATTTTGGGTTTTGTTTGTTGTTCTTTTTTCTAGCTACTTGAAATACAAGATTGGGTTGTTTGTTTGAGTTTTTCTTGCTTCTTGAGGTAAGCTTGTATTGCTATAAATTTCCCTCTTACAGCTTTTGCTGTATCTCAAAAGTTTTAGACTATTGTGTTTTTATTTTCGTTTGTATTCATGCACTTTATTCTTTCTTCTTTGATTTCCTGGTTGATCCATTCATTGTTTAGTAGCATGTTGTTTAACTTCCATGTATTTGTGGTCTTTCCAGATTTTTTCTTGTGATTGATTTCTAGTTTCATAGTGTTGTGGTAGGAAAAGATGCATGGTATTACTTCAGCCTTTCTGAATTTGTTGAGATTTGTTTTGTGACCTAATATGTGATCTATTCTGGAGAATGTTCCATGTACACTTGAAAATAATGTGTTTTCTTCTGCTTTAGGATAAAATGTTCTGAATATATCTGTTAGATCCATATGTTTCAGTGTGTCACTGAAAACAAGTTTATTTGTTGATTTTTTGTTTAAATGATCTATCCATCAATGTAAGTGGGGTGTTACAGTCCCCTACTATTATTGTATTATTATCAATAAGTTCCTTTATGTTTATTTTTAACTGTCTTATGTATTTGGGCATTCCCATGTTGGGTGAATAAATATTTATAATTGTTATTACTTCTTGTTGGATTGTTTCCTTTATTATGATATAGTGTCCTCTTTGTCTCTTGTTACAATCTTTGTTTGAAGCTCTTTTTTCCCCTGAATATAGATATTGGTCCTCTGGCTTTCTTTTGACATCCATTTGTGTGATAAATGTTTCTCTATCCCCTCATTTTCAATCTGTAGGTATCTCTAAATCTGAATAAGTCTTTTGTAGACAGCCTAAGGATGGATCTTGTTTTTTATGCAATCTGTTACTCTATGCCTTTTGATTGGAGTATTTAGTCAATTGACATTCAAACTAATTATTGATCGATATGTATTTATTGCCACTTTGTTACTTGTTTTGTGATTGTTTTTATTTTTCTCTGGTGTTTTCTTCTCTTTTTCTCTTTCATGGTTTGCTGGTTTTCTTTGGTGATTTACTTGGATTCCTTACTTTTATTTTTTTGCATATCTATTACTGTTTTTTGATTTGTAGTTACCCTGTGGTCGGCATATAGCAGTCTATATTAAGTTGACGGTTGCTTAACGTCAAACTCATTCTTTACTCCTCTCATCTCTACATTTTATATATTTGGTATCATATTTTATATCCTTTTGTTTTGTGCTTCTCTTGACTGATTTTTACAGGTATACTTATTTTATTTATTTATTTATTTATTTATTTATTTATTATTTATTTATTATTTATTTTGTACTTCCTATTTTTCTTGCTCTTAATTATGGTTTTTGTTTTCCAGTCACAGAATCCTCATTAACATTTCTTGTAGGGCTGGTTTAGTAGTCATGAATTCTTTTAACTTTTGTTTGTCTGGGAAACTCTTCATCTCCTTCTATTCTGAATGATATCCTGGCTGGATAAAATATTCTTGGTTGCAGATTTTTCTCTTTTAGCATTTTGAATATATTATGCTACTTTCTCCTGGCCTGCAGTTTCTGCTGAAAAATCAGCTGATAGCCTTCCTTTGTATGTACCTGTCTTTTTTCTCTTGCAACCTTTGAAATTCTTTCTTTATCACTTTTTTTCCCATTTTAATTACTATGTGTCTTGGTGTGGACCTCCTTGTTGGACCCTCTCTGTGCCTCCTGAATCTGGAGCTCTGTTTTCCTCCCCAGATTCAGGAAGTTTTCAGCTATTATTTCTTCAAATACATTTTCTGCTCTCCTATCTCTCTTCTCCTTCTGAGATCCCTGTAATGTGAATGTTATTATACTTGATGGAGTCATTGAGTTCTCTAAATCTATTCTTGTTATGTAGTATTTTTTATCTCTCACCCACTCAGCTTGACTACTCTCTATTACTCTATCCTCCAGGTCACCGATATATTTCTCTGCTTCCTGTAGCCTACTATTTATTCCATCTATTGTATTTAATTTCATTTATTGAGTTCTTCATCTCTGATGTATTATTTTTTATTTCTTTGTTAAGGGCCTCACTGATGTTCTCCACTCTTTTCTCAAGTTCAGTGGATAACTTTAAATTCTTCATTAGGCTTATTATTTATTTCTGTTTCTCTTAGATCTCCTGCTATCATTTTACCCTGAGCTTTCTGTCCTTATATCTTTGGGATATATTCCTCTGTCTCCTCATTTTTGTCTATCTCTCTGTGTCTGTTTCTGTGTGTTAGGAAAGTCAGATATGTATCCTGCTTTTAAAAGTAGTGGCATTATTATTATTATTATTATTATTATTTTTAGTGGTGGCCTTATGAAGTCCTATAGTGCCCTGCAGTTCAGTTTCCCCTGTTCACCAGAACCTGGTACTTCAGGGGTCTCCTACGTGTGTTGCTTGCATCCTGCTATTTGTCATAGTTGCTTTTTCTTTTTTTCTTTTAATCTTTTTTTTTATTATTATATTATGTTAGTCACCATACAGAGTTGCTTTTTCTTTCTGTCCAGATGTCTGCGCTGACTCTCTGCCATTTCTGAGCTGTGCTTGCACTAGTGTTGTTAGTGAGACTGAGGCATGCTGGTTCTGAGGGGACATGAACAGATAACCCAGGGGTGGGATGGTGGTGTTAGCAAAATTTGCACTGAGCCCCTAGTCCTAGGTTGGTTTCCCCAAACATGGTGGCTTCCAGCAGGCCAGGCACTCGGCAGCCATGGTGTGTTGTCTGTGCTCACAGTGGTTGGGTGGGACACATACAGCATTAGCAAAATTTGTGCTGATCCCAGCAGGTTTGGAGTGGTCAAGACTTCGGGAGAACTTGTGGGTGAGACACACTGCTAGCAGGTTAGGTGGCAAGTGTCTGTGCAGTGCCTCCTTCCACAGGGTGTTTCTTATTTTTTAATTAGGTTGTTTATTCCGTTATTTTCAAGTTTTAAGATTTTTTTTGGTATATTTTGGATACATGTCCTTTATTAAATTTGTATTTTTCACATATTTTCTCCCATTCTGTGACTTGCTGTTTCATGCTTTTACTATTATCTCCATAGCGCATAACTTGTAATTTTAATAAAGTTGCATTTATCCATCTTTTGTTTTTCAAGGATCATTCTCTCCTGCTGCATGTAAAACTCAACACCAAATCCACTCTCAGATAGTTGAGTCTACAACCATTGTTCTCCTTCAGTATTGTGCTAGTTATTCTAGGTCTGAAGACGAGGTACTGTAGTGCTTTTCCATATATACTTTAAAATTTGATGTTATTTATGAAAAAACTTACTGGCACATAAAATTGCCGGGGATCCCAAATAGCCAAAAAAATCTTTAAAAAGGAGAACAAATTTAGAGGACTCACACTTTCTGGTTTCAAAGTACACCACAATGTTATAGTTATCTAAGCAGTTTGGTACTGGCATAAGACTAGACATAGAGACCAGTGGAATAAACTGAGCTTCCAGAAATTGATCAATATATTTATGGTCAATTGATCTTTAACAAGAGTGTCAAGACCATTTTCAATAAGGGAAAGAGTAGTTTCTTGAAAAACTTGTTCTAGGATAACTGGTTATGCACATTCAGTACAATGAGTTTGGGCTCTTATGTCACAACATATACAAAAATTACTCAAAATACGACAAATACCCAAATGTAAAGATAGAGCTATATAACTCCTAGAAGAAAA
The DNA here is from genome assembly GCF_023065955.2 of Ursus arctos. Lineage (NCBI taxonomy): Eukaryota > Metazoa > Chordata > Mammalia > Carnivora > Ursidae > Ursus > Ursus arctos. The sequence goes on along the minus strand of NW_026622763.1, from coordinate 3,232,931 downwards.
CAGGAGCAATTATTATTGATCTTGGACTTGGCAATTGATTCTTAAATATGTCACCAAAAATATAAGAAACAGGAGCAAAAAATAAACACATTGGGGTGTCTGGGTGGCTCAGTCTATAAAGCATCTGCCTTTGGCTCAGGTCATGATCCCAGGGTCCTGGGATTGAGCCTGGTGTTGGGCTCTCTGCTCAGCAGGGAGCCTGCTTCTCCCTTTCCCTCTGTCTGCTGCTCCCCCTGCTTGTGTGTGCTCTCTCTTTCAAATAAATAAAATCTTTAATAAATAAATAAATACATTAGATTTCACTGAAGTTAAAAATGTTTATTCATCGGGGTGCCTGGGTGGCTCAGTCATTAAGCGTCTGCCTTCGGTTCAGGGAGTGATCCTGGCATTCTGGGGTTGAGCCTTGTGTCGGGCTCCTCTGCTGGGACCCTGCTTCTTCCTCTCCCACTCCCCCTGCTTGTGTTCCCTCTCTCACTGGCTGTCTCTCTCTCTCTGTCCAATAAATAAATAAAATCTTAAAAAAAAAGGAAAAAAAAAGAAATGTTTATTCATCAAAGGACAATATAAAAAACAGAGAAAGTTAATCTATAGTATGGAAGAAATATTTTCAAATAATATATTTGATAGTGGTCCAGTATTCAGAATGTATGAACCCTTAAACATCAACAATGAAAATATAAACAAACCAATTAAAATCTGGGCAAATAACTAGAATAGATATTTCTCTAAAGGAGATATACAAATGGACAAAAAGTACTTGAAAATGTGCTCAATATCATTAGTCTTTAGGAAAAGGTAAATTAAAACCACAATGGGATAATACTTAACACCTACTAGGATAACTATTATAATTTAAAAATAGAAAACATATTGGTGAGGATGAGGAGTAATTGTAATTTTTGTGTATTGCTGGTGGGGATATAGAATGGTGCAGCTGCTATGAAAACAGTTTGTTACATGCTCAAAAAATTAATATAGAATTCCTTTTGACCTAGAAATTCCACTCCTAGGAATATACCCCCAAACTGTAAACATATATTCAAGCAAATGCTCGTGCACAAATGTTTATAGCAGCACTATTCACAATACCCAAAAGATGGAAACAACTAAAAAAACTCATCAGTGGATGAATGGACAAACAAAATGTGATATATTCATACAATGAAGTATTAGTCATAAGAAAAAATGTACTGATACATGCAACAGTGGATGAGCCTCAAACACATTATGTGAGTTGAAGAAAGCCCCCCAAATGGTCACATTTCATATGATTCCATTTGTATGAAATATTCAGAAATATAAATCCACAGAGAAGGAAAATAAGTTAATGGTTGCCAGAGAATGGGAAAGAGAGGGAATGAGAAGTAACTGCTTTAAGGGTTTTGAGGTGATAGAAAAGTTATGTCGTTTCAGTATGGGAACATGAAAAAGCTCTGGAGATAGATTATAATCACACAATATTGTGAATATATTAAATGCCCCTGAAGTTGCATACTTTAAAATTGTTAGTTTTATGTTTTTAAATTTCATCTCAATTAAAAAAAAACAAAGCAAACTGGAATTTTTATTTAGCTTGGGTTAAATATATAGATTGATTTGGGAAGAATTGATATCTTAACAATGCTAAGATTCCCAATTCATGAGCATGGAATATCTCTCCATTTATTTAGATCTTCTTTGATTTTTTTAAACAATGTTTTTCTTATGTTTGTATATAAAGCCTATAAATATTTTTTTAGATTTATATATAAATATTTTAATTGTTGTGGCTAATGAAAGTGGAGATTATTTTCTAATTAAAATTGCAATATTTCGTTGCTGATAGACACAAAAGCAATTTTTTTTGTACATTTAGCTTACATTCTGCACCCCTGCTATACTTGTTACAATAATTATTTATTTCTTCTTTGGGAGTTTCTTCATGAATTTCAGACCATTTGTGAATAAAGATATTTATTTAATCTTTTCTTATATGTAACTTTTATTTCATCTTTTGTCTTATTGAAATAGCTAGGACTTCTAGTATGATACCAAATAGGAGTGTTTAGAGAATATACTCTTTTCGTGTTCCTGATGCTAGAAAGTGTTCTTTCCTATCATTAACTATGAGCTAACCTTGTATATTTTCTATACTGAATCTTAGAATTAGTCAGTTCTCCCTTGGAGAGGGAAATCCACTATTTCTTTTATTGGGGAGTGGTATTAGAGACCAAGATCTGGGCACTAGGTGTGATACTTGTTCCTGATGCCCCTCAGCTGACAGAGAAAGGAACTATATGTTTGTCTAGTAGCCTAGACACGCACACACACACACGCGCACATGCACACATATATGTGTACACACACATGCACACACACACACACACGTATCCCTTTGATCTAAATGTGAGCTTATACTGATGTTTATTACCTCATGGATCATTCTGTCCTCCCATTTCTTGTAATCCCTCACTTTAAAAGTGTAAACATGGCTGTCAACACATGCCATTCATTTATTGTTTACTTCCATGTACATGTATAATATTTTCAGAATTGTTTACCCATATCCTAAAGGTAATAGTTTTACTATGTAGGGTGCAGTGCTTATATACAGCTTCTTTTACATTTAGTCTTGAAAACTCCTTCGCTTCCAAAGTTACATAGGTAAGCACTCTTTTCCCTCATCTTCAAGGTGAGATTTTTGATTTATGGTTTAAAGTATTTATCATTTTCCTACTTTGTTTTTGCTGCAAAGACTTGTAAATTCACATATTTTGTGATATCATCTGGTTATCTTCTATATTTATTACTTTTGAAATAATCTTTTCATCTTTTCTTTTACATTTTCTAGTCATTTTTCATATTTCCTTTATACGACTTTATGTAGATTCAATATTAATTGCCTTTTGTTTTCCATATAATTTGGTTTCCATTTCTGAAGTGATTTTGTCTTTTTCTTTTATTTATTTTCTGAATTCGGTGAGTTTCCAACATTTTTCTATTGTCTGTCCATTTATTTTGTAAGATTTCTTTTTTGTTGTTGTTAAAGCATTTCATCATGTTCCTTCTTAACTATATTTGATCATTTAAAAAATATGTTGGAATGTTATGTTATTTTCCTCTTATTTGTGGCAGTGTTTTCTGGTTTTATTTTGCTTCTAACAATCTCTGAACTTCTATTTTTAAAAATTATGTTTTTAAGAGCATGTGGCATTGTTTTGTATTAATAATGGAATGAGTTGACTCATCCTGGGTCACCTATTACCAGAAGAACCATATTTTCGGGGGTATTTAAAGACATTTCCCCCATTTCTCAACTAAAGATCTCTCTTTTCTATTGTCACAGGGAGGATTCTTTCTTCCAAATGTAGCTATCTCTTTATTTTTCCTGTACTTCTGTTATCTCAACTCTTCTTTTTCTTTTGTTCTGCTCTATTGGCTGTTAAATGTATCTTCATCATTTGCACTCTGGGCAGGGAATTTGGAAATAAATCTTGCCTGATGTTTTCTGGATAGCACCTTGTTTTGTGTGTATTGTGGTAAATTGCACATATTAGTCATAGATGTATGGGTTTTTTTTAAATTTTTTCCTGATTCCATTCTATTGGCCTAGATGTCTGTGCTAGTGCCAATATCAACCGTATTGATTACTGTAGCTCTGTAATAAAATTTGAATTTGGAAGTGTGAGACGTCCAACTTTGTTCTACTATTTCAATATTGTTTTGTCTACTTGGAGTCCCTTTTAGTTCTATATGAATTTTTAGTATCATCCTTTTCATTCCTTCAGAGGAGGCCAGTTGGATTTTCATAAGAATTGCATTGAATCAGTAGGTTGCTTTGGGGGTTTGCCATCTTAACATTAATTCATTCAATTTATGAACATGGGATCTTTCTGTTTACTTAGGTCTTCTTTATTTTCTTTCAATAAAGTTTTGTGGTTTATACACTGGGCCTCCTTGGTAAAATTTATTCTTAAGTATATTGTTACTTTAGATGTTATTATAAATTAATTGTTTTCTTAATTTCCTTTTCAGAGTGTTTATTGCTAGTAAATGGAAACACAACTGATTTTTGTGCATTCATCTTCTATCCTGAGATTGGGCTAAATTAATTTATTAGCTATAAAAAGGTTTTTTTTGGTGCATTATTTTGGATTTTTTACATATAATCTGGAAATAAAATTAGTTTACATATTATCTGGAAATAAAATTAGTTTTACTTTTTTCTGTCCAATTTGGATGCCAATTATTTCTTCTTATCTGGCTGCTCTGGTTAGAATTTCTAGTACAATGTTAGATAAAAATATCAAAAGGATACTAAATCTTTATTAGATATGTCATTTGCAAATATTTGCTCCCATTTTGAAGGCAGCCTTTTAGTTTTGTTGATTGTTTCCTTTACTGTATAAAAGCTTTTTATCTTGATGAAGTCCCAATAGTTTATTTTTGCTTTTGTTTCCATTGCCTCAGGAGCCATATCTAGAAAAATGTTGCTATGGCTGATGTCAAAGAGGTTACTGCCTGTATTATCCTCTGGGATTTTGATGGTTTCCTGTCTCACATTTAGGTCTTTCATGCATTTTGAATTTATTTTGTGTATGATGTAAGAAAGTGGTCCAGTTTCATTCTTGCAGAGAAAGGGGTGGGAATGCAAACTGGCATAGCCACTCTGGAAAACAGTATGGAGGTTCCTCAAAAAGTTAAAAATAGATACAAAAATACTGATTCAAAGGGATACATGCATCCTGATGTTTATAGCAGCATTATCAACAATAGCCAAATTATGGAAAGAGATCAAATTTCCATCAACTGATGAATAGATAAGGAAGAAGTGATACACACACACACACACACACACACACAGTGGAATGGAATATTACTCAGCCATAAAAATGAATGAAATCTTGTCATTTGCAATGATGGGCATGGAGCTAGAGAGTATTATGCTAATCAAAATAAATCAGTTAGATAAAGACAAATACTTTATTATTTCACTCATATGTGGTATTTAAGAAACAGAACAGATGAACATAGAGGAGAAAACAGGCAAACCATAACATCGCCTCTTAACTAGAGAGAACAAAGTGCGTGTTGCTGGAGGGAAGGTGGGCAGGGGCATGGGTTAAAAGGGTGATGGGTAATAAGGAGGGCACTTGTGATGAACACTGGGTGTTGTATGTAAGTGATGGATCACAAAATTCTACACCTGAAAATAGTATTGCACTGCATATTAACTAACTGGAATTTATTTTTTTTAATTTATTTATTTTTTTATTATATTATGTTAGTCACCATAGAGTACATCCCCAGTTTTTGATGTAAAGTTCCATGATTCATTACTTGTGTATAACACCCAGTGCACCATGCAATATGTGCCCTCCTTAATACCTAACTGGAATTTAAAGAAAAACTTGAGAAAAAAAAGAAATATCAAAAGGAGGCATCATTATCATGATCCCAATCTTTTTTTTTTTTTTTAAAGATTTTATCCATTTAGTTGACAGAGAGAGAGACAGCCAGCGACAGAGGGAACACAAGCAGGGGGAGTGGGAGAGGAAGAAGCAGGCTCATAGCAGAGGAGCCTGATGTGGGGCTCGATCCCGTAACGCCGGGATCACGCCCTGAGCCGAAGGCAGACGCTTAACCGTTGTGCCACCCAGGCGCCCCTATCATGATCCCAATCTTAAGGGAAAGTTTTCAGCATTTAACCATTGACTATGATGTTAGCTGCAAATTTTTCATATATTCCCTTTTCATGTTGAGGAAATTTCCTTCTATCACTAATTTATTGGGTGTTTTTATTGTGAAAAGATGTTGGATTTCTCAAATGCTTTTCCTGTACTAATTGAGATGATCATAGAGCTTTCCCTTTATTCTGTTAATGTTGTGTATTTATTACACGGATTGATTTTAATATACTGAACCACCCTTACATTCCTAGGAAAACCCACTTTGTCATAATGTATAATTGTTTTTAATGGGCTACTGTATTCACTTTGCTGGTATTTTGTTGAAGATTTTGCACCTATATTCATAGAGATATTGGCCTGTAGTTTTCTTTTCTTGTGATGTATTTGTCTGTCTTTAGTAACAGAGTAATTCTGATTCCATAGAATGAGTCAAGAAATGTTGCCTCCTCTTCTATTTTTTAGAACAGTTTGTGAAGCATTGGCTTTAAGTCATACTTAAGTATTTGGTAGAATTCACCAGTATAGTCATCTGGTCCTAACTTTTAATTTTTGTGAGGTTGTCAATTACTGGTTGAAAATCTTTACTTCTTATATGTCTATTCAGATATTCTCTTATACCTTTAGTGAGTTTTGGTAGTTTTAGGTTTCTAGAAATTTGTCCATTTCATATAGGTTTTCTAATTTCTGGCATATGATTGTTTATGGTATTCTCTTAAAATGCTTTTTATTTCTTTAAGGACTGTGGTAATGAGCCCATTTTAATTTTGATTTTAGCAATTTAAATCCTTGCTCTTTTTTCTTATAAGTCTAGATAAAGTTTTGCCAATCTTGTTAATAGTTTGAAAGAACCAACTTTAAAAAATATTTATTTATTTGAGAGAGAGAGAGTGGGGGAGAGAGCATGAGCAAGTGAAAGAGCAGAGAGGAAGCAGACTCCCTGCTGAGTGGGGAGTCCAACATGAGGCTCAGTCTCCTGGCTGGGAGATCATGACCTGAGTCGAAACCAAGAGTTGGACACTTAACTGATGGAGCCACCCAGTAGCCCCACCAACTTTTGGTTTTACTATTGATTTTCTCTATTGTTTTTGTATTCTCTATTTTTTTTTTATCTTTGGTCTTTATTATTTGCTTCCTTCTGCTAGTTTTTGTACTACTTTGTTCTTTTTCTACTTTTTTAAGGTGTAAAATTAGCTTCTGATTGAGGGTTTTTTTTACGTTTGGGCACTTACAGCAAAATATTTCCCTCGAGATCTTGTTTCACTACTTCCCATTTGTTTTGGTATGCTGCGATGTCATTTCATTCATCACGAAATATTTTCTAATTACCCTTGTGATTTCTTCTTTGACGTCTTTATTAAGAGTGTGTTTAATTTTCACATATTTGTGATTTTTCCATTTTTCCATTTTTCCTTCTGTTGTTGGTTTCTAGTTTAATTCTGTTGTGGTTGGGAAGATATTTTGTATGAATTCAGTTCTTTTAAATTTATTGAATCTTGTTTTCAGGCCTAATCTATGTTCTATCATGGGGAATATTTTATGTGCCCATGAAAATAATGTGCATTTTGTTGTTTTGGGTGAATTGTTCTATCTATGTCGGTTAGGTTTCATTGGTTTGTAGTGTTTTTCAAGTCCTCTATTTCCTTACTGTTCCCTCTAGGTATTCTAATCATTATTGTAAGTAGAATATTGAAATATCTCACTGTTAATTGTGGAACTATTTCTCTATTAATTTCTGTCACTGTGTGTTTCAGATATGTTGAGACTCTGTTTTTAGGTGTCTATATGTTTATAATAGCTGTATCTTCTTGACTGACTGAACCATTCCTCAATATATAAAATCCTTTAACTCTTATAATAATGTTTCACTCAAAGTCTATTTTGCCTAATATTAGTATAACTACTCCCAATTTCTTTTGATTACTATTAGCAGGAAATTTTTTTCATTTATTTTACTTTTAACCTATTTGTGTCTTTGGATTTAAAATGAGATTATTGTAGACAGCATATGAATGGATTCCATTATTTTATTCATAATGTCAATCTCTGCCTTTCAGTTAGAGGTTTTAATCCATTTACATATAAGTAACTACTTAAAAAGACAGACTAATTTCTGATATTTTTCTGTTTGTTTTCTACATGGGTTGTATCATTATAGTCTTCAATTTCCACTTACAACTTTCTTTGGTACTTAATTGATGATTTTTTTTATTGCACCACTATATTTTACTTTTAATGTCCATTTTTGAATATTGTTGTTGTTGTTATTTATTTGGGAGTTATGTTGAGGTGTTTTTTTTTTGAGATTTTATTTATTTATTTGATAGAGATAGAGACAGCCAGCGAGAGAGGGAACACAAGCAGGGGGAGTGGGAGAGGAAGAAGCAGGCTCCCAGCGGAAGAGCCTGATGTGGGGCTCGATCCCATAACACCAGGATCATGCCCTGAGCCGAAGGCAGACGCTTAACTGCTGTGCCACCCAGGCGCCCCTATGTTGAGGTTTTGGTTAAGATCTTAAACTTATAACAGCTAATTTAAATACTAATTCAGTTTTGATAGTATACATAAAGTCAACTCTATTGATCCCTGTGCCTCCCTCTTTTGGTTGTTATTGTCACAAAATATATCTTTGTACATTGCCTGCCCGTTAATATAGACTTACAATGAATTGTTTTTGCACTGCCTTTTTAAAAATAATTTTTTAAATTTTATTTAAAATCAAGTAATTAACATAAAGTGTATTTTTAGTTTCAGAGGTAGAGATTAGTGATTCATCAGTTGCATGTAACATCCAGTTCTCATTACATCAAGTACCTTCCTTAATGCCCATCACCCAGTTACCTCATCCCCCCATGGACCTCCACTCTACAGCAATCCTCAGTTTGTTTCCTATAGTTAAGGGTCTCTCATGGTTTGTCTTCTTCTCTGATTCTGTCTTATTTTATTTTTCCTTCCCTTCCCCTATGTTCATCTGTTTTGTTTCTTACATTCCACATATGAGTGAAGTCATATATTTGTATTTCTCTGATTGGCTTACTTCACTTAGCATAATACCTTCCAGTTCCATCCATGTTGTTGAAAATGGTAAGATTTCGATTTTTAATGGCTGAGTAATATTTGATTGTGTGTGTGTGTGTGTGTGTATGTGTATCACATCTTCTTTATCCATTCATCTATCAATGGACATCTGGGCTCTTTCCATAGTTTGGCTATTGTGGACATTGCTGCTATGAACATGGTAGTGCAGGTACCTCTTTGGATCACTATGTTTGTATCCTTTGGATAAATACCTAGTAGTGCAATTGCTGAGCCATAGGGTAGCTCTATTATTAACTTCTTGAGGAACCTCCATACTATTTTCCAGGTGGCTATATCAGCGTGCATTCCCACCAACAGTGTAAGAGAGTTTTCTTCACATCCTTGCCAATGTTTGCTGTTTCCTGACTTGTCAATTTTAGCCATTCTGACTGGTGTGAGGTGGTATCTCATTGTGGTTTTGATTTGTATTTCCCTAATGCCTAGTGATGTGGATCATTTTTTTTCATGCATCTGTTGGCCATTTGTATGTCTTCTTTGGAGAAACATCTGTTCATGTCTTCTGCCCATTTCTTGACTGAATTATTTGTTATTTTGGGTGTTGAGTTTGAAAAGTTCTTTAAAGATCTTGGATACTAGCTCTTTATCTGATAAGACATTTGCAAATATCTTCTCCCATTCGGTAGGTTGTCTTTTAGTTTTGGAGACTGTTTTCTTTACCGTGCAAAAGCTTTTTGTCTTGATGAAGTCCCAATAGTTCATTTTTACTTTTGTTTCCCTTGCCTTTGAAGACATGTCTAGCAAGAATTTGTTGTGGCCAAGGTCAAAGAGGTTGCTGCCTGTGTTCTCCTCTACAATTTTGATGAATTCCTGACTCACATTTAGGTCTTTCATCCATTTTGAGTTTATCTCTGTATATGGTATTAGAAAATGGTCCAGTTTCATTCTTCTGCATATGGTTGTCCAATTATCCCAACATTTGTTGAAGAAACTGTCTTTTTTCCATTGGATATTCTTTCCTGTATTGTCAAAGATTCATTGACGATAGAGTTGAGGGTCCATTTCTGGGCTCCCTATTCTGTTCCATTGAACTATGTGTCTGTTTTTGTGTCAGTACCATACTGTCTTGAGGATTATAGCTTTGTAATACAGCTTGAAGTTCATAATTGTGATGCCACCTGCTTTGGTTTTCCTTTTCAACATTCCTTTTGCTATTCAGGGTCTTTTCTGGCTCCATACAAATTTTAAGATTATTTGTTCCAGCTCTGTGAAAAGTGTCTATGATATTTTGATAGGGATTGCATTTGTGTAGATGGCTTTGGGTAGTATAGACATTTTAAGTATTTATTCTTCCAGTCCATGAGCATGGAATATTCTTGCACTTCTTTGTATTTTCCTCAGTTTCTTTCGTAAGTATTCTATAGTTTTCAAACTACAGATACTTTATCTCTTTGGTTAGGTTTATTCCTAGGTATTTTATCATTTTTGGTGTAATTGTAAATGGGATCTATTCCTGTTTTCTCTTTCTTCTGTCTCATTGTTAGTGTATAGAAATGCAACTGATTTCTGTGCATTGATTTTATATCTTGTCAATTTGCTGAATTCATATATGAGTTCTAGTAATTTTTGGGTGAGTCTTTTGGGTTTTACACATAGAGTATCATGTCATCTGTGAAGAGTGAAAGTTTGACCTCTTCTTCACTGATTTGGATGCCTTTTATTACTTTTTCTTGTCTGGTTGCTGAGGTTAGGACTTCTAGTAGTATGATGAACAATAATGGTGAGAGTGGACATCCCTGTTCCTGACCTTATAGGAAAGTTCTTAGTTTTTCCCTGTTGAGTATGATATCCACTTGAGTTTTTCACAGATGGCTTTTATGATATTGAGATATGTTCCCTCTATCCTTACACAACAGAATTTTGATCAAGATAGGATGCCGTATTTTGACAATGCTTTTTCTTCATCTGTTGAGAACATCATAGGATTCTTTTCCTTTCCTTTATTAATGTGGTGTATCACATTGATTGATTTGCGAATTTTGAACCAACCTTGCATCCCAGGAATAAATCCCACTTGGTCATGGTGAATAATCCTTTTAATGTACTGTTGGATCCTATTGGCTAGTATCTTGGTGAGAATTTTTATAGTCATGTTCATCAGGGATATTGTTCTGTAATTCTCCTTTTTAATGTGGTCTTTGTCTGGTTTTGGGATGAAGGTAATGCTGGCTTCAGCTCAAAATGTAAAGACATTAGACAAATTCAAAACCATATTAAGAAATGCAATTTGTATTGCCTTTTAAATAATATAGAAAAAGTAGGTATTACAAAGATATCAAAGAAATGATAATATAGGATCTATACTTACTATTTATCTTTAACAGTGTACTTTATTTCTTAATAATTGCAAATCAATTAGGTGCCCCATCTTTCAGCAGTAAATGTTTAATAACCCTCTTGCTTCTAAATGAGTTCTGATGAGAAATCAGTTGTAAATCTTATCAAGAATTCCTTTTCTGTGACAGATCACTTCACATTTGCTGTTTTTAAGATTCTCTCTTTGTCTGCGTCTTTTGGCAGATTGTTTTATAATGCGTCTTGGTGTGGATTTCTTTGAGTTATTCCTAGTAGGAATTTGATGAGTTTCTTGAAAGTGTAGTTTTATGCTTACATCAAATTTGGGAAATTTTTGGCTATATTTCTTCAAATATCGTTTCTGCCCCATTTTCCTTTCTTTTATCCTTTTGACACGTCCATTAATTATTAGTTGGTACAGTCAATTGTGACACAAAGCTTAAGTTCTGTTCATTTTTTAAATTATTTCTTCCCCCCTGCACTCAAACAGGGTACATTTACTGGATTTATCTTCAGGTTTACCAATTCTTTCTTCTGCCTGTTCAAGTCTGTGTTGAATTCCTCTACTACATGTTTCATTGTGGTTATTGTTCTTTTCAGCACCAGTATTTCTATTTTGTTCATTTTTATAGATTTTATGTCTTTATTTCTTTTTTTATTATATTATGTTAGTCACCATACAGTACATCCCTGTTTTTTTTATGTAAAGTTCGAGGATTCATTAGTTGCATATAACACGCAGTGCACCATGCAATACGTGCCCTCCTTACTACCCATCACCAGCCTATCCCATTCCCCCACCCCCTCCCCTCTGAAACCCTCTGTTTGTTTCTCAGAGTCCATAGTCTCTCATGCTTCATTCCTCCTTCTGATTACCCCCCTTTCTTTATCCCTTTCTTCCCCTACCGATCTTCCTAGTTCTTATGTTCCATAGATGAGAGAAACCATATAGTAATTGTCTTTCTCTGCCTGACTTATTTCTCTTAGCATTTTCTCCTCTAGTGCCGCCCATGTTGCAACAAATGTTGAGAAATCATTCTTTTTGATAGCTGAGTAATATTCCATTGTATATATGGACCACATCTTCTTAATCCAGTCATCTGTTGAAGGGCATCTCGGCTCCTTCCACGATTTAGCTATTGTGAACAATGCTGCTATGAACATTGGGGGTGCATATGGCCCTTCTCTTCACTATGAATGTCTTTATTTCTCTCTCTTTATCTGTTTTTTCATACATTGGTCTTATCATTTTTTTTTTTTTGTCTATGGTTTTCCTTAACTATTTGAGTATATTTAAGACAGCTGATGTAATATATTTGTCCAGTAAGGCCAATGTGTGTTTTCTCCGGGACAGTTTTTTTTTTTAATTTCTTTTTTCCCTTAGTGGGTCATAATTTCTTGTTTCTTCATGTTCTTCATCTTTTTGTTGTTGTTGTTGTTGTTCAAAATTAAACATTTTGAGTTTTATGATGTGGTAACTTTAAAAATAAGATTGTCCCCACTCCCCAGGATTTGTTGTTATTACTTCCTGTGGGATAACACTGTTTTCTTATGTAGTGAATTTTCTAAACTATTTGTGTAAAAACTTTTCTCTGTCATTTGTGGTTCCTGAATTTTCTGTTCCTTTAGCTTAGTGCTATGTCAATGTGAATCTATTTGTCATAGATTCTTTTAAACACTTGGAGCCAAGGTAGAGAGGAAGAAAGGAAAGGAAGACAGACAGAGAGAAAGGAAGAAAAGAAAGAAAGAAAGAAAAAGAGAGAAAAGAAAAGGAAAGAAAAAGAAAAGAAAAGAAAAGAAAGAAAAGAAGAGAAAAGAAAGAAAAGAAAAGAAAAGAAAAGAAAAGAAAAGAAAAGAAAAGAAAAGAAAAGAAAAGAAAAGAAAAGAAAAAACTTTAAGATCTTTTCAGGGCATGTGTCCTGCACTGGGATGCACATGGTTCTTCAGATTCTCTAGTAGATGTGGAAACTGTCCCAAGCTCTTATTTATTGAAATATTTCACTCCCTAGGTTTTCTTTCCAGGTATTCAGTGTATTGTTTATCCTGTCCTTTTTGTTTTGTCTCAGGTGCTAGCAAGTTTGGTCAATTGGTTTTCAATGTTTTTAAGGACTATCACCCACTTAGCTGTTTCCCCACTTTGAGAAAGTTCTGAGTTAAGAGAAGGCAATTGATACAATTATCAATCCTTCAGGGAACCCAAAGATAGGTCAAAGTGGATAAATGTAATTCTTTGAGAATAAGGTTTTCATTACTCCTAGAATTAGGGTACTCATCTTGATGAAGTCCCAGTAGTTCATTTTTACTTTTGTTTCCCTTGCCTTTGAAGACATGTCTAGCGAGAATTTGTTGTGGCCAAGGTCAAAGAGGTTGCTGCCTGTGTTCTCCTCTACAATTTTGATGAATTCTTGTCTCACATTTATTTATTTTTGTTTTATTTTTTATTATATTATGTTAGTCACCATATAGTACATCCCTGCTTTTTGATGTAAAATTCGAGGATTCATTGGTTGCATATAACACCCAGTGCACCATGCAATATGTGCCCTCCTTACTACCCATCACCAGCCTATCCCATTCCCCCACCCCCATCCCCTCTGAAGCCCTCAGTTTGTTTCTCAGAATCCATAGTCTCTCATGCTTCATTCATCCTTCTGATTACCCCCCTTTCTTTATCCCTTTCTTCTCCTACCGATCTTCCTAGTTCTTTTTTTTTTTTTTTTTTTTTTTTAAATGATTTTTTATTATATTATGTTAGTCACCATACAGTACATCCCTGGTTTCCGATGTAAGGCTCGATGATTCATTAGTTGTGTATAACACCCAGTGCACCATGCAATACGTGCCCTCTTTACTACCCATCACCGGTCTATCCCATTCCCCCACCCCCCCTCCCCTCTGAAGTCCTCAGTTTGTTTCTCATAGTCCATAGTCTCTCATGTTTCATTCCCCCTTCTGATTACCCCCCCTTTCTTTATCCCTTTCTTCCCCTACCGATCATCCTAGTTCTTATGTTCCATAGATGAGAGAAATCATATGATAGTTGTCTTTCTCTGCTTGACTTATTTCACTTAGCATTATCTCCTCCAGTGCTGTCCATGTTGTAGCAAATGTTGAGAACTCGTTCTTTCTGATAGCTGAGTAATATTCCATTGTATATATGGACCACATCTTCTTAATCCAGTCATCTGTTGAAGGGCATCTCGGCTCCTTCCACGATTTAGCTATTGTGGACATTGCTGCTATGAACATTGGGGTGCATATGGCCCTTCTCTTCACTACGTCTGTATCTTTGGGGTAAATACCCAGTAGTGCAATGGCTGGATCATAGGGTAGCTCAATTTTTAACTTTTTAAGGGACCTCCACACTGTTTTCCAGAGTGGCTGTACCAACTTGCATTCCCACCAACAATGTAGGAGGGATCCCCTTTCTCCACATCCTCTCCAACAATTGTTGTTTATTGCCTTGTCAATTTTTGCCATTCTAACTGGCATAAGGTGGTATCGTAGTGTGGTTTTGATTTGAATTTCCCTGATGGCTAATGATTTTGAATATTTTTTCATGTGTCTGTTAGCCATTTGTATGTCTTCATTGGAAAAGTGTCTGTTCATATCTTCTGCCCATTTTATGGTTTGTTTATTTGTTTCTTGTCTCACATTTAGATCTTTCATTCATTTTGAGTTTATCTTGTGTGTGGTGTAAGAAAATGGTCCGGTTTCATTCTTCTGCATGTGGCTTCCAATTTTCCCAGCACTGTTTATTGAAGAGACTGTGTTTTTTTCATTGGATATTCTTTCCTGCTTTGTCAATGATTAATTGAGCATAGCATTGAGCGTCCTTTTTGAGTTCCCTCTTCTGTTTCACTAGTCTATGTGTCTGTTTTTGTGCCAGTACCATCCTGTCTTAATGACTACAACTTTGTAATAAAGCTTGAAGTCCAGAAGTGTGCTTTTGTACATCAAAGGAAACAGTCAACAAAATTAAATTCAACCTACAGAATGGGAGAAGATATTTGCAAATGTCTTATCAGATAAAGGGCTAGTATCCAAGATCTTTAAAGAACTTTTCAAACTCAACACCCAAAATAACAAATAATTCAGTCAAGAAATGGGCAGAAGACATGAACAGATGTTTCTCCAAAGAAGACATACAAATGGCCAACAGATGCATGAAAAAAAATGATCCACATCACTAGGCATTAGGGAAATACAAATCAAAACCACAATGAGATACCACCTCACACCAGTCAGAATGGCTAAAATTGACAAGTCAGGAAACAGCAAACATTGGCAAGGATGTGAAGAAAACTCTCTTACACTGTTGGTGGGAATGCAAGCTGATATAGCCACCTGGAAAATAGTATGGAGGTTCCTCAAGAAGTTAATAATAGAGCTACCCTATGACTCAGCAATTGCACTACTAGGTATTTATCCAAAGGATACAAACATAGTGATCCAAAGAGACACCTGCACTACCATGTTCATAGCAGCAATGTCCACAATAGCCAAACTATGGAAAGAGCCCAGATGTCCATTGATAGATGAATGGATAAAGAAAATATGGTACACACACAAACACACACCACACCACAATGGAATATTACTCAGCCCTCAAAAAGGATGAAATCTGAACATTGACATTGACCTGGACAGAACTGGAGGTTAATATGCTGAGTGAAACCAGGCCATCAGAGAAAGACATTTATCATAGCATTTCACTTATTTGTGGAATATGAAAAATAGCAGAGAGGACTATAGGGGAAGGGAGGAAAAACTGAATGGGGAGAAACCAGAGAGGGAGAAAAACTATGAGAGACCCTTAACTATAGGAAATAAACTGAGGGTTGCTGGAGGGGAGGTGGATGGGGGGATGTGGTAACTGGGTGACAGGCATTAAATAGGGTACATGATGTGATGAGCACTGGGTGTTATATGCAAATGATGAATTACTGAACTCTACCTCTGAAACTAATAATGTAATACATGTTGGCTAATTGAATTTAAATTTTAAAAAAAGAACAAGTTACTCATAACAGGAATGGAAGATGCCATTTTCAGGATGGCCACTGCATCAGGGCAATAGAGTAGAGCAAGAGTAACTTAAAATGTTTCAAAACTTTCCTGCTATATTTCAGTACACTTTCATCTCATTAAGCTTGCACGTGGATGTTGTATGCCTTTGACTATGTGACACAGTTATGATAAATTCTGATACATTTTTTGGGGGGGATTTGGTGTTTCTTGGGATAGGTAGTCACTCATTGTTCCCTATTTTGCCATTTTGCTGATGTCACTCCCTCCTTCTATTCTCATTCCTCTTTCTATTTAAATTTCAATTTGGGAAGTTTTTATTAACCTGTCTTCAAGCTCATTGATTCTTTCCTCTGCTTTGTCCAACCTTGATAATCTTATCAAGGGCATTCTTTACTTTTGTTGCAGTGCTTTTGATTTTAATTTTTTCTTAAATTTTCTATCTCTTCTTGAGACACTCATCTGTTCTCCTTTTTCATTAGATCCCTTAGCATATTAATCATAGTTATTTTAAATTCACTGTCTGATAATTGGAACAATGGTTTCATATCTGAGTATGGTTCTTATGCTTGCTTTGTCTCTTCAAGCTTGTTCTTTCTTTCTGTTCAGGAAACAGTTAACTCAGCAGAGCTGGGTTGACCAAACCTCACACACTTATAGGAAGGCCAGTCTTCAAGACTGTCACTTGACTAGATCCTGGGAAATGAGCTCTAAGCCCTTCAGATATTCTTTCTGATAAGAGTATTGTATGTTGGAGGCCTTGGACTATGTGATAGTCATTTGATCAGACAGTCTCTGCTAACAGTCTGATTTATCGTGAACATATATTTTTGCTGTGGGGGACTAGAGTATGAGTAGCTAGGGTCAGTCATGCAGGAAATGTATTCCTTTATGAGTGACCCCTTCTCCAATAAGAAGCTTAAACATCAAGGCTTGGGTTAGTTTCCCTGGTTGACAAAACTTTTTAGGTGTTGGAACACATCATGGGAGAACTGAACATGCCTCTGTAACTATTGGACTTTACCCATGCGCTTTGTTTCTTTGCTGAATTTAATTTTGTGTCCTTTCACGTGATCAGCCACAGCCATGAGTATAACAGCTTTTCTGAACCTTGTAGTCCTAGAAAATCGAGGAGCCTGATTGTAGTCTTAAGGACCTCTGACACACTTACCTATTAGCATGCTTTGTAATTCTTTTGTTTTTGGCTGTTTCCCAATTTCAATTCCAGTCCATGAAAATGATTTCCTTACTCTTTAGCCTTTTCTTTGTTTTTTATTTTTTAATTTTTAAAAAATTAATTTATTTTTAAAATTAATTAATTTATTTGAGAGAGAGTGAGAGAGCACACACACAAGTGGGGGAGAGGGAGAGAAAGGGGGGATCCTCAAGCAGACACCCCACTGAGCATGCAGCCTGATTCAGGGCTCAAGTCCAGGATCCTGAGATCATGACCTGAGCCAAAATCAAGAGACTGCTGCCTGACTGACTGAGTCACCCAGGCACCCCTAGCCTGTTTTCTTTTAAAAAATATATCTGACAAGCTTTTTGTCTTTGCTACATGCCTGAAGCAGAGTGAGAAGTGGTGAGGAGGGGGGCTAGAGTGTGAATTCATGACTCTATCCAATTAGGTTTATTTCTTTTCTTTTATATTTACTTTCTATTTATTATGTTTTTCCCCTCTTGGGTTCTTTAATCTATTTCTCCTCTCTTTTTCATTGGTCATAATTTCTTTTTTCCTGTTAACTTTTTTTTCAATTTGAAACTTATGTCTACTTTTCTTGTCTTTCTTTCTGCTTGTCTGCCTTACTGCTTTCCTACTTTTTTGCCTTCCATAGCTATAGTTGTGCTTTCAATATTCACAATTAACCTAAGAAATTCTATCAGTAAATGATAATCTCTACCATTTTTCTGAATAAGGCATGGACATGGAGTGCTTAATTATTATTGTCTCCTGTCACATGTTTATTTTCATCTCATTCTATATCTCTCAATGAGGGATTTTTTAGTTATTATATTTAGAAGTAAATTATTATTTGGGTCAATAAACCTATTTGCTAGTTTCTTTACTCATTATTCTTTTTTCCTATCATGTTCTTTCCATTGAGATAAATTTCCTTCTTCTTGAATTGAATTATTTTGTATTTATTTTGACTAGAATTTGTGAGTGGTAAAATCTAAAAAAATTGTTCAAAAAGTATTGATTTTTCCCATACTCTTGAATAATGGTTTAAGTATTTATATGACTAGATTGACCATTATATTTTATCTGTACACTGAAGAAAGTATTTACGTTCTTTTATATTTTATTGTTACTGCTTGTAAGTCTGCTGTCAGTCTAATTATAATTCCATTGAAGGTGATATGATTTAAAAGATTTGTCAGCTTTTAAAATTTTGTAGTCTCTGAAATTTTTCAATTTTTACTGCAATGTATCTACATATTATCTTCTTTTTATTTAGTTGATGGAATTAATTGTTTTTCTGAATGTGAGAAAGTATGCTTTTATTAAAATTTGAGAAGTCTAAGCTGTTTTCTTTTCAAATATTGCTACTTTTCATTTTGTATATCTCCCAAAATTCACATAAGACATAAATTAGGTCTTGTAAATCTATCTTCCAAATCTTGTAACTTCTCTCTAAATCTCGGCAATTGTTTTAATTTTTGTTTTTTTAAATTTTTTAACATAATTTTCTTAGTGTTTTTTTCTTATTGTTTTGATTTCCTTTATGTGTTTAATCATTTTAAGTGTACTAATTGTGTACTCTTATTATGTGAAAATTAGATAGCTATTTATTTTGAATCTGACCAAAGATCATGAAGGATTATTTTTATCATGCATTTTATTACTTTGGATTGTGAACTCATTTTATTTTTTTAAGTTTTATTTATGTAAGTAATCTTTACACCCAATGTGGGGCTCAGACTCATAACCCCAAAATCAAGCATCTCATGCTCTTCTGACTGAACCAGAGACGCACCCCATGGATTCTGAATTCATTTCTAAATGGTGCTTCACCTGTGGGAATCCTTCATATCCTACACTGAGTACTTTCCTAACAATAAGCTCTGTAAGGCAATCTAGAAACATCACTGGACTAAGACCAATTTTTATGTTAATGTTTTAGAACCATGTATTATTCCAGATTTTCCAGTAAATAGAACCAATAGGATATCTATCTTTCTATATATATTATCTATATTTTCTACCTTCTACCATCTTTATCTATTTATCTATTATCTTCATCATATATAAAGAGATTTATTATAAGGAACTGGCTAATGCAATTATGGAGGCCAGCAATTTCAAAATATACAGAGCCAATGTCCCAGGTTGAGTCTGAAGCCAGAAGATGTTATAGAACCAGGAAGAATTGATATCCCAGTTTGAGTTTAAGTCCAGGAGGCTGCTGTAGAATGAGGAAGAGTTGATGTTCCAGTTTGAAGGTATTCAGGCAGGGAAATTATTACCTTTTACTTGAGAGAAGGTCTGCTTTTTGTTCTATTCAGGATTTCAAATGATTGGATGAGGTACAGCTACATTATAGAAGGTAATTGCTTTACTCAGTCCTTATTTAAATGTTAACATCATCCAAAAGTATATTCATCAAAAGATTCAGAATAAAGTTACATCAGATATCTGAAAACCTGTGGTCCGGTCAAGTTGACACATAAAATTAACCATCACAGACAATGTTG
Organism: Ursus arctos; assembly: GCF_023065955.2. NCBI lineage: Eukaryota > Metazoa > Chordata > Mammalia > Carnivora > Ursidae > Ursus > Ursus arctos. The sequence goes on along the minus strand of NW_026622763.1, from coordinate 3,213,150 downwards.
TTAGAATAAATTCAAATTTCAGACACAAGTATGGAACAGATTATATTATGTATTCTTAGGGGGGAATTATTTTGTCTTCTACCCTGAACCCAGGTGAAATGAACTTTTTTTTTTTATTCCCTGTAATCTTATGTTGGTGGGTAAATTATTTTAAGTTAAATAATTCACTAAATGCAGATATATTTAGATAATGGCCTTCGTTTCAATTTCTTATTGAATGCTCTAAGATATAGTCTATTATCTCCAAGATGGCATTAATTTCCATTTATTTTTTAAAAAGATTTATTTATTTATTTTAGGGGGGCAGAAGGAAAGGGAGAGAGAGTCTCCAGCAGACTCCCCACTGAGTGCAGAGTCCAACATGGGTCATGATCTCACAACTCTGAGATCATGACCCAAGCTGAAATAAGAGTTTCATGCTTAACTGACTGAGCCACCAGACTCCCCTAAATTCCATTCTTTGAGTTGCAAAGACTGGTGACCTCCTGAGCCTATCTATCTCCTGGGGCAATTGCTGCATGATCTCTTGTGTTTATTGGTCTTTATTTATTTTCTCTTCCATTAGATTCTAAGGATTTCTTCCTCACTCACATTATATTGTGCAAACTGACTTCTGCATTTAATGTAATGTTTGTTATATAATTTCCTGACATTTCTAGGTGCTTGTCATAGGAAATTTTCAGCATATTTGTTATCTATTATGCTAATACCAAGAAGGCAAATCAATTATTGTTTATTTGCAATTTGAGGAATCAATCTACACAAATATAGTATTACTATGCTATAAAACTAGTGGAGTAGAACCAGTAGTTTCTGAAACTACCTGAACCAAATCATGATCCCAATTAGCTTAATTCCTTTCTTTATTGTAACTTTTATGTATTCTGTCCTTCCAAACTTCATTTTTTAAACACTGTTTAATTGTAAAATTGTACATGGGTAATTAGGCAAACATACTTTCCCTTTGTTTATCCTCAGAGATACAGAATCATGATTAAAAGAAGAGATATGTATTTTTATTTCATTTTATTCAGAAAATTTGTGTTTAGTGTTTTTATAGTATTTAAAGGAAACAAAATCACAAGCTTTAATAGAACCTCTTGATACATACTTGATGTACAGTGGCCTGTGTTTTAAAAGTCAATAGGATAAGTGAGCTTTTATTCCCAAGGATGATATATTATTCCCTGTATGGTCACCCTGGACACAGAATGATAAAATACTCCTTGCCTCAATTCTGCTGAGTCCCTTGTATGGAGACTTTTAATTAGATTCTGGTGTTGGTTTGATCTTCCACAGAGAGAGGGGATTGCTGAACGTGGTTATTCATTGCAGAGTTAGAGCTCAAAGCAGCTGGGAGATCCAACTGGGAAATTGTAGGAATATGGATTCCAACATGGCATTTTCAGGGAAGGCAATTATTGCAGGCTTAACAGGAATAATCCAGAGTTACTTGAGCTGCTCAGGAAATGAAAAATAGGGCTATTTTTTAACTTATGAAATAAGCTATTTTATAATGGATTTTGGTTTATAGAGAAGTTGCAATACAATACATGGATTTCCTTTATTATTAATATTTACATTAGTATGATAAGTTTTCACAATTAACGAACTACTATTGATACATCATTATTACCTAAAGTCTGTACGTTATTCAGAATTCCTGCATTCTACCTGTAATCATCTACGATCCCACATAGGGAAACACATTACACATAGTCATTAAGTCATTTCAGGGTCTAGGCTGTGATAGATTTTCATACTTTCCTTGTTTTTGATGAAATTGAGTTTTTAGGAGTACTGGCTAGTTGGAGTTTGCCAGATGTTTTTCTCATGGCTGAGATAGATTAATGTGTTTGGGGAAAAGACTACAGATGTGAAGTGCCATCTTTATCACATCATATCAAGAGAGCACACTATTGACACGGCTTATAACTATTAAAGTTAACCTTGATCACCATGCTGAGGTAGGGTTGCAAAGTTACTCTTTCTTCTTCTTTTTCAATACCATACTCTTTGGAAGGAAGTCACTATACATAGTTTGTACATAAAAGATAGGGAACTATACCCCACCTACTTGAAATAATAGCATCTACATAAATTATTTAGTATTCTGTCTGAGAGATTTGCTTATATTTCCCTTTTTATGGAATTAATTTTTTAAAGATTTTATTTATTTCAGAGAGAGAGACAGCGAGAGAGAGAGAGAGAGAGTGAGTGAGGGAGCATGAGTGGGGTAAGGGGCAGAGGGAGAAGCAGACTCCCTGCTGAGCAGGGAGCCAGAAGTGGAGCTCAATTTCCAAACACCAGGATGCTTTAACAACTGAGCCACACAAGCACCCCTATGGAATTAATTTTAACTAATTCGATAATTTATTTATGTCAGTATGGACTCATGGATATTTATGTCAGACTTAGGGTTATAATCCAAAACTAACTTACTTGGTTTTTTGGTTTAGTTTTGCAATTTATTTCCAGGTTTGGACATTAGGAATCACTTCCGTTGGCTATGTCCCTTGGACATATCCCAATAATTGTGGTTTGTTGGTTTGTTTGAGAACTTCCTTATTTTTTGAATTCTCCACACTCATCTTGTGTATTTCCTAATCCAGTCCTAGAATCAACAATTTTCCCAAGGATCCATAGTTCTATTTTTGGGAGAATGGTATTAGAAACCAAAATCTAGGCACTTGGTATGCTCATTGTCTCTGAGATATCATTGTTTCTAGAACCTCTCAGCTAACAGAGAAATATGTGTACATGTATGTATATATATACATATATAAAAAATGTGTATGTTTTTACAATCCACATAAAAATAAACATGAGTGTATACCGATATCTCCAACTCCAGTTCATTACCTGTTCCTTCATATCTGGAACCTCCCACACCAACAGTGAGAAATTGTCTCCCACTGTCTGCCATGCATTGCTTTAATTTTTCAATTCCAGCACACATGTGTATTTTATAAAGTTGTTTAATCCACATCCCATGTGAAACTACTTTATCACTATTACTGTTCTTATGCTCAGATCCTTTTGCCTTTAGCTTATAGACTCTACACTTCCAAAGTTACTTAAGTCAATAACTTTTCTTACATTCCTTTCAGTAATGGAAGTTCAGTTATTTTGTCACATTCTGCATTCTATCCTGAGGTCTGCTGGCCTCCACATTTTTAAAACTTTGCATACATAAATATTCATGGTTCCAGCTATAGAATTTTATGAGGTTTGACAAATGTTTAGTGTCATACATCCTTCACTACTGAATCATACAGAATAATCCCTTGTTCATCTCTTATTGAACATTTCTCTCCCTGAACCTGAGGCAACCACTGATCAGTTTATCATCTCTGTAGTTTTCCATTTTCTGTAATGCCATATAAATTGAGTCATACACTATGCAGCCTTTTCAAACTGATTTCTTTCACTTGGCAATATGCATTTAGATTTATCATGTCTTTGCATGACTGTATAGTTCTTTTTATTGCTGCATATTATTGCATTGTATGGATATACCACAATTTGTTTATCTACTCCTTTAATGAATATTGGTTGCTTCTAGTTTTTGGTGATTATGAATAAGCTGCTACAAACATTAGCTTGCAAGTTGTTGTCTGAACATAACTTTCAAATAGGTAAATGTGTTGATACACAATTACTGGGTTATATGGTGTGGTAAGGTAAATAAAGATCCCCAAAGAAATCCAGTTCCTAATCCTTAGGATTTGTAAATGTTACCTTTATGGAAAAATGGACTTTTCAGATGAGGAAATTATCCTCAATTATCTTGGTAAACCCTAAATGTAATCACAAATGTTTTGTATAAGAGGAAGAAAGAAAATTGATTGCAGTGTAGGAGATGATGTGACAAAAGTAGGAATTCGAAGATACTACAGTGCTGGCCCTTGAAAAGCCCTTGGTCAAAGCCAAAGACTTCGAGGAATGCAGCTCTAGAAGATGGAAAAAGCAAGGAAATGAATTTTTCCCTAGAACTTCTAGAGAGGGGCTGGACAACACTTTGACTTTAGCTCAGTGAAATTGATTTTATGCTTATGGTTTTCAGAATTGTAAAAGGAGAGCACGTATCACATGGTGCACTGGGTGTTATACGCAACTAATGAATCATCGAGCTTTACATAAAAAACCAGGGATGTACTGCATGATGACTAACATAATATAATTTAAAAAATATTATTATAAAAAATAAAAATAAAAAAATCTGAAAAAAAAACAAAAAAACAAAAAACCAGAATTGTAAAAGGATAAATTTGTGTTGTTTTAAGTTATTAAAGTTGTGTTAAATTTTTTTATAGCAGTTATAGGAAACATATACAGTAAAACTATGTTTGGTGTTGGAACAATATTCCAAACTGTCTTCCAATGTGACTGTACCATTTTGCATTCCAACCACTGATAAATGAGAGTCTGTGTTCCTTCTCATCACAGCCAGCAATGGGTAATGTCAGGTTTCTTGTGTGTGTGTGCGTGTGTGTGCGTGTGTGTGTGTTTGTGTATGCGTGCACGCATTCTTGTGTGTGTAATTTTAGACATTCTATTATGTGTGTAGTGGTAATTCATTATTATTTGAATTTGCTTTTCTTTAATGACAAATGATGTCAGTGATTTGTTCATATGTTTATTCTCAATCTGTATATTTGTTTTTGGTGATATCTTTTCAGATTTTTAGCAAAGTTATTAATTACATCATTTGTTTCATTATAGCTAACTTTTAAAAGTTTTTTGTGTATATTCAGTACAAGTTATTTATGATATATGGATTTTGCAAGTATTTTCTCACAGTCTATATTTGTATCTTTATTCTCTTACCTATGTGTTTCACCAAGCAAGCTTTTAATTGTAATAAATTCTAATTTATCAATTTTGTTTTTTCTTGGATTATGTTTTGGTGTCATATCTAAAATTTTATCATTAAAGTCACCTAAATTTTCAATTATTTTCTATAAGTTTTAGAACTTTGTCTTTTACAATTAATTTTATAATACATTTTGAGTTAAATTTTGCATAAGGTATAAGATTTGTATATAGGATAATTTATTTTGCATACTGGGGTAGAAATTTTGAATTTAAGATTCAATAGCATCCATTGTGTTTACATCTTGTAAAATTGGGAGGTCCTTGGACAGCCTAACTGCAAGTCTTCTTCCCCAATCTGCTCACATGGATATGATTTCCAGCCAAAAAAACCCCACAAAAAACCAAAAAACCAAAAACCAAACCAAACCAAAACAAAAAACCCCCCAAATCCCACTACATTATTATGGGAATCAGGCATTAGTACCTTGTTATTCCTGAGTAGTGGGCTTCAGTTCACTGTTAGTCTAAAGAATTATTCAAATAAACCAATCAAGTCCTCTAGAGGTGGCTAGGGGTCTTTCCATCTTTCTGTTAATACAAATTCTACCTCCCACAGCCCCTGCTTTTTCAAAATAGTATAAATCCTTTGTGGCACTGCACGGCTCAGTGAACTTTCCTCCCAGTCTGTGTTCATATATGACTGGTAAACCACTGTCAATCTCATCTGTCTAGTGTCAGATGTATTATGTTTGGCCTTTCAAAGGAAAAATATGGGAATCCCTCACTCACAAACAGGCTGAAGATGATTCCAGTAACATTTGTTGAAAACTCTATCCTTTTCCCATTGGATTGTCTTTATGCTTTTCTGAATCATCAGTTGACTATATTATTGTGGGTCTATTTATGAGTTCTCTATTCTAATTTATTGATCTACATGCCAATCTCGTTCTTCACCAATACCATACTTTTGCAGTACTTTTGCAGTAAATCTTGAAATTGTGTAGAGTGCATTCTTCAATTTTCTTTTTGTCCTTCAGATTTGCATTCTAGGCCTTTTTCTCTTTGGTATAAATTTTAGAATCAGTTTGTCAATATCTACAAAGTAACTCGTGAAGAATTTGATTTATATTGCATTGAATCTATATATCAATTTGGGAAGCATTGACAACATAACAGTATTATGTCTTCCCATCCATGAACATAGAGAATCTTTTTATTTATTTAGATCTTTGATTTATTTCCTCAGGGTTTTATGGCTTTCTGCATATAGATCCTATACATATTTTGTTTGATTTATAAGTAAGTACTTCATTTTTAAAGTACTAATATAATTAATATTTTTAAAATTTCAAATTTCAGTAATTCATTAATGGTACATAGGAAAGTAATTGATTTTTAATGTTGACTTTACATCCTTTGACCTTGCTATACTCAGTATTAGATGTATTTTTTTTTTCTTTCTTGGTAGATTTTTAGTGGTTTCCACTGTAGGTTATCAAATTTAAAAACAAAGACAGTTTTATTTGTTTCCTTTTTAATGTGAATATATTTTATTTCTTTTTCTTGCTTTGTTATACTGGGTAGGAATTCCAGAATGATGTTGAATAAATAGTGGTCAGAGAGGACACTCCTACTTTATTCCTGACCTTAGGAAGAAAGCATATCCTTTTTCATGATTTAAGTTTAACTTTAGGTGTTGTTTTTTTGTGTGATTTTCTTTTTCAAGGTGAAGAAGTTTACCTATAAGTTAGTTGTCCAAATTTTTTCAAACCATGATTGGGCAGTGCATTTCACCAATTTTTTATGTGTGTCAGTAATATAATTATATAATTTTCATATTTTTTAATATTTCTTTCCTGTTGATATTGTGGATTACATTGATTAACCTCCCTCCTTTGATTTTTTTGAGATATAATTGATAAATAAAATTGTATATATTTTAAGTGGGCAATCTGATGATTTGATATACATTGTGAAAGGAGTACTAAAAATTAACACATCTATCAACTCACAATGTTACATGTTGTACATTAGATCCTCACAACTTATTCATCTTAAAGCTAAAAGTTTGTACTCTTCGACCAATATCTCCTTATATCTTCCACTGACCAGTCCCTGACAATCACCATTCAATTCTACTCATATGAGTTAGTTTTTTATTTTTATTTTTTAAGATTCCACATAAAAGAGATACCATATGGTATTTGTCTGAGTTCTCTATTCTGTTCTATTGTTTGTATGTTTATTTTTATGCCAGTACCGTATTATGTTGATTACTATAATTTTGTAATATAATTTTAAATCAGGAAGTGTAGTGTCTCTAGATTTATTCTTTCTCAAGATTGTTTGACCATTTGGGATCTTTTGTGGTTCCATAAATATTTTAGATTTTTTTTATTTCTGTGAAAAAATGCCATTGGAATTTTAATAGAGATTACATTGAATCTGTCAATCACTTTGGTTCTATAGGGATTTTAACAAAATTAATTTTTCCAATTTGAGAACATGAGATATCTTTCTTATTTGTGTCTTCTTCAATACCTTTCAATGTCTCATAGTTTTCAGTGCATATATCTTTTGCCTCCTTGGTTAAATTTATTCCTAAGTATTTTGTTTATTTTTTAAAGCAATTATAATTGGGATTGCTTCCTTAATTTCTCTCTTAGATAGCTTTTTGTTAGTGATAGAAGAGTAACTGAGTTTTGTATGTTGGTTTTGTTTCCTGCAACTTTCATTTATTAGTTCTAGTAAGTTTTTGCTGGAGTCTTTGGGATTTACTGTATATAAAATTATGTCATCTGAAAACAGATAATTTTACTTCCTCTTTATAATTTGGATGTCTTCTATGTCTTTCTTTTGCATAATTGCTGTGGTTGGGACTTTTAGTACTACATTGAACAGAAGTGGCAAGAGTGGAAATTCTTGTCTTGCTCTTGATCTTAAAGGAAAAGCTTTTAGCTTTTCACCATTGAGTATGGTACTAGCTGTTGGTTTATAATACATAGCTTTTATTATGTTGAGCCTTTATTATGTTTCTTCTATATTGATTTTGTTAAGAGCTTTTATTATGAAAGAATATTGCATTTCTCAAGTGCTTTTTGTGCATCTATTGAGATGATCATATGATTTTTATTCTTTATTCTTTATTTACTGATTTGTATACACTGAAGCGATCTTGATTCCTAGGGATAAATTCCACTTGATCATGATGTATGATTCTTATAATATGCTGTTGAATTCAGTTTGCCTCTAGTTTGTTGGGGATTTTTGCATATATGTTCATCAGGAATACTGCCTTGTAATTTTTGTTTCTGGTAGTCTGCACTTCTGGCTTTAGTATCAGGGTAATTGTGATCTTACAAAATGAGTTTGAAATTGTTCCTACCTCTTAAGTTTTGGAAGAGCTGGAGAAGGGTTGCCCTTAATTCTTCTTTGAATATTTGGTACAATTTACCCATGAAGCTGCTTTGTGTTTGTTTGTTTGTTTGTTCGTTCGTTTGTTTGTTTGTTTGTTTTCCTCGTGGTTTTTTTTTTTTTTGAGAGGTCTCGACTACTGATTCAATATCCTACTAGTTATTCTTCTTTTAGGATTTTATTTTTCATCATGATTCAATCTTGGTATGTTGTATGTTTTTAGAAATTTATCCATTTCTTTTAGGTTATCCAATTTGTTAGTTATAATTGTTCATAATACTTTCTTATGATCATTGAATTTCTGTGGTATCAGTCTTAATGTTTTCTCCTTCATCTCTGATTTTATTTTCTCTCTCTTCTCTTTTGTTCTTAGTCTAATTAAAGGTTTGCCATTTCTCCTCTTTGACTTTTGGGACTCCTATAATTTAAATATTATTTTATTTGATGGTACCCCATAATTCATGTAGCCTTTCTTTAAACTATTTAATGTTTATAATTTCAAATTACCTGTCTGGATAATTTCAAATTACCTGTCTTTGTGTTCACAGATTCTTTTTCTGCTCAATCAACTCTGCTCTTAATGCTTTCTTGACATTGTTCATTTCTTGCATTGTAGTTTTCAGCTATAGAATTGTTATTTCTTATTATTTTTATTTCTTAGTTGAACTGTTTTCCAAAGTGGCTGTACCAACTTGCATTCCCACCATCAGCGTAAAAGTGTTCCCCTTTCTTCACATCCTCATCAACATTTGTTGTTTCTTGCCTTGTCAATTTTTGCCATTCTAACTGGTGCAAAGTGGTATCTCAATGTAGTTTTGATTTGAATTTCCCTGATGGCTAATGATGTTGAACATTTTTTCATGTGTCTGTTAGCCATTTGTATGTCCTCATTGGAAAAGTGTCTGTTCATATCTTCTGCCCATTTTTTGATTTGATTATTTGTTTTTTGGGTGTTGAGTTTGAGAAGCTCTTTATAGATCTTGGATACAAACACTTTATCTGAAATGTCATTTGCAAATATCTTCTCCCATTCCATGGGTTGCCTCTTAGTTTTGTTGACTGTTTCCTTGGCTGTGCAGAAGCTTTTTATCCTGATGAAGTCCCAAAAGTTCATTTTTGCTTTTGTTTCCCTTGTCTTTGGAGATGTGTCATGAAAGAGGTTGCTGTGGCTGTTGTCAAGGAGGTTACAGCCTATGTTCTTCTCTATGATTTTGATGGATTCCTGTCTCACATCGAGGTCTTTCATCCATTTAGATTTTATTTTTGTGTATGGTGTGAGAAAATGGTTGAGTTTCATTCTTCTGTATATAGCTATCCAATTTTCCTAGCACCTTTATCGAAGAGAATGTCTTTTATCCATTGGATGTTTTTCTCTGCTTTGTCGAAGATTAGTTGGCCATAGAGTTGAGGGTCCATTTCTGGAGTCTCTATTCTGTTCCATTGATCTATGTGTCTGTTTTTGTGCCAGTACCATGCTGTCTTGAAGATCACAGTTTCACTTATTTGTGGAACATAAGAAATAGCAGGAAAATCATCATCAGGAGAAAGGGAAAAATGAAAGGGGGATAACGGAGGGTGAGATGAACCATTAGAGACTATGGACTCTGGGAAATGAACTGAGGGGTTTAGAGGGGAGGGGGTGGGGGATGGGCTAGCCTGTTGAAAGGTATTAAGGAGGGCATGTGTTGCATGGAGCACTGGGTGTTACAAGTGCTTCGTGCAAACAATGAATCATGGAATACTACATAAAAGCTAATAATGACTAACATATCATCAATTTGTTTTTTTGCACAGGAATTAATTATTAATTCAATTTTTTTTAACAAATAAGGGGTTATTCAGTTTATTTTTCCTTGTGTGTATTATGGTCATTTGTATCTTTTAAGAAATTGTTCCATTGTATTTAAGTTATAAAAGTTGAAAGAATAGAGTCATCCATAGCTTTCCTTTTTAATTCTTTTAATGCCCATGCCTTTAGTTATGGTGATTTCTTTTCATTTCTGATACCATAATTTGGAACTTCTTTCCCTTTTCTCTTGTTTAGCTTAACACGAGGTTTATCACCTTTATTGACCTATTAAAATAATCATTCTGTTGATTTTATCTATTGCCCTATTTTCAATCTCTTTAATTTGTACCCTAATTTTTACTATTTATTTATTTTTCTGCTTGCATTAAGTTTAAATTGTTCTTCTTTTTTTAGTTTCCTAAGATGGAAGCTCACGTTACTGATTTTGGGTTTTGTTTTTTTTTTTTTTCTTTTCTTTTCTTTTCTTTTCTTTTTTTTTAAGATTTTATTTATTTGAGAGAGACATAGAGAAAGCACATGAGCTGAGAGAGGGGCTGAGGGAAAGGGAGAAGCAGACTTACCACTAAGTGGGGATCCTGACATGGGGCTTGATCCCAGGACCCGGAGATCATGACCTGAGCAGAAGGCAGACACTTAACTGACTGAGTCACCCAGGAGCCCCTTTTCCTTCTTTTCTAATACATGTACTTAGTACTACAAATTTCCTTATAAGTATTGTTTTGCTACATACTACACGTTTGGATGAGTTATTTTTCACTTTTTAGTTCAAAATATTTAAATTGTTTTGAGAATTATGATTTTACTCATATATTTATTATTAAAATCATATTTAATTATCACATATTTGGGGATGTTTCAACTATCTGTTATTGATTTCTACTTTAATCTCACTGTGGTCTGGAAACATACTTTGTATGATTTCTGTTCTATTAAATTTGTTAAACTGTGTTTTATGGCCCAGATCTTGTTGAAAGTTCCACTTGAGCTTGAGAAGAGTATGTGCTCTGCCACATGTCAGTTAGAGCCAATTGATTGATGGTGTCATTCAGTTCAACTATATTATTACTGATTTCCTGCCTGCATCAACTGCCAATTACTCTAAGAGGGATGTTGAACTCTATAATAGCCAAATTGTCTATTTATCCTTCAGATTTATCAGTTTTTACCTCAGGTATTTTGATTCTTTTTAATTTTTATTTTTTAGGTACATGTGTTTCAGATTCTTGTCTTTTTAGTAAATTAAACCCTTTATCATTATGTAATATCCCTCTTTATCCCTGATAATAGTCTTTGTTCTGAAGTCTGCTTTTTCCGAAATTAAAATAGCTATTCTACTTTTGATTAATGGCACAATTTCACCTTTTCTTTATTTTTACCCTACCTAAATCTTTATTTTTTAAGTGTATTCCTTGTAGATAGCTTATAGTTGAGTCTTGTTTCCTTTTTGAATCAACTCTGGCAATCTCTGTCTTTTCATTGATGTTACTCAACCATTCACATTTTAAGTGATTATTGATGTAATTGGATTTCTATGTAACTGTTTTCTCTTGATTGCATTTCTTCCTCATTTTATTTTTCTCCTCTTTTCAGCCTTTTCTTGTTTTGAGCATTTTTTTATAAATCCACTTAATCTCTTCTCTCACCACATCAAACATTTTTAAGATGTAGTGGTTGCCCTAGAGTTTACAATATACATTTTGAACTAATAAAAGTCCACTTTTAAGTAATAGTATAGTACTTCACATGTAGTGGAGATATCTTATAGCAGGTGGTTCTTTATTTCTCCCTCTAAGCCTTTTGGGTATTACTGTCATTCATTTCACTTGTTCATATGTTATAAGGAAACATATTGTTACTATTGTTGCTTTACTTTTTTATTGATGTATAATTGACATACAATGTGACATTAGCTTTGGGTGAACAACATAGTGATTTTACAACTCCATATATCATGCTATACTCACCACAAGGGTAGTTACCATCTGTCATCACGCCACAGTATTACCATTGACTGTATTCTCTATGCTGTACCTTTCACCCATAATTGGAAGCATGCATCTCCCACTCCTTCACTCATTTCACCCATCTCCTTATCCCCTTTCCCCTCTGTCAACTACCATTTTGTTCTCTGTATTAATGGGTCTGTTTCTGTTTTTTGTTTGTTTGTTCATTTGTTTTGTTTTTAGGTTTCACATATGAAAGTGAAATCATATGATATTTGTCTTTCTTTCTTTGACTTATTTCACTTAGCATAATTCCCTTTGTGTCTATCCATGTTGTCACAAATGGCAAGATCTCCTTTTTATATGGCTGAGTAATATTACATTGTGTGTGTATATACACACACACATATATATAATATACATATATATATAGTATGTGTGTATATATATACTATATATATGCTACATTATACATATACATATACATGCTACATTATCTTATACATATATGTGTGTGTATGTGTATACATATGTACACATTACATCTTCTTTATCCATTTACTCATAGCCACTGCACAGCAAATCCAAAACCAAAACCAAAACCAAAAATCCTTATTCTGAATATTCTGAATGGGAGAAAATGTTTATAAATGATATATCTGTTAAGGGGTAAATATCCAAAATATATAAATAACTTATACAACTCAACATCACAAAAACAAATAATCCACTTAAAAATGAAGAGCAGATCTGATAGATATTTTTTCCAAAAAGGACATACAGATGAGCAACAGCCACCTGAAAATATGTTCAACATAACTAATCATCAGGGAAATGCAAATGAAAACCATAACGAGATATCACCTTACATGTGCCAAAATGGCTAGTATCAAAAAGACAAATAATAATAAGTCTTGAGTAGGATGTTGAAAAAAGGAAACTGTTGGTGGGAATGTAAATTGGTGTAACCACTGTGAAAAAGAGTATGGAGGTTTCTCAAAAAATTAAAAATAGAAATATCATACAGGGGCGCCTGGGTGGCACAGCGGTTAAGCGTCTGCCTTCGGCTCAGGGCGTGATCCCGGCGTTATGGGATTGAGCCCCACATCAGGCTCCTCCGCTATGAGCCTGCTTCTTCCTCTCCCACTCCCCCTGCTTGTGTTCCCTCTCTCGCTGGCTGTCTCTATCTCTGTCAAATAAATAAATAAAATCTTTAAAAAAAAAAAAGAAATATCATACAATCCAGTAATCCCAATAGTGATTATTTATTCAAAGATAACAAAAACATGAATGCAAAAAGATATATGCACCCCTATGTTTACTGTAACATTATTTGCAAAAACCAAGATATGGATGCAACTATTATTGCTTTAAACAAAGTTACTTTTTTGATCAATTAAGAATTAGAAAAGAAAAATAAAGTATCTTGGAGTGATATATTGATTTTATGAAGATCTTCCTTACTTAATATATGTTCTAGTGTCTGACTTACTAATTTTTTTCCTATCAGAAAATTCTTTCAACACTTCTTGCTGAGCAGGTCTGCTGCTGCTAAATTCTTTCTCCCATCACCATTTTTAATTTTTTTTTTTTGGCCTGAGAAATTTTATTTCTCTTTCACATCTTGAACATTGTTTTGCTCAATATAGAATTCTAGGCTGTTTTTCCCCCTATACATCAGATATTTCATTCCACTCTTTTTTTGTTTGCATGGTTTCTGATGAGAAATCCAATATAATTCTTATCTTTCTTTTATACATAATTCATTTTATCCCTCCAAACTTCTGGATTTTTCTTTTTTTTTTTTCAATTTTAATATAATATGTGTGTATTTGGGGAGACAGCAGTACTTATCCTGCTTGGCATTTTCTAATCTTCCCAGATTTATGGTGATTTGTTGTTTATTTTACATATTAGAAAGTTCAGGGCCATTATTACTTCAAATATTTCAGTCATTCTTATTTTTTTTAGACTGCATCTTTTGATGTTATTCTGCATTTTCTGAATAATTTGTTCCATTGTATTTGATGGTAATGACAATTATTATTATTAATCATTTTCTTTTATTGTTCTTTCCTTTGCACTTTATTTTGGCAAGTTTCTGTACTGGTCTGCAAGTTCATTGATTCTTTCCTTAGTTTCATCAAATTTATTATTGAGCCCATGAAGCTGGGTTGTGCTTAATGTTTGCTGAAGCTATGGGTATCAGGGCCTTCAAATTCCTCTCATGTCCTTGTTTTTGCCTCCACATGACCTTAGTGTTTTCCTCAGAAAGTGTGTCTTATAACTTTTTAAGCTTTCATTTATGGCTCTTATATTATATTGTAGTCTTACTGCTGTAATGATAAAGTGTGGGTTAAGAGTAACATTCTATTATTCTTTTTTCATTAAGTCTTAGTTTTGCTTGTTAATTTGGCATGTGACCTTTGAAAATATTTTTCCATTGACCTAGCTTTTTGTTTTTCTGGTGCTACTCCATTCTATGACTGCAGTATTCACAATCTATTTCCTTGAAGTTCTGACCCCTTTTGATTATTTTTTTCCCCTTAGACAATACGTGAAATGTGAAGGGGTCTGAAGTGGGAGTAATTCTCTTTCCTTTGTGGGATAAGTCTCTGGCAAAGTGCTTCTCCTTGGAGATTAGGCTTTTGTTATAGAGAAGTCTGTGGACTGATTTCACAAAGGTTAGTCTTCCCCTCCCTCTGCTAGACCCTGAGGACATCTTTCTAGATCTTCCCTATGAGAATCTAGTGTGTTTCCTAGAGATAAAGCTCAGAAAATTCCAGGGTCCCCTAAGATATGGCCTCTAGGAATTTTTCAGTCTTAAGCAGTCCACATTTGACCTCTAGCAATTTGTCAAAATTAGCATTTACATATTTCTACTAGGTTTTGTTTCCAGCAGGTTCTGCTGAAGGTAAGAAGATCTCTACTATGTCTAACTCTAACTATGGCTTCTTCCCATCATAGGATGGCAATTTGCCCTGCAATGTCAGTTCTGATGGGTCTAAGCAAAGTCGGTTTTCAGTTTGTCGTGTTTTATTTTAGAGTGAGGATGGGAGTTACTATCCAAGCTCTTTTCATATTAGAACTGAAAATAGAAATTACAAAGGAGATTTTTAAATTTACTTTGGAATTTGGGTGTAGGTTCTGCCATTCTACTTGAAAGTGCCTGAGTCTGTTCATAGTTTTTTGTTTTGCTTGGTTTTTAACATTTTATTCAGTATGCATGAGCCTGTGGACTTTTATTATAATTCAAAACAGTGGCACAAAAGGAAGAAAAATGGAGTCGAATGATCAGAAGTAGTGCTGATATTGGGAAATAATATTAAAATTGTCATTTAAAAACAAACAAAATATTGTATATTTAATAATTGTGTGTTGATATTTTGGTGTCTGAATTTCACCTTGCCTCTGAGAAATCCCTTCTTTACCTCTGGGTCCACAATGAGTGATACAACAATAGCATTAAACTACTGTTTTTAATTAATATCTGTGTAAATTTTTATCACCTCAAAACCAGGTTCTGGTGAAAGTTAGACTGGAGAAGTTGGTTTTGGATAATCTACACCTTCTCCACATGTGTGTGAGGCTGAAACATCAAGTGAGAGACAGAACTAAGGGATGATGTTGAATACCCTGGACCATGTTTATAGACATCCCTCTGTGATTCCAGAATCCTAAGTGTCTATGGAATGCAATTAAAACTGTCTCCCCAATGGACCTTATCATCCATGTACAGCAAATAACTTTAAGTGATGGAAAGCATCAACTTTGAGGTCAGACAGACTGAGATCAGGTGACAGTACTGTCACTCTATTGGTATGACAGCACTGCTCAGACCTCCCTGCAGAGTGCAGTTAGCTGACAGTTCTCAGCCATTAAAAATTTCAAGACCCAGTTTCAGCTTCCAAGCTGAAACAGCTTTTCCTGGACAACTTTAGCCAATGGCTAAATATGGCTATGATACCAGAGTCTGGCCATTCCTATCTAATATGGGACTCCTTCATCAGGCAGTCTTTGCCTTGAGCTCCCAGTTGGATGGGTTGATATTGTCAGGTGCCATTGAGATATGAGGCACACCTTGCCCCATTCTGATGTCTTAGTCTCATTTTTATTCCCAAGTGTTGATCTTTCCCTCCTGAACTTCTTATACTCCTCATTCTCTGTCTCTCTCTGTCTCTCTCTGTCTCTCTCTCTCTTTTTCAGTTATTGCTTCTGGGGAACATTCCTGAAACAGTGTGTGATCTTGGCAGCTTATATAACATTATAATTATACATTAAAAAAGATAATCATTACTTCAAAAGTTTGTTGTGAAAAAATAAAAAAAAATAAGATGTGGGGAATTAATGGTTCCATTCCCATAACTTTGTTATTTAGATGGCATCAGACAAGTAGGGTACAACCCCCTTTATATGTATAAATATATATATTTAAGTATATATATATGTATATATATTATATATATATTTATATAATATATATATATTTAAGTATATATATAAGTGTATATGTACTTCTCTATAATGTAGGATGAGTGTTTAAGCTAAATTGAAGTGAAAATGGGAGGTAAAAGAAGAGGTAGATCAGGAGGCAAAAATGCAAGGTTATGCAGATTAAATTTACCACTAAAATGTACTTATTAATGAATATCAGTTCTAGTTTTAGGATAACTAGGTGTCTGTCCTGCCTGGGCTTGTAAGAGGCATCTGATATGATGGGGTAATTTATTTTTGCTTCTTTAAGCAACTTATTGTTAAGAGGGTTGGAAACGAAAGTAGTTAGAGACACTGGGATTCAAGATAAACACCAACGAATGAAGTCTGAGGTCTGCAGAAAATCCTTGGGTTGGGATCATTGAAATAAAAAAGCACATGTGGTATCATAAATATTACAACACACTGCCTCAAAAATAGTGTCAAAATATACTAAATTTATTAAAAGTCCTTCACATAAATTACTTCTTGTATTTATTAGAGTCTTGCAAATTAGATATCATTTTCTTTATTTTTAAGAAGAATGAAATCAAGCCATGGACCTTTCCCAAAGTCACACAAGAGAAAGTGATTGGCCAAACTCAAAATGTCAAGTCAATAGCATTTGCACCATCACCTCTATTTCATCATGTTTCCATGAGCAAGATGATTATCTTCAAGCAAAACAGATTGGCTGTGCAACATCTGCTTAGAAACTTTTATTTTCAACATAGTGGAGGAAGTGTTTTATCTTTGAGTATTCACTAACTGGAGAAAACATGAACTTTTCCCATCAGAGAATCTGGCAAGTGCATGTAGGTAAACCTTGGGCCTGCCCGGGACTAACATCTCAAGAACATTGATCAATAAACACAGTTCCAATCATCTCATGTTACAGTCACCGGCAGCGGTAGGGTTTGGCCGCTGCAGCTCCAGGTGTTTATGCCTGGGCATTGCCAGTTCCAGTCCTTTTCTTGGAGATTATCCACATGGACACTTAGCTCATTTAGCCAGTCAAGAGTTTTCCAAAATGTAAGTTTATTGCCAAGTTAGTAAGACAATTATATAACACACCAATTTCCAATATCTAGCCTAAAGTCTGCTATACACTAAATGCTCAAATGTTTCTTCAAAGAATGAATAAAATACTTAGTATTAAGAGACTTCTATTTTCCTACATAGCTTCCTAAAAAGGCAAATATTTAGCAATTAGGATAGAGTTTTCAATGAAGATTAAGCAAAATCATTAATATTTACCAGAGGTTTACCCTTCAACTAAGTCATTTATACAATTTCATTTAATCCCCACGATCATCTTGAAAGCTGTCTTTTGTTTTTTTGTGTTTTTTTGTGTTTTTTTGTTTTTTGTTTTTTTCAGGAAAGAAGAAGGATAATTAGCGATGTACTCAAGGTGACCTGCAAATAAATGGCACTGGAAAGATTTGAATCTAGCACTGACTAATTTCAAAGTCAAAGCATGTATCCTATCACACTAGTGGTTTCTAGGTGTAGACCTTGGGCCAGCAGGATCAGCATCACCAAACTGGAAACTCTTGGGAGAGGGCCAGCAGCCTTGTTTGGGCAGTTTCCAGGAGATCCTGATGCAGTGGAGCAGAAGAGCCATTAAGCTACTTTCCAAACTTGTCCATTCCCATCTGCTGGTCTTTACCATGTCTTTGCTCCATATTTATACATATCATACTGACAAAAAATATCTTCTCGGTTTCAGGAAGTCGTCAGAGAATTTCTGCAATGGAGATGTTTTCCTCACATAAAAACTGAATTACATGGCACACTTCTGGGAATACTACATATCTTGGAAAACACAATTTTTAAGTAGTCACAAAGATAACTGCTACTCTGTATAATTTTATCACAAGTCTTAATAGAGTTTTGTTTTACTTGTCAAATTATTTCAGCATGAAAAATGATACTAAAATTAAACACGAAGCAGTGATGTAGTGTGCAATATTTCCTAATAAAGATGATCAAATAAGTAAACAAGTCACTGAGATGGGACATGTTCACCACTACCACCAAGTGCTTTTTGGTGTGAGATGAAGTGACACACACTCTGTAGGTAGTCTCTATCTTCCCACATTCACCATAAAGCCAGAGTCAGCACTTCATCACATCCCTCGTTGACCACAGCAAAAACAAGGCAGCAACAGAAGCCCTCACTCCAACTCTACAGCAGTGGTACCCTGCATGGACGCTTTCTGCAGAAACCAGGGGAGGGGTATTCTTGCCATGAGCACAGGAAAATGGGACTTTGCTCTTACAACCTGCCAGTCCCAGGTCTGCTGTCCCTCTAGAATTCTCCATATGCTCTGTTACACTATGCTCAGTCCATCCTCCTCCTCTTTGTCTCCTCTCTGATCTTTCCCCTCTGTCTCTTCCTGTTCTTCTACAAACAATGGATCTTCCTCAAGATTCATTTTCTCAATACACAGAGATAATAATAACTTTTTTCTTTCTATTACATATATTCAAAAAGAAAAAAAAGATATAATTTTTAAAATCATTCATTTTTAAATTTCTAATTCTAAACCACTCCATTGTATGACATGGAAACTTCATAAAGGTTGTTGAATAATGGCAGGGAGGGGCAATAGACAGGTGTTGCCACCACCATGAATTTGCTGTCCAAACATACTAGCTGAAGTGGGGCCTGAGTGATGCTGTTGGCCCCAGGAGATGACAAAAGCCCTCCCTTTAGATGGAACCAACCAGAAGATGCATTCTTTTGCATATGAAGTTAGACTTAAACTTCTGGTTTCCCCTTAGCTCTCTGATAGCTCCCCATTATCTTTTTTTGGGGAAGGAATTACCTTGATGACAAAAACAGGCCTCCTCCACCTGTAATTACCATTGTCTAATTTGGTGCTGATTATTATTGAATCTATTTAAGAGGCACAATGTGATGATACATTTTACTGAACAGATCTTTATACTCTATTGTGTCATTAAGGAAACAGACACCACAGCTTCAGGGAAGGAAAACATTCAGCAAGCAAGAGGAACATTTTAGACACTGTGAAAATCACAGAGCTGGTCCCATGGGCAATGACCACAGAGGTCTCTGAAGTGCAGAGTGTAATAATGAAGGTAAGGTAGCTGAATGGGAGCCAGGACCCAACATAAGCCCATCTGGCTCCCACTACTTCTTTCCTTCCATCTGGTTTCTGCAACAAGGAGTATAGAACAATGGTTAGGAGCAAACATTCCGGAACCAGACAGTTTGGGGATTAAAATCCTCACTCTTCCCCCTAGTAGTAACATAATCTTGGGCAAGTCATTAATTTCTCACTATCTCAGTATCTTCATTTGTTTAATTGGGATGAAAATAAAGTTCCTGTGTCATAGGTGTCTGGTTATCTATTGCTATATAATAAATCACCAAATGTAGTGGTTTAAAACAGCAGCAATCACATTATCTCATGATTTCTATGGGTCATCAGTTCACGAAAGGCTCTGCTGGACAGCTCTGTCTCAGTGTCTTTGCTGGGATTGTGGAGGTCAGACAGTGGTGGAAGCTGGAACTGGGGGTGGGAAGATGAAGCAGCTGGAGATGGCTAGGACCTCCATCTTATGCAGCCTCTGGGCTTCCTCATGCTGCCTCTCCAGGTGAATTAGTTTGGACTTCCTTACAGCATGGCAACCTCAGGGCTTATTTAGTAATGAAAGACTTTGAGGAATATTCTAACAAACAAACTGTCATCTTCTATGAACAAGGAGACACCACTTCTTCATGAGAGGAGCATCAACATTTCATGCTACAATAACCTATAGGATGGGAGGAATGCTGTGGTCAATTCTATAAAACACAATCTGGTGCAACAGTGTTAGAAGTTAGTTCATGTAAAGCACACAGACTGCTAGCCCTGACAAAGAATGGACCTTAAAAAGATGTGAAGTTAAATCTCCAAAACAAGGTTAGGCAACCATTGAAAAAAACAAGATGGAAAGCCCACTCTCTGGACCTGGGCAGAGGTTCTCAGGAGTGCCTACTCCCCACTCAGCTCTAGAGAGGCTACGCCCATTTTGAGACTTCTGTGCTCAGGCCTGGGGCACCTCCCCCATGTGTGAGGAGTAGAATAGAAAAGGGCATTTCCTAAATGGCTGGGAAGTGGCTCCAAGTGCTATTTCAACCCACCCATATTGACTGCTTATGTTCATATGAGATTTAAAATATAATTTTATTGAAATTCCAGAGACATGGTCTCAGGGGTTGCTTCAGTCTCCACATGTTCAAATTACCTAGGACAAGAACTTGCCAAGAGTTGCCATTTGCTATTGTTCTTCCCTTTGGCCTTTGAGCCAGATGGACTGAGTCAGGTCTGAACACTGCTGCTCAGTGGCCATGGGACCAAAGAAAGCAGGGTGAGGGAAGAACCAGCTGCTGACCAAACACCACTGATAGCTCCTGCAATGGACTGCCACTCTCACCCTGTGCACTTGACCCTGCCTCTCTCAGGCTTGTCCTTGGATTTTGACTATTGCTTCTGGCTTGGCCCCACTTGGGTGCCCTGGGGCCTTTGTTATCCCTTCATACATACTCTGTAACCTGTCTCTAAATCTCCCTGGCTCTACATCCTCATCTATCTCTATCTATCTCTGGTCTCTCCCCACTGCTTCTGCCTTCTCATTTGTTTTAGTTTCTCCTTTGTCTTGTCTGTGTCATCTCTCCTTCTAAACAGCTGCACCTTCCTCAGGTCCCTCCATCCAATTTTCTGCCCTGTAATCTTACCATGAGCACTTCAAATACATGTTTGACCACTACAAAAAATACTATTACCATATAATAGACTTCTTTTTGTGACTAAGAAAATAGATCATGAAAAATGTTAAGAGGTTGTGATTTTAACTACGTATTTTGACTTGTATGCAGTTTCAATTTAGCACTTCCTATGAAATGCAAGGATGGTATTCTTTTCCAGTCCCCTCTGCAGCTCATGATATTAGTCAGTTGCTATTTTTATATTGTTAATGTTTATAATGTTCATATTCTATTCCATAAACACAATTTTGATTATTTAGCACTGATACAATGTGTAAAATGATCCGAGGCTCAAGACACTGTTCTGGCTTCTCTGTGCCTGAGTTTTTCAACTGACTGCCTTTCACTATTGGTGGGTTTTTTTCACTTGTTTTTGTTTTGTTTTGTTTCAGATTGAGTTTAAGAATGTTGTGTTTCTTGAGATCTATCACCCTTGAGATGATCTCCCTAGAGCTGTAATACTTGAATGAAATCTTTGTCTAGTACACTATTCTTGGTAATACTTTATTTCCCTAAGAATATTTAGGATTAGTTTTATGTACTCATGGCATTGAGTAATGCCAAAGAAAAATCTGATGTGATGTCTATCCCTCTCACCAAATGACCTACTTGAAATTAATCAGTTTATCTGATTTTCCTGGAAATGGTATGCACTTTTGAACTTCAGAATTGGGAAGGTTTTCTTTCTGTGGATGTTTTTCCTTGTGTATAAGAATATATGTTTTGTTCCATTTGTTGGAGGCTTCTTTCCAGGGACCTAGTTATCCTTAGATTATATCATCTTTGTCTATCTTCCATATCTGTCATCTTTTCTCTAGTTGATTTATTTATTTATTTGAAATCAAGTCTTTCTGCTTGTAATTCAGTTGCCAGTGGTAACTATTCAGTTCTTTGTTTATACTACTTCACTGGTTCTGGGATAATATGATCATGGTATTGTTTTGGTTCCTAATTTGACCAGGTTATCCAGTCCTTCTTTTGGTCTCAGATTTCGGCTTATTACATCGTCTTTGAACTTTTGAATCCACATTTTTATTAACCCTATTCTATAGTGTAAGGAAAAATGGTTACTTTTCCTGCATTTTTGTGCTTTTTTTCCCATAGTTTTTTATATGCCTTTGATATGATACATTACATGTATATATATTTGCTGCAGTAAGTTGTTTCTTTTCATCTTGCTCAGG
The DNA here is from genome assembly GCF_023065955.2 of Ursus arctos. Taxonomy (NCBI): domain Eukaryota; kingdom Metazoa; phylum Chordata; class Mammalia; order Carnivora; family Ursidae; genus Ursus; species Ursus arctos. The sequence goes on along the minus strand of NW_026622763.1, from coordinate 3,190,728 downwards.
CTTGGCTACTACTGTGTTTCTATAGTTTAGCGTGAGTGATTAATTCATTCCTTCTCACCACATAGTATCTGAAGCCAGCTTGTTTCTGCTCTTCAGTTACCATTGGAAGGAAGGTGTTGGGTACTTTGAATTCTGGTAGGCCTTGGTAGCCTGAGGGTATGGTAAGCCCCCCAAAGAATCTAGGATCCCACTGTAGACACCCTTAGTTGAATGACCTAAGCTCTTCCTGTGAGGTTTTTTTTTCAATGTCCTATATCAAGACTTCTTAGCCTTCCAAGTTGAGGTATAAATTCAATCCTTAATAGGGAGTACTCTTGGGCTTTGGGTCTTTCCCATTAACTCAATGGGAGCACTGAGATACAGCCAGCACTGTTCTATACTGTTCTTTCCATGCATTTCTCCCCAGCCCCTGCTATCTCTCTGCTTTAAGACAAGAGGGAATGGAAAGGGTAACCACTCACTTTGCTTCCCTTGAATTTTGGGGTTACTAGTGCACATTTTCAGGATTAGTGGGCTTCTGGGATAAGGGAACACGATTAGCATTCTAATTTTTCTGTGCCTTCCCAGACACTTTAGAATGAAGCATTTCTTTTGTTAGTCACCATTTTTTGCAATTTATTACATTATATTATAACCCCAGTTATCTGTACTTGCTGCTGGTCAATTTTCCTGCTGTGTGTCAATTTCAATCTGTCATCTTAACCAATAACTTTTCTTTGAAATGAAATCTTTCATGAAATCAGTGCTCATGTAGTTCAGTCTCTAAGCAGTTGAAATGCAGTCCACCACTAAAAAGAAATAATGAAACAATCTTCAAGGACTCTATTCCTCTCTTGTACCTCCTGAAGGATGTCAAGTCACAGGTAGTTCATTCATTACACACTCATTCCTGCAAAACCCCTTCATGTTCTCCCTCCTCTTCTCCCTGACTTTCTAACACCACACACATTCTTCCAAACTCAGAAACTCTTCAATCAGTGTTAGTCTAGCACATCTTTTGTCCTCATCTTGTTTTTCTTCCCAATTCTACTTTGCAGAAGTTAAAATAACCAGTTTAAGTAGAAAGTCTCTCCTTCCTTGGAGGGCAGGAGAAGGGAATCAGCTGAACTCTGTCTGCCTAGCGGGGAGAAAAGCAGAGGCTAGAGACTTTCATATACTAGTCTCCTTTGCCCTGTAGTATGTAAGACAGGTAAAAATGCATGTGGTCATTTTAACTAAAGAAAAGATGGAGGAGGGCCTTATATCTTCAATCCACCATTAGTCTCTCTGTCTTTCCAATGGCCTCCCTCCAACTGCAGGGACTTTGGGAGGTACCTTTGCAGGACCCTAGCACTTAGCAGAAGCACCAGTTTGAAGAGCACTTCCAGGTATATAGATAATGCAAAAATGCAGCATTACAAATTGCTGGAGGAGAGTATAGACTCCTCGTTAGTGTGCTGGGACAATTGGCTTGCTTATGGTAAAATAAAATGGAATTAGCTCACACTACACAAAATGTGAATTCTTTGTGGACTAAAGATTTAAATGTGAAAAATAAAACCACAAAAATTTAGAAGAAAATACATCTGTATTACATCAGTGTAGGAAACAATTTTTTTAAAGACAAAACAGCACAAAACATAAAGGAAAAAAACTGAAAAGTTTGATGAATTAAAATAATAAGATGGTTATGCTCTAAAAATTCAAAATAAGCAAAATTTTTTTGAAAAGATGCTGGGTAGGAGGAGATTTTGCCAAGCAAACATATTATTGTAACCAGAATACATAAAGAACTCCTACAAATGAGGGTGTAAACAACAAAGCAACAAAGTAAATGGAGGATTATATGTACAGGCAATTCATAGAAGAAAAACCCAGATGGGACATCAATATTTATTAAGATGCATATGCTCTTCAGGAAAACTCAATAAAAGCAACAAAAGGATACCAGTTCATTCTCATCACATTGGAAAAAACAAAACAAAACAAGTCTGATAGTCCAAAGTGTTGGCAAGGATGCAGGGTTGGGGCATCTGCTGGGAAATGTGCAAATTGGTATAACTGCATGAGAAAGAAATGTGGCAAAATCTATCCAAATAAAGATGCACATTCCTTAAGTTTCATTAATTCTACTTGCAGATAAATATCTCCAGATGTTCCTGCTGTGTGCACAAGGAGGCATGTCAAAGAAGTTCATTGCAGACTTGTTTGCAATAAAATGAAGATAGATGATTATGTTTTGGTATATTAATGCAATTAAATATCATTCAGACTTAAATGCATGATCCAAATCCACATGAATAAGTCTAGGAAAACAAAATCGAATGAAGATCATGGAACATTGCATCAAAAACTGGGGATGCACTCTATGGTGACTAATATAACAAAATAAAAACTATAAATAAATAATAAATAAATAAATAATACCCAAAAAATCAAATGAGGAAAGTTTGTTATAAAAAGCATAGGATGCCATTTTTAAAATACCCAGAAAAACATAATATGCTGCTTACGAATTTATTTATATGAGGCACTAGTATAAAAACATTAATTTCAGAATGGTGATTATCCTAGGGAAGGGGGAAGAGGAAACATAGGGGATCTGGTAGAGGTGTTAAGGATATTATAACAATTCAAAAATTCAAAATGTTTTATTTGTAAAATAAATAAATATGACAATCATATCGACACCTATCTGTCATGTAACTCTCTAATTTTTGAATGTTTGTAATATTTCCTAATAAACACAGGGAAAAAGACATGAAAGGAAGCAGGCTGAAGTCCAACTGCTATGGACATTCCAAGTCCCAAGAACATGGTTCAGCCTCCCTGTTCAGCCTCATCTTTGTCCACATCCTGACTCAAATCACACTTGTGCTTTTAACGTATCAATACTCTGTGGATTCTCATTCAGTTCACATCCTCCCTCATACCTCCATCCTCCCTCATACCTCCATCCTCCTGACTCTGCTGGTTCCTCAGCCTTCTCCTCTTTGGGAAGCTGACCCTCTCAGTTGGGCCAGTGGTTCCTCCCCAGGTGTATGTTTTCAAATGATTCCATAATAATCATTAAATGTCAGTCCATAGATAGACTGAGAACATTCTGAGGGTGGAGAGGGCTGAACTTGTAGCTATCTAGACCAAAAATTCAGTCTAGAACCCAGTAGAGGTCAATGTTTGTTGGATTCAATTGACCTGACCTCAGACATGCAACTGGCTGCCTTCTGGCCTGTCAGCTGGAGCAGCCACAGAGCCCAGTGCTCCCAGGCCTGCTTCTGGCTGGTGGGGGAGGTTACAATCATGTGACTACAGGTTAAGGTGTTACAAACAAAGCTGACCTTGTTTCCTCTCTTCTGGGGATTTCCCTAAATTTTTAAATGGCTTTTATTTATGTTTCAGCTTTGACAGCTTATAAGTGGCTTACCCCCCACCCTCACTAGTCGCTCACACTTTGGCTGTTTGCTTTCAGGGACTGAATTCATTTTTCCTACTCTAATAACTGAAAGGCAACTCATTGCCGTGGGTCTTTGCTCTCTATCAAGCACCTTCCATAATTATATCATTTAATCTTCTGGCATCCCTGTGAAGTGTGTAATCATTGTCTCTATTTCATAAATGAGTAAACAGGGATTCAGAGAGGCAATATGACTCATGCAGTCACACAGCAAGACCCAGGTCCAGAAATCCTCCCCTAGATGGTATGATTCTGCAACCAAGCCCTGTTGTCTCCCCACCAGCCTGCTCCTCCTCTGCAGTTCCCCATCCCCTTGGGGTCAGCAGTCTTCATTGTCAGTGCTGTCTGAGATTGAACCAGCAGAACACACATGACAATAGCATAGATGTGCTTAAGCCTGGGGGAAAGACAGTTAATAATGAAGAGCCTCATTACTCTGGGGCAATCACACACAATTAACAGATTCGCTAATTTCATATTCTTACCTTTCTAATAAATGTGCAGTTTCATATGGAAGTTATTCATTTATTAACATGAGATTGTTACACTCTGAAGTATAAGTGAAAAAACAATGGGAGGGGGCTGAGCCATGTTCAGGTATCACGTGTGCAGGGGCAGAAATGTGCACTCTCCATAGGTATTGCCAGTGAGCTGGCATCTCTGAGGGTAGAACATTCTATGGAGATGGGATCATTAGCAAAATTACATAGCTAATGAAGGACAAGTTAATGAAACTCCGTAACGTTTTATAAGCTTGTACAAACAGCAACGTGTCATACATCACTGGGAAATGATTGCCAGAGAGTTGCTTGGAATGTACTCATTAAGTCTTAACAATACCAACTGGACAGTTTATCCCCCATGGAGCAGCTCATTCAAATGCACTTCTCTCTTTATCTCAGGCTCTGAGAAGTGGATTTCAGGTCTCAATCTCAGGCAGGCATCTAGCTTCACCTCCCATAGTGGGATGGGCATATTTGAGGAAATCATCTTAAGAGCTGAAGGAGGAGGAAAAAGATGTCCCATTCCCCAGCAAAGGGCACCAAGACATCAAATTGCGAAAATGTTGTATGTGTTGTTATAAAAAAAGTCAGGGCGCCTGGGTGGCACAGTGGTTAAGCATGCGCCTTCGGCTCTGGGCGTGATCGCGGCGTTATGGGATCGAGCCCCACATCAGGCTCCTCCGCTATGAGCCTGCTTCTTCCTCTCCCACTGCCCCTGCTTATGTTCCCTCTCTCGCTGGCTGTCTCTATCTCTGTCAAATAAATAAATAAAATCTAAAAAAAAAAAAAGTCATTCTCTGCTCTTGCTTTCAAATAAGTAAAAGACAACAAAGGAATGATAACACCTGTTTAGGTCAGTGAGCACTCCTGACTGTATTTGGATAATGCCCTGCAGCCCAGTCATACCATGTGGTATAATATTATAGTATAGCATGGGCACATATATTTCTTAAAACAAGTAGCATTCTTGCCATTCACTCCCATTATGTTGGAATATAACTAGCCTAAATTTGGAAATTATTTTACAAATATTAATGAGGCCTCAAATTAGGACTTTTCTTTGTGGAGCTGCTAGTGGAAACACAATTATAATAAGCCCAAAGACTGCCATATGTTGGTCTTGCTGTGCATGGGGCCAGTGTGGATGGATGTGCCTAGCTAAATGGCAGTGTTTGTCTTCTGGTGTTAGTGTGTTGAAGACACTTTGGGAAGGTTAGAGTCATGGTTCTGTGGGATAGGCAATGGTGCTGGTAGGACACTCATATTTACTGAATTAGGAGGGAAAAAAGAAAGAGAACAAAAGAAGGGAAGGCAATTATAAAAACACTGTGGGCACCTCATTGGTCTTGGAGCTCTATCTCCCACCTGAGGTCATCAGGACAGCACCAAACAGGCTCTGACTGGACTGTGGTCTGTTCAGTGATATGTTCTGGGATGATGTTTATAACTATTCCTTGCAGGATACACACAATAGAATATCACTCAACCATCAAAAAGAATGAAATTTTGCCATTTGCAATGACATGGATAGAACTTTGTAGTGGATATTATGCTAAAAGTCAGCCAAAGAAAGATAAATATTTACGATTTCACTCATATGTGGAATTTAAGAAACAAAACAAATGAACATAGGGGAAAGGAAGGAAAAAAATAAAATAAGCTGAAAAATGAGAGGGAGGCAAACCATAAGAGATGCTGAACAACAGGAAACAAACTGAGGGTTGCTGGAGGGAAGGAGGGCGGGGGAGGGATAATTGGGTCATGGGCATTAAGGAAGGCACTTGGTGTAATGAGCACTGGGTGTTATATGCAACTGATAAATCACTAGATTCTACCTCTGAAACTAATAATACACTACATGTTAACTAAATTGAATTTAATAAAAAATTAAGAGGAAAAAGAAAAAAGCAGCAGAAGCCTCTGAGCAGCCAGTTGGGGGAATCCAGAGAGTTGCAAGGGAAGCAGCTGTGGGAGAAACTGGGAGGCTTTATGTGGACCATAAGGCCTGCCTCGAATCGTTGATTGCTGCTCAGTAACTGTCCCAATGCTGACAAGTAGCAACCTCTAAGCTTTAGATTATTAGAGAAGTTGGTATGAAGAGCTGAACTGTGTACCTCCCAAATTCAGATGCTGAAGTCCTCACCCTTATTACCTCAGAATGAAGCTGTTTAGGTGGGCCCTAATGCAGTTTGACTGGAGTCCTTAAAAGAGGAGGAGATTGGAACACAGACACACACAGGAAAGACCATATGAAGATAACAGGGAGGAGACAGGCATCTGCAAACCAAGGGGAGGGTCTTTAGGAAGAACCAAACCTACCTACACCTTAATCTCAATCTTCTAACCTCCAGAAATGTGAGAAGTACATTTCTGTTGCCTAAGTCTCCCATTCTGTGGCACTTTGTTACGGTAGCCCACACAAACTAACACAGTTGAGAAAGTAAGTATAACATGAGGTCTTGACTAAGTATTAACTAGGGTGAGACACCAACACCCTGAGCTTCCTCTGGACTCGAAGTCTTGGACAAACATGAACAAGTGTACCAACATGCCACTGGGTTTTACACACCCCCATTCACCCAGCTCCTGTACTTGTCACAAAGGGCCTTAAGTGTCCCATAAACCATCCCAGAGTTGCTGCAAACAAATCCACACTCAGAGAGAAGTCTGTTTCTCCACCCTCTGTGAAGGGTCTCGTATTGGCCAGCCTCTCTGTGGCCCCTGAGCCTGAGCTAAGCAGCAGGGTGGTGTTGTGCACCTACAGAAGGGGAAAATGCCTTCTTCCCCTGTCTGCTTCCTGACAGAGGGTACTCAACAGTGATACTTTATGCTTTTGCCCTGATGACTTAAAGTATCGAAGCTAAAATGGTCCTTTGGTTTTTACTGACAGCTTCCCGCCTCTCACCTTTTTCCTCCAACCCTTCTTCCCCAGGCTTTCTGTTTCTAGGCAGTGCTGCCTGCTAAAGAATGTTTGAATAAGGAAAAATTGACTTCAAGAAGGAAAGGATTATTTCTTTCTTTCTTTTTTATTTTCTGCTTCCAGTGGATTCTGAGCCAGTGCTTCTCAAACTTGAACTGCCTCAAGAATCACCGTGGGAAGCCTATTAAATGAATCAGGTGGGGAGCCAAATTCATAGGCCTCACCTCTAGAGTTTCTGATTTAGCACGTATGGGGCAAAGCCTGGGAATGTGCTTTTCTTAAGGCTCCTGGGATGCTGTTGCTTCCTGTCTGAGGACCACCTTTTATTTTTATTTTTTTGAAGGTTTGTACATAGCACAGTTTTAATGAGTTTAGTGTAAGTCTATTCCCACAGGCTTCTACACATAAGTTCACAAACACTTATATTTGTGTGTGTGTGTGCGTGTGTGATACTGTGGTTTATTCTAATTATTTTTTAAGTTTTTATTTAAATTCCACTTTAACATATAAGCATAGCATAACATATGACATATATAGTTAACATATGGCATAATATTAGTTTCAGGTACACATTATAGAGAGTCAACAATTGCATACATCACCTGGTGCTCATCACAACTGTGCTCCTTAATCCCCATCACCTATTTTACCCATCTTCCCACCCACTTCCTCTCTGGTAACCATCAATTTGTTCTCCATAGTTAAAAGTCTTTTTCTTGGTTTGTCCCTCTCTCTTTTTTTCCCCTTTGTTGGTTTTGTTTCTTAAATTCCACATATGAGTGAAATTTTATGGTATTTGTCTTTCTCTAACTGACTTATTTCACTTAAAATAACATTCTAGCTCCATTCACATTGTTAAAAATGGCAAGTTTTCATTCTTTTTTATGGCTGAGTAATATTCCACTCTCTGTGTGTGTGTGTGTGTGTGTGTGTGTGTGTGTGTGTGTGTCTCATATCTTCTTTATCCATTCATCTGTTGATGGACATTTGAGTTGTTTCCATATTTGGTTATTGTTGATATTGTAGCTATAAACATCAGGGTTCATGTATCCTTTTGAATTAGTATTTTTTTTTATTCTTGGGGTAAATACCTAGTACAATGGCTGGATCATAGGGTAGTTCTATTTTCAACTTTTTTGAGGAACCTCCATATTGTTTTCCAGAGTGGCTGGACAAGTTTACATTCCCACCAACAGTGTAAGAGGGTTCCCCTTTCCCTGCACCCTCATAAACACCTGTTGTTTCTTGTGTTAGTCATTCTCACAGGTAAGAGGTGATAACCAATAACCTATAACCTATACCAATAACCAATAACCTATACCCTAGGTATAGACCTAGGCTATACCATATGCTAGACCATAAAAGAATTGCATGCTTAAAGATATTGCCAAAAACAAACAAACAAACAAACAAACAAACAAACAACAAGAGGAGATCTTGATAGAAAGTCATTATGAGGACACTCATAGCTCCATGATACTAGTAGCGGCACTCTAAATGGCAGCAAAACCAGAGCTAATTAAGATAACCAGGGAGAAAAAGAGCTAAGACCAAGAAAATCCCTCTGAGGATCATGGTTAACCCTGAGTGCTGGGAAGGTTGTGTGCAAATACTGATGTCCATCAATCAGAATAACACAGAGAATGATGTGGGTAAGACTTGAAAACATTCCCAATGCCCTACACAGGTCCACTAAGGCCTTGAAGTACAACCTCTGACCAACCCCTGAACAATAAGTTTGCTTTTATGCAAGGTGACTCTTGGGAAGCAAGGTTTAAATATAATATTACTGTCATCCCCTAGGCTGAAAGACGGTGTGTATGCCTAAAGCTACACCATCTCACTGGTGATTAAATTAAAAAATTCAAGTGATCAACAGTGGGTAAAACACACACACACACAGGCTCTGTTTCTCTGGAGAACATTTACTAATACAGTGACTTTTTAAAAGACAGATATATGGAGGGAGTTAAGATGGCGAGGAGTAGGGGACCCCTTTTTCAGCTGGTCCCCTGAGTCAAGTTGGATAGGTATCAGACCAGCCTGAACATCCACGGAATCAGCCTGAGATGCAGAAAGATACATCTGGATCTCTAAAAATGAACATATCCAGCACTGAGTATTGAGGTATGAAGCGGGAAGCCCTGAAACCTTGCACCGGTATTGGAAGATAAATGGAAGGGGGAGGGAGCCGCCACGTTCGGGCACCGGGAAGCTGTAGCCACCTGCACGGGGGAGTGAGCGGACTCACACCAGCACCCACGAGAGAGCAGACTGAGACCTTGAGCCAACCAGACTGAAACGGAGCTCCGGTGTGCTCACTGGAACCAGACTGAGACCGGGAGCTCCAGGAGTGTGAGGGGGGGGCTGGCGGCTGGCAGTGTTAGAAACACAAAGGACAGAGCGCTGGCTCTGGAAGTGAGGGCTAGGACACTGGCTGTGGGGTGCACATCCAGGGACGCTGCAGGGTTGAGCAGTACCAACAGAAATAGAGTTAAAGTGGCCAGAACATCCATGGAGAATGGTACGCGATCCCTCTGTTCTGAGACAGAGGATGGGATTCGGCTACTGCTGCTCTGACTCTCAGAAGAGGCACAGCAAACCACCAGGGAAAGCCTCCAGAGAACAAAAGCTTGGAAATACCGGCTCACATTGTACCCATCCCCATCCCCCCTTGCAGGGGACAGGGAGGCTCTACCCAAACACGGTTGCCTGAATATCCATGCGGCAGGCCCCTCCCCCAGAAGGCAGGCTGAAAAATCAAGAAGCCCACATGCCTAAGGTCCCTATAAAACAAGTGAGCACTGCCTGGGTCCTGGTCAATAATTTGGGCTCTGGACAACCTCGCAACCTCTCCTCATCAGAATGACAAGAAGGAGAAATCCCCCCCCCAGCAAAGAAAAGACAATGAGTCTGTGGCCTCTGCCACAGAACTGATGGATATAGATATAACCAAATTATCAGAAATGGAATTCAGAGTAACAATGGTCAAGATGATGTGTAGACTTGAAAAAAGTATTAACAAAAATGTTAATGAGAATATAGAATCTCTAAGGGCGGAAATGAGAGCGAATCTGGCAGAAATTAAAAATTCTATGAGCCAAATGCAGTCAAAACTAGATGCTCTGTCGGCCAGGGTGAATGAAGCAGAAGAATGTATTGGCGAATTGGAGGATGGGTTAGTAGAAGAGAAAGCTAAAATAGAAACTTGGCTCAAAAATCCAATCTCAAGAATGTAGGTTACGGGAGATTACTGACTCAATGAAACGTTCCAATGTCAGAATCATCGGCATCCCCGAGGGGGTGGAGAAAACAGAGGTTTAGAAGAGATATTTGAACAAATTATAGTGGAAAACTTACCTAATCTAGCAAAGGAAACAAGCATTCATGTCCAAGAGGCAGAGAGGACCCCTCCCAAGCTCAACCACGACAAAACTACGCCACGTCACGTCATAGTGCATTTCACAAATATTAGATCAAAGGATTCAGTATTGAAAGAGGCCAGGGCAAAGAAATTTCTCACGTACCAAGGCAAAAGTATCAGAATTACGTCAGACATGTCTACACAGATCTAGAATTAGAGAAAGGGTTCGGGGGGGGGCATTTTTAAAGCTCTTTCAGAGAAAAACATGCAGCCAAGGATCCTTTATCCAGCAAGGCTGTCATTCAGAATTGATGGAGAAATAAAGACCTTCCAGAATCGCCAGTCATTGAACAATTTTGTAACCACAAAACCAGCCCTACAGGAGATATTAAGGGGGGTTTTATAAAAGTAAAAAGGCCCCAAGAGTGATACAGAACAGAAAGTCATAATCTATAGAAACAAAGACTTTACTGGCAACATGGCATCATTAAAATCATATCTCTCAATAATCAGTCTCAATGTAAATGGCCTAAATTCTCCCATAAAACGCCACAGGGTTGCAGATTGGATAAAAAGACATGACCCATCCATTTGCTGTCTACAAGAGACTCATTTTGAACCTACAGATACATTCAGACTGAAAGTAAAGGGACAGAATACCATCTTTCACGCCAATGGACCTCAAAAGAAAGCCGTGGTAGCAATTCTCATATCAGACAGAGTGGATATTAAACTAAAGACTATAGTTAGAGACACAAAAGGTGCACTATATTCTTCTTAAAGAATGTATCCAACAAGTAGATGTGACAATTATAAGTATCTATGCCCCCAACAGGGGAGCAGCAAGATACAGAACCCAACTCTTAACCAGAATAAAGAGACATATAGATAAAAATACATTAATACTAGGGGACCTCAACACTCCACTATCAGAAATAGAGCACTCATGCAGAAAATTGACAAAGAAACAAGGGCTTTGAATGCCATACGTGACGAGTTGGACCTCATAGATATACATCGAACACTACACCCCAGAACAACAGAATACTCATTCTATTTTAATGCCCATGGAACATTCTCAAGAATAGACCATGCTCTGGGTCACAAAACAGGTCTCAACTGATACCAAAAGAATGAAATTATTCCCTGCATATTCTCAGACCGCAATGCTTTGAAATTGGAACTAAATCACAAGGAAAAATTTGGAAGAAACTCAAACACTTGGAGACTAAGAAACACCATGCTCAGGAATGACTCAATAAACCAGGAAATCAAAAATCAATTTAAACAATTTATGGAGACCAACAAGAATGAAAACACAACGGTCCAAAACCTATGGGATACTGCAAAGGCAGTCCTAAGGGGGAAATACATAGCCATCCAAGCCTCACTCAAAACAATAGAAAAATCTAAAATGCAGTTTTTATATTCTCACCTCAAGAAGCTGGAACAGCAACAGAGGGACAGGCCTAATCCACGCATGAGGAAGCAGTTGACCAAGATTAGAGCAGAAATCAATGAATTAGAAACCAGGAGCACAGTAGAGCAGATCAACAGAACTAGAAGCTGGTTCTTTGAAAGAATTAATAAAATTGACAGACCACTGGCAAGACTTATCCAAAAGAATAGAGAAAGGACCCAAATTAATAAAATAATGAATGAAAAAGTAGAGGTCACAACCAACACCAATGAAATTGGAAGGATTATTAGCAACTTTTATCAACAGATTTATGCCAATAAATTAAACAATCTAGAAGAGATGGAGGAATTCCTGGAAACCTATAAACTACCAAGACTGAAAGAGGAAGAAATTGATTTATTAAACAGGCCAATTAATTATGAAGAGATTGAGTCAGTGATAAACAACCTTCCACAAAACAAAACTCCAGGCCCGCATGGTTTTCCTGGAGAAGTCCACCAAACATTCAAAGAAGAAATAATACCTATTCTCCTAAAGCTATTTCAAAAAATAGAAACAGAAGGAAAGCTACCAAACTCATTCTATGAGGCCAATATTTCCTTGATCCCCAAACCAGGCAAAGACCCCTTCAAAAAGGAGAATTACAGACCGATTTCCCTAATGAATATGGACACCAAAATTCTCAACAAGATCCTTGCTAATAGAATCCAACAATACATTAAAAAGATTATCCATCAAGACCAAGTGGGATTCATCCCTGGAATGCAAGGGTGGTTCAACATTCTCAAATCAGTGTCTTAGATTTTAACCAGAAGGAAATATTCAAAAATCATATGATTCTCTCAATAGATGCAGAAAAAGCATTTGAGAAAATACAGCATCCTTTCCTGATTAAAACTCTTCAGAGTGTAGGAATAGGGTACATGTCTCAAGCTCATAAAGGCCATCTATGAAAAGCCTACAGCAAATATCATTCTCAATGGGGAAAAGCTGAAAGCCTTTCCCTTAAGATCAGGAACACGACAAGGATGCCCACTCTCACCACTATTATTCAACATAGTACTAGAAGTCCTTGCAACAGCAATCAGACAACAAAAAGGGATTAAAGGTATCCAAATAGCCAAAGAAGAAGTCAAAATGCCTCTCTTCACAGATGACATGATACTCTATATGGAAAACCCAAAAGAAGCCACTCCCAAACTATTAGAAGTTATAGAGCAATTCAGTAATGTGGCAGGATACAAAAACAATGCTCAGAAATCAGTTGCATTTCTATACATGAATAATGAGAATGAAGAAAGACAAATTAGGGAATCCATCTCATTTACAATAGCACCGAAAATCATACGTTATCTCAGAATTAACTCAACCAGAGACGTAAAGGATCTATATTCTAGAAACTACAAATCACTCTTGAAAGACATTGAAGAAGACACAAAAAGATGGAAAAATATTCCATGCTCATGGATAGGAAGCATTAACATAGTTAAAATCCATGCTACCCAGAGCAATCTACACTTTCAATGCTATCCCGATCAAAATACCAATGACATTTTTCAAAGAACTGGAACAAATAGTCCTTAAATTTGTATGGGACCAGAAAAGGCCCCAAATCACCAAGGAACTGTTGAAAAGGAAAAACAAAGCTGGGGGCATCACAATGGCAGATTTCGAGCTGTACCACAAAGCTGTGATCACAAAGACAGCATGGTACTGGAACAAAAACAGACACATAGACCAATGGAACAGAATAGAGAATGCAGAAATGGACCCTCAGCTCTTTGGGCAACTAATCATTTACAAAGCAGTAAAGAACATCCAGTGGAAAAAAGACAGTCTCTTCAATAAATGGTGCTGGGAAAGTTGGACAGTTACATGCAAAAGAATGAAACTTGACCACTCTCTCACACCATACACAAAGATAAACTCCAAATGGATGAAAGACCTCAATGTGAGACAGGAATCCATCAAAATCCTAGAGGAGAACATAGGCAGCAACCTCTATGACATTGGCCAAAACAACATTTTTCATGACACATCTCCAAAGTCAAGAGAAACAAAAGATAAAATGAACTTGTGGGACTTCATCAAGATAAAAAGCTTCTGCACAGCCAAGGAAACAGTCAAAAATACTAAGAGGCAGCCCACGGAATGGGAGAAGATGTTTGCAAATGATACTACAGATAAAAGACTGGTATCCAAGATCTACAAAGAACTTCTCAAACTCATTACACGGAAACAAATAATCAAATCAAAAAATGGGCAGAAGTTATGAACAGACTCTTTTCCAATGAAGACATACAAATGGCTAACAGACACATGAAAAGTGTTCAAAATCATTAGCCATCAGGGAAATTCAAATGAAAACCACATTGAGATAACTCCTTACCCAGTTAGAATGACAAAAATTGACAAGGCAAGAGAGAACAATTGCTGGAGAGGATGTGGAGAAAGGGGATCCCTCTTATACTGTTGGTGGGAATGTAAGTTCGTATAGCCACTTTGGAAAACAGTGTGGAGGTCCCTTAAAAAGTTAAAAATTGAGCTACCTTATGACCCAGCCATTTCACTACTGGGTGTTTACCCCAAAGATACAGACGTAGTGAAGAGAAGGGCCATATGCACCCCAATGTTCATAGCAGCATTATCCACAAAAGCTAAATCATGGAAGGAGCCGAGTTGCCGTTCAACAGATGACTGGATTAAGAAGATGTGGTCCATATATACAATGGAATGTTACTCACCTATCAGAAAGAACGAGTTCTCAACATTTGCTGCAACATGGACGGCACTGGAGGACATAATGCTAACTGAAATAATTCAAGCAGAGAAAGTCAATTATCATATGGTTTCTCTCATCTATGGAACATAAGAACTAGGAAGATCGGTAGGGGAAGAAAGGGATAAAGAAAGGGTGGGTAATCAGAAGGGGGAATGAAGCATGAGAGACTATAGACTCTGAGAAACAACCTGAGGGCTTCAGAGGGGAGAGGGTTGGGGGAATGGGATAGACTGGTTATGGGTAGTAAGGAGGGCACATATTGCATGGTGTACTGGGTGTTATATGCAACTAATAAATCCTTGAACTTTACATCAGAAACCAGGGATGTACTGTATGGTGACTAAGATGATATAATAAAAAAAAAATAAAAAAAAAAAACAAAAAAAAAACCAAGGCTATATCAAAAGGTTACATATTATATAGAGATGGATAACAGATTAGTAGTTGCCAGGAAAGAGGGATAGGGTACTGGATAATTATATAGGAAATATAATAGGAAATTCCTATAGTGATGGAAAATTTTATACATTACTGTGATGATGGTTAGACAAAGTTTTATATGGAATCAAACTGCATGGAACTATGCTTTCTCTCTCACACACACATACACAATACACACACACACACATACGAGTGCATGTAAAAACTAGTGAAAATTGAGTAAGTTCTGTAGTCTAATAATATTGTATCAGTGCCTGGCTTTAATATCATTACCTTTACAGAAGATATCACTATTAGGAGATGCTGAGTGAAAGGTTCAAAGGACTCTAATATTTCTTCACCCTCCTGTGAATCTATAATCATTTCACTAAATAAGTATTTTTAAAATTAACAAAATTAATAACTACCTCACAAGATGACCAGGGCAACAACAGAACAAGTACAAATACCTACTTAGAAGTAAGAAAATTATGTTACTATAGATCTTAAAGATATTTTTCAAAGTTCTTATAGTATATTACAAACAATTCTAAGTCAATAAAGTTGAAAATTCTCTAGAGAATGTCCTACAAAATTTCAACTTATCAAAACAGACACAAGAAACAAAAATCATAATGATTTCTATATCCATTAAAGAAAATGAATATGTACCTAAAAACCTTCCCACATAGAAAAACAGGAGATCCAATGGCTTCAAAAGTGAATTCTTCTCTCAGAGAATAGAAAAAAAGAGAAAGAGTACTTCCCAACAAATTTTATGAAAGCAGAAGACTCTGCATGCCAACACTTGACAAGGACATCATGAAAAAGGAAAATAACAAGCCAATGTCTCTCAGGAATGCATATGCACAAGTCCTAAACAATACATTTGTGGATCACGTTCAATGAAACACAAAAAAGAACCATTATTGATATGCTGCTTTTAAGAGACTCATTTTAGACCCATAGATACCCCAGATTGGAAGTTAGGGATGGAAAATCATTTATTGTGCTAATGGACATCAAAAGAAAGCTGGAGTATTTACCTTTACAAACTAGACAAACTATATTTTAAACCAAAGACTGTGATAAGAGATGTAGAAGAACACTATATCATAAAAAGGGGTCTATCAAATAAGAATATCTAACAATTGTAAACACTTGTGCCCCTAGCTAGGGAACAACCAAATATATAAATCCATTAATAACATAATTAAAGAAACTCATTGATAATAATGCAATAATAGTAGGTGACTTTAACACCCCACTTACAGCAATGGACAGATCATCTAAACAGAGGAAGGAAACAAGGGCTTCAAATGATGTGCTGGACCAGATGGACTTCACAGATATATTCAGAGTATTTAATCCTAAAGCAGCAGAACAGACATTCTTTTCAAGTGCACATGGAACATCCTCCAGAAAAGATCACATACTGGGTCACAAAACAGGTCCTACTGGTACAAAAAGATTGAGATCATACCATACATATTTTCAAACCACAATGCTATGAAATGTGAAGTCAACAACAAAGAAAAAATTTGGAAGGACCACAAATACATGGAGGTTAAAGAACACCCTAGTAAAGAATAAATGGGTTAACCAGGAAATTAAAAAAGAACTTAAAAAACACATGAAAGCAAATGAAAATGAAAACAAAACCGTTCTAAACCTTTGAGATGCAGCAAAGGCGATCCAAAGAGGAAAGTATATAGCAATACAGGCCTTCCCCAAGAAGGAAGAAAAGTCTCAAATACACAATCTAAACTTATACCTAAAGGAGTTGGAAAAAGAACAGCAAATAAAGCCAAAATCCAGCAGGAAAAGATAAATAATCAAGATTGGAGCAGAAATAAATGATCCCAAATTTTTTTTTTAAAAAGTAAAACAAATTAACAAAAGTAGGAGCTGATTCTCTGAAAGAATTAACAAGATTGATAAACCCCTAGCCATACTTATCAAAAAGGAAAGAGAAAGTACCCAAATAAATAAAATCATAAATGAAAGGAGAGTTCACAACCAACACTGAAGAAATACAAACAATTATAAGAGATTATGTGTAATTATATGACAACAAATTAGGCAATCTGGAAGAAATGGATGCGTTCCTAGGAACATAAAAACTACCAAAACTGAAACAGGAAGAAATAGAAACCCTGAACAGACCATAACCAGCAAAGAACTTGAGGCAGTACTAAAAAATCTCTCAACAAACAAGACTCCAGGACTGGATAGCTTCGCAGGGGACTTCTACCAAACATTTAAAGCAGAATTAATACCTATTCTTCTGAAACTGTTCCCAAAAATGGAAATGGAAGGAAAATATCCAAACTCATTCCATGATGCCAGCATCATCTTGATCCCCAAACCAAAGACCCCACTAAAAAGAATTATAGACCAATATCCTTGATGAACATGGATGCAAAAATTCTACCAAGATGCCATCTAATAAGATCCAAAATGATTATTCACCCTGACCAAGTGGGATATATTCCTGGGCTGCAAGGCTAGTTCAACATCTGCAAATCAGTCAATGAGATACACACGTTAATAAAAGAAAGGATAAGAACCATCTAATCCTTTCAATAGATGCAGAAAAAGCATTTGACAAAATTCAGCATCTTTTCTTGATAAAAACCTCCCACCATGTAGGGATAGAGGGAAAATACCTCAACATCATAAAATCCATATTTGAAAAACCCACAACAAATATCATACTCAACAGGGAAAAACTGAAAGTTTTCCCCCTCAGATCAGGAACATGACAGGGATGTCTATTCTCATCACTGTTGTTCAACATATTACTGGAAGTCCTAGCACCAGCAATCAAAAAGGAATAAAAGGCATCCAAATTGACAAAGAAGAAATCAAACTTTCACTCTTCACAGATGACATGATACTTTATGTAGAAAATCCAAGACTTCACCCAAAAATTGCTATTACCAATACAGGAATTCAGCAGTCACAGGATGTAAAATCAATGCACAGAAGTCTACTGTATTTCTATACTCTAACAATGAAGCAAAAGAAAGAAGCATCAAAGAATCTATACCATTTACAATTGCAACAAAAACCATAAGATACCTAGGAATAAACCAAACCAAAGAGGAAAAGGATCTGTAATCAGAAAACTATAGAACACTTATGAAAGAAATTGAGGAAGAGACAAAGAAATGGAAAAATATTCCATGCTCACGGATAGGAAGAACAAATACTTAAAATGTCTATACTACCCAAAGCAAATTACACATTTAATGTAATCCCAATAAAAATACCACCAGCATTTTTCACAGAGCTGGAATAAATAATCCTAAAATTTGTATGCAACCAGAAAAGATCTTGAATAGCCAGAGGAATGTTGGGGACATCACAACACCTAACTTCAAGCTGTATTACAAAGCTGTAATCATCAAGACAGCATGGTACTGGCACCAAAACCGACAAATAGATCAATGGAACAGATTAAAGAACCCAGAAATGGACCTTCAACTCTATGGCCAACTAATCTTCAACAAAGCAGGAAAGAATATCCAATGGAAAAAGGACAGTCTCTGGGAAAATTGGACAACCACATGAAGAAAAATGAAACTAGACCATTTTCTTACACGATAAACAAAGATAAACTCAAAATGGATGAAAGACCTAAATGTGAGAGAGGAATTCATCAAAATTCTAGAGCAGAACACAAGCCCAACTTCTTCGACCTCAGCTACAGCAACTTCTTGCTAGGCACATCTCCAAAGGCAAAGGGGAAAAAAAAAAAAAGCAAACATGAACTATTGGGACTTCATCAAGATAAAAAGCTTTTGCACAACAAAGGAAACTGTCAACAAAACTAAAAGGCAACTAATGGAATGGGAGAAGATATTTGCAAATGACATATCAGATCCAATTATCCAAGATCTGTAAAGAACTTACCAAGGTCAACACCCAAAAAACAATAATCCAGTCAATAAATGGGCAGAAGACATGAACAGACATTTCTCCAAGAAGACATACAAATGGCCAACAGACACATGAAAAAATGCTCAATATCATTTGCCATCAGGGAAATACAAATCAAAACCGCAATGAGATATCACCTTACACCACCCAGAATAGCTAAAGTTAACAACTTGGGAAATGACAGATGTTGGCAAGGTTGTGGAGAAAGGAGAACAGTACTGGTAGGAATGCAAGCTGATACAGCCACTGTAGAAAACAGTATGGAGGTTCCTCAAGACGTTAAAAGTAGAACTACCCTATGACCCAGCAATTGCACTATTAGGTATTTATCCAAAGGATACAAACTTACTGATTCAAAGGGGCACATGCACCCCATTGTTTATAGCAGCAATGTCCACAATAGCCAAACTATGGAAAGAGCCCAGATGTCCACCGACAAATGAATGAATAAAGAAGATGTGGTATATAGGGGTGCCCGGGTGGGAGCAGTTGGTTAAACATCTGTCTTTGGCTCAGGTTGTGATCAGGGTCCTGGGCACCTTACTCAGTGGGGAGTTTGCTTCTCCCTCTACCCCTCCCCTGAACTTTTGCTCTCTCTCTCTTTCTCAAGTAAATAAATAAAATCTTTTAAAAAGTGCCACACACACACACACACACACACACACACAATGGAATATTATTCAGCCATCAAAAAATGAAATCTTGCCATTTGCAATGACATGGATGGAAGTAGAGGGTATTATGCTATATATAATAAGTCAGTCAGAGAAAGACAGATACCATATGATTTCATTTGTATGTAGAATTTCAGAAAAATACAGATGAATATAGGGGAAGGAAGGAAAAATAAAACAAGATGAAAACATAGAGAAAGACAAACCGTAGGTGACTCTTAACTATAGGAAACAAACAGGGTTGCTGGAGGGGATGTCAGTAGGGGGATAGGGTAATTGGGTGATGGGCAGTTGTAATATGGATGTATTACGCAACTGGATGTAATATTCAACTATGAATCACTAAATTCTACCCCTGAAACTAATAACACACCATATGTTAAGTAAACTGAATTTTAATTATATATATAATTATTATATTATTATTAATTATTATATATAATTATTTTTATGTTTTGTTTGGGGAGAAACCTTTTTATTTTTATGTATTTATGTATTTATTTATTTATTTTTAAATAATTTTTATTATGTTATGTTAGTCACCATACAGTACATCCTTAGTTTTTGATGTAGTGTTCCATGATTCATTATTTGCATATAAGACCCAGTATTCCATGCAATATATTTTTTTAAAAGAAACTATTATAACCAAATTAATTTTATTCTAGGAATAAAAAATAAGTAAACCCTCAATGTTGGTTCAACATTCAAAAATCAATTAGTGTAATTAACTTCATTAACAAATAAAGGAAAATAATTATACAACATCTCAATAAATGAAGTAAAAGACTTAATAAAACTCATTATTTTTGATAAAACAGCCTTTAAAAACAAGGAATAGAAGTGAACATCATTAATCTGATAAAGGTTTTCTACAGAAACCCTACACAGAAATAATACTCATTTGTGAAGTGTCAAAAATTTCCATCTAATATCAGGAATTAGCCAAGGAGGCTTGCTATTCAGCACTGTACTAGAAGCTAAAGTTAGTAAGCTTAAGGCAAGAAAAATAAAATTACAAGAATTTGAAAGAAGATAAAACTGTCATTATTTGCTGGTGACATGATTGTATATATAAAAAAATCTAAAATAATCAGTGCATGAGTAAATTTAGCATAATATCTGGATATGTTTAAATATACAAAAGCCAGTGTATTTTTCTATGCCAGAAAAATAAAGGTACACAATAAAATGCTTAGAATGGCTCCATGAAAATAGCATTAAAAACATGAAACACACACATATAAATCCCACAAAATATGTGCAATATCTATATACTCAAAATCAGAGAACAATTCAAGAAATTTAAAAAGGCTATATCAGTGTTTGACTAGAGAAATAGAACAGAGCATATTTGACATATTATTATAAGAAATTTTCTTAGCAATCATGACTAAGCAAGTCCAAAATCCACAGAGAAAGCAATTAGGAAAGGAATTTCATGAGCATGACTAAAGCTTTCATCCACAGTTGAAATTTCTTCTTTCTTAGCCCTGCCTTAAAACCTTCCAAAAGAGTCAATAAAACTCATTCAGATTATCCAGGATAATCTCCACTACCGTCAACTGATTAGAGTTTTAGTTACATCTACAAAATTATTTCACAGCAACAACTAGATTAGTGTTTGATTGAATAACTGAATATTATAGGCTAGCCATGTTAGCACATCAATCAAGTTAACACAAAGGACCAAATAAATAAAGCACCATGTATGGATTGGAACATTCTGCATTGTACAAATATCAATTTTCCTCAAATATAGATCGATCCAAATGTATCTTAATATCCTTGCAGAATCTGGAAAATTACAAGTTGATTCTAAAATTTATATGGAACCTAAAATGACAATTCTAAGACAAACTTGAAAAAAAAGTTAGAGGATTAAAACTACTGGATAGCCAGATTTACAGTAAAACTACATTAAATAATACAGTATGGTATAGATAGATTAATAGACCAACAAAACAGAATAAAAATTCAAAGACAGACTGACACATGGAAAACTGACTAAGTTGGCAATAAAGAACACAGGGAAAATCAGTGTGTGTGTGTGTGTTTTCAGTAAACTGTGATGGGTCACTTGGATATGTATGATTTTAAATCACACTGTACAAAGATATACTTCTAGAATATAACAAAGGAAAATAGCTTCATGACCTTGGGGTAAGCAAAGAGTTTCTAAATAAGATTCAGAAGTATTAACTATAATGGAAAAGACTGAAAAAACTAAAGGTAGGAAATTCGAGTCATCAAATAAACCATTAAAACTCAAAATGGGTAAAGGTATTAGCAACACATATAACTAAAAAAAGTTTATGTACAGAATATGTAAAGAATTTCTAAACTTTAGAAAAACAGGTAAACTACCCAAAAAGTCAGTAAACTTTGACACTTCCCTAAGGAAAATATAAAAAGCTTTAATGTACATGAAAAGTGTCCAATGTTATTTACTCTCAAGAAAAAGAAAATTAAAGCCATTGTGAGATACCGATAAATAGCTATCAGAAAGGCTAAAATTTTAAGAGTTAGCAAGTATGTAGGCAATCAGAACTATTTTTAAATTGTTTTAACTTTATTTTCAGTATAGTTAACATACAGTGTTATATTAGTTTCAAGTGTACAATATAGTGATTCAACAGTTCTATGTATTGCTCAGTGCTCATCATGAAAAGTGGACTCTTAATCACCTTCATCTATTTCACTCAGCTCCCACCCACCTCCCCTCTGGTAACAGTTTTTCCATTTCCCTGATAGTGAGTGATATTGAGCATCTTTTATGTGTCTTTTGGCCATCTATATGCCTTCTTTGGAGAAATAGTCTGTTCATGTCTTCTGCCCGTTTTTAATTGGATAATTTTTTTGATGTTGAGTTGTATATGTTCTTTATATATTTTGTATACTAATCCTTTATTGAATATGTCATTTGCAAATATCTTCTCCCATTCCATACATTGCCTTTTGGTTTTGTTGATTGTTTGCTTTACTATGCAAAAGCTTTTTATTTTAATGTAGTCTCAATAGTTTATTTTTGCTTTTATTTCCCTTCCCTCAGGAGACATCTAGAAAAACATTGCTATGGCTGATGTCACAGAAATCACTGCCTGTGTTCTCTTCTAGGATTTTTATGGTTTGAAGTGTCACATTTAGGTCTTTAATATATTTATAATTTATTTTTGTGTATGGCATAAGAAAGTGGTCCAGTTTCATTCTTTTACACATAGTCGTCCAATTTCCCCAACACCATTTGTTGAAGAGTTTGTCTTTTCCCAATTGCGTAGTCTTTCCTCCATTGTCAAAGATTAATGACCATATAATAATGAGTTTATTTCCAGGCTCTCTATTCTGTTTCATTGATCTATGTGTCTGTTTTTGTGCCAGTCCCATACAGTTGTGATTGTTACAGCTTTGTAGTATATCTTGAAATCTGGGATTGTAAAACCTCCAATTTTGCAACCAGAGCTCTTAAATGAATCTATCAGGAGTGTACATCTGCACAGCTTTAGAAAACTGTTTGGCAGTATCTATTAAGGTTGAATATACATATATTCTATTCCTAGGTACATACTCATTGAAAAGCAAGTGAATACTGAAAGACATGTCAAGCACAATCATAGCAGCATTGTTCCCAAAAGCCCCAAATTTGGGCATTTGGCATTGCCCAAATGACCATTAAATACAGAATGAATACATAAACCATTAAATATTATAAATATGAATGAATTACAATTAATTTGAGATATCTCATCAATATAATGTTGAAAGAAAGAAGCTAGAGGCAAGTACAACTTATTTCATTTGTATAAAGTGCACACAAGTTAAAACTAATCCACCTTGTTAAAAATAAGGATAGCTGTTACCTGGGAAAAGAAAAGAGGTTGAGATAAGAATGGATGATAAGAAGGGTATCTGAGGTGTTAGAAATGTCTATATCTTGGCCAGATTATTTGTGGATTTACTCTTATTTAATTAATAATTATATTGAAATAATTGTAAATGCACATATATTTGTAACAAATAATACAGAGAAATCCCATGTGCCCCTTCCCTAGTTTTCCCTAATGGTAGCATCTTGTAAAACCATACTGCAGTGTAACAACTTGGGTACTGACATTTACCCAATCTCTCAGTTCAGATTTTCCTGCTGTAATTGTGCTGTTTGTGTGTGTGTGTTGTGCTGTGTTTTTAACACATACACACTTTTGATTTTAATACATCAGAGGGCTTGTGTATCTACCACCTCAGTCTAGACACAAAGAAGCTCTATCACTGCTGGTTCCCTCACGTTTCCCTTTACACAGATACTTCCTTCCCCCAACATATCCCTAACCCCTGGCAACCACCAATCTGTTCTCCATTCCTAAAATTAAGTAATAATTATTATTACTATTACTAGCATTATTTTTTTCACATGTCTCTGAGCCTCTGTTTTCTGCATGTTATTCAGATTAAGTTCTGTTGATGAATGCTAAGATTCATTGATCTATATTCTTTCATTTCCCTGACAGAAGCCCAGGCAGCAAGTTTTATTTTAAGTTTCTGTTATTTTATTTCTTTTATTAATTTCCCCAGCTTTGTTAAGGTATAGCTGACAAATAAAACTGTATATATTTAAATATATAACTGACCATTTCCATTTCATTATTTTCTCATAGTTGCTATTTCTTTGCTGAGATTTTCTTTTGTTTCAAGAGACTATTTCTTGAAGTTGTTTTTAATTATAGCTGCTTTAAAATCTTGGTCAGGTAATTCTTTTTTATTATTTTTATTATTTTTATTTATTTTTTTCTTATAATAATATTTTTTATTATATTATGTTAGTCACCATACAGTACATCCCTGGTTTTTGATGTAAAGTTTGATGATTCATTAGTTGTGTATAACATCCAGTGCACCATGCAATACGTGCCCTCCTTACTACCCATCACCAATCTATCCCATTCCCCCACCCCCTGAAGCCCTCAGTTTCTTTCTCAGAGTAATTCTAACATCTGTTTTATACAGTATTGGTATTAGTTGATTGCCTTTTCTCATTCAAATTTTGACTTTCCTATCTGTTGCTGGGTGGGTGGCATTGTATGATATCTTGGAAATTTTTACTATTGTGTAGGAGACTGTGGATTCCATTTAAATCATCTAGTTTAGCAAGTTATAACCCTTTTGGGTTTGATACACAAATCCTGGACTGCATTGTGGACTATGTTCCAATGACGATTTAATTGTCAGAACTTTAGGATGTTATTTTGGTCTGCCTGGCTTAAAAGGGATCACTGGGGTACCCACTGTGCCCCCTCAAAGGGCAAAAGATTTCTACAGGATAGCCACTTGTTGTCTTTTGATGGAAGAGTGGAATCGGAGGCCATGGACAGAGACTTCCATGACTGGGTGTTCGTTGTGCTGGGTTCCCCCTTGCCACTGCAGAATGGAGAGCATCTTCTGGGCTGGGCACTTCATGTAGCAGAATCACTCTAGTCACTGCTTCTTCACTGCCCTGGTGTCTCTGGGCAGTCAATCAATATAATTTCTGATATGCTAACGTCTAGTGAGGATAGCCACCATTAATTAAAGAAGAAACTTGCAGGTTAAATACCAGATACCTCTGCACAAGCCCAGTGTACTAACACATCAGAACAAACGCATCTGTTCCTGTTGCTGGTGTCTTTTCCAGACGTCTTCCTGAGAGTGGAACCTTGAAGCTAGGAAGACAAAGTCTGCCTTTCAACAGTGCTTGAGTACATCTTGTTGTACCACTAAAACTGCAAGACTTATTGGCAAACCGCTAAATTTGTAAATATTCCAATGCTCTTTTCTCAGAGTTGTGAGAGCTTCATCTTCGATTGAGATGCTGCACAGTATCATTCTTTAAGGAATCAAGGAAAGAAAATACTCCCTTAGTCCTCATATCTTATACTAATACCAGCAGATATTGACCACTTACTCTGTACCTTGGACACAACCTTATACTAGAAGTCTTCTAGAAAGCTGCAAGAGCCCAGGCCCTTGTTCTAAGGTGTCTATTTTAGGGGTCAGAAAAAGAAATGACAACAGGCCAGGTGATCAACTGGCCTTTATGACAGAGCCTGGACTTCAGCGGGATGCCAGCTCCAGCCTCTTTCTTTGGACCCAATTGTTTGTTTCCCTGTTGTATTTGGAGAAACAAGCATGCTCACATTAACAAGTTAAGTAAAATTGTAAACTAGAATCTGTCAGTCAAGGGTTCAGGAAGGAGTTGTAGTTTGATTTTTTGAAATATTTGTATTTCAAAATGCACACACATGCACATAGACCTCATTTAGATACTGTGTGTAATGTAAACATGCTTATTTAATTAAAACGCTATTATAATGTATTAAGTTGTCATAAAATGCGTTCAGTAGTAGCTATATCAAATTGATTCTCACAGAGAAGTATCTATGCAAAAGTTACCCAGCCTGCCTCTTAATAGCCATGTGCTCTTGGGTAAGCCACTGGTTATCACTGTGCTTGGATTTCTTCCCTATAAAGAGAAGCATTAATCCATAGCTTGCCAACTTTGCTAAGTGTTGGTGAGAATCAAAACTGCTAACGTAGTTACAATCTCTTAATAACTTATTAAATAATCCACTGTGGTGATTCTCCATTGCCATCTTTATACATGCATGTCCAACATCACTGTGTTGTTCTCTTGTATGTGCTTGCCTAGTTTTCTAAGGAGGAAAAGGAGAGATTGACAATTTGAGTTCTGAATGCCAGATTGCTATCTCAGCTATCATTAATGAAAATAATTCTATGTCACTATAGAAGTAGAGTGGGAACAATTTGAGGTAACTCCATGCACACATGATGATGTTAGGAGCCATCTAGCATAAATGGGGAAGGAAAAATTAAAAGTGAGATATTTCCAAACATGTTTTTTTTTTCCAAAGGAAGAAATCACAAAACCTGCTGACAGCTGCTGACCTTCTTACCAGAATAGATCTTCTCTGCTCAAGCCCATTATAAATGTTATGAATCCAGCCCAAAAGGAGATGTACCATGGCTCATCATGAAAATTATTCATTCATTCTCCTTGACTCCTTTTGTCACTAGGGAAATAAGGAGTATTATATCAACTGCAGATGGTCCCACACTGCTCAGCAAGTACAAAATCTTCTATGATGGAAAGAACGACAGCGAGTCCAATTGATGCTTTCAATCACTCCACAACAGCACAGGCTCTCTTGAAGTTTTCTGGAGAGCAGCTGGTGTGGCTTTGCCGTGTATAGCAGGTAAACCAGCAGTTTCTTCAAGGAGCCGGGCAATGAATCACAGCTCTTGATGGCACCTGTTTTACTGTCCTTTAGAGCCCTGCTGTCAGTCACCCAGCACCATGATTTCATAGGAGTCCTTTAGAGGTCATTAGCTTGGGGGTTCAAGAGAGCACAGAGATAAATAGACCATGAGAAGACCTAGCTTCTGGCACATGTGATGCAGGAAGAAGGAATTTTGGAGATATTGGGCTAAGGATAGTAGGTTAAGGTTTTGCACAGAACCATTGAAGTCCACCAGTGGTGTGCTCAGCATAAGAAATGGATATCCAGGACCCCTGAAAACAGCCCTTTTCTTTCCCCTATAGGCATCTCATTCAATCTTGACAGTCTATCAGTGGAATCACCATGCACCCAGCCTGGACTCCAGACAACTTTGAGGCAATTCCCAGTTCCTTCAAATTTATGAAATATTTTTAAAGATTGTATTTATTTATTTTAGAGAGGAGGGGGAGGGAGCAGGTGAGGGGTAGATGGGGAGGGAGAGGAATAAGAAGACTCTGTGCTGAGCACAGAGCCTGACATGGGGCTCAGTCTCACAACCCTGGGATCATGACCTGAGCTGAAATCAAGAGTCAGCCACTTAACTGACTGAGCCACCCAGGTGCCCCAATATTCATGAAATATTTTGGTATGGCTGGTTGCCAGTATGTAGATAACCCATATTATGTCCTGTTTCTCCATCTTTCACACCTTCTATACTACAGGTATCTTATTGACAGATGAAATGACCACTGTGGGTTGTGCACACTTTCCCTTCCTTCCCCCAAACCCCTGCAAAAATATTGGAAGTGCTCGTCCAATTTCCCACCTTTCTTTCCTTCCCTGGCCTTTCAAATGAGTCTTGATCTCCAATACCTGTTGTGTAAATTTGATCACACAGACTTGGGAGATGGAGACAGTCAGCATCAGGGAGGTGATCAGATAGGAAGCTACACTGAAGAAAGCTAGGTCGGTGTTCCTGGCCAGAGCTGGGAGATGGGCAGAGGAGAGGATGCAGCGTGCCTTGGCTGCGGACAAGGAGGTAGTTTTATGTTTTCTGTGTGGGCAGGTATTGTGAGTAAATGGCACTAGAGAGGGTAAGGTATTAAAAAAATAGAGAATTTTAAAAAGGGAACGCTGAAAATATTGTTGATGTGTACCTTTTATTCCTCCTAACACCTTTGAAGAGAGGCTAAGGAAGGTTTGTGTTGCTTTGGCTTATTACCTGAGCCTCTAGAACTTGACACCACTCAGAGACAGCGTGCTTAGGTCTCAGACCTGTTTTCTGTGCAAAAAGCAGTATAGTTTTGGGGAGAAGCCATTGTCTCAGTTGAGTCCAAGGGGAAGGGTCCAGCACAGTTTCTGAGGACTCTCATCACACCACACACAAGGACCTGCTGATGTTGGAGATTACCTCTTTACTCAGAGTTAAGGACCTGCTAAAATGGGAAGCAGATACTTTTGGGGTATAAAGGAAGGGATAGGAGAAAGATGGCAGAGTTGAGAAGAGACTGGGGTGAGAATCCCCATGGAAGGACTTCAGCCATCTTGTCAGAATTCTACCCCATAATGCTGCCTGATGGAAGATGCCAAGCCTGAGCTAGTGGGGAGGGTCCTAGTGTCTGCAAAAGAACAAAGAAATGATGCCACACTAAAGGACCCAATGTCTAGTCAAAGGCAAACAGAAAAACAGTAGATTCTACATCTTGCCATGCATGAGCATGAGCAGGCAATTGCGAGCCATCTGTATATGTTCTCCCTCCCTCCATGATGCAATGGGAGAGGTGCCTGAGAGCAGCCCATTTCCCCTGCCCAGCCTATCAACACCAAAAGTCAGAGCCACACATCCAGCCTCCACTGGGTGGAAGGAAAGAAGCTTTTGTGAAACTGATGCGTTAAAAGGAACATGATAGAATCTTAAAGAACTGTAATGTGACTATCAATCAAAGATGAGTGAGTGGAAAGTTCTGGAAGCCTTGATATACTGCTAAGGGAGCTACTTTGCAATGGAAAGGAGAAATTTAACAAATAGTCACCAGAAAGCAATGAAACTGTGCTCTAGATAGAAGCAGGGCTGGCGCTCCTAATCACACCAGCTACATTTGTTCACATTTTTCTCCCCCATAGGATTATAATCCCCCTGAAGGCAAGGACCATATCTGCATCATCTCTCAGACACTTACAGAAGTCTTTCCCCAGACTCAATTTGCAAACATTAGAATTATCTGACTGTATTTCCATCAGAACTGCGAAGTCTTGAAGGCAAAGGCTGTCTTTTTCTGCTGTGTCCCCAGCTTCAAGAACAGACCTAGAACAGAAGGGTCATTCAATAAATGCTAGTTGGACTGTAGAAATTATGAAAGACAGATACCAACTGTAATGAACCGAATGATCCCCCAAAGATGCCCATATTCTAATCCCTGGGACCTAGGAGTATGTCACATGGCAAAGGGACTTACACAGCAAAAGGAACTTTACACATGTGGACTACGTTAAGAATCTTGAGATGGTGAGATTATTTTGGATTATCCAGGTAAACCCAAAGTAATCACAAGTGGCTTTATACGAGAGAAGCAAAGGAGTCAAATTCAGAAAAAGGAGATGTGATGGCAGAACAAGAGGTAGGGAGGATGAGCTTGAATTTGGAGGAAGGGGCTATGAGTCAAGAATGCAGGCAGTTGTGGAAGCTAGAAAAAAACGAGTCAGACTTTCCCTGGAGTTTCCAGAAGAAATGTCACCTGGCCAACACCTTGATTTTAGACTCCTGGTCTCCGGAGCTGTAAGAGAATATATTTATGCTGCTGGCATCCACTGAGTTTGTGATAACTTATCATAACAACAATAAGAAGCTGACACACCAATATAGGCCACTGTAAACATCGCTACTGAAGACCCAGAAAAGAAAGTGCCTGAAACGTCCTGACACTGGCACCTTGTGCAGCCCCCGAAGAGGCAAACAAGAAATAAGGACTGGGACCTGCCCAGCCCCACACTCTCTCATTATCATAATTACACCTCACTAGAACTCTCTCATGGAAAATGTAGTCTCTGGATGCTTACTTTCTCTCTTAAATTTCTATGACGTTCTCTTTATAGCTTTTTCAAGCTTTGTCATCCCTTATTTCTAAGTATATAGTGGATTGTTTTTTTTTTTTTCCTTCTCTTTGTCTCTGTTTCCTCTAAGTTTGTTTACTATTTTGTCTTGATCTTTATCATGTTACAGATTCTATCAGATGTCTGATGATCCTTGCTTTTCTGCTTAAATTTGAAAGTGAAGAACTTAAAAGCCTCCAGGAAGTTCTGGGCACTATATGGCAGGGTTCTGAACTTTGACACTGCTAATGTTTTGGAAGCAAGAAGGCAAAGGAGCCCAATCCCATGCTGAAGCAGTCCATATATTCAGCCTTTTGGAACACACAGCACAGAACACAGGACAGGGAAGGGAGAATGGATGGGGGCAAAAAACAAACAATAGACAGCACAGGTATCATATTCCTATTTTCAGAGAGGAAAACTGAGGATACAAGAGATTAACTTGGGGCTCCTGGGTGTCTCAGTCAGTTGGGCATCTGCCTTCAGCTTGGGTCATGATCCCAGTGTCCTGGGAGCAGGTTCCCTGCTCAGCCGGGACTCTGCTCCTCCCTCTCCCTCTACCCACCCCCTGCTCATGAGCGCTCTTTCTCTCTCTCTCAAACAAATAAAATATTTTAAAAAATAGAGAGAGATTAATTTGGCCTAGTCAGAGCTAGTAAATAGCAAAGAAAAAATTGAATCTGGGAGGCCTATGTTTATCTAAGGGTGGGGCTCTTTTACCTGTACCAGGGTGAAGGTAAGTCTGGAACAGAAACGGTGAGTACATGGAGGAATATTTGAGTATACATATTTCAGAGAGTGTATGAAATTCATCTTTAGATTTAACTTATGTTATTGAGCATTTACTATACCTAAGCCCCAGGACCTGAGATTAGGTGAGCAGCTACTGCAGGCAAGGCACACTCAGTTCATAATCCACCATCCTACCACAGCCTCTATTGTAGACCACACACTGCCAGGTGTCTGAAGCCTCCTCTACTGCAGGGGACATGATAAACAATTCAACATCTTTCCCAACTTTCTAGACAATGTTAAATTCCCTTGCTGGGCCTCCATGACCAGGTACTGTGTGGCCTCCTAAAATTTCTGTTGTACTTCCTTGTCCTAGTTTGTGTTCTGACTGAAAGCAAGCAGCTTTCCCTCCCGGAGCCCCTTGCCTGGGACAGCCTCCTCCTCTTTCTTGCTTACCTGTCTCAACCTCCAGGAATCCATGCTCCCACTGCACCCTCAACTTCTTCCCACCTAATGTCAGTTAAACACTATTATGATCGTTTCCTTTTCAGCCTCATATTTGAATGACTTAACCACTTCATCTCACTCTGTTCCATCTTCCTCAAGCACCTTGCTGATCCCGTGTTCAATTCCTATTGGGAGATCATGTGCCAATTACAGTCACACAAACACTGGTCTGCTTGGTGGTTTTACTTCTCATTTTAATATAACGAATTGGCAGATTGGTTTACTCATCTCAGCCTACAATTGATGTGGGACATCATCTGGCATCCCTTCAAATCTAAAACTTCCTGCATTGGGGCAAGCAAGCTTTCCTGCATCTCCACATGAGAGGTGGAGAGAACTGGCCAGCCTCTTCCAGATAAAGCTCTTTCCCTGCTTCCCATGTATTTGCTGTGTGAATTCGGGTTCAGAGGGCCATGTACTTGCTGGTAAGAAGTGTGGCTGTTTGATAATGGTGATCTTGTATCCAACAGTCTTGCTGAACTTGTTTATTATTCTAGCAGGTTTACTTAAGGTTTTTTTTAATATATCAGATGGTGTGATCTGTGAATAGAAAGTTTTAATTCTTTTTTTCCAATATGGATGCTTTTTATTTCATTTTCTTTCCTAATTCCTCTGTCTAGAATCACCACTGAAATGTTGAAATGAAGTGGCAAGAGTGGACATCCTTGTCTTCCTCCTGATCTTAGGGAAAAAGAATTCAGTCTTTCATCATTAAGTGTGATGTTAGCTGGGGGGTTTTCATAGATGTCCTTTAATGGGTTGAGGAAGTTCCATTTTATTTTTAGTTTGCTGAGTGTTTTTATCATGAAATGGCATTAGATTTCACTAAATGCTTTCTCTGCATCTATTAAGATAACCATGTGGGTTTTTTTTCCCTTTATCCTATTGATATGGTATTACATTGATTGATTTTTGTGTTCTGAACCAACCTTACACTCCATAGATAAATCTAACTTGTTCATTGTATGCAATAATACATTTATAAACTACTGGATTTGGCTTGCTAGTATTTTGTTGAGGCTTTTTTCCTTCACATTCATGAGAAATATTGGTCTAGAGTTTTCTTTTCTTCTGATATTTTTGTCTTGTTTTGTTATCAGGGTAGACAGGCTCCATAAAATGAGTTCAAAAGTGTTCTCTCCTCTTCTATTTTGGGGAAAAGCTGAAGAATTGGTGTTAATTCATTAAATATTTAGTATAGAATTCAGGCCATCTGGGACAATTATTTTTTCTTTATGGAAATTTTCTGTAAATCACCAATTAAATATCTTTACTTGTCATAGGTAAATTCAGATTTTCTATTTCTTCTTGAGTCAGTTTGGTAGTTTTCCTTATTTGGCCATTTCTTCTATTTTTTTTTTTTTGTTGTTGTTGTTCCATTCCTTCTAGATTACCTAATTTCTTGGCATGCAGTTGTTCACAGTAGTCTCTTGTAATTGTTTATTAATGTATATGCATGTATGTATGTAAGTATGTATGTATGTATATTAGCTCTGTAGTGACGTCCCTTCTTTCACTCCTGAGTTTGGTAACTTGACACTCCCTCGCCCCTTTTTTTCCCTAGATAGTGTAGCTTAAGATTTGTCAGTTTTATTAAGGAACAACTTTCTGGTTTCTTGCTATTTTTTTATTATTTTTCTATTCTCTATTTCATTTATTTCCACCCTAATGTTTATCATGTTCTTTCTTCTGCTTGGTTTGTATTTAATGTACTCTTTTTCTAGATTCTTGGGGTAGAACTTTATGTTATTGATTTGAAATTGTTCTTTTTCAATACATGCATTTGTAGCTAAAAGTTTTTCTCTGAGCATTTCTTTTGCTGTGTGCTATAAGTTTTTATATGCTGTGTATTCATTTTCATTAATCTGAGTATGTTCTAATTTCTCTTATGGTTTCTTTTTTTGATCCATTGGTTGTTTATGAGTGTGTTGCTCAGTATTAACATATTTATGAATTTCCTTAATTTCATTCTAGTGATTTCTTTCTTTCTTTTTTTTTTTTAAAGATTTTATTTATTTATTTGACAGAGATAGAGACAGCCAGCAAGAGAGGGAACACAAGCAGGGGAAGTGGGAAAGGAAGAAGCAGGCTCATAGCGGAGGAGCCTGATGTGGGGCTCGATCCCATAACACCAGGATCATGCCCTGAGCCGAAGGCAGATGCTTAACCGCTGTGCCACCCAGGCGCCCCTCATTCTAGTGATTTCTAATCTAATCCCCTGTGGTCAGAAAACATACACTGTATGCTTTCAATATTTGTATTTTTATTGAGGCTTCTTTTATGGTCTAGCATATGGTATAGCCTAGGTAATGTTGCACGTGCAATTCAGAAGAATGAGTATTTTATTGACACTGGACAGTATTCTACAGGTGTCTGTTGTTTACACCATTGAGGCCCACAGTTTCCTTGTTGATCTTTGTCCCAGTGGTTCTATCCATTAAAATGTGAAGTTGCCTATTTTCCCTTCACTTCTGTCCATTTCTGTTCCATATATTTGGGGGCTCTGCGTTTATGTGCATATGTGTTTAAAACTGTTAAATCTTCTCTGTGGATTAAACTGTTTATTATTATGAAATGTCCTTCATTATATTTAGTAATTTTTGTTTGTTCGTTGTAAAGTCTATTTTTTTTTCTGTTATTGGAATAACCATTACAGTTCTCTTATGCTGCTATTTTTTACCTGGTATATCTTTTTCCATTCTTTTACTTTCAACTCTTGTATCTTTGTATATAAACAGTGTCTCTTGTAGATGACATAGAGTTGACCCTTGTTTTACTATTCAATCTTAAAATCTTTGTCTTTTGATTGGATTGTTTAATCTATTCACATTTAATGTTATTATTGATATGGTTCAATTTATAGTTGTCATTTTTCCTTTTTTAATGTATCCCCATGCCACTTTTGTTCTTCTGCTCCACCTTTATAACTATTTTTGTTTAAGTGGATATTTTCTACTGTAGCACTTTAATTTCTTTAATGATTTAATTATATTATATTTTATTTTATTTTTTGAGGACAATGCATATCTTTTTCCAATTTTATAATATTTTTTATTTTTTTATTATTTTTTTATGATATGGGGGAGGTGCTACTACTGTACTTTAATGGGTAGAGGATAAGGATCCTGCCAAACATCCTATAAACATAGGAGCTCCAGCCCCACTGCAACAGATAATTATCTGTTCTAAAGTATCAACAGTGCCATTGCTGAAACCTTTTTTAATGTCTGTCTCTATTTCAGTAGGTAGCCATTGATGTCTCCACTCTTTTTTTTGATAGCTGTTGTTTTCCTTTTTTTTAAATAATAATATTTTTTGTTATATTATGTTAGTCACCGTACAGTACATCCCTCGTTTCTGATGTAAAGTTCGATGATTCATTACTTGCCTATAACACCCAGTGCACCATGCAATAAGTGCCCTCCTTAATACCCATCACCAGCCTATCCCATTCCCCCACTCCCTGAAGCCCTCAGTTTGTTTCCCAGATTATGGACTCTGGGATATAATATTTTTTTATTATATTATGTTAGTCACCATACAGTACATCCCTAGTTCTCGATGTAAAGTTCCATGACTCATTACTTGCGTACAACACCCAGTGCACCATGCAATATGTGCCCTCCTTAAAATTATTGTTTTAGTAGCCACTTTAGGGCTTACTATGCACATCTCAATTTAACAAGATTCATTTCCTAATTATACTAACTTAATCCTAGTAACATGTAGAAACTCTACTTCTGTATAGCTCCATTCCGTCACCCTATTTTGTGTGATGTTATTATTTTGTATATGTGTCTTTTTATTTTTTTATTTTTTTGTTAGTACATATTTTTATTAAATTAATTTGAACTTCAAAAAACAGAATATTTTAATAAAAATTGATTCTTACAACAGTATTTTGATCTTTAGAATAAGGAATGAATTAAGCATATGGATTTGTTTTTTTGCATATACTATTACAATAATAATTGAAAGATACCACGGTATAACTTCACTGCCCCCTCCCATATTTCATGTAAGAGGACTTCCTTAAATGGTGATCCTTGAATCTGCGTGTGTGTGTGTGTGTGTGTGTGTGTGTGTTTGGTTGATTCCTCCCAACATTCTATTGTGAACATTTTGAAACATGCAGAAAAATTGAAAGAATAAACAACAAATTACCTGGTTATGTTATATGTCTTCTAGATTCAGTAATTCTTATCATTTTGCCAAAATTGCAAAGTGTGTATGCATATATATATATACACACAAGATAGATAAAAAACTTTGGATTATTTGGAAGTTGCAGTACTCATGATGCTTTATCTTTTAAATACCTGTACTTACATCTCCTAAAAATCTGGACTTTCTTCTCTACAACCACCATAGCATTATCCCACCTTAGAAAATGAACAAGAATTCATTAATACCGTCTAGTAGCTAGTGTATATTCAGTTTTCCCCACTTGTTCTTATATAATATATAATATATATAATATATAATATATAATAGTTGGGTTTTTCAAATCAGAATTCAGTCAAAGTTCACACATTGCATTTGGCTTCATTTGAATTTTGTCATGGGGTCATTTTTACAAAATATTTGCAATTTTTAGAGTAGTCACCCTTAAAGATTGAAATATGGAAGTCCTTCTATTTGAAAGTGCAATTGTCATTGTTTTTAGTTTCATGATTTTTTTTTCTTTCTTTCTTGTTTTTTTTTTAAATGTTTTTTTATTATATTATGTTAGTCACCATACAGTACATGCCTGGTTTCTGATGTAAAGTTTGATAATTCATTAGTTGCATATAACACCCAGTGCACCATGCAATACGTGCCCTCCTTAATACCCATCACCAGTCTATCCCATTCCCCCACCCGTCTCCCCTCTGAAGCCCTCAATTTGTTTCCCAGAGTCCATAGTCTCTCATGCTTCATTCCCCCTTCTGATTACCCACCCTTTCTTTATCCTTTTCTTTTCCTACCGATCTTCCTAGTTCTTATGTTCCATAGATGAGAGAAATCATATGATAATTGCCTTTCTCTGCTTGACTTATTTCACTTAGCATTATCTCCTCCAGTCCCATCCATGTTGCAGCAAATGTTGAGAACTCGTTCTTTCTGATTGCTGAGTAATATTCCATTGTATATATGGACCACAACTTCTTAATCCAGTCATATGTTGAAGGCCATCTCGGTTCCTATCATGATTTAGCTATTGTGGACAATGCTGCTATGAACATTGGGGTGCATATGGCCCCTCTCTTCACTAGGTCTGTATCTTTGGGGTAAATACCCAGTAGTGCAATGGCTGGGTCATAGGGTAGCTCAATTTTTAACTTTTTAAGGGACCTCCACACTGTTTTCCAGAGTGGCTGTACCAACATGTATTCCCACCAACAATGTAGGACGGATCCCCTTTCTCCACATCCTCTCCAGCAATTATTGTTTCTTGCCTTGTCAATTTTTGCCATTCTAACAGGCATAAGGTGGTATCTTAGTGTGGTTTTGATTTGAATTTCCATGGTTGGATAATGATTTTGAACATTTTTTCATGTGTCTGTTAGCCATTTATATGTCTTCATTGGAAAAGTGTCTGTTCATATCTTCTGCCCATTTTACGATTTGTTTATTTGTTTCTCCCATATTGAGTTTGAGAAGTTCTTTGTAGATCTTGCATACCAGTCTTTTATCTGTAGTATCATTTACAAACATCTTCTCCCATTCTGTGGACTGCCTCTTAGTTTTTTTGACTATTTCCTTGGCTTTGCAGAATATTTTTATCTTGATGAAGTTCCACAAGTTCATTTTATCTTTTGTTTCTCTTGCCTTTGGAGATGTGTCATGAAAAAGTTGCTTTGGCCGATGTGATAGAGGTTGCCGCCTATGTTCTCCTCTATGATTTTGATGGATTCTTGTCTCACATCGAGGTCTTTCATCCATTTGGAGTTTATCTTTGTGTATGGTGTGAGAGAGTGTTCAAGTTTCATTCTTTTGCATGTAGCACCATTTATTGAAGAGACTGTCTTTTTTCCACTGGATGTTTTTTCCTGCTTTCTCAAAGATTAGTTGCCCAAAGAGCCGAGGGTCCATTTCTGGGTTCTCTATTCTGTTCCATTGGTCTATGTGTCTGTTTTTGTGCCAGTACCATGCCGTCTTTGTGATCACAGCTTTGTAGTACAGCTTGAAATCCGGCATTGTGATGCCCCCAGCTTTGTTTTTCCTTTTCAACATTTTTTTGGCGATTCGGGGCCTTTTCTGGTTCCATACAAATTTAAGGACTATTTGTTCCAGTTCTTTGAAAAATGTCATTGGTATTTTCATCGGGATAGCATTGAAAGTATAGATTGCTCTGGGTAGCATGGACATTTTAACTATATTAATTCTTCCGATCCATGAGCATGGAATATTTTTCCGTCTTTTTGTGCCTTCTTCAATGTCTTTCAAGAGTGATTTGTAGTTTCTAGAATATATATCCTTTACGTCTCTGGTTGAGTTAATTCTGCGATAATGTATGCTTTTTGGTGCTATTGTAAATGGGATGGATTCCCTAATTTCTCTTTCTTCAGTCTCATTATTCGTGTATAGAAATGCAACTGAGTTCTGAGCATTGATTTTGTATCCCGCCACATTACTGAATTGCTCTATAACTTCTAATAGTTTGGGAGTGGATTCTTTTGGGTTTTCCATATAGAGTATCATGTCATCTGCAAAGAGAGACATTTTCACTTCTTCTTTGCCAATTTGGATACCTCTTATCCATTTTTGTTGTCTGATTGCTGTTGCAAGGACTTCTAGTACACTGTCGAATAATAGTGGCGAGAGTGGGCATCCTTGTCGTGTTCCTGATCTTAAGGGAAAGGCCTCCAGCTTTTCCCCATTGAGAATGATATTTGCTGTAGGCTTTTCATAGATGGTTTTTATGAGATTGAAGAATGTACCTTCTATTCCTACACTCTGAAGGGTTTTAATCAGGAAAGGATGATGTATTTTCTCAAATGCTTTTTCTGCATCTATTGAGAGAATCATATGATTTTTGAATATTTCCTTCTGGATAAAATCTAAGACACTCTTTGATTTGCGAATGTTGAACCACCCTTGTATCCCAGGGATGAATTCCACTTGGTCATGATGGATAATCCTTTTAATGTACTGTTGGATCCTATTAGCCAGGATCTTGTTGAGGATTTTGGTGTCCATATTCATTAGGGAAATTGGTCCGTAATTTTCCTTTTTGATGGGGTCTTTGCCTGGTTTGGGGATCAAGGTAATATTGGCCTCATAGAATGAGTTTGGTAGCTTTCCTTCTGTTTCTATTTTTTGAAATAGCTTTAGGAGAATAGGTATTATTTCTTCTTTGAATATTTGGCAGAATTCCCTAGGACAACCGTCCGGTCCTGGAGTTTTGTTGTGGAAGGTTGTTTATCACTGTTTCAATCTCTTCATAATTAATTGGCCTGTTTAAAAAAATCAATTTCTTCCTGTTTCAGTCCTGGTAGTTTATAGGTTTCCAGGAAGGCCTCCATCTCTTCCAGATTGCTTAATTTATTGGCATAAAGCTGTTGATAAAAGTCGCTAATAATCCTTCCAATTTCATTGGTGTTGGTTGTGACCTCTCCTTTTTCATTCATTATTTTATTAATTTGGGTCCTTTCTCTATTCTTTTGGATAAGTCTTGCCAGTGGTCTGTCAATTTTATTAATTCTCTCGAAGAACCAGCTTCTAGTTCTGTTGATCTGCTCTACAGTACTCCTGGTTTCTAATTCATTGATTTCTGCTCTAATCTTGGTCAACTGCTTCCTCATGCGTGGATTAGGCCTGTCCCTCTGTTGCTGTTCCAGCTTCTTGAGGTGAGAATATAAAAACTGCATTTTAGATTTTTCTATTCTTTTGAGTGAGGCTTGGATGGCTATGTATTTCCCCCTTAGGACTGCCTTTGCAGTATCCCATAGGTTTTGGACCATTGTATTTTCATTCTCGTTGGTTTCCATAAATTGTTTAAATTGATTTTTGATTTCCTGGTTTATCGAATCATTCTTGAGCAGGACGGTTCTTATTCTCCAAGTGTTTGAGTTTCTTCCAAATTTTTCCTTGTGGTTGAGTTCCAATTTCAAAGCATTGTGGTCTGAGAATATGCAGGGAATAATTTCATTCTTTTGGTATCTGTTGAGACCTGTTTTGTGTCCCAGAGCATGGCCTATTCTTGAGACTGTTCCATGGGCATTAGAATAGAATGAGTATTCTTTGTTTTTTTGGTGTCATATTCTATATATATCTATGAGGTCCAACTCGTCAAGTATGGCATTCAAAGCTCTTGTTTCTTTGTTGATTTCTTGCTTAGGTGATCTGTCTATTGCTGATAGTGGAGTGTTGAGGTCCCCTACTATTAACATATTTTTATCTATATGTCCCTTATTGTGTTTAAGAGTTGGGTTGTGTATCTTGCTGCTCCCCTCTTGGCTGCATAGATATTTATAATTGTCGTATCCACTTGTTGGATACATCCTTTAAGAATAATATAGTGCTCTTCTGTGTCTCTAACTATAGTCTGTAGTTTAAAATCCAATCTGTCTGCTATGAGAATTGCTACCCCAGCTTTCTTTTGAGGTCCATTGGCATGAAAGATGGTATTCCATCCCTTTACTTTCAGTCTGAATGTATCTTTAGGTTCAAAATGAGTCTCTTGTAGACAGTAAATGGATGGTTCATGTCTTTTTATCCAGTCTGCAACCCTGTGGTGTTTTATGGGAGCATTTAGGCCATTTACATTGAGACTGAATATTGAGAGATATGTTTATTAATGATGCCATGTTGACAGTAAAGTCTTTGTTTCTATCGATTGTGACTTTCTGTTCTGTATCACTCTTGGGGCCTTTTTACCTTTATAGAACCCCCCTTAATATCTCCTGTAGGGATGGTTTCATGGTTACAAAATTGGTCAATGACTGGCGATTCTGGAAGGTCTTTATTTCTCCATCAATTCTGAATGACAGCCTTGCTGGATAAAGGATCCTTGGCTGCATGTTTTTCTCTGAAAGAGCTTTAAAAATGCCCCCCAACCCTTTCTCTCATTCCAGGTCTGTGTAGAGAGTTCTGATGTAATTCTGATACCTTTGCCTTGGTACATGAGAAATCTCTTTGCCCTCGCCACTTTCAATACTGTATCCTTGGATCTAATATTTGCGAAATGCACTATGACGTGACGTGGCATAGTTTTGTCGTGGTTCAGCTTGGGAGGGGTTCTCTCTGCCTCTTGGACACGAATGCTTGTTTCCTTTGCTAGATTAGGGAAGCTTTCAGCTACAATTTGTTCAAATATCTCTTCTAGACCTCTGTTTTTCTCCACCCCCTTAGGGATGCCAATGATTCTGACATTGGAATGTTTCATTGAGTCAGTAACTCCTGTAACCTACATTCTTGAGAATGGATTTTTTTTTAGTCCAGATTCTATTTTAGCTTTCTCTTCTACTAACCCATCCTCGAATTTGCTGATCCGTTCTTCTACCTCATTCACCCTGGCCATCAGAGCCTCTAGTTTTGACTGCATTTGGCTCATAGAATTTTTAATTTCTGCCAGATTCACTCTCATTTCCGCCCTTAGAGATTCTATATTCTCATTAACATTTTTGTTAATACTTTTTTCAAGTCTACACATCATCTTGACCATTGTTACTCTGAATCCCATTTCTGATAATTTGGTTATATCTATATCCATTAGTTCTGTGGCAGAGGCCACAGACTCATTGTCTTTTCTTTGCTGGGGGGGATTTCTCCTTCTCATCATTCTGATGAGGAGAGGTTGTGGGGTTGTCCAGAGCCCACATTATTGACCAGGACCCAGGCAGTGTGCACTTGTTTTATAGGGACCTTAGGCATGTGGGCTTCTTGATTTTTCAGCCTGCCTTCTGGGGAGGGTCCTGTCTCACGGATATTCAGGCAACCGTGTTTGGGTAGAGTCTCCATATCCCCTGCGAGGGGGTATGGGAATGGGCACACTATGAGCTTGGATTTCCAGGCTTTTGTTCTCTGG
This sequence comes from Ursus arctos, assembly GCF_023065955.2. Lineage (NCBI taxonomy): Eukaryota > Metazoa > Chordata > Mammalia > Carnivora > Ursidae > Ursus > Ursus arctos. Next base: position 3,149,658 of record NW_026622763.1, on the reverse strand, counting down.
AGGCTTTCCCTGGTGGTTTGCTGTGCCTCTTCTGAGAGTCAGAGCAGCAGTGGCCAAATCTCAACCTCTGTCTCAGAACAGAGGGATCACAGACAGTTCTCGACTGGTATTCTGGCCACTTTAACTCTGTTTCTGTTGGTGCTGCTCAACCCTGCAGCATCCCGGGATGTGTGCCCCACAGCCTGTGTCCCAGCCCTCACTTCCAGGGCTGGCACGCCTCTGTCCTTTGTGTTTTTAACACCGCCAGCCGCCAGCCACCCCCATGCTCTCTGGAGTTCCCAGTCTCAGTCTGTTTTCAGTGAGTGCACCGGAGCTCCGTTTCAGTCTGGTTGTGCACCTTCCCAGGCTCACGGTCTCAGTCTGCTCTCTCGTGGGTGCCGGTCCTCGAGTCCACCTGTTCCCCCATGCAGGTGGCTACCGCTTCCCAGTGCCCAAATGCGGCGGCTCCCTCCCCCTTCCGTTTATCTTCTGATATCTGTGCGCGGTTTCAAGGATCCCCACTTCATACATCAATACTCAGTGCTGGAGATGTTCATTTGTAGAGATCCTGATGTATCTTCCTGCATCTCATGCTGTTTCCGTGGATGTTCAGGATGGTCTGGTACCTATCCAACTCAACTCAGGGGACCGTCTGAAAAAACTTGATATTGCCTTGTATTGCTACCCTTAATATTCTTGAGATCTATCCAAATGGTTGAATATATGAATAGTTTTCTCCTTTTTATTGATAATAATGTTCCATTCTATGAGTGTACTAAAGTTTGCTTAACCATTGCATTGTTAGAGGATATCTGGACTGATTCCAGTTTTTGGTTAATATGAATAGTGCAGCTACATTCATTCATGTATAGGATTTTGTCCTTAGTTGTATGGTACTACATGTTTAGTTTATAAGAAACTACCAAACTTTTTCAGCATGGCTACACTATTTACAACCCCATCAGTAATGTGTGGATGATCTAGTTTCTCTGAATTCTTATCAGCAGTTGATGTTGTTGATATTTTTTGTTTTAGTGATTCTGATGTAAAATAATATCATCTTGTGATTTTAATTTGCAGTTTCCTGACGGCTAGTATTATTGAACTTACCTTTATCTGATGATTTTCTATCCATATTTCTTCATAAGTGAAATGTACATACATGTATTTTGTACATTTGCTGATTTAATTGTTTATTTTTTACTGATGAGTTTTGAGGGTTCTTTATGTATTCTAGATACTTGTCCATTGTCCATACTTTCTTCTAGTCTATAGCTTGTCTTTTGAGCCTCTTCACAGTGTCTTTCAGAGAACAAAATTCTTTAAGTTTGATGAATTCCTCTTATGAATTTTTCCTTTTATGGATCAAGATTTGGTTTAGAGTCTAAGAACTCTTTGCTTAGCCCTAATTCCCAAAGATTTTCTCCTATGAGTCCTCTAAAATTTTTAGTTTTACATTTTAATTTTAAACATGTGATATGTTACACATTAATATTTATATAAAATATAAGATTTAGTTTTATCTTCATTTGTTCACTTATGGATATCTAATTGCTCCCACACTTTTTTTTAAGATTTTATTTATTTATTTGAAAGAGAGAGAAAGAGAGAAAGAGAGAGCACGAGTAGGGAGAGGGGCAGAGAGAGAAGCAGACTCCCCACTTAGTAGGGAGTTTGATGCAGGGCTTGATCCTAGGACTCTGAGATCATGACCTGAGCCAAAGGCAGATGCTTAACCAACTGAGCCACCCAGGTGCTCCCATTTGTTGAAAAGACTATTCTTCCTGCATTTAATTGTCTCACATTACTGTCAAAATCAATTAGGTATATTTGCTTGGATCTATTTATGGATGCTCTATTCTGTTTCATTGATCTATGTAAAAATAAAAATATTTCTGCCAGTATCACACTTTCTTGATTAGCTATATAATAAGTTTTAATATTGGCTAGAGTGATGTCACCCACTTTATTCTTTTGTAGTCAGTATCGTTTTACCTATACTAGGTTCCCTGCCTTTCCTTATGGCTACTTGCTAGGATTTTGATAGAAATTATATTAAACCTATACAACAACTTGAAAGTATTAACATATTTACTATGCTTAGTGTTCCAATCTGTGAATGTGGTAAGTCTCTCCATTTTTTAGATCTCCTTACATTTTTTTCATCAGCATTTTGTAATTCTCTGCATAGAGTTTGTGTACATGTTTTATAAGATTTATGTAAGTATTTTATTTATTTGGAATGATTGTAAATGGTATTTTGTTTTAAAATTTGTTTCCCACACGTTTGTTGCTTGCTCATACAAATGTGATTGATTTCTATTGCTGATTTTGTATCCTGTGACCTTGCTGAACTCATTTTTTACTTTTTAATTTATTTTTTATTTAAAAAAATTTTTTAGTTCTTGAGATTTTCTAGGCAGACAATCATGCCATCTGAAAATAAGGACAGTTTATTTCCTCCATAAGTATATACATTCTATTTTCCATTAGAAGTTATAGCCAGAATAATTAGGAAAAGATAAATAAATGAAGTAAATAGAACTTCCAATACCATGTTAATTAAAATAGAGAAAATGGACATCTTTGCCTAGTTCTTACTCTGAGGGAAAAAAGTATTTGGTCATTTACTACTATAGCTCTGATGTTAGTTGTAACTTTTCTGTAGACGTTCTTTTTCAAGTTTAGGAGGTCCTTTATTCCTAGTTTTCAAAACTTTTTTTTCTCTCTCTCTTTCTTTTTAATCATGAATGGACCTCAAATTTTGTCCAATACTTTTTCTATATTAATTGATATGTTCATATGATTTTCTTCTTTATCCCAATGATATGGTGGTTTATATTGATTGATTTTTTAAATTGAGATATACTTGAGTCATAACATTATGTTAGTTTCATGTGTGCAACATAATGATTCAATATATATATATGTTGCAAAATGATGACCACAGTAAGTCTAGTTAAGACCCATAGGCCGGCGATGGGTATTAAGGAGGGCACGTATTGCATGGAGCACTGGGTGTTATACACAAACAATGAATCATGGAACTTTACATCAAAAACTAAGGATGTACTGTATGGTGACTATCATAACATAATAAAAACTTATTATTAAAAAAATAAACACCCATCAGCACACAGTTACTTTTTTTACTTGTGATGAGAACTTTTAAAATCTATTCTCTTAGCAACTTTCAAATATGAAATACAGTATTATTAACTACAGGCACCATGTTGTGCATCACCCCATGACGTACTGGTTTTATAACTGAAAGTTTGTACCTTTTGACCAACTTCACCATTTTGCCCATCCCCAAATCTTGTTTTTGGCAACCAGCAATCTGTACCCTGTATTTATGAGCTTTATTAATTGATTTGTAATTATTGAATAAGCCCTGGAAACCTTGGATAAGTCTCGCTTAGTCATAGTATATAATTATTTTTATATATTACTGGATTTGATCTGCAAATTATTTTTTTGAAGAATTTTATTCATCTAAGTTCATGATATACAGGCGTATTGGCTTATAATTTTCTTTTTTGTACTGTCTTTATCTTGTTCTTTTATCAGAGTGATAATGAGTTTAATAATATTTTTAAAGACTGAAGGGCTTCAGAGGGGAGGGGTGTGGGGGATTGGGATAGGCTGGTGATGGGTATTAAGGAGGGCACATATTGCATGGTGCACTGGGTGTTATATGCAAATAATCATGGAACATTGAATCAAAAACTGGGATGTACTGTATGGTGGCTAATATAACAAAATAAAAATTATAAAAAAAGAAGAAAAAAGAAAAAATTTTGTAAAGAACAAATTTCTCTTTATTCTGTATTTGTCTTCTCTTTTATCATTTTCTGCTCATGTTTTTATTATTTTCTTCCTTCTGTGTGTGTGTTTCCTTTTGTGTGTGTGTGTGTGTTTAATTTTCTATGCTTTTCTTCAGTTCTTGCATGTGGATTCTTATTGATTTTTAGTGCTTTTTCTTTTTTAATATGCATGTTTAAACCACAAATTTCTCTCTAAACATGGTTTTAGCTGTATTCCACATTTCTGATGATATATTTTTATTGACATTCAATATAAGATATTTTCTAATTTTCATTATTAAATCTTTAATAGGGTTATTTAAAAATGATTATGTTGCTTAATTCCCAAATTATTAGTTTTTTTTCCAAATTATTTTTTTAAAATGGAATTTTACCTTGGTTACATTGATGTCAGAGATCATACCCTATAACTTCAATACTCTGAAATTTATTGAGACTTGCTTTATGGCTCAATATATGGTTAATTTTGGTAAATTGTTGATGCACGTTTGAATGGAACTCTAGGCTTAACATTCCATGTTCATGAATCAAATCAACTTTGGTAATCTTGTTGAAATTTACCTGTTGATATTTTTATCTCCTTGTTTTATCCATTACCGAAAGGATGGTGTTGAAATCTCCCAATATAATTGCACATTTTTCTATTTCAACTTTTATTTTTGTCAGTTTTTGCTATATCTTTGAGGCTGTCTCATTAGGTGCATACAAAGATGTACTTATTATATCCTCCTGGTGAAATGAAACATATTTTTATCCTGTTTACTTCTAGTAATGCATCTTGTCCTCAAATCTACTTCACCTGATGCTAATATAGGCACTTCGCCTTTCTCTACACTTGTATTTACATGGTATTTTCCCACCCTTTTCCTTTCAATCATTCTATGCCTTTATTATTTAACTTGAGTCTCTTACAAACAACATATTGCTGCTGCTGTTGTTTTTCAATTCACACTAATATTCTTTGTCTTTCAACTGGAATGTTTAGTCCACTAACATTTAAAATGAATGCTGACACATTTTCTTTCTGTTGCCTGCTTTAGTTGTCCCTCCTCATCTTTGTTCCTTTTTTCTTTTTTGTCTTATTTTAAATTTATTTGTACCTTTACACTTTCCTCATAAGTTCTTGTTAGTTATATGTTCTTAACGATTTCTTTAGCAATTGCCATATAAACTATAATGTTCGTTCCTGACTTGTTAAAATTTAATAAAATTAGTTCTTTTCTGCTTTGTGGTTCTTTTACCTTTCTCATTTTCTACTTTGCCCACTCCTTTTTCAGTACAAAGTTTTCAGAGAACTCAGCCACTTACCCATTTCCCGTTATATAGTTCTTGAGTATTTACATTTTCTATAATGTGGTTATATATCACAAGATTTTTGCAATTGTGCTTGTTTGTATTAATTGGTCAATAAGCATTTAAATTTATCATTTATGTCTCTCCTGCATCTATGAGTAGTAAATGGTACAATGCTTTTGGTTTTTTATGACCACTTGATTGGCTTTGGCCTTGACCAATGAGATAGGAGTAGATAGGATTATGCCATATACAGGCAGAAGCTTTACACGTAGTTGTGTGGGTCAGTTCCACATTTTCCTTTTAGTCTCCCCCATAACAACGAGCACGTTTTTCATAAGGGCTATTCCTTCATAACCATCCTTATGTGATTGAGTAATAAATGTTTATAGTTGTAAACCACTGAGATATTAACTTTGTAATGAGGAAAGGCAGGCAATAAAGTGAGCTTCCATCCTAGGGCATTATCCTCTGTCTTTAGTGTAGGTGTGCTGAGAACATAGTTTTTAAGTTTCTGTTAACTTGAAAACTTTATTCCACATTCACTTTCCTTGCATTCTGTTTTGAGATATAACATAAAATTAGTAAGTGCACAGACTGATGAATTTTTACAGGGTAAATACACCTTTGTAATCAGAACCCAGATCAAAAAGCATGCAGCATCAGCATCACAGAAGCAACATTTTTCAAATTTATGGCTATCCTGATTTTAAATATCATACATTAATTTTCCTATTTTTGAACTTTATGTAAAGAGATTCTTACAGTGTATATATTTTGTCTGATTTCTTTGTGCTCAATATTCCAATATTTGAAAAATATTCACAATATATAATTATATCAAATTTTACATCTTTAATGTGTTACACCTGCCAGTGGGAGTGCAAACACTACTAAGACAGTGTCTCAGCTTTAGTAGGCTCACAGTCTTGGGTGGATATAGGTAATTAAGTAGTGTGATGACTGTCACAACTGGAGTAAGTATTGGATTCTTGATTATTATGTAGTAAACAAATAAATTAAATAAAAACTTAGCTGTTTGCTACTTTTGTGGCAGCCCTATGCAATTATTGAACACATCATTATTGAGCAAATCCCTATGTCTATGGCACTGGGCTAAGATACAGCAAAGGTTATGATGTCTCAGTCCCAGCTCTCTTGTGACTTTGAATTGAGTTTAGCACAGATCCTGAACAAATAAAACAATAAATGTGTTGAGCACTGGGTGTTATACACAACAAAAGAATTGTTGCACACTACATCAAAAACTAATGACATACTATATGTTGGCTAACTGAACATAATAATAATTTTTTTAAATGAGGAAAAAAACACTTCTTGAATAATATAGCCATATTACTATGTAAAAAAATTTTAAATAAATGAATGATGACAAACAGTGATGCCTGCTGTAAGCTGAATATAGCAAAGTGCTCTGAATAAGAGGACTGGAACAGAATATCCTTGGCAAGAAGTGATGAAGCTCCAAAGTTGAAGCAGCATAGCTCAGTCAAGCACAGAAAGGTCAGGTGGTTGTGGCCTCAGGACCAAGGAAATGGTGAATGGCATGACATGAGACTGAGGAAACCAACAGGACCCAGCCATGGCAAGCTTCAGAGGCTATGGTGGGAAGTTTAGTTTTTATCCTGGGAATAAAAGAAAGCCAATGCAGACCTTGAAGATGGAAGCTGAGAAGCAAAGGAGGAGAATGCTCAGGGTATTTTGGAGAAAAAATAGAACTGATAATGCTGTGACCCACCCAGGGACAATGAGACCCCCTCATCTTGCTCAAATTTCAGGTGTAAAAAGTAGTGGAGATGAGCTTGAAGAGACACATCATGAAGGGTCTTGAATGCCAGGCTGAGAGTTTGAAACATTACCCAGGGGGAAGAAAAAGTCGCAGAAGGATTAAATCTAAGAAAGGGACATGAGCAAAGAGAGGTTTGGGTATTGATCTGAGGGTGCTGAAGGATGGCTTAGAGTAGAGACCCATGTCACCCTTGATTCTGAAAAGGCTGGTGCTCAGGCAAACTGGCACATTTGATATGGCACTTTAGGAAGAAAAATTAGAGAAAACTTGGATTTTTGTCTTCAGACTTTCCAGTTTCCAGGCCCACTCTGCAGACCCTGATAAATTTGGGAAATGTCACAAAGGTGAGGCTGTGAACAAGTTTCAGGGGTGGGAACCTGGTCCGGTCTCCCCTCCTCTTCTCCGAGGCATTGTTTCTTGACCATCTTTGTCCCTCTAGAAGCAGGCAGTCTGTGACTTCTGCTTTGCCATGTTGCTCACTGAAGAGGCTCACTGATTACTGATGAGACCCAGAGGCTGAATGAGGCTGTGGAGTGGGGCAGAGATATGGGAGGGGCCACACTGATGGCTAGAAACCTGAGTAAGAAGGAGTCAGAATTAAACACAGTAGGGAGCCATAGGTGGCTTCTGATCAGGGGAGGACATGGGAAAATGGATATTTTAGGAAAATTTGCTTGGTAGTGGTAGGCAAGATAAGAGCATCATTTTGATAATGGAGCTAGTAGAAAGCAGTCGGATTTTAAAAAGTCATTACATATAAATGTAGGTTTCCATTCAAAAGGGATTGTATAGATATCTGAATATTTATATTTCTAAATATAGAGAAAGCATGGTGCTTCAAGGGACATAATGACACTTTTGAGTTTTAGCCAGAAATATATTATATGAATCTAAATTGTTTCTGTATATATTATCACATTTTATTCCCATCACCCTTAGGAAGTGGGGATATATAGGGAACAGTCCCATCTTCAGAGTAAGAAAAATAAGCCAACATTTAAGCCCTTACCCTGGTTGAAGAAGGCCATAGAAGACAGAGTCTGGTAGCTTAACAACCTGGATCATTGAAGCTAAGCCTACCAAGTGGTCTCCTCTTTCCATATGATAGACGCAAATCTAAGTTCCCAGCCCTGCTGTGTTTAACAGAACTTTATGCCATAAAGCAAATATTTTGTATTTCAGCTGCCAAATACAGTATCCACTAGCTGTATCTGGCTTTTGAAGACTTGAAATGTGGCTTATGTGAATGAAAATCATTTTTTTAATTTTATTAAACTATAGCTAATTGAAACTTAAATGTGAATGTCCACATATGACTAATGGCTGGGACGTGAGCCCACTGCTCTCTGCTGAACTTTCTCCTTGGCTTTTAATCACTCATCTGTCAACTATTGGGTTGCTTTTCTTTTTTCTTTTCTTTTTTCTTTTCTTGTCTTGTCTTTTCTTTTCTTCTCTTTTCTTTTTAAATTTTTTATTATGCTAGTCACCATCCTTAGTTTTTGATGTAGTGTTCCATGATTCATTGTTTGCATATAACACTCAGTGCTCCATACAATATATGCCCTCCTGCCTATCCCAATCCCCCACCCTCTCCCCTCTGAAGCCCTCAGTTTGTTTCCCAGAGTCCATAGTCTCTCGTGGTTCATTCCCCCTTCTGTTTACCCCCCCTTCATTCTTCCCTTCCTTCTCCTACCGATCTCCCTGCTATTTCTTATGTTCCCTAAATGAGTGAAACCATAAGATAATTGTCTTTCTCTGCTTGATTTACTTAGCATACTCTCCTCCAGTCCCGTCCATGTTGCTGCAAATGCTGGGTAATTGTTCTTTCTGATGGCTGAGTAATATTCCATTGTATATATGGACCACATATTCTTTATCCATTCATCTGTTGAAGGGTATCTTGGTTCCTTCCACAGTTTGGCTATTGCGGACAATGCTGCTATGAACATTGGGGTGCATATGGCCCTTCTCTTCACTATGTCTGTATCTTTGGGGTAAATACCCGTGCAATTGTTGGATCACAGGGTAGCTCTATTTTTAAATTTTGAGGGACCTCCACACTGTTTCCCAAAGGCTGTACCAACTTGCATTCCCACCAACAGTGTAAGAGGGTTCCCCTTTCTCCACATCCTCTCCAACATTTGTTGTTTCCTGCCTTGTCCATTTTTGCCATTCTAACTGGCATAAGGTGGTATCTCAATGTGGTTTTGATTTGAGTTTCCCTGATGGCTAATGATTTTGAGCATTAGCTCATGTGTCTGTTAGCCATTTGTATGTATTCATTGGAAAAGTGTCTGTTCATATCTTCTGCCCATTTTTTGATTTGATCATTTGTTTTTCGTGTATTGAGTTTGAGAAGTTCTTTATAGATCTTGGATACCACCCTTTTATCTGTAGTGTCTTTTGCAAATATCTTCTCCCATTCCGTGGGCTGCCTCTTAGGTTTTTTTGTTTGTTTGTTTTGGGTTTTTTTTGACTGTTTCCTTGGCTGTGCAGAACTTTTTATCTTGATGAAGTCCCACAAGTTCATTTTTTCTTTTCTTTCTCTTGCATTTGGAGATGTGTCGTGAAAGAATTTGTTGTGGCTGATGACGAAGAGGTTACAGCCTATGTTCTCCTCTATGATTTTGATGGATTCCTGTCTCACATCGAGGTCTTTCATCCATTTGGAGTTTATCTTTGTGTATGGTGTGAGAGAGTGGTCAAGTTTCATTCTTTTGCATATAGCTGTCCAATTTTCCCAGCACCATTAATTGAAGAGACTGTCTTTTTTCCACTGGATTTTTTTTCCTGCTTTGTCAAAGATTAGTTGACCATAGAGCTCAGGGTCCATTTCTGGAGTCTCTATTCTGTTCCATTGGTTTATGTGTCTGTTTTTGTGCCAGTACCATGCTGTCTTGGTGATCACAGTGATTGCTTTTCTTAAACTATTGATCAGAGAAACAGCATTTTACTGGGGAGGTAGGTCAAGCAGCAGAATGTCAGTTCAGAGTTCTTAGGGTGTGTTTGATGTGATAAAATGTCTCAGGAGGTCTGGGGAGTTGTAGGTTGAACTGGTCTTGGTTAAACAAGGGTAAATGAGGTATTTACTGCAGGACTTCTTTGAGTCTTTTCTATGCTAATGTCTCCTTAAAACTCCAAGCTAAAGAGATTCAGTAACTATAAGCCCATTTTCACAGAGAGTGTACTAAGGAGTGTATTTTTAAAAACTGATTTCAGAGAAAGAAAAATGTGGCTGAGTCACTTATTGGTTGTGTCACATTGAATTACTTCTTCAACCTGCCTTTTTTCAGTTGTCTTACTCAGCAAATGCTAATAATGTCTCCTAACTTAGAGGATTGCCGTGAGTATGGGTCTGGCAAAGTGATTACTTAGGAGTGACTCAGGCCTTGCTGTTAATCATGGAAGGTAACTATACAGAGATGAGTAGTTCAGAAAGAAGTGGCACAGAGCCTGCTGTTGGGCAACAGGTTTTCAAATCTCTTCCCTCACCTTCATTTTCTGTCTCACCCAAAGGTTTGCAGTTGCCTGAGGGGTTTCGCATTTATACAGTGATGTTTTCTTGAGCACTCTGTGCTGTCCTTCTCTATACATATAGCCCTCCTGATATGGATCTAATTATTCCGTGTCTGGTTTACACAATCAGTTTTTAATGTATGGATATTGGATAGTGCAGAAACAACTGTTGGTCAAGAAGGACAAGCAGCCTGGCAGCCCATACCCTCAATTACTGACAGAAGTAAGTCCTGTTTTTGGAAATTTGGGTCACTGCAGTTTTGTGTTTGGCCAGTGTGTAGAAGCCTGAATGAAGGGCAGAACATTAAACCAAAGAGCATTATTCTTGGGCTTTAAGACCCAATGGAATTGGCTTTTCTAGGTTTGGGACTTGCTTGGGACTGGTCACCCCTTCCTGCCTTCTTTCTTCTCCCTTTCAGAATGGTACTGTTGTTCCTCTGCCTGTCCCACCATTGCATTTTAGAAATGTCTGGTTTCGCAGTTCATACAACTGGAGAGGAATTTTGCTTCAGGATGGACTGCACCCAGAATCTTGCCTATACCTAATTTAGCTGATATTTAGGTGATGCTTTGGGCTTTGGACTTTAGAGTTTCTGCTAGGTTGATATTTGGGGCTGTTGGAATGGAATGGAATGGATGTACTCTGCATGCAAGTACATTAATTTTGGAGGACAGGGGTGGAATGTAATGGACTGAATGTGTCCCCTCAAAATTCATATGTTGAAGCCCTAGCCCCAACTGAGATGGTATTTGGAGATGAGGTCTTGGGGAAGTAATTAGAATTAGACAGAGTCATGAAGGATGAGCTCTCATGGTAGATTAGTGTCCTTATTAAGAAGAGACACCAGAGAACTTCTTTCCCACCCCCACCCCCCGCCATGTTAGAGCACAGCTAGAGGGTAGTCATTTGCTAAGCAGGCAAAGGGCTCTCACCAGAACCAGCTCTGTGCTGATGCCCAGGTCTCAAGACTTCCAGCTTCCAAAACTGTGATGACTAAATGTCTGTTATTAAAGCTACCTAGTCTGTGGTATTGTGTTCTAGAAGTCTAAGCTGAATAAAATACCCACCTTAGACAATGCATTCTTTCTTGGCTGTAACTGCACTGATGTTCCTCTACATGGCCAAGCAATGATGAGGCCTGACATGTAGTATTTACTTCATTTGTTGATGGAACTTAATGGCAGGGCAAGCCTGCTCATCCCAAATGGTACAAGCCTTTCACTGCTTGTGTACTCATATTGTGACAAAGTGACTGACTGGGAAATTATTGTTTTCAGAGAAAGAGCAGAAAGGAAAGCCAGTGGGGGTTGGTTTTACCTGTAAAAAAACCCTTTCTTATGAAGGGTAAGACTAGGGAGTGGCAGCATGAGCAAAGAAATGAAGCCCCTGAATGCAGAAAACAGGTCTGTGTCAACAGTGGCAAGGAATAATGGGGGATGAACTAGGTACCTAAGGTGTGGAGGCCTGATCTCAGCCCATTCTCATCCCAGAAGCTGATGTATCAGGGCACAGTCCTGCCAGCTGCCCTTCACTCCTTCACCTGCTACCTCAGCCTGTGAAGTTATTTCCCACATTTATTTTGCTTTCCCCTTACTCTGAAAGAAACTGTATTGCCTGAAGGCAGCAACCTGGAGAATTGTTGGCCAACCCTGTCTCTGATACCAGAGATGGTAGGCATGGACTCAGCTGACAAAACCAGACCTCCCAGGACAGCCCTGCTTTGTGAGAAAGAAAGGAGCTGGCGGTGAAAGTGAGGGGCATGGGGTAACCATAAGGAAGGCAAATGCTCCGGGGATACACAGTCTCCTTGGGCATCTCTGGAGAGTAAGCCATTGGAGCAGAGGGTTCTTCAGGGTCCATGCCCTAGCAAAGCTAGGCTAGCCTCCACTGCCCCATGAAAACCACAATAGGTATGCCTGTATCAGTCCATATCCCAGATACACAAAGTAGTAGTGACTGTCAGCACCCCAACTAATCAAGGCAGCATCAGCTGGCCCCTGCCCCACACTGAGCCAAAATGAAAGGAGAGGGAAGAAACTGCAAAGGAAATCCTCTTCTTCATGGGGCAGAAGCTTCTGAAGCCCATTCTGGAGGTTGCAAGGAGGAGAGGAATTTGTCATAATGCGTATTATGAATCTCCAGCCAGCAGCCCAGAGAGTCATACAACTACAGGTAACTTTCCTTGGACTTTAGCATCAGTAAGGTTGCTATAGGTTTTCCATGGGTCCTAAGAGGTGAGGTGGGCTCTGCCTGTCTCATCTGATTGATTACTGTCATTGTGACCAGGCAACATAAGTTAGGTCAAGTTTAATAATGCTTACAAAACATCGTGGCCCTGGGGCTTTAAAAGAAAAACAAGTATGTGTGAAGGAAGGTGGTGTGGTAGTGGAAAGAGTACATCCATCCTGTATTATAAATTCAAAGTCATTATTTAATGCAGTGTGAGGTGTTCTGGAAGATGTTCAACCCCTATAGGCCGCAGCCTCCTTTCTGTAAAATACTTGTCCCACATCATTTTTGTACAAGTTAAATCAGTCTAGTGTGAGGGCACTCCTTTTGCTTATATAATGTCAGTTTACACAATGAATTTGAAATATAACCCATTTATTTTGAGCAGTAACATAAAGCTGCACAGTATTATAAACACTTTTTTTTTTTAATAAACACTTCCAAGTAGGATTTGGTATTCATTTTTTTTTAGTGAAATAACAAAAAAAGTCATGCAAGAAAGGGATTTTAGGCAACAACCAGAATTAGTGAAGTATCAGGTCCTTCTTACATACATCAGATGACTATAGCTCTTTGTGAGGCATTTTTGAAGCATCTTTTCCACCCAAACTGCGGACAAGTAGCAACTGAGTTAAGAATCATAACAATGGGGGCGCCTGGGTGGCACAGAGCCTTCAGCTCAGGGCTTGATCCCGGCCTTATGGGATCGAGCCCCACATCAGGCTCCTCCGCTATGAGCCTGCTTCTCCCTTTCCCACTCCCCCTGCTTGCGTTCCCTCTCTCGCTGGCTGTCTCTATCTCTGTCAAATAAATAAATAAAACCTTAAAAAAAAGAATCATAACAATGAAGCATGAGAGACTATGGACTCTGAGAAACAAACTGAGGGCTTCAGAGGGGAGGGGGGTGGGGGAATGGGATAGACCGGTGATGGGTAGTAAGGAGGGCACGTATTGCATGGTGCTCTGGGTGTTATACGCAACTAATGAATCATCGAACTTTACATCAAAAACCAGGGATGTACTGTATGGTGACTAACATAATATAATAAAAAATATAATAAAAAACATTATTATAAAAAAGAATCGTAACATCATTTTTAAAAACTGAGATATAAGAGGGGTCATCTCTTTTTTTCATATCAGAAAGTATATTTGTGGTATGTTAAAGTACTAAACATAACCTCCTCCCCACTCCATCAATGAAACAGAATGACCATGCATGGAAGAGTCCACAAAGTAGAAGCAGCTGTGTCAGTGGAAACATCATTGGAGTCAGAAAGCTCCATGATCAAACACTGGGTTCATCCGCTGTATGACTTTGGAAAGACTGCTCAGCATTTTTGATCTTTCTGTGCCCTCAACTGTAAAATGAAGATAATAATGGCTCATAGGGCTATTAAGTTACATAATATAACAGATTTTAAAAGTTATTTTTAACAATAAATAAATATGTTGGCACAATGCCTGGTATATAATGAGCACCCAAAGGTGCTCACTTAACCAGTATATTAGTGACATTGTTCTAAACACATTTTTTGTGTGCCAAATTCAGAGCCCAGTAGAGGAGATGAGCTCTCATCTCATTTACACATCCCTGGGCACACTTGCCTTTGTATTTACAGTTTCACTTTGCTGATTTATGCTCAGCTGTGGTGCACTCTGACCCTGACTGTTTTTTCAGCCATCTGCTATGTGAACAGAGATATTCCTGACAGACGTACCAAATTTTCTTTGCTCAGTCCCACAAAGCTAAGTAATAAATAGTAGAATGTTATTGGTGATGGTTGCTGACAGCTGTAACAGAAATGGTAACCCATTCATGTATGACACTGAAACTTCTGAGTTTCTGTCTTGGAAATGTCTCCCAACTTTTATTTCCCCCCTTTTATTCTAGAAAGGGAGTTCTGTGAAATAATAAGTTATAATCACCAATGCCAGCTTTGACTTGTTTTTGGTTTCCTTAAACACAATATATTATTTGTTTAGAATAGTAGATTAAAGTGATTATTATTAATAATAATAATAATAATAAACAGCAGTTTGTATTTATTGAACCCTAGGCACTGTGTAGACATTTAACACATTTATACTGTATAGTACTCTGGATAGCAGCTATTATCATTCCCATTTTACCGATGATGAAGAAATTAAGGCTCAGAGAGGTTAAGTAGCTTATTTCAGGCTATTCAGCAAGTAAATGGCAGAATTTAAATTCAAATGTAAGTCAGTTCAGTGCCAAAGCCCTGTGAGCTTTCGACTGCATTCTGTGGACCTCCCTTTTTGGTTTGGTATTTCCAGCATCCTGCATAGGGATCATTTTTAAGTGTGTGTTGAATGAGTGAATGAATGCATGAATGAATGAATACATAAGTAGTTTAATTCAAAATCCTTTCATAACCATGATGCACTGAGAAACATATTTTTCTGGCCAAATTAACACATTTTCCTCCCATTTGGTCATGTATCCCCTTGGGACAAACAACTGATGAGCTGACACACTCTCTGTGCTTTTCAGCAGCTCCTGCCAGGTGGGGAATGAGCTGTGTACATTTGCACTTGCAAACAAGTCCTCCTAGGACCCACAAACCCTGGGGAGAAAGGAGAAGAACAGGAGCTTCTGCACTGCTTACTTCTCTAGCAATGTTTACAAGAAATGAGAGATTTATAGAACTTGAGGAAACTGGCTGGAGAAACAGAAAACTAAAAGCAGACATGATAATGGGAACAAGTCTTGTGCCTCAGACCATCCCTGCCTGCCTGGAGACTTTCCCTGACTCAGGGACCTTGGGTGTTGGTGTTCTCCAGGCTGCTGTTTGTCAAAAACAGGAAAATAAGGCAGACGAGTATGAATGCAGTTACAGTATGAGGGCTTCCTACCAAAGGAATTTTGTCTAACTTGAGAGAGAATAGAAAGTCTACATGCAAAGCGCCTGGAAGGTGCAAGGAGTTAGGGTTTCATAAACAGTAGCTTGTGTGTTGATCATCCAGTCAGATTTGAACTCATCTTCGCCTCCCATCTCTGCCACTTGAGATGCTGTTACTCCCTATAGCTCCAGGTTTCCACCCCAGCAACTTGCTTGAGATCACAAAATTAAGACACACAGCCTATGCTGGAACTCATGACTTCCACCCCTTCTGTGCTTTCCGACACCAATCGAAGGTTGATCCTTCCATGGTGCTTTACTAAGTACTTTTATACAGGTAATCTCATTTCATGGCCATGACAGCCTTATTTTTACATCAATTTTATGTGTGAAAAATCTCAGACTCAGGTAAAAACATACCCCAGTTCACATAGTTAGTAAATTGTGCCTTGAGCCAGGTACACCAGGGTCATCATTTACAATGTTCTTGTTGTGCTGTACTATCCTGCTGTTAGGTGACGAGGTCCTTATACTTACCTGGCAGAGGTCTGGGCCACCAGGTGCTGGCACCCTCAGGTCCAGTACATCCTGGCAGGGAGAGGCCTCTGTAGGGATTTTCTGTCTACTCCGGAAGTCTGTCCTGTGAAGTTCTTTTGGTTTCCACCTGGGCTTCAGAGAGATCACTGCAGGGGCCTCTGTCTGCCAAGTCTCTGAGAAATTCACAAGCCCTTCCTGACTGCCACCCCCTTTGATTAAGAGACAGCACCGCAAGCTACTGGAGTACAGGCCATTCATCTCCTAGAAAAAGGGCACCAGCTGAAGGGACAAGGTGATAAATCAAAGCATTTAGGGTCAACTCAGAGAATGTTTGCCTTCCACACTGAGAACCATGCTTTTCCAGAATGGGGGAAGCATGGCTGTTGGGTGATTTTATCTTGAGGAACATGTGCTGGGTTTTACAGACAGAAACATGCAGCTGTTCTTGTTCTTGTTTTGACAATGAATTCTAAAGCAAACCTCTCTCATCTTCTTTGTCTGTGTGCATGCTGCTTAGCAGAGAATTGGGCACAGAGGAAACGTTCTCAGTAATGGCTTGGTCATTAATTTAAAAAAGGTTTGTTTTAGATCATTCATTCATTCATTGATAAAATATTAACTTACTGTCTGCTAAGTAAGTGAACTGATAGTGAACTGAAAATTATGCAATCATCATGCTAAAAAGAAAAAGGTTTTGTTCTTGTAGAATGCAGCCTTATTGGGAGACAGCCAGTAATTAAAGAACATATTTGAGTGTAAAACTGAAAAAAGGCCTGCCCAGGCATTTAGCCTAGTCAGGGGTTCAAGAAAAGCTTTGTCAAGAACATGGATCTTCAACTTATATCTGGCTTAATTAAATGAAGAGGGGAAGTAGCCATTCCAGATAGAGGAAGCAGCATGTGCAAAGGCCCTGTGGCAGGTAGGAATATACTAATTAAGAAAGACCTAAAGATGGTTTGTAGGTAGAGCAGAAAGAGGAATGGTGCCCAAGAGGCTGAAGACATGGGAGAGGAGGGGACAGACCAGACAAATCTGGGCACCATATTCAGGAGTTTGTGTTGTCTGTCTTTTCTTTTTTCTTTTTCTTTTCTTTTCTCTTCTTTTCTCTTCTCTTCTTTCTTTCTCTTCTCTTCCCTTCCCTTCCCTTCCCTTCCCGTCGCTTCCCTTCCCCTCCCCTCTCCTCTTCTCTTTCTTCTTTTCTTTTTCTTTCCTTTCCTTTCTTTCTTTTTTTTTCTTGATTTTTCTACTAAAGGGTTTACAGTTTATCATTGGTATTATCACAAGTGTTTGTTTGCTTATTTTAACTGACACTCTAGCTGTGGTTTGAATAACTGATTACAAAGGATTAGGGAGAATTCAAGGAAATCTGTTTAAAGACATTTGCAGCAGTCTAGAAAGAAAGGAAGGTGGCTTGGTCCAGATGGTGGTGGTGGTGGCAGAAATTTGCAAGATGTTTAGAAGATAAAACCACAGTACTTGTGCAAGTAGGGCTTTGGCTTGAGCAGAGCTGCCCCTGACCTTCTGAGCAGCTCTGAGCCAGGGAAAGAGTCTGCTCTCTCAGTTCTGGCACCCAGTAGGTCATCAAACTCAGCCCCAACTCCTGCGCTCTACATAGTTGGCAGTGAGGTGGTCCCATCACATAGATTCCTTATTGGAACAAAACTTTTCAATTTGCAGGAGGTCAAGTTCCCTTCCTCTGAAGTCCTTCTCTTTTTCTACTCATTTCCCAAGGCCCCCACTCAGGCTCTCTCTTTCCAGGAATGTTCTGCAACAATCACAGCCTTAGGTGCCGGCTCTTACTTTTGAGCTATCTGAAAGCTTTGCATTTCACTTATCTGCACCTCACCTGATCCCTGGTGAGTTAGAACAGATTGGGTGCAAATTGAGTTTCCTGCCTGGGCCTCAGTTTCCTACTTTGTCAAATGAGGAAGGAGCCAGTTGTTCTCATGTCCTTTCTAGCTCTATAGCTGGCAGTTCTTGTGACCTATGTGCATTTCGGAGACTCTTGTATCCTAGCCTCCTAATGTTCAGTTGTAGCTGTAGCCCCTTGTGCATTAGGTATGCATTTACACTCCTTTGAGCACTTCACAGTGGGTGCACAATGAGCATTTGCTGATTTAATTTGATTTGATTTAACTTGAACATTTGTTTCAAAGCCAAGATCAGAACAGGGAGACTGAGAAAAGCGGTCCAGTCTCGACCTGTGTTCTGGCCTGGCAGTTACTGTGGTGAGGATATGGTATGAGTGATGTTAGCTAAAGAAAAAAAGAGGTGAGTGGCAAGGCGTGTTGGGCAATCCTTTGCTGGTATCAGCAGAGGGGAGGCCACACAATTAATCTACTAATTATTATATTTAGGTTTATAATGCAAGCACATAGCTAAAAGATCCAACAACACTAAGAAAGATCATAATAAAACAGTAGATTTTTGGCTTTCTTCTTGAATTTACTGTCATATTTCTAAATATGGTGCCCAAACTGTTGCTTCTGCTCTTATCATTTTCAACATCACTGTTGGTACACTTCACATGAGGTTAGGATTTGGTACTTATTTGGTACTTACGTCTCTCACCACATCTCTTCTCTGTTTCTTCTACCTCAGGGGGCCCCATCCTTCTGACTGAGTTCTAGCACAATTTTTTAAAACTTAAATCTATGTTCATTATACTCCACACTCATCCATACTCATCTAAATTGTGTCTAGGGACACAGGTCATAAATATAGAGGGAATGGGAGAGGCTAAAACAATTTACCACCTTCTTTTCCTTCCCTCAAATTCTTTTGGGGCTTCGAAGCATGTTGTTTGGGCTGTAGCATTTTTTTTCTAAGGAACACATATTATCTGAGTTAACATTCTAACAGCTGAGGAATAGCTTTTTTTTTTTCTTTTTCTTTTTATTTTGTGGTCATGAAGCCGATATCATGATACATGTGTATGTTTTGTTAACTGTTTGTACTTATTATAAAAATGAGCCCAGAGATTATGGGCTGGATCAGTTCAACTTTGGGCTTACTGAAGGAACACTTTCCCTGGTTGAAGAGAGTCCATGCTCTAGCTGCTGTAGAAATACTGATGTTCTCTAAATGTTAAAGAAGTCTCAGCATGAGAAACAAACAAACAAACCCACAAACCATGAGCCATAAATCTGAGAAGAATTGGAAATAGAATCTGGACTTAAAGTTCTTTGAACATTTTGTTTCTGGGATGTTGCAAAATACATATTTTCCCCTATTCTTATTGTCAAATAAAACTAAGAATCTTGGATGCTCTACAGAAAACAAACATAGACTCTGGAAAGTGGAGACAAGGTAGACTGGCTAGGCACCTCAGGCCTGAGGAACAACATGATAGAGAATTTTCTGGATTTTCTTTTTACCTCATATATCCCAGTCTTGTGGAAATCTCAATGAGCACAGATTTATGTCCTAGTGCAATAATAACTACACTAAGTATTAATGGTCTAAATTGAAAGAAAGAGATTAGAAGAGTGGATGATAAAGCACGACCCATCTGTATCCTGTTTATAAGAAATTCACTTCAAATATGACAGGCAAGTTGAAAGTAAAAGGATAAGAATTTCATAAAAATATTAACCAAAGGAAAATATGAATGGCTATGTTAGTATCAGATAAAGTAAACTTCAGAGCAATGAAAATTACCAGAGACAGAGAGAGACATTATATAATGTCGATCATTGATAAAATGATCATTTCACCTAGATGACATAGCAATCCTACATGTATACTAACCAAGCAACAGAGCTGCAAAAATATATAAAGCAAACACCAATAGAACTAAAAAGAGACATAAACAAATTGCCAGTTAGAGATGTTAACATCCTTCTCCTGTCAGTTGATAGAGTAACTAAACAGAAAAACGATACAGAAAAATGCAACATCTAACCAAGATCTAATAAACATTTATACTATGGAAAAGCATTTTTTTCCTTCAAGTGTACATAGATATATATTAAAATAGACAATATCTGGAGCCATAAAACAAACTTCAACATTTTTTTAAAATTTGAATTTATACAAAATGTGTTCTCTCACCACACTAGAAATCAGTAACAACTGATTTAACAGGATAGTTTCCAAACACGTAGAAACTAACAACACACTTCTAAATAACCAATAGTCACAGTCTCATAGGGAATTTTTATTTTTTATTTTTTTAAAGATTTTATTTATTTATTCGACAGAGATAGAGACAGCCAGCGAGAGAGGGAACACAAGCAGGGGGAGTGGGAGAGGAAGAAGCAGGCTTATAGCGGAGGAGCCTGATGTGGGGCTCGATCCCATAATGCCGGGATCACGCCCTGAGCTGAAGGCAGACGCTTGACCACTGTGCCACCCAGGCGCCCCTCATAGGGAATTTTTAAACACATACTAAACTGAAAGAAATGAAAATACAACATGTGAAAATTTGTGAGACACAACTAAATCAATGCAGAGAGGGAAATTTTTAGCATTAAATTCTTACATTAGAGAATAGGAAATATCACAATAATATTTTTTCCAATCTCAAGAACCTAGGAAAAGGACAAAATGCATCCAAAGCAAGCAGAAGGAAGGAAACAATAAAAAGAGCAGAGATCAATAAAATTGAAAATAAAAATAATAAAACAATGAAGCAAAGAACTCATTTTTTTGAGAAAGAATTTTCAAAATGACAAATATATTCTAAGACTGAATAACAAAAAAAGTGAGAGGATACAAACTTTGAATGCAACAGAAAGAATGAAGCAGAAAATACTGTCACAGTTCTTTCAGATATCAAAGGGATAATCAAGGAATGTTTCAAACAATTCTATACACACGAGTGTACAAATTAGACAATTCTCCAAAAACACAAACTACCACAACCCACTTCATATGAAATGGGTAGTGTGAAAAGACTTAAAATATTAAGAAAATTTGATTCTTTTTTAAAAAGATTTTATTATTTATTTATTTATTTATTTATTTATTAGAGAGAGAGAGAGCACAAGCAGGGGAGTGGGGGAGTGACAGGCAGAGAGAGAAGCAGGATCCCTGCTGATCAAGGAGCCCTATATGGAACTCAACCCCAGGACCCTGGGACCATGACCTGAGCCAAAGACAGATGCTTAACTGACTGAGCCACCCAGGTGTCCCAAGGAAATGTGATTCTTAATCTAAAAACTCTACTCAAAATTCTCCAACCTCAGATAATTTCATTGAGGACATTTTCCAAACATTTACAGAAGTGTTAATTCTAATTCTACATGACTTTTCACAGATTATGGAAGAGGAGGAAACAGTTCTCAATTCATTTTATGAAGCTAGCAATTACCCTGATTGTAAAACCAAAGACAGTTTAAAAACAAAACAAAATTATAGACCAGACCCCTCATGAATATAGATACAAGTATACCTAAGAAATATTTAAAAAATAGAATTGAGCAATATGTAAAAGAAATTATATGCTATGACAAAGTAGGATTTGTTTCAAGGAAAGGAGGTCGGTCAATATTTGAAAATCAATCCATGTAATCCACCATATTGACAAGCTAAAGAGGAAAAATCACATGATCATATCAATAACACACAATAATAATTTGACAAAATTCAACACTCATTCATGATTAAAACAAACAAATAAACAAACAAACCTCTCAATAAACTAGCAACAGATGAGAACTTCATCAAATTGGTAATAACGCCTACAATAACTCCACAGCTAACATTATTCTCCATTGTGAAAGGTTTAGTGCTTTCCCCCTAAGACTGGAAAAAAGGCAAAATTATCTTCCCCCACTACTGTCTCACCACCATTGTTCAAATAGGGGCTGGATGTTCTAGCCAGTACAATAAGACCAGAAAATGAATTAAAATGAATACAGATTGGAAAGAAGGAAATAAAATTGCCCCTATATACACATGACATAATTGCCTACATAGAAAATCATAAGGACTCTACAAGTAAACATGTAGAAGTAGTGAGTTCAGTAAAATTATAGAAATCAAAATAAACATACAAAATAAAAGTATATTTTGACATATGGCAATGAACACATGAACACCAAATTTTAAAATACAACAATTTAAATCCATAAATCTAACAAGGCAATTAATTACTTAGTTGGACATCTAATGAACCATGCATATAGCTTGTATGTTGAAAACTGCAAAACACTGATGAAAGAAATCAAAGATCTAATCAAGATCTAAATAACATCAAAGAAGGAATTTATGAATTAGAAGACTCAATATAGTAAAGACAGCAATTCTTCCCTATGTACAGGTTTAACCCAGTTCTTATAAAAATCCCAGCATGATAATTTTGTAGCTATCAACAAGATTATTCAAAAATTTATATGGAAAGTCAGTGGAAACTGAATGGTTAAAATGATTATGGAAAAAAAAAGTAATCAGCCTACCTACTTTCAGGATGAATTATGTACCTGCAGCAAAGACTGCACGGTCTTGGAGGAGGAAATGACACGTAATGGAGCAGAATAGAGAACCTGGTAAATACCCATACAGGTATATCCAACTGATTTTTCACAAAAGTGCAGAAGAAATTCAATGGAGGAATGATAGCCTTTTCAACAAATATTATTGGAGCAATTGGACATTTATAGGCAGAATAAAACAGAACAATAAACAATAAAAACAAACAACCCCCCAAACTCACAACCCCAAAAAACTCCATCTAAGTTACATCTTATAAAAAATTAAGAAATAGATCATGGGCATAAATACAAAATTTAAAACCATAAAACTTTAGGGAAATCACAGAAAATATTCGGGACTTAGGGATAGTTCAAGAGTTCTTAGACTTGACATCAAATGTACATTCTGAGAAAAAATGATAAATTTGACTTCATCAAGATTAAAAACCTTTGCTTTGTAAAAAATTCCTATTAAGACATATGAAGGTAAAATGGGACAAGCTCTGGAAAGTGGTTTGTAATTTTCTTAAAATACTAAACATGCAACTATCGTTAAGACCCAGAAAGTACACTCATAGTCATTTTTTAAAAGATGGAAATAAAATTTTATTTTTGTTTTCAAGAATCACAAAGCCAGAAGGATCCTTAGAGAAAATGAAGTCCAACTTTCTTTGTTTTCTTTATTGTTATGTTAGTTACCATACAGTACTTTATTAGTTTTTAATGTAGTGTTCCATGATTCATTGTTTGCATATAACACCCAGTGCACCATGCAATACGCGCCCTCCTTAATACCCGTAATTGTGCTACCCCATCCCCTCACTATGCTCCCCTCTAAAACCCTCAGTTTGTTTCCTGGAGTCCATAGTCTTTCATGGTTCATCTCCCCCTCTGACTTCCCTGCCTTCATTTTCCCCTTCCTTCTCCTAATGTCCTCCATGCTATACCTTATGTTCCATAAATAAGTGAAACCATATGATAATTGTCTTTCTCTGCTTGACTTATTTCACTTAGCATAATCTCCTCCAGTTCCATCCACGTTGATGCAAATGTTGTGTAACCATCCTTTCTGATGACTGAGTAATATTCCATTGTATGTATGGACCACATTTTCTTTATGCATTTGTCTGTTGAAAGATATCTCAGTTCCTTCCACAGTTTGGTTATTGTGGATATTTCTGCTATGAACGTTGGGGTGCATATGGCCTTTTTTTCACTACATTTATATCTTTGGGGTAAATACCCAGTAGTGCAATTGCTGGGTCATAGGGTAGCTCTATTTTTAGCTTTTTGAGGAACCTCCACACTGTTTTCCAAAGTGGCTGTACCAACTTCCATTCCCACCAACAGTGTAAGAGGGTTCCCCTTTCTCCACAAATTCAACATCTGTTGTTTCTTGCCTTGTCAATTTTTGCCATTCTAACTGGTGTAAGATGGTATCTCAATGTGGTTTTGATTTGAATTTTCCTGATGGCTAATGATGTTGAACATTTTTTCATGTGTCTTAGCCATTTGTATGTCTTCTTTGGAAAAGTGTCTGTCTATTCATGTCCTTGGCCCAGTTTTTGACTTGGTTATTTGTTTTTTGGGTGTTGAGTTTGAGAAGTTCTTTATAGATTTTGGATACCAGCCCTTTATCTGTAGTGTCATTTGCAAATATCTTCTCCAATTTTATGGGTTGCCTCTTTGTTTTGTTGACTGTTTCCTTTGCTTTGCAAAAACTTTTTATCTTGATGAAGTCCCATAAGTTCAATTTTGCTTCTGTTTCCCTTGCCTTTGGAGATGTGTCTTGGAAGAAGTTGTTGTGTCTGATGTCAGAGAGGTTACTGCCTATGTTCTCCTGTAGGATTTTGATGGATTCCTGTCTAACATTGAGGTCTTTCACCCCTTTTGACTTTATCTTTGTGTATGGTGTAAGAGAATGGATGAGTTTCATTCTTCTGTATATAGCTGTCCAATTTTCCCAGCACCATTTATTGAAGAGACTGTCTTTTTTCCATTGGATGTTTTTTCCTGCTTTGTCAAAGATTAGTTGACTATAGAGTTGAGGGTCCATTTCTGGAGTCTGTATTCTGTTCCATTGATCTATGTGTCTGTTTTTGTGCCAGTACCATGCTGTCTTGGTTATCACAGCTTTGTAGTATAGCTTGAAATCAGGCAATGTGATGCCCCCAGCTTTCTTTTTCTTTTTCTTTTTTTGTAAGACCAAATGGTGGACCCCCCTTCTCCTTCTTCTTCTTCTTCTTCTTCTTCTTCTTCTACTTAAGATTTTATTTATCCATCTATTTGAGAGAGAGAGAGAGAGAGAGAGAGAGAGAGTGCCTGTGAGCAGGGGGAAGGGAGAGGGGCAAGCAGAATTTGCAATGAGCATGGAGCCCCAGGTGGGGCTTGATGAGGGGGTTCCACCCCATGAATCCAAAATCACTACCATAACTAAAACCAGGACTTGGATGCCCAACCAACTGAGCCACCCAGGCATCCCTGGACCCATAGTGTTCTATCATAGCAATGTTTGCTGTACACATTCTTAATTTGTCTCTGTATTAATTTGTTTGTAAAAATGAGCACAGCAGGGGCGCCAGGGTGGCTTGGTAGTTAAGTGTCTGTCTTCGGCTCAGGGCATGATCCCAGGGTCCTGGGATCAAGCCCCGCATTGGGCTCCTCTCCTGGGCGCCTGCTTCTTCTTCTCCCACTCCCCATGCTCGTGTTCCCTCTCTTGCTGGCTGTCTCTCACTCTGTCAAATAAAAAAAATGATCACGGCAGTTTCCCTTTCTTTATACACCTTGGGTAGTCTCTCTCATAATGACTCTGGGCTAAGCCATATAACTGGTTTCACTGATGGGTCAATAGCAAATGGGCACAAACATAAATTTGAAAAGAGTGCTCATTGGGCCTCAATTTTTCTTGATACTTTGGGAAGAGGTGTCCACCATCACATGAGCTTGGGTTAGCCAAATGGATGGTAGAGAAACATGGAGAAGCCATTTCCATTGCCTTAAGTGACCTGCATATGAATGAGAACATCCTAGACCATCCAGCTCCAGCCTAGCCATCCTAGACAATCCAGCTCTAGCCTAACCAGCTCCAGATTCAGCCGACCACAGAATCATGAGTAATAGTAAATGTTTGTTCTTTTTTTTTTTTAAAAGGATTTTATTTATTTATTTGACAGAGACAGCCAGCGAGAGAGGGAACACAAGCAGGGAGAGTGGGAGAGGAAGAATCAGGCTCCTAGCGGAGGAGCCTGATGTGGGGCTCGATCCCAGAATGCTGGGATCATGCCCTGAGCTGAAGGCAGACACTTAACGACTGAGCCACCCAGGCGCCCCAATGTTTGTTCTTTTAAATTACTAAGTTTTGGGGTGGTATGTGATGCCACAAAAGCTAACTGATACCATTTTACATAGTATTTGTTCAAGGTATTATCTTTTATTGGAATCAGTTTGTAATTTTGCCCCAACATATCAAAAGTCTTCAGAAATAATATTAATCTTCCATCCCATATAAAAAAAAAATAAGGGGTTTAATACATCCAGACTGAAAGTGAAGGAATGAAAAACCATTCTTCATGCCAATGGACCTCAAAAGAAAGCTGGGGTAGCAATTCTCATATCAGACAGATTAGATTTTACACTAAAGACTGTAGTTAGAGATACAGAAGGACACTATATTATTCTTAAAGGATATATCCAACAAGTGTATATGACAATATAAATATCTATGCCCCCAACAGGGGAGCAGCAAGATACACAAGCCAACTCTTAACCAGAATAAAGAGACATATAGATAAAAATACGTTAATAGTAGGGGACCTCAACACTCGACTATCAGCAATAGACAGATCAATTAAGCAGAAAATAAACAAAGAAACAAGAGCTTTGATTGACGTACTAGACCACATGGACCTCATAGATATATGCAGAACACTACCCCCCAGAACAACAGAATACTCATTCTTTTCAAATGCACATGGAACTTTCTCCAGAATAGACCATATAAGGGGTCACAAAACAGGTCTCAACCGATACCAAAGACTGAGATTATTCCCTGCATAGTCTCAGACCACAAGGAAATTGCAACTCAATCACAAGGAAAAATTTGGAAGAAACCCAAACACTTGGAAACTAAGAACCATCCTGCTCAAGAATGATTGGGTAAACCAGGAAATTAAAAGTCAATTTAAACAATTTATGGAGACCAATGAGAATGAAAACACAACAGTCCAAAACCTATGGGACACTGGAAAGGCAGTCCTAAGGAGAAAATGCATAGCAATCCAAGCCTCACTCAAAAGAAGAGAAAAATCTAAAATGCAGTTTTTATATTCTCACCTCAAGAAGCTGGAGCTGGAACAGAAGAATAGACTTAACCCAAACACAAGAAGGCAGGTGATCAAGATTAGAGCAGAGATCAGTGAATTAGAAACCAGAGGCATAGTAGAGCAGATCAACAGAACTAGAAGCTGGTTCTTTGAAAGAATAAATAAGATCAATAAGCCACTGGCCAGACTTATTCAAAAGAATAGAGAAAGGACCAAAATTAATAAAATTATGAATGAAAGGGGAGAGATCACAACCAACACCAATGAAATACGAAGGATCATTAGAAACTTTTATCCTAAGCTTTATGCCAATAAATTAAACAACCTGAATTAAATGGATGCCTTCCTGGAAACCTATAAACTACTGAGACTGAAACAGGAAAAAATTGATTATTTAAAAAGAACAAATAATTATGAAGAGATTTAAGCAGTGATCAAAAACCTCCCTAAAAACAAGAGTCCAGGGCCTGATGGATTCCCTGGGGAATTCTACCAAACATTCACAGAAGAAAAAATACCTATTCTCCTGAAGCTGTTTCGAAAAATAGAAACAGAAGGAAAACTACCAAACTCATTCTATGAGGCCAGTATTACCTTGATCCCCAAACCAGGCAAAGAGCCCATCAAACAGGGAATTACAGACCGATGTCCCTGATGAATATGGATGCCAAAATTCTCAACAAGATACTGCCTAATAGGATCCAAAAGTACATTAAAAGGATTATCCGTCATGACAAAGTAGGATTCATCCCTGAGATGCAAGGGTGGTTCAACATTCGCAAATCGATCAGTGTGATTGATCATATCAACAAGAAAAGAGTCAAGAAACATATGACCCTCTCAATTGATGCAGAAAAAGCATTTGACAAAATACAGCATCCTTTCCTGATTAAAACACTTCAGAGTGTAGGAATAGTGGGTACATTCCTCAATTTCATATAAACCATCTATGAAAAACCTACAACGAATATCATTCTCAATGGGGAAAAGCTGGAAGCCTTTCCCTTAAGATCAAGAACACGACAAGGATGCCCATTCTCACCATTATTATTCAGCATAGTACTAGAAGTCCTTGCAACAGCAATCAGGCAACAAAAAGGGATAAAATGTATTCAAGTCGGCAAAGAAGAAGTCAAACTGTCTCTCTTCACAGATGACATGATACTCTATATGGAAAACCAAAAAGAATCCACCCCCAAACTACTAGAAGTTATAGAGCAATTCAGTACTGTGGCGGGATACAAAATTAATGCTCATTTCTATACATGAACAATGAGACTGAAGAAAGAGAAATTAGGGAATCCATTCCATTTACAATAGCACCAAAAATCATACGTTATCTCAGAATTAACTTAACCAGAGACATAAAGGTTCTATATTCTAGAAACTACAAATCACTCTTGAAAGACATTGAAGAAGACACAAAAAGATGGAAAAATATTCCATGCTCATGGAAGAATACACATAGTTAAAGAATACACATAGTTAAAATGTCTATTCTACCCTGAGCAATCTACGCTTTCAATGCCATCCTGATCAAAATACCAATGACATTTTTGAAAGAACTGTAACAAACAGCCCTTATATTTGTGTGGAACTATTAAAGGCCCCGAATTGCCCAGGAATTGTTGAAAAGGAAAAACAAAGCTGGGGGCATCCCGTCGCCAGATTTCAAGCTATACTACCAAGCTGTGATCACCAAGACAGCATGGTACTGGCACAAAAACAGACACGTAGACCAATGGAACAGAATAGAGAATGCAGAAATGGACCCTCGGCTCTTTGGGCAACTAATCTTTGAGAAAGCAGGAAAAAACATCCAATGGCAAAAAGACAGTCTCTTCAATAAATGGTTCTGGGAAGATTGGACAGCTACATGCAAAAGAATGAAACTTGACCACTCTCTCACACCATACAAAAAGATAAACTCCAAATGAATGAAAGACATCGATGTGAGACAGGAATCCATCAAAATCCTAGAGGAGAACATAGACTGCAACCTCTTTGACATTGGCTACAGCAACTTTTTTCATGACACCTCTCCAAAGGCAAGAGAAAGAAAAGAAAAAATGAACTTGTGGGACTTCATCAAGATAAAAAGCTTCTGCACAGCCAAGGAAACAGTCAAAAAAACTAAGAGGCAGCCCACGGAATGGGAGAATAAATTTGCAAATGACACTACAGATAAAAGACTGGTATCCAAGATCTACAAAGAACTTCTCAAACTCTATACATAGAAACAAATAATCAAATCAAAAAATGGGCAGAAGATATGAACAGACAATTTTCCAATGAAGACATACAAATGGCTAACAGACACATGAAAAAATGTTCAAAATCATTAGCCATCAGGGAAATTCAAATCAAAACCACATTGAGATACCACCTTACGCCACTTAGAATGGCAAAAATGGACAAGGCAGGAACAACACATGTTGGAGAGGATGTGGAGAAAGGGGATCCCGCTTGCACTGTTGGTGGGAATGCAAGTTGGTACAGCCACTCTGGAAAACAGTGTGGAGGTCCCTTAAAAAGTTAAAAATTGAGCTACCCTATGATCCAGCCATTGCACTACTGGGTATTTACCCCAAAGATACAGACGTAGTGAAGAGAAGGGCCATATGCACCCCAATGTTCATAGCAGCATTGTCCACAATAGCTAAATCATGGAAGGATCCGAGATGCCCTTCAACAGATGACTGGATTAAGAAGATGTAGTCCGTATATACAATGGAATATTACTCAGCCATCAAAAAGAACAATTTATCAACATTTGCAGCAATGTGGATGGAACTGGAGGAGATTATGCTAAGTGAAATAAGTCAAGCAGAGAAAGACAATTATGATATCGTTTCACTCATTTATGGAACATAAGAAGTAGGAAGATCGGTAGGAGAAGAAAGTGAAGAAGAAAGGGGGGTAAACAGAAAGGGGAATGAACCATGAGAGACTATTGACTCTGGGAAACAAACTGAGGGCTTCAGAGGGGAGGCGAGTGGGGGATTGTGATAGGCCGGTGATGGGTATTAAGGAGGGCACGTATTGCATGGTGCACTCGGTGTTATACACAAGTAATGAATCATGAAACTTTACATCAAAAACTAGGGATGTACTGTATGGTGACTAACGTAATATAATACAAATTATTATAAAATTTAAATAAAAATAAAAAAATAAACTCCCACTGTTTTGTGTCCAACCATCATGGGGTTTGCATGACTCTGTCACTTGGTTTCTGCTATTCCCAGTTGTAAAATCACCTCTGATTTCTCACACTTTCAAGTGAAATCTCTTCTTTCACAGTTGTAAATAACCAGAACTATCCCACTGAAGGTGATGAGAAACTTGTCCTCCTTATGGTAATTCTGTTTATATTGATTTTGCTATAGAGAGATTTTGGTTACAGCCCACGTTACCCATAAAACCTTTATGTCATCATTAATGCTGTAGCATCTTAGAAATCAACTTTATTTAGTGCTATTTTATGTACTGAGTGAAGGTGTGGGCTTCCTGAGTCTCCTGAGGCAGTGCAGGGACTCAGGCTGGTTTGTATCCCTTCGTTGATTCTCCCCTCCCCCTACTTCTCTGACACCAGCACCGGTATCTTCCCTTCAACCCAGTCTCTTTCTTATTCTTTCTTTCTGTTATCTGTCTTATCTTTTGCATATTTGTATTGCTGGATTCTCCACATTACACTTGATTGTGAGTCTCTTGGAGACAGATACCGTGTGGTGTTGTGGTGTTCATCTCTGTACTTCTCTTGGTACGTGACCAAAAAATTGAATTATTTGAGGGTTGAGTTCAATTCAATTTATTCATTTAATAAATGTTTATTGCATTTTTACTATATAATAGATACTGGGTAAATGCTCTGTATAGAATAGTGAATAAGAGATATGGTACCATATCCTCGCACAAATAAATGTCTAATTATAAAGTGTGGTGATTTTGTTGATAAGAAAGTATGAAGAGGATAAGAAGGATTTATGGAAAGGTTGGAGTAAGCTTTTGTGAAGTTGTGCATTTCAGATGATAATGAAAGCACATGGCAGCCTGGGAATGGTGTCCCCTGGAGTAATGCATCCCAGTCACCTCGAGGCATAACATGAAAGATTTTCCAGGAAGAATGTGTTCAATCATCCAGATAGAAAATTACTATGTTTGAAAGAAAGCTGTACACCAAGAACATAGTGAAGTTCACCTCCTTCCAATAACCATTCATTTCAAGCACCTGCTATGATGTAAAGCAAGATGCTAGTCAAGGTTTCTTAGAGGGATGTACTGTTGGATATGTTTGCATGAAGCATAAAGAATACCTCAGGGATGAAAATGTATATGAGTAATAGTTGGCTTATGTATGATCATTGAAGCTGTGTGTTGGGGAGGGGGTAGAATCCATAACTATGACATAAGAGACCCTGGGACAGAACCCTCAGGAAAACCAACATGTGAGAATTGGCAGAAGCAGAGGAACTCAAGGGGAAGGTGGAGAAATGGTAGAAAAATGATGAATAAAGCTTGGAGAAGAGTGTGCATGCAGAGGGAGGGAGAGGCCAAATAGCCCATGCCAGTGGGACTCTCCTGCAGAGTGGCTTCTTCTGCCCCCACAACACATGGCATGTGGCCCATCTGACCGCCTCTCATTTTACAGTTCCCTGCTTCAGCATCTGTCTTTCCAGGGCCCATGATTGGTGCCATATCTATGTACTTCTCTTCCCACTAAGGGCCTGCAGAATGCTAAACATGCTTTAATTTCTGATTAAGGAGTTACTCACTTCCATGGGCTGTCCTTGACTCCAATCACTTTCCCCCACCCCACCCATTCCCAGCCAGGATTCAATGCCTTTTCTGCACTCTCCAAATACCCAGTATATCTTTGTTGTTGTCCCAAGTTTCATTTCTGTCTTATGGTAGATTTCCCTTAAACAGACTTTCAGTCAAAGCTTCAAGTGCAAGCAGTTTATTCAGGAAGTGTGAGGTTTCTAGGAATGAAAGACAGCCGATAAAGATGCATAAATGCATCTTTAAGTCAGAAAACACTGAACAATTGGGACTTACTCCCACAGGGTGATTGTGAGCTAATGTGATACACTCAGTTTTCCACCCAGGGGGTGAAGGAACTAAGAGTATTTATGCACTGACAACTAATATTTATTGAATGAAGCTCGTGTGTGCGTGTGTGTGTGTGTGTGTGTGTGTGTCTGTGTGTGTGTGTGTGTGTCTAGCTTTTGTCACTGTGGGGAGAGTGACCTTATGCAATTCGGGAAAAGAACACTGACACAGAGATACAGATACTGGTACCTGTAGATTGTTGAGCTCACTAGAAGGTAAGGGGGAGGGGGTCACTGAGAACACCTGCTTCAATTCATCACACACACAGAATCTGTTATCTATCTATCATCTATCTATCATCTATCTATCTATCATCTATCATCTGTCATCTATCTATCATCTATCAGCTATCTATCTATATCTATCTGTGCCTATAGTATCTATCTAATCAACCTGTTTATGGGTCTGATTTTCCTGGACTTAGCCCAATGCCTGGCACAAGGAAAGAACACAAAAGTACATAATGAACAAATGAATGAATCTATGGATGAAATAACGGCAAGGCCATCTGATGTTTCATTTCACATATTTTGCTTTCTGTCAGACTATGGGGGTTTGTAGGGCTTTTAGGAGAACTGAGAGCAAGGCAACAAACTTTCTCCAAGTACTTTCCCCCTTTTGAATTAAGAAATGAAGAAACATTTAAGAAACATCTTTGTTGATTAATGTAGATATTGAAATTTGCCTTTATTTTTTTTGTAGTTGTTGAATACATTTTCTTTTCTTTTTTTTTATTTAATGATTCTTTATTATATTATGTTAGTCACCATACAGTACATCCCCAGTTTCCGATGTAAGGCTCGATGATTCATTAGTTGCGTATAACACCCAGTGCACCATGCAATACGTGCCCTCCTTACTACCCATCACCAGCCTATCCCATTCCCCCACCCCCCTCCCCTCTGAGGCCCTCAGTTTGTTTCTCATAAAAAATGTCTATCATAGTAATACATTTAGAGTCAAATTGTTCTATAAAGTTTATTCAGAAAAGAGTAGTCCTCTCCCCATGATTTCCCCAATTTCCCTTTCTCCAGAAGCAACTGAATTACACTCTTTTTAGCTGTTTTCTGTTTCTATTTTGTTTTGGTATTTCTATGTCTTTAGATAAGATACTTTTATTTCTGCCTCAGTTTCTCAGTTTTAGGCGTGATGCACTGAATTTTTCTTACATTACATGAGGACTTAGTTCTTTCACCACCTCCAACCTCCCCCTTCTAGAGTTTATATTATTGTAATTATGCAAGTTCCCTTGCCAGCTAAGCCGTGAATTATACACATGATTGCTTTTACTTTCCAGCATATTCTTTTCTCATTTTCCTTGGAATATATATTTTTCTGCCTTTCTGTCTCCTTTTTCTACGCATTTTTGCATAAATTAGGCCTCAAACTCCCTTGAAATGTTCAGACAATTTATTTATCAATCTCATCTTCATGAAACTTCCCCAGAGCCCTTTGGTCTGCTCCAGTCTGTGTTAGCTACCCTCCAGCCTGGTACACAGCTGCTGTTTCTGTAGTCTTCTGTCCCCTCACATGTAGGGTTCCTTCTCTATCGTGGTGACTTCTGCTCTTTCCTGCATCCATATGTTCTTCTTTCTCAGTTTTCTCCCTCACCGTGTGGAACATATCTTCCAGTAGCTCCCAGAGAGTGTTTTGAGATTAACTTTTGAAACTGTGTCTACAGGAAAATTTATTTTATTTACAATTAGGTGCTTTGTGGCTGTTTGATTTTATCCACTCTATGGGCCTTTTCAAACTGAACATTTGTCTTCTTCAGTCTGAGCAATATTGAATTATTTCTTTGATAATTTCCTCCTCTACATTATCTTCACTCTCTTTACCTAGAGTTCTTATTTTTTGTATTTTGTATGCTGGCTGTACTAGGCTGGTTCTCTAAGTATCATGTCTTCTTCATATTTTCCATTCTCTCTTGCTTCCCTTCTTGGGAGATTTCTTCAGTTTTATATTCTGAATTTTCTATTGTATTTTTATTTCTGCTATCTTATTTTTAGCTTCTAAGGTATTTTTCTTCTCTGCATGTTCCATTTTTATAGCATCTACATTTTTTCCCTAAGTACAGTATTTTCTCTAATAGTGCTGAGAATATTATGATAGTTTGGTGGTGGTGGTGGTATTTTCCTATATAGTTTCTATTTCCTTTGACTTTTTTTTTTTAATAAGGCTTTCTTAGTTTTGGTCTTTAATTCTTATTTGAACCACATTCCTCAAAGCATCTGGTGATATTTGGTTTTCTGACTATATTTAAAGCAAGGCATTGAGAGGCTGATCAAAAGCTCTGGAACATGCGTGAGGTTCTTCATCTGTGAAGTTCATTATAAAATGTATATTGGGACGTTTCCTTGGAGAATCCTCCAATGTCAGTATCTTTTTCTTTTCTCTTGGGTTGATCAGATTCTCTAGAGAATATATTCTGGTCTCTAGCCTGGAATGTAGACACTTGGCTACCAGAATCCTGAGAATAGTGGGGACCAAGGGTTGGCATGAAGTGAAGTCTTAGTATTCTTTATGTGACTATCCACTGAATCCGTTTCAAAGCAGGAAAGCAAGAAATGAGTGTGAACTAATTTAGCAAATCCAAGAAAGCTGATTCCCAAACCAGAAGTGGGTAAAGACAAGAAATGACTCAGGATATACAAGCAAACCACTAAGAAGCTCTGAATTTTATGGCACCACATACCTCTAATTTGTTGGAGTGAAGGCGAGGCAGGAGGACTGGCACACATAGCAGATTGAAGCAGCTGGCTTCTCAGGTTCCCTCCACATGCTGGCAGAGGACCTCTCTTTTGGAATAGGAAAAATAAGAGGCAAAGTCTGTTCCCCTGTCAGTCAAGAATTCCCCTGCCCCCGATGCCATGGCTTCTCTCCTTGGCCTCACTAAGAACCTCACTCCTTCCTCACTGCTGTGATGGAAAGTGCAGTGGCAGATGGTAAGCTCCCTGAGGTCAGCTCCGTGCCCATGTCCCCAGTGACCAGCACAGAGCCTAACACTGAATAGACTTTTAGAGACAGAATTTTTTTTCTAATAGATGACTTAACGATATTGAAAATTAATTGATGTTTAAGTGCCTCTCCCCTGTGTTCTCTCCCTGAGCACCCTCTTACCCTTTTCTTAGAATCTGTAAGTTCTGGCATGTGTCCATTATAAAGAGTATTGGGTATAGGCCCACCACAGTTTCCTGTGATAAATTAAAAAAAAAAAAAGCACAATGTTTGTGATGCTTCTTAATATGGAAATATGAGAATGTGTTTCCTCAGTTTTGGAGAAGAGGTCATGAGCGTCAATCCACACATGAACATTCAATACATTTGGGTTATACCAGAAGGAGAAGCCACCATAAAAATGTTGATATCTTTGCCATGTTTTCTAACATTATTCTATTATTCTAAGTAACAGGTGCTGGTGGTCTTTACTGGCCAACATATATGAGATAGCAAAAGCAAAGTATCATATTCAATTCATCTTTTATATTTATAAAATTTAAGTTTTCTTAAAATGAGTGACACCAATATGAACCTTATTAAGTAAAAAATTACCTAATAGTTATAATCATTTTGCAAGATACACTAAAAGGCTATTTTTGCCTTTTGTAAGACTTAGCCTTAAGCTTTTTAGATGATACATTAACAACTCAAAGTCCATGGAGAAGAATATTAAAAATTCACTTGTATTTTATAGAAAATCCTTTCTCTCTCTAATATTTCACTACACAAGCTTATATATTTTTCTTTAGGAAAATTTGTTTTATTATAGAAGTAATGGATGTAGCACATATCTAAAACCCCAAAAGTATAAAGAAAACAGTAAAAGATATCCATTATTTTTCCTCTCATGGGTAACCACTAGTAGCATTTTGATTTTTCAAAGTTTTTCCTCAAATTTGTAGGTTGTATTTTTCACATATAGAATGACTCTATTAAAACAATTTTATGCCCTGCTTTATTTTTTTAATCAACAGTATACCAGTTTTCCTTATCTGAGAGTGTATTAAACATGGTTTTTATCACTGTTTATTTAATAATTCCTCATGTTGGATGTTTAGGTCACTTTAAAGTTCTCACTATTATAAATGATGGTCTCAGGGATATCTGTGTACATCACCCTTTGGCTACATCTCTGATTTACTCCTAAATATAGGTTCCTGGAGGTGGAATTACTGTTTCAAAGATGAGAAGAATTTATAAGGTTTTTATGCATGTCTTTGAATTGACTTCCAGAAAGATTGTACTGGTTTCTTCTGCAATGTACAATATCACCAGGGTTAATTTAAAGGATTTTCTGTTAAAATACCTTGTGTTCCACATTCCATTATGTGTTTCTCCCCCTTCTTTGCCAAATAAACTAGCTTCATGGTATACACACCTTGTGCTGTGGGGGAGAGGGATTCTGAAATAAGGGATAGAAAAGGATCTTCTCTAAAAGGTCCCTCCCTCTCTCCCTCCCTCCATCCATCCATCCATCCAACATCTCAGGGATGGGCATCACACTGGATACTGTGAATGATGAAAACCAAAATCCAGCCCTCACAAGCTCTCACTCTATAAGGAAAGACAGCCACCCAATTAGTTGCTTTGCCATTTTCTACCATATGAATAGATCATGAATTTTTATTGCCCTGTGTTAGTATAATCCTCTTTCACTGAATAACTGGGGCAGCAAACGAACATTTTTTGAGGAGCTGAGCACCCAAGCTTGAATACTTATTCCACATCCTCAGGCCAGCTACAAAATAATGATATTATACTAGCACATCTATTTCACAGAGGGGGAAACCAAAGCTCAGAACGTGTCTTCGACCACCACAAAAGTCTCCTGCTCCCCACTCCTCTCTCTGTTGTTTGTATTGATCACCACAGCAGGGACATCCTAAAAAACTCAAGCAAAGCTAGGCTTCCTCCAGATTAATTCAGTTTCTTAAGATCAAATTAGTAGCCACTCCTGAGGTACATTCCTTAGAAATGTGAGGGCTTCACCTGTGGGCACAGAAGCTGGTGCCTGTTTCCAAGGCAGTGGGCCTGGGGAGTAGGTACAGCTGGGTGAGGTGTGTTCTGTCTGTTTGGGGCGCAGGAATGTGAGAGTTTCCCATGGGACAAGTAGGGACTGCAGAAGGGT
Source organism: Ursus arctos (assembly GCF_023065955.2). Classification (NCBI taxonomy): domain Eukaryota; kingdom Metazoa; phylum Chordata; class Mammalia; order Carnivora; family Ursidae; genus Ursus; species Ursus arctos. The sequence continues at coordinate 3,112,624 of NW_026622763.1, read as the reverse complement.
GCCAGACTTCAGAAGTCTTGAAATTGCTTCCCCAACACGCCCCAAGCAGCTGCACAGGTGAAAAGCCCACAAGGCTGGACTTCAGATGCAGAAGCTGAGGAGGGTGGTCGGAAGAGAGGCTGGGAATGAAGGAACTGCGGTTCAGAGGTCCCAGCAAGCAGTCTCCAGACACTACCAGTGGGGCCACATCGAAGCAGTTGCATCAGTCCCCATAACTCATGACTTTGTCCTTGTCTTCCAGTTCAGGGTGCTCCAAAGAGGGCAAAAGGCCAGGCCTGAGCAGAGAGCTGTGCTGTGGTTATGCTGCATTCTCTGCTAGGACTACTACTCAGAAGACTATGGGATTCAAGAATTAACTCAAATTACACTTTTCTTTCTCCATTTAATAGTTGAGAGATATGAAGCTCAGGAAGATAAAGAAACTTGCCTGAATCTCAAAATTCTAGTTAGTGGCATGCCTCAGATATTGATCCTACACATTACATAATTTCTAAAGAAGAAAAGTAGTGTTCATCCTTTATTTATTAAATTTTTAATTTATTAAAAAATATTGATTAAGCACCAGCTCTCTCAGGCTTGGCATGGTCCTGACAATATGACGATGCTTAAGGCTAGCACACAAGCTCTGCCCGCAGAGAGGTCTAGGACTAAATGGACACGCCTTGGTGTTGATACAGAGCATTAACTGGAATTCTCTGAGATAATAAATACCACGCACTTTTTATAATAAGTATTTTTAAAGACTTTATTTATTTATTTGAGAGAGACAGAGATAATGAGAGAGAGCGCACAAGAAGGGGAGAGAGGGAGAAATAGGCTCCCCGCTGTGCAGGGAGCCTGACGTGAGGCTCGATCCCAGGACCCTGGGATCATGATCTGAACTGAAGGCAGACGCCCAACCAACTGAGCCACCCAGGTGCCCCTAGAATAAGTTTTTTTTTGTTTGTTTGTTTTGCTTGTTTATTACAATAATATTTTTTATTATATTATGTTAGTACCATAACAGTACCATACAGTACATCCCTGGTTTTTGATGTAAAGTTCCATGATTCATTAGTTGCGTATAACACCCAGTGCACCATGCAATATGTGCCTAAGTTTTAATATTTTTACAGAATTATGTGTGATTTGGTTCCAAGAAAATCACTATGTAATAATGAAGAAATGCTCACACTTAAACTTTAGTTGTTACTATCGCACTCTGTTTTTCCTTCCAGCCTTAAATATCAGGGTAAGCCATAATAAGTTGCAGGCCAGATAGGTCAAAATGGTTAAATAGCAGCAATCTCCAATGGTTAAGCCTAAGTAGAACTAACCCTGGAACATCCTGGAGTGTCTCTTTTCAGGACAGACCAGAAATATTGGGTCCATGGCTCTGTATTACATCCAAAGCTATGAGGGTGGAGTTCCCCAAAGCTTACATTATCCCACTTATTAGACAGAGGATATCCCTCCTCAGGCTCTTACTGGATGAAAGGAAGAACTGGGAGTTGGCTGGAAGTCTCACCACCTTCCCTCACTTTTGTTAAAAGAGAAGATTAATAATCACCCCCACATAAACACCCAAACTTCAACCTTCAGTGATTCCTCGGAGAGTTTTCTCCGCAGTTAGCCTATCCATCAGTGCCTTTGTATATGTGCTCGGTTTTTGATAGCTCAAGCTGGTGTTTTTACCAATTTAAAAAGAATAACATTTACGGGATGATCCCAGCTCAGCTGAGTCCTTGGAAATGACTTCACAGTCTCTCTGGCCTGTTTCTGATTCAGCTCAGCATCAGTTAAGATGCAGGCTTATCAGAGCATAGCTAAAGTACGTTCACATGAAACACTACAGAAGGTTCACAATAGGCATGTCAAATGGCTTCTCCCATGAGACTACAAGGTTAGATTACTCTGCTGAGACACAGTCCCTGGGGTAAGTTTTATAGATGTGACTAAGTCATAGGTTCACAGTCTCTTGCAGTTTCAGACGTATAGAGTCAAGTTTAAAACATACATTTGGTACATGTTGCAGTCCACAATGTTGAAGGCTCACCTGCAGCAAGATTACAATGATGTAACCTATTAGTCATGCTCTTTTTCCTCTAGAAAAAGAGAAGAAAAGGGAACTAACTGGGGGTGGAGAGGACAGGCTAATGAGGGCTCAGTATAGGAAGGCTGTGTGGGCCTGCGTGGATGCAGTACAGGAGATGAGTATAAAGAGTTTGCCCAACACATTCATGTTTTAGTTTGAAGCTATGGTGACCACAGCCTTTTGAGAGGGTTACATGTATGCCAGAGATTGTGAGGTCAAAGACAGAGGAAGATTTAATCCGTGTGTCCCTCTATGGGGTATTCCCATGAGGGACTGTATCTGAGACACAGGTATTCCAAGACTCACCCACGCCCGACAGAACCCCTCTCAACTCACTCTTGCTCTTCACTTCGTCAGGCCCACTGCACACATGCCCCTCCTGGCCTGCCTAGTTCTTTCTGCCAGCTCCTTACAACCTGCTACTGAGTCTCAGCTCCAGAAAATCATCTCTGAACAACCTCCACCCGATCATAACCCCCCATTCTCATGGAGACAGACAATAAGTGCACACCTGTGTAACATGTCATGTCAGCAAGTGTTACGAAGAGGAGCAGGTGGGAGTAAGGGAGCGGAGAGTGACTGGAGGGTTTTTATTTTAGAAATGGGGTTTGGATGGAAGCCCTTCCGATAATGGAATGTTCAGCAGAATCTGCATCAGGTAAGGGAATTGTCATGGGAGGGAGGCCAGGCAAAGCAAGAGCAAGTGCAGAGCCCTAAAGGAGGGGCAGGCTTGGCAAACTCTGGGGACAGGTAAAATGGGCCCAGAGCTTGGGATGAAGGGAAAATGGGTGCTGAGCCAGGGCCAGATGGTCTGGAAGTAGTTTGTGGTCACTAGTTTAGAATTTCTCTGAAATAGATGGGAAGATTTGAACAGAAGCATTGATATAATCTGACTTAATTTCTGAAAAAGATCTCCCTGACTCCCATGTTGGAATCATGTGATGGGCCAGGGGGACAAGCAGAGAAGTGGGTTAAGAGGCCTCTGCGAGAGTGAGGCAAGAGCCAAGGGTGGCCAGAACAGGTAATGGTGGTATAGGTGGGGAGATACCCCAAGAGCCAGAGGATTTTTGACAGAGTGTTAGAGCCAAGGGGAAACCAAGAACAGCTTTGAGGACAACTGGGATAGAAGCAGGTGATGGCTGGAGGGGATCATGAATCCATCCCCAGGCACACTGAATCTGGAATACCTGTCAGATAGATGGAGAGGAGATTGACTAAAGGGTTGAATATCTTGGTCTGAAGTTCGGAGCAAGCCTGAGCCAAGGAATAAAGGTGAGGTGGGAGAAGGAGGCTGAGGACAGACCCAAGGCAATCCAACATTCACAGGTCAGAAAGGCAGGGGATTCATAAGAAAAATAAAGGCAGGAAAACAATCCCTCATCTAGACCTGCCTACTCCCCACATTAGCAGTTGGTGGCTAGATTTAGGGACTTAATGCAGCACTGAGCACCTGCTGTGTGTCAGGTCTGTATCTGTGTTGGGCAGCATGCTTCTGTGGAGCTCCCATAAATGAGAAAGTTCAGTGGGGCAGACACACAGAGAAGTGGATGGGTCATTCCATTGATGTGGGTTCGAGGTTAGATGAGACCAAGCTCCAGTGAGTGCAGAGGCAGTGTTGAGGCAGTGTTGAGGCTGTCAGGAAGGTACCAGGTCTTAAAACATGAACAAGCACTCACCAGGCCCTCAGTTCGGGCCATGGGAAGGCAAGGAAGACTTGGGGGGATGTTCCAGAGGACAGCAGCACATGACATCCTACGTGTCTGTGACAGTGCACAGGATTCTCCAGCTTGCTGTCCAGCAGGCCCTGGTGTCTTCGTCTCTATGCGGCATGCTTTTTTCTTGCTAAAGGCACAAAGGCCCAAATCACCACGTTTACTCATGCATTCAGTGATTATCAAACCCCTACTTTGTGCCAGGCCTGGGAAATACCTGTGGAGTAGACAGATGGCCTTTCTGCCTTTCAGGAGCTCATTGGTGGGGAATATGAGTAATAAACAAATAAACAAGGTAGCTGCAAGTTCTATGAAGCAAATAAAACTTCATACATCTATGAAGCAGGTGTATGGAGAGGGGCTGTGTGGAACTGGTGGTCAGGGAAAATGTCAGGGTAGCATTTGAGTTAGACAGTTTGTGTGCATCTGTAGGGAGGAGCCAGGCCAGCCTGGAGTGATACAAGGAATGTGAGGCAGGCACAAGTGAAGGACAGTAGTACAGACTGAGTCATAGCACTTAGGAGGGACAGAGCAGGTTGGAGTTTGCTAAAACATTCAAGCTTTATTCAAAGGGAGAGGTAAGGTCATTGATCAGACTATTGAACTAGGGAAGATATAATCTGGTTGAACTTTTAGAAAATGACTCTGGCCACTGGGTAAAGAACACCTTACAGAGGAGTGGTGTGCAGCAGGAAGGTTCTCTCTGGTGGGTGAGAGGCAGTAGTTGCATTCGGGATGGTGAGAAATGGTTGGGTCCAGGCCATGCTTTGCAGGTGTAGCCCACAGACTTGCTAAGCAGTTTTATCAAGAAAGTAAGGGAAACAGAAAGATCAAGAAAAGTGTCTAGGTTTTTGGAATGAGCAGTGGGTGATGTTCCGCAGACATGGCAAAGACCCTCCTACACACTTCACTCATTACAACTCTCAACATCTGCCTAGAGGTCATTCAGCCTGGATTTCCCTAAGAATGTCACCTCCTTGACCACACTGACTGCTCAGATGCATCCAGTGATAGGGGTCAGGGTGGCCCTCCAGGACTCTGCCCAGTCTGTTTGTCCTGGCAGCCTGCTCTCCAAACAATAGGAAGCTGGGGGGCGGGGAGTGGATGCCCAGTTACACTCCCAAATGCATTTATAGGAGTGAGGACCCTCCAGAAATATTTCCAGATTCTCATTTCTTTACTTTTTGTCCTACTATTTCTGCCACAGAAGCCAGAAGAGGGGCCTACATACATGATGGAGTCTCCTTTGTAGCGTCTCAGTCCTGCTGTGTCTGAGAAGGTGCCCAAGTATACGGTGCTGCATGCCAGCAGAGCTGCGTATTTTCTCTCCGAATTAAAGCATTTTTCAGACAATCTCAGATCAAACACCTTAGTATGTTTCAGAAGTCTACTAAGTACTCAGTGATGAGCTAAATTTGAAATGTTCTTGCCTTATTCGCTGTGTAATCTTGCCCAAGTTACCAAATCTCTTTGTCTTCGTTTCCCTGTTTGTCAAAGACTACTTACCTGAAAAGGATTATGACTGTTTTATAAAGTGGTTGTTGCTGTTACTCCCCATAATTTTATTTTGTGGCGTAAATGAAAAGAGGCACTGATGTGGCTAGTGTATCTCCAGGCACATACTAAATGCCAAATCAGTGTTAGCTTATGTCCCCTCTCTGTGGCTCACTGTGCTCTGGAGTGTGCGGGACTGTGGTCAAGTGGCTGCAGACTGCTGTGTGTCCGTGATTTTACCTTGTCTTTTAGGAAGGTTTTTGAGTTTTCTCTCTTCCCCAGTCTGGGCTGGGGTATGGTGGTCCCTCATGGTGTCTATGGAATATCCTCTAGGCATCGACCCTACTTCTACTCAATGCTTCTAATCCATGTTCACCCAATGAATTAATGACACAGAAATAGCCTTGGTCCCTTTGTTAGAATTGGTGCCAAATAAGGCTAATGGCACACAAAACGTTGATAAAAATGATATAACAGTACCCTTTTCAGGCAGTTATGTTCAGAAGCTTAAAAGTGCATAACACAGTACCTGCCACATAACAAATGGCCAATTTAGTGAGAGAGAGAAAAGGAGGGATGAATTTAACTATTTGGGTTCACTGTGTTTTTAGAGGTAGGGTAAGAGTATATCAATAACTTCTACTTAATGAACAACTAGACTGGGCATTTTGCTCATTTCACTAAAAATCCATGAAATGCTCCTCAGCAAATGAGAAAGCAGAGACTCCGTCAGATCAAGTACTTTACCTGAGGACACAGAACCTGTCAGTGGCAGAGCTAGGATCAAGCTACACTGTGGCCCGAGTCTTTTCCATTTGCTCTTTCTAGCCAGCTGTGCTTGTTGCTCAAGAGAGGCAGATCTGATGGGGTACATTTCTGAGAGTCAGCACCGAGGCATGGGAGGAGGTACGCTGCATGGAGGAGGAAAGCTGGTTTGAGGGAGAAGCACAGGTTGAAATGGAGTTAGGCTTTTCAAGCAGGGGCACTGGGCCAGCCAGGGAGAGTATACACACAGACAAGGAACAGGATGCTACAGGGAGCCTGAGTGTAATTCCGATATAGCTGCCCATTCACTGCAAGCAGCTGGGCAACCGCAAAGTTAAATACAGTTAAGTTAGGATTCCTCTGAGGGTAGGTCAACATCCTTCTCTTCCAGGGAAGAACAAAGAAGCAGCAGATATAGGAGGGGAAAAAAGGAGACTTTCAGTTTAAATGAGTTAGAATTGGCACGTCTGTGAGGCATCTTGGTGGATATGGCCAGTGTCAATGGGGAATGGGGGCTTGAAGCTCCAAAGAAGGGCTGTGCTGGTGGCCACTGGGGGTGTCAGCTGTGCAGTGGGTGAGAACACGGACCCTGGAGCCTCTGGTCTGACTCAAGTCTTCATCACATGCCCTGGATAAGGTTGCCAAGCCCTTGCGGTTAAAGCAGGGGCCAGATCTTGTGGGAGTAAATGAGTTTGTTCTCATCAAGCCTGGCATGTGTAGTGTGGGGTTGAGAGGGTAGATATGTCTGTGGGTGAAAGCTGAGCTCAGGAGATAATGTCATATAAGTGATCTCCAAATTTGGTCACATCTTACCTCTTCAGATATAATTAAACAGAGCATCCATTCCAAACATGTTTTTGACTAGGACTCTCTGATTTAAACAAAATTTCAGTGTTTTGGGTGTGTATAGTCATTGAACTGTGTTCATATCCATGATGAGGGAGAATGAGTCAGCTGAGTGCATTGTAGGGTTTGTCTGGAAATCATTTCCTTTTTCATGATCAGGTGGTCATAAAATTTATAATCCCAGCAAGGATGCCTTTGAGAGTGAAAGAGGAGAGGGTGTCGCTGGGGCATCCTTGGACACATGGCCAATTGTTATGGGGAGGAACCTCACCCTGGGGGGAGCATGCTGCCCCACAGCCCTGGGGAGTTTGAGAAGACTCTGGGGGCTATGGAGCATGTTTGGAATCCAGCTGTGGTCTGTCAGCTGTCCCAGCCTCATCTCGTACCCCTCCCCTCCTGCTCTCTCTGCTCACTCACTCAACCATGGCCCCTGGCCCTAGATTTTGCTAGCCTTTCCACTCTCAAGCCTCGGCACTATCCCCTCCCCACAGTGCCTTCCACCAGCAATGTGCTTGCTCCTCCTTGTCCTTCTGACCTCAGTTCAAATATATCCTCCTCAGACTTCTACACTCACCATCCAAAGAAGGTGCCTCTTTTTGATGTTTTGTACTGCCCATCCTCTCCACCCTTGCAATTTCCTGCATGAGTCTCATCACAGTTATTAGTAAATTGTCTCCCTGCCCCACTTAAACAAAAACAGTGACTAGGTCTGCCTTGTTCTCACCCCGAATGGTGTTGGAATACAGTAACCACTCAAGAAGCATAAATTAGAGGAATAAAGTGGGTGGGCTCTGAGTTGAGCCTGTGGATGTCCCCTGCTTTGAAGGCTCAATGAATCTGTTCTGTCTACTCTATTATTGACTTACAGATTTTTTATTTCTGTCCATCTGAAGTGAACGATCCATTAATGAAATGTGTGTACTTTCTATCAAAATCGCTTACTGGGTGCCACCTGAAACACTCTGCCTGCCCTTCCTACTCCTGCTCCCAGCTAACTGCTTAACCTTATCACCTCCAGCCCGCTCTTCCTGATGCCATAGAAGCAGGGTTCCTCTTTGTCTCTCCCACACGGCGTCACATTTGCCCACTTCAGTGCGGGCCTGCCTCTCCTAGCAGCCTGGGGACTCATTAAGTTCAGGGGCAATGCCCGGCACAGAGCAGGACTCAGTTTGTTCAGTGGGTGTTTGAAGGATGGAGAGGGCTGCACATGTGCACTGGTAGCCGGGGACACTGGAGAGGGGCTTATAGAGGAACATCCTAAACTTCACGGGGGCTTCTATCCATTGCAGATGCCAGATGCTAACGGCAGAGGAAATTTATTTTGAATAAAAAGGCGGTTAACATTCTGCAAACATTTTCTATCTCAGACATGCACAGAGTAATTTTGATGAAATGTGTTGGTTTATGGAACCTTTGGTATTATGCACATTCACTGAAATGCATTTGGACTTGACTCTGCCTTGGAGGACCGTTGTGAAGGAATGTAATCAAATCACCTGTGAACTCAATATTGCTTTCCTATGGATTATTTGGATGTGGCTCTAATAAAAATGCTTGCTTTTTTTTTTTCCTCTCCAGCAAATCATTGCTGTGTGCGGCCATGAAATGTTGTCGCACTCCTACTTTATTGCAGATTTAAATTACTTGGATTATTTTGTTGGACAGTGGCTCCCTAAAGCACAATGAATCAAATCATTAATTACTTCTCGAGTGTGTGTGATCCACTGGAAAGTATTAAGCTCCACTCAGGAGCTCATTTGGTGATGATGGCTTCTGAGTCAGTCCCTCAGGCCCTGATCAGATGGAAACTTCTGGACAAGATGTTGCCATTTGTTCCTGTGGTACTGATAGTGGTAAACACTGCTTGACATCGATGGACACCTGGCACCTTGGGCTTTTAGATCTTGGTAGAACAGACACTTTTTCACACCTCATTCAGCAGGCCTAGAATAAGCACTCATGGCACCTGCTTTTCCTAGCAGCCTCCTATTCTGCACCCCACACATCCTTTCTTAGACAACAGAGGAAGCGAGCCTTCTAAAGTGCAAATATGGTCACTCCTTTTCCCTTGAAAAGAGCTTCAAGGCCTTTCCATTGCCCTGCGAGGTAAACAGTCTCCACACCTGCAGTCCTATTTGCTCTGGCCTTTCCTACATCTCTAGCTACATTCCCAGCTACTTCTACCATAGCCCCTTCCCTCCCAGCCCCATGCTACCTGCCAGATTGGCCTCCTTATGACTCCCTTGGGTTTCATGTCTATGGATAGTCCTGCAGACCGTCACCATTCTTTATGAGATGGACTTCAAAGCACAGCACCCACATCCAGCCATCTGGCTGGATGAGGGTGTCACCCCTGAGCTCACTGCACTCTGATTACCAGGATCAATCCCGCCCTGAGTACATGGAGTACAGTCATGAGGACTGGGGCCTCCCTTGTGTCATCAATGGGGGAGCAAGTCCCCCCTTGTGGGGTCTATAATGATCACTCCAACCATGGAAAGGCATATGAAACTACAGATATATTATACACACAAGCCCTAGAGGAGGAGCTCCCAGGGATTGGACTCAATAAAATAGGTGAGGAGGTGAGACAGAAGGAGGACCTGTGGGTCAGTGCCTTTATTAAGGGTCAGGGTAGAGACCACAATCAAAAGCCATAATGGAATTTCATTGATACATTTGAATCTCACTGGATCATAGTCAGAGGAGGTCGAGAAAGGGAACTTAGGGAAGGGACCAGCCTTATCATACGGGTGCCCCTGGTCACCTGGACAAGTACTCATAACCTGTTTGTGGGGATGTTGAAGCAGCAGGAAAAAAAGACGTTTTAAAAATTTACATATACACTCACATGCCCACAAGGGACAGAGGTGGCCCATGTGAATGCACTGGTTCTGAGGGGCAATGGGAGTAGTGGGATCTGAGAAACAGTCCAGACTGAAGAGTGAGGAGCTATTAGCACTTGCTGCAGGTGACGCTGCCACACAGAAAGCCAGGCTCTGTGGGGCTAGACCCTTCAATGACTTAAAAGGCAAGAAATCTAGATTTCCTTTGAAATATTGGATTTCTTCTAGACACTTTAAGGGTGTTGGAAAAACTAAGTTCTTTTGTGTGGCTTGTTTCATACATATTTTTAATTTATTTTTTATTGTTATGTTGGTTACCATACAATACTTTATTAGTTTTTGATATAGTGTTCCCTACTTCATTGTTTGCGTATAATGCCCAGTGCTCATTGCAACACATGCCCTCCTTAATACCTATCACCATGCTAACCCATCCCCCCACCTCCTCCCCTCTGAAACCCTCAGTTTGTTTCCCAGAGTCCATAGTCTCTCATGGTTCGTCTCCCCCTCTGATTTCCACCCTTCATTTTTCCCTTCGTTCTCCTAATGTCCTCCATGCTATTCCTTCTGTTCCACGTGTAAGTGAAACCATATGATAATTGTCTTTCTTTGCTTATTTCACTTAGCATAATCTCTTCCAGTCCCGTCCATGTTGATGCAAGTGGTGGGTATTCATCCTTTCTAATGGCTGAGTAATATTCCATTGTATATATGGACCACTTCTTCTTTATCCAGTCATCTGTTGAAGGGCATCTTGGCTCCTTCCACAGTTTGGCTATTGTGGACATTTCTGTTATGAACATTGGGGTGCATGTGCCCCTTCTTTTCACTGTATCTGTAACTTTGGCGTAAACACCTAATAGTGCAATTGCTGGGTCATAGGGTAGCTCTAGTTTTAACTCTTTGAGGACCCTCCACATTGTTTTCCAAAGTGGCTGTACCAACTTGCATTCCCACCAACAGTGTAAGAGGGATCCCCTTTTTCCACATCCTCTCCAACATTTGTTGTTTCCTGCCTTATTAATTTTTGCCATTCAAACTGGTGTAATTTTTATACCTTGTGTGTTCTTTTTTTTAAATATTTATTTATTTGACAGAGAGAGAGAGGCAGGCAGAGGGAGAGGGAGAAGCAGGCTCCCTGCTGAGCAGAGAGCCTGATGTGGGGCTCAATCCCAGAACCCTGAGATCATGACCCGAGCCAAAGGCAGATGCTTAACTGACTGAGCCACCCAAGCACCCTTCCCTGTGTGTTCTGAGCAAAATGTGTCTGCCTGTCAGGTGTGGCCCACAGGCCACCAGTGTTTGTCCCCTCTGGTTTGGATGTAGGCAGTGGATGAGAAAAGTTGACATAAATTGATTTGTTTATAGTAGTTAACCTCAGGAAGAGGCATACACACCTCTCTGTAGTGAATTTGGTGCTTTGAGATGGAATGGAAGCAGCAGACTATGACAGAGGCAGGTGCCTCCCTCAAATGTATGAATGTTCTCTTCCTCTTGCTGGGCATATATTCAGATAGATGATGTTTTCAGAGACCCTTGGAATTGGGTGGGCAATAGGACTGAAATTTGGCCAATGGAGTAGGGTGGGTGTGAATACTGTAGAAACTTCTCATACCATCCTCTGTTCTCTCTTGCCCATCTGCTCCTTGGAGGACGACACCTTGGGTGACCTCAGAAGCCACAGGATTAAGAGAAGAAAGATTCTGTCAGCCAAGTCCCCAAATAACTGGGTGAAGTGGAATCTCCTTTCTTCCCTCCACTTCTTACCAAGTATATTTTACATTAGCAAATACCAAGGTTCCATATTCATAGCAGCTCAAATTACTCACTAACACAGCATGGCTTCCCCCACAGATGTGACTGCACCCACAGGAAATCCTCCAGTCCTCTGGGGTGGGTGAGGCCACTGACGCCAGCAGGTTGAGCCTGATTCAGCTTGCCTTTCATGGGAACAGGGACAGAGTGGAAGAGTCCTTGGCTAGGTCCCACTTAGCCTTCAGCTGGCTTTCCCAATGGACAGAGAGGCACAGGAGGCTGGAACCCAGAGTGAGCGTGCCTGGGGATAGGTTCTATTAGGGTCCTAGGGCACAACTAGGAGGTATTAACCTCCTTGGCCTGCTCCAGCTGTACCCTTATTCTAGCTGAGCCACTTCTGCATCACACTTAGCGTGCCGCCCCAGGAGCTACACCTTCCACTTGTCCCCAGCTCCCTTGAATTTACTCTCATCTCCTTACCCGGAACTTCTGGCCCTGGCTCTGACTGTGACAGCCACTCTTGACCTTAGGCTTACTGAATTTCCCAGGCCCATCTAGGTAGCTCCCCTTGGTGGCACACCCTTCCTGTGAAGGAGTGCACTGGCATGCTGCCCCTACCTCAGCGGGGTCAGATTCCAATTCCCCAATCTTATCCCCAAGATACACTCCGACTTGGCTAGCTCTTGGGCTTTGGGTTTGAAAGACTCTGCCTATAAGGTGAGGAGACAGCTGCCACAATGAAAGTCTCAATGGGCAGGACGCAGGACCTAAACCTTTGATCCTGGATTCAGCCCTTGACCACAGCTGCCTGGATTGTGGGACTCAGACTCTCGGGATCTATCCCTTGCCTACGTGGTACCTCTGTTTCCTCCCTACAGAGACAGACTCTGAAAGCAGAGAATTTGTCTAATTAGCAGACAGATGGTATTTGCCCAGTTGATCCAATTAAGATCTTCCATCTACCGAATTTCTAAATCGAATAAAGACAGGTTGCCTTATGCCCTTAATTCAACCCAGGTGACTAGGCCATTTTCTTTCTTTTTTTTTTATAATAATTTTTTATTATGTTATGTTGGTCACCATACAGTATATCCTTAGTTTTTGATGCAATGTTCCATGAGTCATTACTTTCATATAACACCCAGGGCACCATGCAATACGTGCCCTCCTTAATACCCATCACCGGCCTATCCCATTCTCCCACCCCCTCCCCTCTGAAGCCCTCAGTTTGTTTCCCAGAGTCCATAGTCTCTCATGGTTCATTTCCCCTTCTGTTTACCCCCCTTCATTCTTCCCTTCCTTCTCCTACCAATATTCCTATTTCTTATGTTCCATAAATGAGTGAAACCATATGATAATTGTCTTTCTCTGCTTGACTTATTTCACTTAGCATAATCTCCTCCAGTCCCATCCATGTTGCTGCAAAGGCCATTTTCTTTTTCTTTTTTTTTAAAGATTTTATTTATTTATTTGACAGAGAGACAGCCAGCGAGAGAGGGAATATAAGCAGGGGCAGTGGGAGAGGAAGAAGCAGGCTCCTAGCAGAGCAGGGAGCCCTATGCAGGGCTCGATCCCAGAACGCTGGGATCACGCCCTGAGCTGAAGGCAGACACTTAAGGACTGCACCACCCAGGCACCCCTCAAAGGCCATTTTCTATTGAGGATCACTGACACATGCATCCAAACTGAAACATACATCTGAAATAAGTCACCTCAGAATTTTATGGACATTGCTGAGAATAAATAAGCAAAGTTTTAAATTTGACTTTAAAAATTATAGCAGTTTATCTGACAAATAAAGCCACTATTTTATTAACTTATAGTATAATTTCTTTTTCTGAATGGTTTGCAGAGCAGGCTATAGTATGAGTGTCTGTGTGTGTGTTCTTTTTTGCATAGGAGTCACTTGCTCTGCACGAACATGCACCCAACAAGCAGGAAAGAGGGACTTGGGGGGAGCAAAAGTCCAAGTAAACCCTTTATTCTTTGTCAACATTGCTTACTTTTAATAAAATGAGCATGTATGCTGTCTTTAAATTAAAATAAAAACAAGAGAAGGGGGAAAGAAAGGGAAAGAGAAAAAAATAGGGGAAAACATGAGGAAACAAGGGAAAAGAGGGAGCAAAAAGAGGAAACAATGAGAGCCCTGGAGGGTGTGTTCTGCAGCGACAGAGGAGAAGGAGGGTGGAGAGCAGGAAGACTCAGCAGGCTTCTGTGACCAGGGGGAGTCTCCTGCCTTCTGCAGCGCTGATCCCCCGACTGCAATGAACCAAGCAACTGCTCTAGGTATGAGTTTCACTGCTCTGCATTTTCAGGCCTTACTTTAAAGTCACGGCCATCCAGAGGTGAGAAGCTAATCTGTGGCTAGCATGGCAGAAACCATGACACTTGGTGCCACCCTGGGGAGCAGGGTCAGGGGTGATGAGTTCAGGAAACATTGGACACTCTATCCATAGGTATGGCCCCAGCCCTAAAGCAGGAAAATAATGGACTTTTAGGCATTTTCCATATTCAATCCTATGTTCACTTTTTGACAGAGCTATTTGCCAATCAACTAAAACACATTTCATAAGTTCACAGGCTCCCTTCCAATGCCCCTGAGTAAGAGGGTTGCATTGCATTTACACGCAACTGATGCTGCAGTCATCTAACACCTTCCCTGCCTACCTTTGGGGTGCATCTTTAAAAATCAGCACTGGCTGATAGCTTTACCTTCTGTGTGTGAGCTGTTAAAGTTGCTTTGAGGCAAGTGAAGGAGAAAAGAAATGTGGTGTCAGATAGATTTGATTGGAGGAGGGCATAGGGACAAAGTTCTTAGCACCTAACTTCCTCCCATTTCTTGACAAGGAAAAAGCAGGCCATTCAAAGCAATCTCCTATAGAATGTCATCTTCAAAGTTCTTCAAATTGTATGTTGATTTCAAAGAAAATATTAGAACCTTCTAGGAATGAAGTATTTTGTTTATAAGCAACCTGAGTTGCCTGATAGCATGTTTGCCATTACCAAGTTACCTGTAATTACTTTCTAACAAAGCCTTAACAATTGTGTCCTCAGATGCCCTATCTCCTCTTTAGCTGCCAAACAGAGGGCATTGAAGATGTAACAAGGTGAGGTTGGACCATCCCCGTTATAGTGCACAATCTTTAGTTTAAAATTATCTTATGGAAATTTTCAAATGAATTAAAAAGAAGAGAGAATCTTATTATGAGTCCTCATGTCTCTGCTTCAACATTATCAACCTGAAGCCCGTCTTGTCTCATCTATAACCAAAACCCACCTCCTTTTTTCTTGTCTTCTGTTTTTCTTTTTTCTTTCTTTTTTTTTTTTTTCCAAGCAAGAAATAGTCTGGCAAGAAATAGAAGCTACCCTCAAGGGTGTAGCTGAGAGCTTATTAAAGGCTTACTTTCTGGGAGTGGAGAGGGTTATGGGAATCAACCAGGGCTACAGGAGATCTGGGGACCATCAACAATGGGCCCTCCAGAAAGGGCAAAGGTGGAAGTGTGGTTGCCAACCCTGGTGACCCTGGAAGTCGATCTATGGATGAGAGAGAGGAACATGTCCACCAAGACTGTGGAAGGCAGGAAGCCAGGGAACAAATGCCACCTCTTTCTCAGGTCCTCTGGTGCTACTTCCCAACTGATAAGCCCAAACAGAACTCAGAGGGAAAAGAGCCTGAGTGGCAATATTTCACCAATAACCTCCTCAGAGCGTATGCAGAATTAAGGACTGCTTGTTTTCCTCCTTACCAAAATAATCCAGCATCACTCTTACCAAAATTAAAAATAATTCCTCAGCAAGCACTCAGAGCATGAATTAGATTAATGTCAATTTAAGTTGGAAGCATTGAAATCTAATAGAGAAAATCCAATATCCAGACACAAAATCCTAGTTTGTAACTTAACACATGTGGCATTTTAGGCAAAGGCATTTAGTGCCCCCCTCTGAAAATTAGGAATGGTACTTCCTGCTTCACAGTGATGGGGGATTAAATGATGTGAGGGGTGAGGGCTAGTTCCTTGATGCCCCACCCTTTCTTCTCACAGGTTTTATTGTTTTCTTGTCATTTAGAAATGATAGTCATAGAAGAAAGCCTGCTCTTGAATCTTAGGTTTTAAGTGTCTGATTGTACACAAATTAAAATGAAAAGACGCATGCAGTTTATTAACTATCACAAATCTCCTTTCAGTGAGTCTGCAAGTCTGTTTAGCACTTAGTCACCAGGTGTGTTATGCATAGAGAAGTATAAAATGGTTGACCTCCAAAATATCTTTCAGTAATAAATTATATGATTTTTTTAATCATATAACTCAGGCAAGTCATTTGCTCCTTTGCATGTCAGTTTCTTAATCATTTCAGATGGGTACAAGGCCTAAAGAAACTCAGACAATTGTGGAAGGTCACTGTGTCACCGACAGATTGGACACTGCATTACCTTCACTTTCCACTTACTCTTAAGAACACTATGATAATAGCAGAAATGGAGTTTGGGACTTCTTTTGTAGATAAGGAGATTGAGGCTCTCATAAATCTAAAGACTTTCTTGGTGGCGTGAAATGACATTAAAAATAACTGCCATGCATTGAGAACCTACTTCATTCCAGGTGTTTAGTATATGCTATTTCTTTTAACCTTCACGCTGAGCTGGATGATGTTATTATCCATGGTTTGCAGATGAAAGAAATCAAGACACAGAAAACTTAAACACAATCAAAGCTGCAATTTGTTGAGGGTAAAACTGAGGTTCAAACTCTGACCATTCAGTGCTCTGTATCAGTCTTGCTGCTCTGACCCAGTGGGACTGTAACAAGGATGACAGGAAGGAAGGCACCAAGCTTTGGAGAACACAGAGTGACAGGCTACCATGAAATAGTTAGGGAACTGCAAACTTCCATTCCTTGCTCCAGTCTTAACTCCGTTCCAGGAATTCCAACTATATAAAAATCTAGTGCCCATTGTGATAACTATTCTTAGTATGATGACTTCCATGTGCTTATAGGCTGCTCTGCTCCCTTCCCTCAGTCTGCTAAAAGAAAGATGGGCCAGTATTTCTTCAGCCCTGCCCAGAGTCCCAGCAGGAGTTAGAATTAAATGACTCTACCATAGACCTTATGCATATGCCACCTGCACTGGGCTTGAGAACAGACATGAAGAAAAGGCAGACCCTTTCAAGAGGCTCTCTGTTCAGACAGGAGGACAGCTGAGGCATAATCAGAAGACGCCAGTGTTCCCTGGTGGGCACTGAGGCAGACGGACACATGGGTGCTTCACTGCATGGCAGGGACATCTGACCCCTTTTCAGAGTCCTAGACTAAATAATTCTTGGCACTGTCTGGTAACCAGCCCTCACCTACCCAGCCCTCTCAGACCTGTGCCCATTTATTTTCATAGACCAGATCTCAGTTTAGGCTTTGAATTGATTTGCCCTTC
This sequence comes from Ursus arctos, assembly GCF_023065955.2. NCBI lineage: Eukaryota > Metazoa > Chordata > Mammalia > Carnivora > Ursidae > Ursus > Ursus arctos. The sequence goes on along the minus strand of NW_026622763.1, from coordinate 3,095,705 downwards.
TCTACCCTAATTTGATCTTACTTAGCTCCCACCCACAAAGAATTTTACCCTCATTCCAGCTTTTGTTTTGTTTTGTTTTCATCTCCCAACAGGGAATTTCTCCCTGATTTTCAGTCTTTGGCTGGCCCTGAGCGTACGTACTAATGGCAAGTGTAGGGTGCCATGCCAGACACTTGCTGGGATATTACTATAACAGAACTCAATAAACTCAAGATGGTCCCATTCACTAGTAAATGAGAGTAATATATTTCTATGCCACGCCTTGTGTTGGGAACTAAAGATGCCAGGATTATTAATATATGTAATAATTTGAGGAAATCACCATATTAGTCAGGGGTAGGCAAAATATAGCACAGGTGTCCAATTCACTCATCACTTGACCAGGCCAGACATAACTAATCAACCACGGCAGGCTTTTCTGCTGAGCTAGAACTTGGGTTTAGAAACCCTTCTTTTCGATCTAAGAAAAATGAAATGCACCTATTCTTCCTGGGCTGGTGGGTAAGAGTAGTTACCCTGACAAGACTTCAAATTAGGATGGAGACTTTTATCAGGGTGTCAGCATCAGCAAGTGGGAGAAATTGTGAGCTCAAGAATGCCCACCCTACTTTTCAGGCTGCCTCTCCTATGGTAGGAAAGAGTGCAGGTCCTTTCATTGGAGGCATATGCTGTTTACAGAGCGCCATCTGTCCTAGGTGCCACACACATATGATCACATTAATCCTCATAGTAACCCCAGGCAGGCACCATTCTTCTGAGTTCACAGGAGAGAACAACAGGCTCCAGGCATGGCAGCCTTTGCCTAGGTTTGCAGAAGCCTAGGTTTAAGAAGCCTACAGAAGGGGGAATGAACCACAAGAGACTATGGACTCTGGGAAACAAACTGAGGGCTTCAGCAGGGAGGGGGGTGGGGGATTGGGATAGGCAGGTGATGGGTATTAAGGAGGGCACATATCTCATGGAGCACTGGGTGTTATACACAAACAATGAATCATGGAACACTACATCAAAAACTAAGGATGTACTGTATGGTGCCTAACATAACAAAAAATATTATTAATAAAAAGGAAGAAGCCTAATTTTGAGTTCAAGGTCTGTCTGAGTCCCTAGAACCAGGTGCATTTCATTACTTGAAGCTGCCTGGCTAAAAGACAGTGCTTTTGAATGATAGTTTATTCCTGATTCAAGGAAGGAAGGCAGTTTTATTATTCTAAGTAGGATTATGGTCACTATGCAAAGACAGAATAAGGGCCGAGTCTTGGGACTTGTAAGTCCAGCCTTCTTTCTCCTAAACTGAGTTTTCTCATGAAATGCAAGATGTGAATCCTTGCTAAAATATCCACAGTGCAAATTCCTAAGGTGTCATTCACCTGATATTCTGAACCTACCAAGAAGAGCCCAGAGGCTGGGAGAAATGACTCCTCCGGAGATCAGTACACTTCCACGTACATGTGTATATGGGTGAAAAGGAGGGGGAAAAACCTGCAAAGAATATTTAGCATTGACAGACAAGGAAGAAAAGGTGCAAAGTGGACTCTCTTTCCTTAGTGGGTTTGAATCAATGCAGCTGTCCTATTTTCTTTAAAGCACATGCATAAGTGTAACCCCCAAACACAACAGAACAAAAGAGGCCAGCCTGACTCAATTAGGTTTCATTCCTCTGTCAGGACTGGTTTGCAGATGTGGCTAACAATAAGTCTAAAATGTTTCTTACAGCTCCAGGAACATTAATAGACATAACCCAGATTTGTACCAGACTGAATATAAGAGATTTATGAAATTTTGAGAGTATAAAATAGGCCAGGTTCCTGGCCCTCTTCCACATTGCCTCCCTAAAATTGATGTGCAGCATGACAATTTTTTTTTGAGAATTGCCATTTTAGTTTTATCTGCAAACATGTCAGTAGTGCTTGTGGTGAGGGGGAAGAGGCAGGAATACGTCCAGGCATGAAGACAGTCATTTCACTAGGAAAACAACTTGCTGGAACTTGGAGGTGAAGTTGTGTTCACTAGGGTGCCTGGATAGAGCTGGTCAATGCATTGATTGTTGGTGACATCCAAGCTGCACACTGTAAAGTTCTTTCCTGTCTCATATCCTGTCTGACTGCTGTGAAGCAGGAGCCAGTGAGAGCAGACACCAAGCACCTGTATTGTGGTCATAGGGAGTCCTGAATCACTTGTCATAAACCATCCTTTACCGTTTCTCAAGCGTATCTCCAAGGAGGATATTATACCTCCCACAAGAGCCAGTCTGCACAATAAGTGGGTACTGGAAATTAATTCTCCACTCTAAAGTAGCATAAAACCCATTCATGGACTTGTATATTTAACCTCCCATTCCAGCCAGTCATTGTTTTCATTATTTTGTTTATTTCAGAAGTCAAGCCTACTGTTTAAGACAATAGTATTGCCTTTTTGCAGTGGAATTTCTGGGATCGAGCCCACGTTGCGTTCCCCACTCAGTGGAGTGTCTACATGTCTCCCTCTCTTTCTACCCCTTGTCCTGCTCGGGTTCTCTCTCTCTATGTCTCTTAATAAATAAATAAATTAATTAATTAATTAACTAATTAAAAGAAGGAGCACAAGATATCACCTCACACCTATTAGAATGGCTATTTCAAAAAGACAAGAAATAACAAGTATTGGTGAGGATGTAGAGAAAAGGGAGCTCTTGTGCATCTTTAGGAGGAATGAAAGTAGGTGCAGCCACTATAGAAAACAGTATGGGGGTTTTTCAAAAAATTAAAAATGGAACTACCATATGATCCAGAAATTCCACTTCTGGGTATTTATCTTAAGCAAACAAACACTAACTTGAAAAGGCATGTCACCATGTGACTGCAGCATTATTTAGAATAGCTAAGATATGGAAACAACCTATATCCATTGGTGGATGGGTGGATAAGGAAAATGTGGTATATACATGGTGTGTGTGTGCACATGTACGTGTGTGTAGAACTATTATCTGGCCACAAAAAGGAAATAAATCTAAATTTGCCATTACGACAATACAGACGGATCTTGAGGGCATTATACTAAGTGAAATAAGTCAAACAAAGTCAAACAAAGAAAGACAGATACTATATGATCTCACTTATATATAGAATCTAAAAATAACAACAAAAACCAAAACAAACAAAAGCAAGCTCATAGATACAGAGAACAGTTTGGTGGTTGTCAGAGGCAGGGTGGGGGAATGGGTGAAAAGGGGTGAAGGGGTCAAAAAATACAACCTCCTAGTTATAAAATAAGTAACTCATGGTGATGTAATATATAGCATGGTGACTGTAGTTAATAATACTGTATCGCATATTTGAAAACTCCTTAGATCTTAAAAGTTCTAAACACAAGTAAAAATATTTTTGTAAATCTGTAATGTGGCTGATAATAAGTAGACAACGTGGTGATCATTTAGTAATATATACAAATATTGAATCACTATGAAACATAATGTTATATGTCAATTATACCTCAATAAAAATTTAAAAATTCTTGTAGGAAAATTTTAAGCTGTCACTTCAATAAACCAGAATAATTAGAACAAAAAATAAATTCAACAGAAAAAAGATATTAGTAACCAAAACCAGAAATTAATGAAATTGAGAACTGAAAAAAATAATTATAAAATCCAAAAGTTAGTTATAGAAAAAGCAATAAATTGTTATGTATAGCAAGGCTAACAAATAAAAAGGACAGATGACATAAAGTAGTCGTTTAGACCTCAATAAATGGAGAGTTATACCATGTTTATGGATTATACTCAACAATATAAATACGCCAGTTCTCCCCCAAATAGATTTATAGATTAAATATAATCCTAATCAAAATCCTGGCAGGATTTTTTATAGATATAGATGAGCTGATTAAAAAAGTTATATGAAAAGTCAAACTAGAATAGACAAGATAATTTTGAAAAAACAAAAGAGGAAAGTTGGAGAAGTCACATTACCTGTTGCTGGGACTTACTCTAATGCGGTAGTAATGTAGTCAGTGTGGTATGTCTGATGGATAAGCATACAAATCAAAGGAACACAGTAGAAAGTCGACACAGACCCAATACACTGTTTTTTGACAAGAATACAAAAACAGAATGGAGAAAAGATAGTTTTTTTTTCAACAAATGGCTTTTGATCAATTGTATATCCTTGTGCAAAAACCCAAAAAAGTTTGATTTTACCCTTATAAAACTTTAAAAAAATGCATTATAGATTTAAATATATAACTTAAAACTAGAATTTTACTTTTAATTTAATTATTTTACTTTTTATAGAGAGTAGATTTTATTTTTTTTAAAGATCTTATTTATTTGTCAGAGAGAGAGTGCATCCATGAGAGAGCACAAGCAACTGGAGTGGCAGGTAGAGAGAGAAGCAGGCTCCCTGCTGAGCTGGGGGGCCAGGAGCTCAATCTCAGGACTCTGGGATAATGACCCAAGCCAAAGGCAGATGCTTAACTGACTGAGCCACCCAGGCATCCCTAGAATTTTACTTTTAATTTTAGAATAAATATAGGACTAAATCTTCTTGACCTGGGTTAAGAAGCATCAAAAACACCGTTCATAAAAGAAAAAAATAAATAAATTAGAATTCACCAAAAATGAATAAAAGGAAAACTTTTGTTCTGCAAAATATGCATTAAGAACATGAAAAGATAGATAACAGATTAAGAGAAAATATTTGTAAATCACATGTACAACAAAGGGCTTATATCCAGAAGATACAAAAAACTCTTAAAAGTCAAGAAAAAGAAAATGACCCAAATAAAAAATAGGCAACAGATCTTAACTTTTGACATTGTATCAAAGAGTAGATACAAATGGCAAATAAGTACAAGACAAGATGTTCAATCGACATCATTGGCCATTACAGAACTGCAAATTGAAACCACACTAAACTACATCTACACACCTATCACAATGGATTGAAAAGAAATTTGATCATCTTGAGTGCTGGTGAGGATGTGCAACAGCTAGATTGCTGATAGATTGTTGGTGGGAAGTAAAATGGCGCAGCCACTCGGGAAGGTAGGTTGGCAATTCCCCATGGAGCTAGAGATATGCTTATATGATCCAGCAATCACACTCCTAGCCATCTGCCAGGTGAACTAACAGTTGTCTAATAATTCACGCAAATATCTGCACACAAATGTTAATAGTAGCTCTACTCATAATAACTAACAACTGAAAACAACCCAAATCCAGTCCAGCTGGTCACAAGTTCATTTTATCTTTGGTTCTCTTGCCTTTGGAGACATGTCATGAAAGAAGTTGCTGTGGCCGATGTCAAAGAGGTTGCAGCCTATGTTCTCCTCTAGGATTTTGATGGATTCCTGTCTCACATCGAGGTCTTTCATCCATTTGGAGTTTATCTTTGTGTATGGTGTGAGAAAGTGGTCACGTTTCATTCTTTTGCATGTAGCTGTCCAATTTTCCCAGCACCATTTATTGAAGAGACTGTCTTTTTTCCACTGGATGTTTTTTCCTGCTTTGTCAAAGATTAGTTGCCCAAAGAGCCGAGGGTCCATTTCTGGGTTCTCTATTCTGTTCCATTGGTCTATGTGTCTGTTTTTATGCCAGTACCATGCTGTCTTTGTGATCACAGCTTTGTAGTATAGCTTGAAATCAGGCAACGTGATGCACCCAGCTTTGTTTTTCCTTTTCAACAATTCCTTGGCGATTCGGGACCTTTTCTGGTTCCATACAATTGACAAGACAAGAAACAACAAATGTTGGAGAGAATGTGGAGAAAGGGGATCCCTCTTACACTGTTGGTAGGAATGCAAGTTGGTACAGCCACTTTGGAAAACGGTGTGGAGGTCCCTTAAAAAGTTAAAAATTGAGCTACCCTATGATCCAGCAATTGCACTACTGGGTATTTACTCCAAAGATACAGATGTAGTGAAGAGAATGGTCATATGCACCCCAATGGTCATAGCAGCATTGTCCACAATAGCTAAATCGTGGAAGGAGCCGAGATGCCCTTCCACAGATGACTGGATTAAGAAGATGTGGTCCATACATACAATGGAAAATTACTCAGCCATCAGAAAGAATGATTACCCAACATTTGCAGCAACATGGACGGGACAGGAGGAGATAATGCTAAGCGAAATAAGTCAAGCAGAGAAACACAATTATCATATGGTTTCACTCATTTATGGAACATAAGAACTAGGAAGATCGGTAGGGGAAGAAAGGGATAAAGAAAGGGGGGGTAATCAGAAGGGGGAATGAAGCATGAGAGACTATGGACTCTGGGAAACAAACTGAGGGCTTCAGAGGGGAGGGGGTGGGGGAATGGGATAGACCGGTGATGGGTAGTAAGGAGGGCACGTATTGCATGGTGCACTGGGTGTTATACGCAAATAATGAATCATGGAACTTTACATCAAAAACTTGGGATGTACTGTATGGTGACTAATGTAACATAATAAAAAAATTATTATTAAAAAAAGGAGATTTTCTGTTTACAAAATGTGAGTGCTGAGCACATCCTCCCAGAGGCCTCCTGAGGTGGGAGGCTGGCATTACTATGGAGCTCTGAGAAGCTGACTGGGTTGCAGGAAGCCCCGGTCAGTGGCAGAGGGAGTCCCCTGGGCCAGGCTCTGTCCTTCTAGGCCCACCCTCCTTCCTGTCAGCAGAGAGGCCCCTTGCTGAGGCTACAGATGGTATTCAAGGAGCAGGTACAGCAGCTTAGAGCTGAGCAGTATGTAAAGATGATATATCTGGCCTGTTTATGGCAAGGGATCCTTCATTGGGTTATGGCTACGTTACAAGGGACACAAAGATGCCTGTTAGGTTCCTGTCAGAAAGTATAATGTTGCGTTTGACAGAGGTCAGCAGCAAAAAGAGAGGAGACAAACTGTAATCAGTAAGAGCTGGCTTTAGTCTCAGCTTTGCCACTGATAAGCTTACAACCTGCCACGAAGGGACTCCCTCTGTCAGTCAGAAAAAGGAGATAATAATACGTCACTCATAGGTTGCTGTGAAGATTAAATTAGATGAGATAATTTATCTAAAACATGCTGCTAAGGTCCTGGGCCTTTAGAGAGCACACTATTAGCGACAACCGCCTTTGTGTGAGAATACGGTCACGAGATACTATTGAATATTACCTTAGTGCTACTTTATTTAATTATACTTGTCATTAAGTACAGACATGTGATTAAGAATTTCTCCAAATCATTTCAATCATTTTTTGTAGTACCCATTTAAGAATAGTTATTGGCACCCCAGGTTGGAAATATAAGTTAGGACTGAGCCCAGGTCTTTGTATGTCCAGGATTGAGGTCCTCTCAGTGAGTCTGTGAGCGCTGTGCCCAAGGCGCCTACCTGGTGGCTGATTAGTACGGTGGCTGTCACAGCTGCGGATGCACTGGCCTGTGACTTCCTGAGGACAGTGACCCTGGTAGAGCTGCGGCGGCATGACCCTTGTATTTATTATAAACATGTTTAAACTTTCCAGTGAAGTGGGACTGTTCTGAGATTTTCCAGTTGTGCGTTGTGGAGGGTGGGGAAAAGAAATAGACATTTGTTGGTCCCCAGCCGTCCCCTGAGCTCTTTAATTGCATTAGCTTCTCTCAGCTTCTCGGCACCTGCACAGGACATGGGTTACGATACTCATTCTGCAACGGCAGGATTTTTAGCCCTGAGCTTACATTTCTCTTTGGAAGTGACCAAATGGAAGTATCCACATGATCAAATCTTTCCTTCCTCGGGCTTGCATAAACCATTTATCATTTGCCTACTCTGTAGGAGATTTTAATTTATCCCCTTGGGCTCAGCATTTCTGATTCGAGTCAGAGTCCCCTAGTGGTTCTCCCGAGCATTGCATGTTACCCGCTCAGTGCTCGGCAGTGGATGAAACTTGCTGAGGGAAAGGGAATGTGTAAGTCGGTAGGGCTATTCCTTCGGTTCTGACCCACTGGACTCTGACACATGACACTGAAAGTGTTAGGGATACATCTCTGAAATTCTCCTCCAGAAGCCTGGTGCAGAAAAGCAGTCTTTGTGCAGTTACTATGGCACTCTAAATTGGAAATTCAAAGAAGAGACACTCATACAGTTATGCTTCGATCTGAGCAGGTTACACTTTTCCATTAGGTTGAGCATCCATTGTTTTATGTGAGATCATACTTTTACATTTTCTCACTATAACATAAAACAGTGTAGAGCTTTCCATCTGTTTTTGTTAGTAGCTCTAATAAATTTGGTCCAAAATGAGAAATGCAGTATGACACACAGAAAGCCATCTAAGTTATATTCCACCAGTCTAACAGTAAAACACAACAACTCTTAGTGCAGTCAATGAATTGTTTTTATTTGTCACATTGGCCACCAGATTTCTTGTTTGATGTTGGCATTGAAAACATTAGATGTTCTCACTCCTTTGCCATCAGATTTGGGGAAGGCATTTCTACCTTTTTCCTCTACTAGACTGGAACCCCCCAACAATATTTGCTCTTTGTAACAAATATTGACTAAAGACAGAGTGATATGATGGCAAGAGCACACACTTAGAACTCAGTGAGGCTAGAGGTGATAAGAGATGTGACCCCTGTTGGATGTGCATGCCTTTGGAATAATAATTGTAATATTCCTGCACTTCCATTATGCAAGCATAAAATGGGAGTACATATGTTTATCTTTTCAGAGTGATGAAAATTTAAAATGTTAACACATAAGATGATTTTATCTGTTCTTCAAATATTAATATTCCTTTTACTCCCCACCATCTGGAGGAATTTTACTTGTAGTGGTATGTTGGCTATCAGCTTATTGCCCCTCAGCTCTGACTAAACCCTTCAATTTGTACTCTGTGATAAACGATGGAGTTTCACTAAGCATTTCTCCAACACAGTGCTACAGAGCAACATTAAACTTTTCAGTAGAGGGTGCTGGCAGGACATTGCTAAAGGAAGAAGTTCTCCAGCAGTTTCCAGTGTACACCGAGAGCTGGTGATGCGGGTGTAAAAAATAAAGGCCATCCAGATTGGAATAGAAGAAGTAAAATGATCTCTACTTACATATAACATGATTTTGTATATAGAAAATTCTAAGGAATGCCGCTAAAAATTTCATAAGACCAATAAACAAATTCAGAAAATTTGCATGATACAAGATCAACATGCTAAATCAGTTGTATTTCTATAGCAATAAATAATCCAAAAAATGAGATTAAGAATATAATTTTATTTACCACTGCATCAGAAAGAATAAAATACTTAGGAATAAATTAAATGAAAGAAATGCAAGACTTGCAGGTCGAAATCTCCAAAATGCTGTTGAAAGAAATTAAAGAAGATCCAAATAAATGAAAAGACTTCCCATGTTCATGGATCATAACATTTATTATTTAGATGGCAATACTCCCTGAATTAATCTACAGATTCAACTCAGTCCCTATCAAAAGCCCAGCTGGCTTTTTTTTTTTTTAACAAAAATTGATAGTTTTATTCTAAAATTCATACACAACTGTAAGGGACAGAGAATAAGAAAAATAAAAGTAAAAAAAGAACACAAGAAGAACACATACCTCCTAATTTCAAAATTTACTACAAAACTACAGTGATCATGATAGTTCTGTGTGGCATAAGGATAAACTATAGATCAAGAAAATGCATTGAGGGTTCAGAAATAAACCCTTACATTTACAGTCAATAGATTTTTGACAAGAGTACTGACAATTCAATGTGGAAAATAATAGTCTTTTCTACAAATGGTACTGAGACAATTGGATATCTAATTGCACATTCAAACGAGTGAAGTTGGAGCCTTTCTTCATACCCTACTTAAAAATTAGCTCATGGAACTAAATGTAGGAGCTAACCATAAAACTCTTTAAGAAATCATGAACAGATCTTTGTCATCATGGTCTACAAAACGTATCCTTAGACTTGAGACCAAAAACATGAGCGAAAAGGAAAAAAAAATAGATAAATTGGACTTCATCAAAATTAAAAAACTGTTGGGTATTAAAGTAGATCAGTAAAGTGAAAAGACAATCTATAGAATGGGAGTAAATATTCATACATCTGATAAAAATTTAACATGCAGAATATATAAAAAACTCTTATAACCCAACAATAAAAAGATAAAACAACTCAATTTAAAAATGAACTTGAATAGACATTTCTTCATAAAAGATATACAAATGGCCAGCAAGCACATGAAATGATGTTCAACATCTTTGGTCTTTAAGAAAATGCAAAGCTGGGGGCATCACAATGCCGGATTTCGAGCTGTACTACAAAGCTGTGATCACAAAGACAGCATGGTACTGGCACAAAAACAGACACATAGACCAATGGAACAGATTAGAGAGCCCAGAAATGGACCCTCATCTCTTTGGGCAACTAATATTCGATAAAGCAGGAAAAAACATCCGGTGGCAAAAAGACAGTCTCTTCAATAAATGGTGCTGGGAAAATTGGACAGCTACATGCAAAAGAATGAAACTTGACCACTATCTCACACCATACACAAAAATAAACTCCAAATGGATGAAAGACCTCGATGTGAGACAGGAATCCATCAAAATTCTAGAGGAGAACATAGGCAGCAACCTCTACGACATCGGCCAAAGCAACCTTTTTCATGATACATCCCCAAAGGCAAGAGAAACAAAAGATAAAATGAATTTATGGGACCTCATCAAGATTAAAAGTTTCTGCACAGCCAAGGAAACAGAAAAACTAAGAGGCAGCCCACGGAATGGGAGAATATATTTGCAAATGACACTACAGATAAAGGACTGGTATCCAAGATCTACAAAGAACTTCTCAAACTCAATACACGAGAAACAAATAAACAAATCAAAAAATGGGCAGAAGATATGAACAGACACTTTTCCAATGAAGACATACAAATGGCTAACAGACAAACAGACACATGAAAAAATGTTCAAAATCATTAGCCATCAGGGAAATTCAAATCAAAACCACACTGAGATACCACCTTACGCCAGTTAGAATGGCGAAAATAGACAAGGCAAGAAACAACAATTGTTGGAGAGGATGTGGAGAAAGGGGATCCCTCCTACATTGTTGGCGGGAATGCAAGTTGGTACAGCCACTCTGGAAAACAGTGTGGAGGTCCCTTAAAAAGTTAAAAATTGAGCTACCCTATGATCCAGCCATTGCACTACTGGGTGTTTACCCCAAAGATACACACGTAGTAAAGAGAAGGGCCATATGCACCCCAATGGTCATAGCAGCAATGTCCACAATAGCTAAATCGTGGAAGGAGCCGAGATGCCCTTCAACAGATGACTGGATTAAGAAGTTGTGGTCCATATATACAATGGAGTATTACTCAGCTATCAGAAAGAATGAGTTCTCAACATTTGCTACAACATGGACGGCACTGGAGGAGATAATGCTAAGTGAAATAAGTCAAGCAGAGAAAGACAACTATCATATGATTTCTCTCATCTATGGAACATAAGAACTAGGATGATCAGTAGGGGAAGAAAAGGATAAAGAAAGGGGGGGTAATCAGAAGGGGGAATGAAACATGAGAGACTATGGACTATGAGAAACAAACTGAGGGCCACAGAGGGGAGGGGGGTGGGGGAATGGGATAGGCCAGTGATGGGTAGTAAGGAGGGCACGTATTGCATGGTGCACTGGGTGTTATACACAACTAATGAATCATCGAGCCTTACATCGGAAACCGGGGATGTACTGTATGGTGACTAACATAATATAATAAAAAATCATTATAAAAAAAAATGCAAATAGGGGCGCCCGGGTGGCTCAGTCATTAATCGTCTGCCTTCGGCTGGGGACATGATCCCGGCGTTATGGGATTGAGCCCCACATCAGGCTCCTCTGCTATGAGCCTGCTTCTTCCTCTCCCACACCCCCTGCTTGTGTTCCCTCTCTCGCTGGCTGTCTCTCTCTGTGTCAAATAAATAAGTAAAAACCTTAAAGAAAAAAGAAAGAAAATGCAAATAAAAATCACAATAAAATACTCCTCCACATCCATCATTATGGCTATAATTTAAAGAAATGGAAAGCAGCAAGTGTTGGTGAGAGATGTGGAAAACTAGGAGCCTTCAGACATTCCCAGTGGGGATGTAAAATGTGCAGCCACTTTGGAGAACAAGTGGTATTTCTCCATAAGGTAAGTAGAATTACCACATAACCAACACTTTCACAGTATATTCAAGAAAAATAAGAACCTTTGCCCACACACAGAGAAAAAACCTTGTATGTGAATTTTCATAGCACCATTTTTCATAATAGCCAGAAGGCTGAATGTCCAGTGGCTGCTGAATGGATAAATAAATGTGGTATATCCCTACAATGGATTTATGAAGCTCTAACACACGGATAAACACGGATGAACCTGAGAATAGTATGTTCAGTGGATGAAGCCAGTCACAAGGACTACATATTATATGATTTTATTGACATGCAATGTCAAAATAGGCCAATCCGTAGAGGCAGAAAGTAGACTGCTATTTGCCTAGGGATGGGGAGATTTGGAAGTGGGTTTCTTTTTGGGATGATAAAAATAAATTGTGGTTGTATACCTCTGTGGGTGTATGAAACATCACTGAAGTGTACATTTATCTCAGTGCATTGTATGGTATGTGAATTACAGATCAATGAAGCTGTGACAACAGAAAGAAAGGGGGGGAGAAAACAATGGGAGGGGAGAGGAGGGGAGAAGAGGGGAGGGGAGGGAAGGGGAGGGGAGGGGAGGGGAAGGGAAGGGAAGGTGGGCTCAGGGGTCGATGCTCATACCCTGAGTGGCACCTTGCAGGTAATGCCTGATGCCCACGTTTAACACCTCCTGTTGACTTACAATGATCATTCTTCTTTGCCTTCTCACTGCCTCAACAAATGGGTATGTGAGGAAAATCAGAGTGCCCTTTCTGTTGCAGCAGCAACATCGGTGACATTACATTTCAGGATGCATCTGCAAAGCCATTAATTAAATCTGCCTGGTGCCCTCTGGGAGCCCCCCTGGCTTCCTAAAGGAGCCCTTACTTAATATTTCCTCTCCCCTGATTGGCACACACCTAACCAAGCTCATCCCAGTCAGTGTTTAGTTTTTACTCTTACATTTTAGTAGCAAAGACATTTATTAAATTTTAGCAAATCCCTGAGTGATACATTGTGGAACTTTACTGATGAGGTTACAAATTTAAGTACACAAACTATAGAAACAGACAGGATGACTTTTCTCATAATGAAACATGTTTGATATTGAAAAAGACATGTTCACTTCATGGTTTAGCTAGTACCTACTTCAGTAATTTTTGTGTGTGTGTGAAGGAAAATTTTGTTATTATGAGCGGGACTATGTTGCCAGATAATTCTAACCTTCCCAAATTCTGTTTTAATTCGGTGGCTTTATTATAATATCATTGTGGCCCTTTCTATCTTCGTTTCATATACAACATCGTTGACAGTGTAGCCATGCAGGCTTGCTAAAGAGACACTTTTAACTGTCTTTTGGGGGGCAATTAGGGAATATCTTTGGAGCAATGGTCGTGTCTAGTTACTCAGTTATAATCCTTGCCAGTTTAAGCATTCTACCAAATGGCTTTTTAATGTTTCTGAAGTGTTACTTTATTTTTAAAAAAATATTCTGCCCATCAAATAATGAAATGCTTCATCACTTTACATATACTTGTTTCAAAAATGCTTTCACATTTATGGTCTATTTCATGCCTTGTCTGAGGGCCTCCAGGGTGGTAGCCGGGCATGGACTGGAGTCTCATGCCTGGGCCCTTCCTCTTTCCCCCCTGCTTCATCTGACTCTTCAGCCTGGCTGACCACTTGAGCTGCCTTCTCCCTACCATCCTACTGGTCTATGGCTGAGAAGGACTCCAAGCTGGGGAGTTGCATGAGCTAAGTCACTTTGAAGAAGATGGTAATTATAAAATAATTTGCAATATCCAGTGCCTAAATTGGGATACTTACAATTTTATTTCCTTCCTTCTTTCTTTTCTTCCTCCCACCAACAAATAAACACATTTTGAGCAGCTGTGCTGTGTCAGGCTGAGTACTGTGTGCTGGGGAAATTGCCTGGCTCACCTGCTTTAAACTAGACTCAGCTTTGTGGCGGGCCCCCCACCACAGGCCAGGTGCCAGCTCACTCAGCAAATGCCTGGCCCCCTCCAGCTCCCCGCCGCCCCACACCCCCTCCCTGCTCCCAGTACGGGCTGTACAGCTACTAACCCTGCTCTGTCCTAACCTTGGGGCTTGTGAAGTGCCTTGGTGATGACCCTTGACCCCTCCATGCATGGATTCTCTTGTTTGGGCTTCAGCCCCAGCTCCACCCCAGCCTTGCCTGGTGCACCTATGGCCTTGCTCAGCCCCACTCTAGCCACCGTGAGGTGGTCCTTCCCTGACAATGTTTCCTGATCATCTGCATCACTTATTAAAATAGCATGTTGGGGCACCTGGGTGGCTCAGTGGGTTCAGCATCTGCCTTCAGCTCAGGTCATGATCCCAGGGTCCTGGGACTGAGTCCTGCATTGGGCTCCTGCTCAGCGGGGAGTCTGCTTCTCCCTCTGCCTCCTTCCTTGCTCATGCTCTGTCTCTCACAAATCAATAAATAAAATCTTTTAAAAACGTAACAAGCAGCATGCTCCTGGGTTCTAGGTCCTACCTAAACAATGAGGGTGTCTGTAGATGAGGAGTATGAGTCTCCATTTCCATAAACTCAGCAGGCGCATTGCAGTTTGAGAACCACTGGCTTAGACAGAAAAGAAAAAATACAAAAACAAATAGAAAAACTGCTAACAAGTCTGTTATGAGAAATATATGGCTCTTTCTTTTCACTATGGCTCAGGAACCTATAATTTATATAGGACCTGTATATCCTGCACTCATTTAACCCTCGAAGTGCCCCTAAGGGGGTGGATTGTCCGTGCACACTGCCAGAATGTGGCGTGCTGGAAGCCAGTTAGCCATGGTGCTGAGGAAGGCCAGAAGTCTACCTGAGAACACAGTCCTTTACTCCAGAGCCATAAGGCACAAGGCACCAAGGAGAGGCCAAGGAACCCTGGATCCTTACCTGGAGCTTTTTTTTTTAAGATTGTATTTATTTGACAGAGAGAGAGAGACTGCGAGAGAGGAAACACAAGCAGGGGGAGTGGGAGAGGGAGAGGCAGGCTTCCCGCTGAGCAGGGAGCCCAATGCAGGACTCAACCCCAGGACCCCGGGATCACGCCCTGAGCCGAAGGCAGACGCTTAACGACTGAGCCACGCAGGTGCCCCTTTACCCAGAGCTTTGACACCCAGTTAACTGGGGGACAGGTTTGTGTGTGTGTGTGTGTGTGTGTGTGTGTGTGTACAGAATGCCATTTTCCTGTACTGATTAGGCCTAAATAGCCTTAGGCCAAAAAAGGCTGTCAGACCTGCTCATCTGTCAGTGACCAACACCCTCCCCACCCCCACCCCCGCACACATACCCATACACCTGCCAGACCCAAATTTCAGCTGGATGTGAGGAAAGCTGCAGGGCGGATACACAGAGCCCGTGTGAAGCTGACCTAGGACAAGGCCAGCCTGGCACTACCCAGCCCCAGCTCTAGTTGGTGTCCTTGAGGCAAGAGAGAGACTGCAAGTAGGCATCATCTTGCATGGAAGTGGCTCCTGGCTCCTAGAGTTCCAGCTGAAGAGAGGCAGGGTGGAAAGGAAGCCGTATTCACACCTGGATGTAATGACTTCCATTGCACATCTGCTTCCATCCACAGGTGCACAGCCCAGTCAGGACCTGGGATGTGAGCCAGCTTTCTGATCATTAGAGTCCTTGTTAAGAATGTGGGTCACTCTCCTAGAAATTTTGATTTGCTCTGCCTGGAAGAAGTTCTGGCATTTGATAAGAACCAGGCAGTTTCTATCATCAGGGAGATCTAGCTTAGGAAAAACATAAAGGATGATGAGGAAAAGAGCAGAGAATAGTCCTTAATCCCTGTGACACAGGGCCCACTCAGGCTTGCCCCCAAAATCCTTGCTTCTGTCTTTCCCTTTTCTGTCAGCCTCCACTGTGCCTGGGAGGAGCTCAAGTCCCTCCTACATAGTGCTTTGGGTGAGAAGACACTCAACAGTGCTCAGGAAAATATTGGAAATGCAAACCCAGGGTGCCGGGGAGAATGAGGTGAGCTAGGAAGTATGGGGCCAGGGGCACAGACAGACATGTCCATCTGTGTCTATGAGGAGCGTCCCATAAGAGGCCCAAGGCAGGCCCTGGAATGTCTTCTTTCTGAAGTATGGGGTGATCTACCTTTCCATCCCCGTCTGTGGGATGATTCCTTCTTAAGAATTATGAATAAATCACCCTGAAGTTTTAAGAATTTCCTTCCCAGCCCCAAATCCCTGGCAACACTTTCCCCACTGCCCTCTAGGGGTGGGGAAGAACTTGACAACATGGGTTCAAACACAGTTCAAGAGTTTGACATTTCCAGCCACCTGAGGCTTGTGCCTTCATCTCCCTCCTTCCTGAAGGCACTAACCTGCTGGCAGCTGGACTCCCTGCCCCATGTCAATCATTGGCCCCAAATGCCATGGAGAACACCTGAGCATCTGGGTGTGTCCTCACCTTCTGTGACCTTGGGCACTCCCCAACCCTCTCTGAGCCTCAGTTTCATTACTGTAAATGAAGAATGCTCTGTGCATGATGGCAGTCCCTCACACCCTCAGGGCACAGTGCTCTCAGGCATGCCATCAGGAGTCCAGGGACACTCAGCTTGCCTTTTCACGTCCTCCTTCACTGTGAGTGTTGGATACCTATTGCTCAAGGAAAGCGATGGTCTCATTGTAAATCATGGTGCTGCCTGCAGTTTATGTTTGTGCAGTGTTTATTTTTTCCTTACAAATAATCCATTTAAGAAATTGAGCTAGAAGTCAAATGAGGAGAGAGAGAGAGAAAAAAAAAGAAGCAGTGTCTCATTAAAAGCTATAATACAAGTAATTGTTCAGAGGGCTCTGATCAACGATTTCCCGGTTTTTTGTTTGTTTGTTTGTTTGTTTTTGTTTTTTTTTTAACAGAGAACAAAAGGCCCTATGGTGAATTTGAAAGAGGCTGGAGTGTGGGGAGGACTGGGTGTGGCCCCACCCTGCCTGGGACTTGCATGTGACTGAGGGTCAGTCCTGCCGCATCTCTATTTGCAGATGGTAGACTGCCTCTCTGAACCTCATTGTTCTTGATTAAGGGGTTGGAGAGAACAAACTCAAACAAGGAGCTTAACCGGAGACTCCAGTCAGCAAGGACTTACTGAACACCTGTAATATCCGGAGCCCTCTGCACTCTGGGGCTTGCTGACCAATCATGGCTCCATGGCAATCTCACCAAAGCACACACAAAAAGAGAGGTACAGTGCTAGCCATGTGTGATGAGTGGCTGTCACTTACAGGTGTGAAGAACATACAGAGAAAGTTCACCTTGGTGGAGGACAGCAGCATGCCCAAGAATTTGGGCAGGAGGCCATGTGAGCTGAGAGCAAGAATGAAGAGTCAGGACCTGTAGATCCTATTCCTTAGGGTTTGTGTCCAGCTATCCTGTGAGCCACAGAAAGCTACAGAAGATTTGGCAGGGGGGTATGGGAGGGGTGGGGTGGGGGATAGTATGATTCTTTATGTCATCTAGGAGTAAATCAAGTCATATTTTCCTCACTTTTTACAGCTGAGGTCTAGAAAGTGTAAGTGATATTTCCTAAGCTGCACAGCTCCCAAGTAGTAGAGAAAATCCTTCAGACCTGGTTTTCTTTTCATTTTTCTTTTTTCTTTTTTTTCTTTTTTTTTTTATTATGATATCTTAGTCACCATACAGTACATCATTAGTTTTTGATGTAATGTTCCATGATTCATTGTTTGCGTATAACACCCAGTGCTCCATGCAATACGTCCCCTCCTTAATACCCTTCACCAGGCTAGCCCATCTTCCCACCCCCCCTCCCCTCTGAAGCCCTCAGTTAGTTTCCTGGAGTCCATAATCTTTCATGGTTCATTTCCCCCTCTGTTTACCCCCCTTCATTTTTCCCTTCCTTCTCCTAACCATCTCCCTGTTATTCCTTATGTTTCACAAATGAGTGAAACCATATGGTAATTGTCTTTCTCTGCTTGACTTATTTCACTTAGCATATTCTCCTCCAGTCCCATCCATGTTGATGCAAATGTTGTGTAATCATCCTTTCTGATGGTTGAGTAATATTCCATTATATACATGGACCACATCTTCTTTATCCATTTGTCTGTTGAAGGGCATCTCGGCTCCTTCCACAGTTTGGTTATTGTGGATATTGCTGCTATGAACATTGGTGTGCATATCGCCCTTCTTTTCACTACATCTGTACTGGGGTAAATACCAAGTAGTGAAATTGCTGGATCATAGGGTAGCTCTATTTTTGGCTTTTTGAGGAACCTCCACACTGTTTTCCAAAGTGGCTGTACCGACTTGCATTCCCACCAACAGTGCAAGAGGGATCCCCTTTCTCCGCATCCTCTCCAACATTTGTTGTTTCTTGCCTTGTCCATTTTTGCCATTCTAACTGGTCTATCTCAATGTGGTTTGATTTGAATTTCCCTGATGGCTAATGATGTTGAACATTTTTTCATGTGTCTGTTACCCATTCATATGTCTTCATTGGAAAAGTGTCTGTTCATATCTTCTGCCCATTTTTTATTTGATTATTTGTTTCTTGGGTATTGAGTTTGAGAAGTTTTTTATAGATCTTGGATACCAGCCTTTTATCTGTAGTGTCATTTGCAAATATCTTCTCCCATTCCGTGGGTTGCCTCTTTGTTTTGTTGACTGTTTTCTTTGCTGTGAAGAAGGTTTTAATCTTGATGAAGTCCCAAAAGTTCATTTTTGCTTTTGTTCCCCTTGCCTTTAGAAATGTGACATGAAAGAATTTGCTGTGGCTGAGGTCAAAGAGGTTGCAGCCTATGTTCTCCTCTAGGATTTTGGTGGATTCCTGTCTCACATCGAGGTCGTTCATGCATTTGGAGTTTATCTTTGTGTATGGTGTGAAAGAGTGGTCAGGTTTCATTCTTCTGTATATAGCTGTCCAATTTTCCCAGCACCATATATTGAAGAGACTGTCTTTTTGCCATTGGATGTTTTTTCCTGCTTTGTGGAAGATTAGTTGACCATAGAGTTGAGGGCCCATTTCTGGAGTCTCTATTCTGTTCCATTGGTCTATGTGTCTGTTTTTGTGCCAGTACCATGCTGCCTTTGTGATCACAGCTTTGTGGTACAGCTCGAAATCAGGCAACGTGATGCACCCAGCTTTGTTTTTCTTTTTCAACATGTCCTTGGCGATTCAGGGTCTTTTCTGATTCCACAGAAATTTTAGGATTGTTTGTTCCAGCACTTTGAAAAGTGTCATTGGTATTTTGATCAGGATGGCGTTGAAAGTGTAGATTGGTCTGGGTAGCATAGACACTTTAACTACGTTTATTCTTCCGATCCATGAGCATGGGATGTTTTTCCGTCTTTTTGTGTCTTCTTCAATGTCTTTCATCAGTGTTCTGTAGTTTCTAGAGTATAGATCCTTTACCTTTCTGGTTAAGTTTATTCCAAGATACCTTATGAGTTTAGGTACTATTGTACATGGAATCAATTCCCCAATTTCTCTTTTTTCAGTCTCATTGTTAGTGTATAGAAATGCAAGTGATTTCTGTGCATTGATTTTGTATCCTGCCACATTACTGAATTATTGTATGAGTTCTAGTAATTTGGGGGTGGAGTCTTTTGGGTTTTCCACATAAAGTATCATGTCATCTGCAAAGAGAGAGAATTTGACTTCTTCTTTGCTAATTTGAATACCTTTTATTCTTTTTTGTTGTCTGATTGCTATTTCAAGGACTTCTAGTGCTATGTTGAACAATAATGGCAAGAGTGGGCATCCTTGTCATGTTCCTGATTTTAAGGGAAAGGCTCTCAGGTTTTCCCCATTGAGAATGATATTTGCTGTGGGCTTTTCATAGATGGTTTTTATGAGATTGAGGAATGTACCCTCTATCCCTACACTCTGAAGGGTTTTAATCAGGAAAGGATGCTGTATTTTGTCAAGTGCTTTTTCTGCATCAATTGAGAGGGTCATATGGTTCTTGTCTCTTTTCTTATTAATGTGTTCTATCACACTGATTGATTTGCAAATGTTGAACCACCTTGCATCCCAGGGATGAATCCCACTTGGTCCTGATGGATAATCCTTTTAATGACTGTTGGATCCTATCTTGTTGGTTTACTGACTGCTAATGCTAAGTGATGTTCTGCTCATGAGACCAAGAGGATTCTGGCTCAAGGAAGAAGTTTCTGCCTGAGATGGGCTTGAGATGCAAATAGCAGTACCTAGCTCAGGTTCAGGTGTCAAGCAATTCAGCAAATGTTTACTGGCTGCACACTCTGTCTTGGGTGCTTGTGTGGGTGCTGGGGACAAAAAGAAGGGAGAAATGACTCCAGCTTTTCAAAGGACAGAAGACACAAAGAAATATTCATTCATTCACCCACTCAACAGACTTTTGCTATTCTTTTACCATGTGCCAGACTCTGGGTGAGATTTTTTTTTTATAATATTTTTTTATTATATTATGTTAGTCACCATACAGTACATCCCTAGTTTTTGATGTAAAGTTCCATGATTCATTACTTGCGTATAACACCCAGTGCACCACGCAATACGTGCCCTCCTTACTACCCATCACCAGCCTATCCCATTCCCCCACCCCCCTCCCCTCTGAAGCCCTTAGTTTGTCTGGGTGAGATTTGATGAGTAAAACATTGGGTCCCTCCATACATGGGTTATATCCAACAGGGATGGGTCCCATGAAGAGGAGACTCTGAGTTCATAGTGAGGGAGCCCTGACTCCAACAATGACAAGTGTGGAGAAAGCTAGATAGAGTTGAGATAAGACCTCCAAGGACAACTAGCCAAGTGATAAGTGGGATGGGTTGTTTTAGGCTGAATGAGGAATAGGACCCATTAGAACGCAACCTGTGCATCTAAAGGCCAGGGTAGACTAGGTACTCCTGCTTCTGGTGTGGACACTGGTAACATGTGAAACCATATGTCATGGAGAGGAGGAGTCCCAGCTTCTAGGAGGCAAGACCACCAGCAAGAAGCGAGGTCTTGCTAAAGCAGGAAGATTGGCTGGTGACTTCTTTCCCTTTGAGCAGGATAAACCTATAATTTACTTCCAAATCAGGATACTTTGAGCATAAAAGGATGTGCTATTAATAATTATGCTGGGTCAACTGTCAGGCAAAAGGCAATGAACAAACCTTTACTTAGAAGGCACCCCCAGGCCTGCTATGGGGTGATAGGCAGCTGTCAGCAAGGGCTAGGCCGCTGTGATTCCTGACGTTGGAACCTCTAAGGCCATTTGCCCCAGGGGATTTGGTGAGTGGATTAGGCGAAATTCTTATTCCTTGGAGGTAGAGATTGAATTTTAGTTTCCATCTGCTCTCCTGTATACCTGGGTTATCCCTTCCTACTGCCTGCCTCTGTGTGGATATCCCTGTTGTCAGTAATGGGAGCTGGTGAGGGTGGCTAGCATTCAAACCACACCTATATCCTTATCTCCTGTGTGATCTTAAGCACATTATCTAGTGGACTAAACCCTCCCACCTTTGAAATAAGGTGTGAAAACTCCCACCTCAAAGAGACATTACAGGGGCCATCATGATGGTAGGTATCCTTGCATACGGGCAGATGTATTGAAGAAGAGGGTAAATTTAAAAATACCAGAGGAGGGGCGCCTGGGTGGCTCCATTGTTAAGCGTCTGCCTTTGGCTCAGGGCGTGTTCCCAGGGTCCTGGGCTTGAGCCCTGCATCAGGCTCCTCTTCTATGAGCCTGCTTCTTCCTCTCCCACTTGCCCTGCTTGTGTTCCCTCTCTCTCTGGCTGTCTCTCTGGCTGTCAAATAAATAAATAAATAAAATCTTTAAAAAAATAAAAATAAAACTAAAAATACCAGAGGGAGGATTTCAAGGACGAATGTCAGCATTAAGAAGTTGTTCAGATATGGACTCCTGCTCTTCAAGGTTCGTACCAGGGGCCTTGGAGAGCACAAAGCCCCCTTAGAAGAGTCCACATGAAGAGTCCCCACTTGGACTTTCTTTTCCTCAGACCCACTCATGGTAGTTCTGCTCTTGGTCTCTGACCCCACACTGTGGCCACACTACCCTCCCTTGCAAGATGCCCTGGTCTGTCTCTCCTCAAGAAAATGGTTTCTCTATTCAAAACCCTGCCTGCAGAAGGGGATGTAGTATCCCCAACTCCCCCTTTTCCTCTGCACTAAGCACATAGATTCATCATGCTTTAAGGGTTTTACAGTTTATCCCTAAAGAAAATAGGACAAGGACTAAACAAAACACAGACACAGAAAAAAAAAATGAGAAGATTTTCAACTCAGAAGATTTTCTCCTCCTGGTATCTGAGATCTGGCTCCTGACTGAAGTTCAGAGGACTTGAAGTATCCCAACTTTTAAACCTTAAGCCTAAAGGTGGAGATCATCCAACTTTCTTCAGCCTCTTTCTCTTCCAGCTTACCTCAGTCCCTGGGATTCTGCCATTTGGAGCAGTGCTCCTGGAAGTGTGGACCATCAGCACTGTCAGACACGCATGTTCTCCAGGACTTCTCACACCTGTTCTGCTGTGGGCCCCCATCATCTGTGTTGCGTGGCTTTTATGGGTGTAGAGTTTGAGATGTTTTGACTTAGCTTATTTCTATGTGTTGAGTGTGTGCAAGTTGCTGT
Organism: Ursus arctos; assembly: GCF_023065955.2. NCBI lineage: Eukaryota > Metazoa > Chordata > Mammalia > Carnivora > Ursidae > Ursus > Ursus arctos. Next base: position 3,072,983 of record NW_026622763.1, on the reverse strand, counting down.
CAGCCAAATAACATCTCCTAATTCATGCAGACAATCAATGTTTAGCTTAGTAAGTGACAGGACATTGGATCTGAGGAAACAATAGAAAACATTTAGACCTGCATTATTATGCCACAAAGAAGGAATAGAAGCTTAGGGTGGGGAGGATTCCTTAATGGCTCTTGCATCCTCAGCTCCACCTTCCAGTTGATTACAGCGATAGTGCCATTGTCCACTCCTCATTTCTATTGCCAGTGTCACCTCACTGACCACTTCTTCTTCATTAGTCCATCAACTCAATAACAATTGCTATGTGCGAGGCCCTGTGCCAGATGCCATAATGTGACCCTCATGCTGCCCCTTTTGGGCTGTAGCCATGGGCACTCTTGGGTCTGCCTGCCTCCAGTGCCACCCTCCAGACCTGATTCTTCCATGCTATGAATGAAGATGCTTTCTAAGTCAAGATGTGACTGCATTCTGCCATTCAAGATGAATTTGCACACTCTGAGCGAGGGACAGGTGCTTGTAGGTCTGACCCTGCCTGCCTCTCCAGGATCTCCTCTGATTTCACTGTGGCTCATAACGAGATGTAAGCTGGAAAGAAACTATGTGCAAGATGGCACATGCCTGATGCATTTCCTCACCTCTGGACCTTTGCTTAAACCTCTTCGCACTGTCGATGTCCTTCCTGACTGGACAGTACTGATTCTGCCTTTTACAATGCAGTGTGACAAGCCATCCATGAACACCATCCCCAACCTGTCCCCAGGCAAGAGTGCCCCCACTTCTGCGTCTCACTATGCCTTACCACCGATGCCTCTGGGAACACCTCCTCACCTTCCCACTCTAAGCTCTGGAAGGTTATGGTGCTGCCTGTTGCACTCTGGGTTTGCAACTCCTGGCCCATGATATGTTCCTGCTGAGAGGATACAGATGCCGAGATTTCCTCCTGTGGCACCTAAATGAAAATGTAGACCGTTGCTGCTAAGAAGAATGAAAATAAAATCAACCCAGACATTTTTTGAAGCCAGGACTGTGTCTTGTTGTCTACATTCATGTCTGGCACATTGCATGCTCACAAAGCTGTTGCTGGATCAAATGAAAGGATGAGAGAATGATAATTCAGGTCTTCTAGCTCCCAGCCCAGGGCTTCTCCTCCCCCTGGAAGGCATATTCAGCAGTGTCTTGGCACTGTTTGAGACAATTCTACTCTTTAATCACAGTTGTGTCCTGGCATAGGTCCTATTATTACATAGGGACAGGCTCATTGTTCTCTATCAGGTCACGTTTTTCTGACTTTCTGCTTTCATGTGAGTGCAGAGTAGGAAATGTTCAGTCTGCTTTCCTGGATCAGAGAAGGCAACTCAGGGATGAGAAGCATGTGTGCCTTGACTCTCCCCTCCCTCACCCTTGCTCCTATGGCACACATGGCTCTTTTTCTGCTGAGCAAAGATGAAACACAGAATCCTTCTTAACACAATGATACAATCAGTTACTCCAGGTTGATTATACATAAGGTAAAGTTTGTTCAACATCCTTGTCCAAAAGCTTCCCAGCCCTTCCTTTGACAGACTTCTCCCTCTTCATCCTCAGACAGCCCTGTGCAGGCTCAGGAACACCTTGAAATACCTTGGTTCCTAGTAGGGCTTCAGGGGAGTCTACAGTGCACTGAAGAAAGCAAAGCAGATCCTGCAGGGCCACCACACTGCTACCTGCCTGGGAGACAGGGGACCTGGCCTGGTAAGCAGCTCGGCTTCAGCTTTGGGACTCCCCACCCAGAGTTTCAGAGCTCTCCTGGCTACAGAAATTGCAAGCCTGGGATAACATTAACAATGTTAATACACTGTAAAACTTCCTAGGTGTGAGAATCTCACCTAAGAAGAAAAGGAGATGAGCCCATAATGGCTAGCTTTTCATCTTCTCAATGGATTTCATTATAGCAGTAACAAGAGCAATTCCACTTAAAAGACTCTTGTCAGGTAACAGTTACAGTAGATTATAAGTTGGAATGGGAAACAGTCTCTATCCTATACACATTTGGAGTGGCCAGGGGAAAAATGAACATCAGGAAATAAAGTTCACTGATATTACATGTATGAAACATTTTGAAGGCAGTGAGGATGGGTATGAGCTGGGGGTCAGCTAATTAAGGAGGCAAATCACATGACTCTGTTGAAGTCAGTCATCAGCAGAACACAAAATGGGCTTTTAAGAGGAGTTTGGCATTATAATTTTTATTACACAAAAATTGCACCTAACACTGGGGTAAAGCACTTGCCAGGCCTGTTATAAAAGCAAAATTGGCACTGGTAATTTTAAGTAGTGAGGACAGCACACTTACCTTGGAAAGGGAATGGAGACTTTCACCACCAAGAAAATGACCAATTTTGTGGAGGTATCTTAGCAGGAGAGATGGTGTCATATTCCCAGACTTTTCTGTTGCCTGGCTGATACATTTCACCTATATTCCCTGTGACATGCCATGCCTTTCTTGATACCAAACAAAATCCAGTGGCAGTAGTCCTATGGTCTGAATCCAGCCAGTGGTTGGTTTTACCTTTTGCCTTGTTTACCAGGGATTGGAAAACTGGTTTTATCCTGTGCTTGTAGTGGGCAGTAGCCAAAACCTCAGTGAGCGGCAGCCTTTCATGCAAGAGCCATTTGTAAGAGCCATACAGATAACCTGGTCAGAGTCTTTGGAGTCAAGCTCATCTCTCAGCAGAGACTTGGTCTCTGATTCCCTCTGTCAGCTGCCTGTGGGAGGCTGTTGTCAAGTTCCAGGTCCACTGTGTTAGGAGATAATACAGTATCTGGGACCCTCTCTGGACTTAATTGAGATAGTAACTGGAATTGTAAAAAATGCCTGGTTTATGTGATAGACAAAAACTACTGAGTAGTATTGTTAGAGGGAAGCTGGATCACAGAATCTCTAATCCAAACATTATGAAGAAATTAACCCCAACAGTAAAAACCAGGACAAATTTAGTCAGCAATCCAACCCAGAAAGGTCGTTCACCTCAAAGCTGTAGCAAGGGAGGAAATAGAAGATTCTGGCACAGTGTGGCTCTCTATATAACCAAAGGTCTCCCAAGAATCATTGCAAGTGTTTTTCTTTTTAAGTGTTGAACATAGGGAAATGTGTAATTAAACTATTATACATCTGTTTAATAATCATGATAAAGCCATTAAAAATACTGTTTACAAATAGTTCACAACAACATGAAAATGCTAATATTAGTATAGGACTCAAAATTATATATGCAACATGATTCAAATTTTGATAAGTAGAAAACTATATATTAAAAACCCTGAGAGAAAATAGATTGACTATTTTTTTAAAATAAACTTTTAAGAACATTTTAAGATAGTTCTAGATTTACCAAAAAAAAAAAAAAACAGTGCAAAAATACTACAGTTTCCATATACCTTACCCAAGTCCCCCCACTGTTCACATCTTACATTACTGTGGTACTTTTGTCACAGCTAATGAGTCTATATAACACTGTTGTTTAGCAGAGAAGATGACTCAAAATCTCTTGTGGCAGCGAAATCTATTTTACTTTTGCCTGAAATCCACAAGTCTGATCCCCATTGTTTTGTCTCGTGTACTCATGTGTTCCATTACAAGATGACCGAACATCATGTCGAAATGTAAATCATCTGTGTGCTGGGACCAGTGAAACAAACTTGGGCCCCCACAGAGGAGTTTCACAGATCCATAGAGTTGGAGTAAACTGGATAGTCTGAATTCCCACTTTTTGCAGGGTTGGTTCCAGAGGCAGGAAGGACTTGAGCTTCCCCTTGCAGGATCTAGGCACAAATGAAGCCAGGGCCTCAGCCTAATGGTCCCAGCTGACCTCACCTGCTGGCCCAGGTCCAAGATGGTCATTAGAGTGCTATTGCCTTTTTATCTGCTTTGCTAGGAAATGGGACTTTCAGTACTGGATTCACGGTAGACACAGATATAGATGAGTACAGAAATGCCAAGGGGCTAGAATTAGGGGACTCCAGCTGGGACAAGGTAAGGTAAGTACGAAGTTAGTGAAATGAATTGTGTTGGACTTGAACTTCATTTCATAGAGCTGAGGCAGAAAAAGTTTTCCATTTATTCTCTGGTTCACTCATCAAAATATTTGATTAGATACTATGTGCTTGCAATTACACAAAGATGGCTTTTAAAGTCAAATTTGCCATGGCCCTTCCTATTACACTGAATAATTTAGAAGTCTGTCCACTTCTTTTTCTAGTTTAAAAGTCTTGCTTTCAGGGTACCTGGGTGGCGTAGTCATTAAGCATCTGCCTTCAGCTCAGGGCGTGATCCCAGGGTCCTGGGGTCGAGCCCCGCATCAGGCTCCCTGCTCCCCTGGGAGCCTGCTTCTTCCTCTCCCACTCCCCCTACTTGTGTTCCCTCTTTTGCTTGCTGTCTCTCTCTCTGTCAAATAAATTAAAAAAATCTTAAAAAATAAAATAAAATAATAAAATAAAATAATAAAATAAAATAGTAAAATAAATAAAATAATAAAATAAAATAAAATAAAATAAAAATAAAATAAAATAAAATAAAATAAAATAAAAGTCTCGCTTTCTTGGTAAAGATACATCCTAAAAGTTCCCATCTGATATATTTGGAATCTATCCTACGGACATGTTCCAAATAAAGGCTGGAATTGATAAAGGTCTTACATTATATTGTAGGTGATCTAGGAGGCAGGGTGTTCTTTGAAGGAATACCACCTTTCCAAGCCAAGTGTGATAACAACCATGACTGGGAAAACCCATCTAGCAAAATCACGTCTTGCCTGTCTTTCAACCTGACTTCCACAAGCTAAATGTAGTTTGCTTCATCCTTGCTTTCTGGGCTGACCATGAGAAGTCTAAACAGGCCTGAGGGCCTAAACTCAAGCTCAGGCTTTTTACCCAACAAACCCACAGTTAAGGTAAAGTCTAATTTGTTGCTGACTCATGGATTTTGCGAGGAGAGCAGTGACTTAGCACCCCACCAGGAAACCTGCTGGGAAACTGAGGCTTCACTAAGTAAGGACCTGCCCAAGGGAAGAGAGAAACGCAGAACTTGGGTATTTAAAGAGAGTTTAGAGAGAAGTTTTGAAAAGTAAATGAAATCACCAGAAATGATAATGATTTTACTGGACAAAAATGCCAAGATGTTTTAGATAGAAGTGTTGAAGTCTATGAAAGGTTATTGACCAGAGAAAAGTAGAATGTAACACATTCATCATAGTAGCAATGACAGTAATCTACCAACATCAGCCCACATGCCCTGCGTGCCTGGGATGAGCCTGGCTCAGTTGAATCTTGTTGAATTGGCACAGCTAGTCTGTGATGCAGGAATAATAAGCTGTGCCTCCTGGAGGAGGCTGTGTGTTAAGCACACAGAGGTGAAAGTTGACTTGCCTGAAGTCAAGTTGTCTGTCTTACTGCAAAGTCCATGCTTTTGAATGTTGCACTCCTCCATCCATCCATCATTCATCCATCATCCATCCATCTACCCACCCACCTGTTTATCCATCCATCTATCATCCACCAATCATCCATCCATCCATCCATCCATCCATCCATCCATCCATGTGGAAGGCTGGCAGTACCAGCTGATAGTGAGCACTGGGTGTTTCAGAGTCACTTCTGGGAGCCTCCTGCTTGGCTGGATGATGAAGTGGAGTCCAGAAGACCATGACATGGGCAAAGTTTAAATAGGAGATGAATTTTGTCTTGAGAATAAGTATGAAACTACTTGGAACTTGTGACAGGGTGTGGGTAAAGGTTTTTTCCTCCCTCTGAAGGATTTAAAACTAGATTTTCACCTCACTTGACCAAGTAATATTTTTCTCCAACCAAGAGCAAAGAAATGAATGAGATGAATATTTCTATTCTCTCTCAGTGATAAGATTCAACATTTTTTTTTTCTGAGAATGACTTAGAACATCTCTGTGTGGAGGAGGTACAGGGAGGATTTTTTTTGCTATTTCAGTCCTCATTTTTGGTAAAGGAGAACATGGCTTAGAGCAGTGAAACAGTGTAACCTAATGAACCAAATAGTTTTTAGGAATCACAAAATGCTATCACTTTTTAAATGGCTATATCAAAACATTCAATTTTAACATATGTATCTTAGCACAAGTTTCATTCCAAAAGAGCTTTTTTTTTAATAGACAACTTATAAACTCCTGCAAAAGTGGTACATAATAAAACTTCCAGCAGACCTTTAACTATAGTGGCACAAATGTTGCCCCTGCAATAAAGGGAATAAAAGCATCACCAGACCTGCCTTTTTACATAGACTTTGATATCCTCAGTCTGTAAGAGGACAGAGGACTTCTTTTTTTTTAATAATATTTATTTTATTATGTTATGTTAGTCACCATACAGTACATCCTTAGTTTTTGATGTAAAGTTCCATGATTCATTACTTGCTTATAACACCCAGTGCACCATGCAATACGTGCCCTCCTTAGTACCCATCACCAGCCTATCCCATTCCCCCACCCCCCTCCCCTCTGAAGCCCTCAGTTTGTTTCCCAGAGTCCACAGTCTCTCATAGTTCATTCCCCCTTCTGTAAGAGGACAGAGGACTTCTTATATTCATGGAATCCTCAGAGTTATAAAAACATTGACAAATATATGGCTGTGTACAGAATATCCCAAATGAAATATTTTTACTCCACAATTCAGTCCTGGCTGGTGACAGAGAGTTCAGGGCATGCCAAGCCTCTGCATTATTTATTATGGATGTTGCTGCTCTTATAAAAGTGTGAAAGGCATTTGAGTGGAAAAACTGATTATTTTGTTATTTTGTGCCTTTGTTACATGGCATTCTTCATGTTGGTTATCTGAGACATTTCATGCTGTTAGCAAAGACTATTTTTCCATGTTGACAAGACTTCTGTACAGCAAGATAGTAATCTTATTAAACATCATGAAGCTGGGTTCATTAAAAAGAGGGCAAGCATTCCATGAAGCATCCAGTGGCCTCCCTCATACTGGGTGTTCAGTCTCTGTAAAGAATCACACTCTATCATGATGATAGATCAGGCAGATAAATGTGGGGATCCAGAAGAGGAGGTGTGCAATGAACTGAAAGGGATATAATGAGGAGATGAAGTTGGCAGGGAATTCTACTGTGGCAAAAATTTGATAGTGGATCTTGTTCTCAGGGCTAGAAAAACCTAGTATGTCCTGGGGTCTGCCAGACCAGGAGGTAGTTTTGTTTATTCAGACTAAACTAGTCTGCACAGTTGAAGAAAGACTCCAAACTGTAATTAAGAAGGGTAGTTGAGTTCATACCTAGGAATGTTGGACCCTGCATCAGTGGAAGGGCGGAGAAGCCCCTGGACAGGATGGAGATCATTTGAACCCCAGGAGTACCACGCTGGGTGGGATCCATCTTCAGAGCATTGGGGCAGGTGTTCAGGACAAGCCCTGAGAGTGAAGGCTGGCTCCAATGGGTGCTGACTTGGGGTGAATGTGGCCTGTAGTATAGCTTCTCCTCATAGTGCATAACCTGGCCCACACATGGGCTCTACTCCAGTGGAAGCTGAAGTGTGTGCCTGAGCCCTAAGTAAGAACAGCACTGCTGCCCTTGCCAGCCGGCATTCCTGTCCCACTGGACTGTGGTCACCTGGAAGGAAAGACTGTGTATTACACATCAGTTTCTCAGGAATTGAGCAAAATATCCCTCACAAAGTAAGTGCTCTTCAGTTGCTGGGACACTAAATAATTAAATATCTAATGTTATAAAGGCTCAATTACTTACTGATTTATCTTAAGTTCCTAAAGAATAAAAATATCCCTTCTCTTTTAATTGGACCTGTTCTAGGGTATCATCTAAGCATAGTTGCATTTGTATATACATGAATGAATGCATTTATAGACTAATGAAACTTAAACTGTTTCCCAATGTACATTAAGCTCCTTAAAGGTAAGAGCTGTATTTCTTTATATATGACCCATTACCTAACATAGTGATTCGCATATAAGGATTTAGTAAATATTGGAGGAGAAATCTGATAAATGCTGCATAAGTTTAATTTCTGCATTGGACCCTTTATTTTTTAAGTTTTTATTTAAATTCCAGTTAGTTAACATACAGTGTAGAGGTAATATTAGTTTCAGGTGTACAGTTTAATGGTTCAACACTTCCATACAACCCCCAGTGCTCATCATGCCAAGTGCACTCCTCGATCCCCATCGCCTATTTAACCCATCTCCCCATGTACCTCCCTGCTGGTAACTATTAGGTTGTTCTCTATCGTTAAAAGTCTGTTTCTTGATTTCGCTCTCTCTCTCTTTTTTCCCTCGGCTCATTTGTTTTGTTTCTTAAATTCCACATATGAATGAAATCACATAATATTTGTCTTTCTCTGACTGGCTAATTTCACTTGGCATAATACTCTCTAGCTCTATCCACATTGTTGCAAATAGCAAGATTTTATTCCTTTTTATAGCTGAATAATATTCCATTGTGTATATATACCACTTCTTTATCCATTCGTCTGTCAATGGACATTTGAGCTGTTTCCATAACTTGACTATTATAGATAATGTTGCTATGAAAATTGGAGAACATGTATCTCTTTTAATTAATATTTTTGTTTTTTGGGGGTAAATACCTAAATAGTGCAATGGCTGGATTGTAGGGCAGTTCCATATTTAACTTTTCGAGGAAACTCCATACTGTTTTCTAAGTGGCTACACCAGTTTGCATTCCCACCTACAGGGCAAGAGTGTTCCCCTTTCTCCACATCCTTGCCAACACCTGTTGTTTCTTGTGTTGTTGACTTTAGCCATTCTGACAGGTGTGAGGTGATATGTCATTGTAGTTTTGATTTGTATTTCCCTGGTTATAAATGATGATGAACATCATTTCATGTGTCTGTTGGCCATCTGTATGTCTTCTTTGGTAAAATGTCTATTCATGTCTTCTTCCCATTGTAATTGGATTATTCATTTTTGGGGTATTGACTTTTATAAATTCTTTATAAATTTTGGATACTAACCTTTATCAGATATGTCATTTGCAAATGTCTTCTCCCATTTCATTGGTTGCCGTTAGTTTTGTCAATTGTTTCATTCACCGTACAGAAGCTTTTTATTTTGATGTAGTCTCAATAGTTTATTTTTGCTTTTATTTTCCTAGCCTCAGGAGACATATCTAGAAAGAAGTTACCACAGCTGATGTCAGAGAAATTACAGCCTGTATCCTCTTCTAGGATTACTATGGTTTCAAGTCTCACATTTAGGTTTTTAATCCATGTTTAATTTATTTTTGTGCATGGTATAAATAAGTCGTCCCTTTAAACCTGGTCAATGACTTAGATCCTTTGTTTAGCTTTCTGGATAGGGGCATAAAATAAGACCCTGGAGGAGCCCACAGCTTGAGAAGACTACAGCAGAGCTTCTAAAATAAAAATAGGAAGATTCCAGGATTCATGTTGGGTGATGTCTTGCCTTCACACTGATCAGCCCTCTTGTGTCCATCTTGAAGCCTTATATTAGACTGTGAGCATCAGGGTTTGATGCTTAGGACAAGATCCACAACTCAGACATATATCTGGTTGTGGAATGGCAGCACGCAGCCTGCCATTTTTCAGAAAGAATAGATATGAACCAGATTGACAGCAGAATGATTAAGACCTTTACAGGTTTGAGTGGGTTCTTTTGACTGGCTCAGAAATCCTTGAGTTTACATGAAAGTAGAGAAATAAATTAATGATAGAAGTCTCTAAAAAAAAAAAAAGGAGCCAGAAGGCTGGGATGGTGGTCCTAACCTTACGACCTCAGGTAAATTCTGTTAACCCCCGTGAGCCTCAGATTCCTCACATGAGAAATGGCATTGCAATTCTTACTTTGCTTGATTATGCATGGAAACTGGCAATAACATATTTAGTTCCTTACATGCAGTTGATACTCAATAATTGGTAACTAAAACATTGATTTCTGATTTTGTGAAGTTTTTATCTACAGTAAATGATTTCTTCCTTTTATAATTTACAGATGGAAATTATGAATGCATTGTCATTTCAATAATTCAAAACATATACAAAATGTGAAAATTATCCTTCTCCTTTACAAACTCCCAGAATGAATTTACCCTAAAGGTGTCTAGATTGGCATTAATTATGTACCTGCAATATGTGTGTGTGATTTATAAATAGGGTCGGTCTTCATGTATCATTCTATCTATTTTTTATTTCAATCAATTATCAGTTGGAGATCACTCTATAAGACACATCTTTATAATGTTTGTGTGGTATACCCTGGTATGGAAGCATCATATTTCATTAACCACTGTCCAGGATTGAAGAGAATTTAAGTTGTTTGTAGGACACTGAAGTGAACATTCTTGCACATGCCTCTCTGAGCCTCTGTGAGGACATTTCCCTAGCAGATACAATGGCTTCCCAGTTCACTGTGTCCCAGGATCCTCATGTCACAAGGGCAATCTGCCTCCTTGGCTTTGTGATGTCTAGCTTCATGTGAGGGTTTATTTTCCACACACAGTTCTTTCTTTATAAACAACAGGGAATCAGCTGACATGATTTTTAGTACTAGCTGAACAATTTATACACCTTTCCTGCCTTGGTTTCAATCACTTTTTTTAATGGACTATGCTTTAAAGCAATTTTAATTTTACCTCAAAATTAAGTGGAAGGTACAGAGATTTCCCATGTACCCCCCCCCCCATCCCACACACACATGCATAGTCTTGCCATTATCAATGCATCTGACCACGGTGGAACATTTGTTACAATTGATAATTCTACACGAACACATTATTATCACCTACGTTCCATAGTTTATATTAGGGTTCACTCTTGGTGTTATATATTCTATGGATGTAGATAAATGTATCAACCAAGGCTTCAGTTATTTTTAAAATGAGAGGCTCAATGGGAAATGAAAAAAAATGGATTGATGTCTTTCTCCTTAGAGACACAGTTACACCTTTCTGTTGACTCTGCTCCTGATTTTCTGCTTAAAGGCAGTGCCACAAAGGGAAATTTCAGGAGGATTTCTCAGAAGGATGGCCATGAGAGGAGTGAACATGTCTTATTAGAGGTGGGCCTATGCAAGTGCCTGTGTAGACACTGGGAGGGCCACTGAGCTGGCTGCTCTGCCCTGGAAACCTGGCTGCTCTGGGGATTAAATGAACTCTATTGTCACTTTGCACCTATCATGTGGCTTGCTTCATACTTGGTTCTTGGTGCATTAGGAGAGCAGGGAACAATACCTCAAAATCAAGGAACTAGAATGTGTGTGTGTGTGTGTATTTATGTGTGTATGTGTGTATATGAGTGTATGTGTGTATATGTGGGGGGTGTATGAGTGTATACATGTGCATGGACGTGTGTGTATGCCTAGTGGTAGATGTGTGTGTGTGTGTGTATTTATGTGTGTATGTGTGTATATGAGTGTATGTGTGTATATGTGGGGGGTGTATGAGTGTATACATGTGCATGGACGTGTGTGTATGCCTAGTGGTAGATGTGTGTGTGTGTGTATTTATGTGTGTATGTGTGTATATGAGTGTATGTGTGTATATGTGGGGGGTGTATGAGTGTATACATGTGCATGGACGTGTGTGTATGCCTAGTGGTATATGTGTGTGCGCATGCATGTGTGTATGTGTATACTCCTGTATGTGTGTATATGTGTCTATATGTGGGCATATATGTGTAAGTGTGGACATGTATATATGTGTATATCTAAGTTTGAATGTGGGTGTGCATAGTATCTGTGGATGTGTGCATGTGCATATGAGTATGTTTGGAGACTGACACCTGTCTCAAAGGCCACCATTACAGGAGTAGGTGTCACCATGGATTCCAGTGGAAAAGAGGCGTGTTATCATGTGTGGCCCAGGGGTGATGACGGATGTTGGGCCCAGGGAGCCAGACAGGGGTGGGAACATAAGGTTCTCAGGGGTTAGGGAGGTAGAATTGGATGCTTATGTTGGAGGAATGGTGAAATGGGCACCCAAAACCTGTGCTCCATAGAGTGACAGTGCCTCCTTAAGCCTCAGCTTCCCCTTAGGGCAATGAAGTCACAAGATTATCTAGGAGATGAAGCCAAATGATAAATACACAAGGGTTTTGTAAATTTAAAGTACTTACTGTCAAAAAAAATACTTACTGTCTAACAGTTATTAGTCAAATTCAAATGTGAGGCAGTGGGTTAGAGGTCAGGGCAGGGTGCGAGGAGAGGGGTGTTGGGCTAAGCAAGGCGTAGGATAAATTCTGATTCCAGACACAGTTGGCCCCAGGGATCTGGTCTGTGTGGCTAGCCTGGCCAGTCAGCAAGCACAAACCCTGGAGGTATAGGGATGAACTAGAGCTAATGTGGGATACAGAGGTGAAAATAGAGCATCCATGCTGTAGGCTGTGCATTTGGCCTCCCTGTGGAGGCTGAGGACAGGCCTTGAGATCAAGCTGGGACAATGGTGATCCCCCAGGGAAGGCTGTACTTCTACTAGGACTTGAAGGGCAACTAGATGTGAACTGCCAGGAAAATCAGGGGGAGCACCAGGGCTGGGGGTTGAGTAGCAGGAACAACCACATGGTATCTGGCAAGGACATGGGTAAGCCAGAGCTCCCCCGACCAGCCATGGACTTCCTGTATTCCCAGCTTCTGCATACCCAGCACCCAGCACAGCTCCTGGCTTAGTGTTCAGTGAGTGTTGCCAAATATTGATGTCTGCCAATGGGGGCATAGAGACAAGCTCCAACAAGCGTCTGTCATCCAAGTTCTCTTGCCAGCATCTGACTATGATTCTTTTGCATCCTTACTTTCTGCAGGTGTGGGAGCAGTATCAGTCAGGCTGCCAGGCACTCATGAGACAGAACTGCTGCAGATTTGTCCTTGGAGAGCTGTGGTTCATTCCCTGCTCTTATAAGTCTCCATGATAGAGGTGTCAAGTTTGCAAAGAAAAATAAAAAATTATTGTTACACTAATTCTTCAAAGAAGCAAACCCCCAACCCCTGTCTGAAAAAATTGCTTGCTATGCCAATTTCCTTATTTATTTTTATTCCAGATAAAATGTTTCAAAAGAGTACATAGTTCAACTGATGATACTCAATTGAAAACAGAACAGATTATATTTATTTTAATGCATACAAAAATGAGTTGTATTTCATTTGTGATTCATTTGCTATTTCCTTCTTCTTCAGATAATTTTTTTTTGAGATTCATCACCATTGGTATCTAGTGACATTGATATAGCTGGTAAGATGAGTGCATGCAAACACACACACACACACACACACACACACACACCCCTTCCGAAGCAGCCAGCTGAAAGCTTACAAATCAGTCAAAGATCTGAATGTATACCAAGATCTTCCAGCTTTATTTAATTTCCCTCCAGGGTTTGACAAGCCTCTTGCTTGCTTCCTTACTTTTACTTGAGACTCTGAAGCCTTGAGCCCCCACTGGTGTGGGCATCACTTATACTGTATCTTAAATGACCACTGCGGTGTCTGTCTTGATGAGCTATTCTGAGGATACATGCTATAAAAATGGAGGCACGTGACCTGGGACTGCTCTTCAAAGAGGATGATGAATATCTCTGATATAAATACAAACCTTTAAAGCCTTCCAAACAGGATAGTCCATGAGAGCTTCCCAGAGCTGGTGAAACCGGAACTATGATGAACTTCACTGTCAATGGGGCACCTTGATTAGCTAATGGTGGAAGGTGGCATTTCTCCAAAGAGAAACAGTCTTATTCATATTTCTGGACCCACCAGAGAATACATTTCTACTGGTCACTCTTTTTTTAATTCTGAGAGAATGTTTAAGGTTCAGGGAGTGGAGCTTTCTGGCCACCTTTAAGTCATGACACACTGGCAGCCTCTTCCTGTTTCTAAAGGAGAACCCAGGGAAAAGAGTGAGATCCACGGGTGTTGCAGGTGTGTTGCTGGAGGTTTGATGCACCAACATAGTGTTTCCTCTGTTCAGAGCCTTCCCAACTTGTGCACCCTAGGATGTTGGTAGAGCACCTGCAGCATGCAGCCATCCACTTTCCTGGCTCCCCTGTGGGTTGGAAGTTCCTTGAAAGTTGGAACTTTTCTTAACCATCTTTCGTTTCTTAGCACCTGTCCTAGGAACTGGAATATTAGTATTGCTGAGAAAAGTTCAGTTGTGTGAAAGGAAATCCCTGAATGTTGCCCATGTCTGCCTTGTGCTGGGCCTTTGCCATTATCATCTCGCTTGCACCTTAGGATGCATATGTGGGTGGGGACCACTAGCCCATTTCATATATGAGGAAACCAACACCATCTCTGCTGCCAGCTCTGCCCATCCACTTTCCTGGTCTTAAGCATTTAGAAACGTCATAATTTTTCACATATGGAAATCTGAATGACTTTGGAAAAAAATTTCTCTGCCATGTGTTGCCCTGGACCTTCTTACAGATTGTACTCATTTTATGAGTCAAAGCCAAGTCACCCATCTCTTTGCAATGCACATGCTTAAAGAGACTTTAAATAATTGATCATTCCCATTTCTTGGTTGACTTGTCTCTGCTCCCCACTTGGTTCCCTATCACTTCTCCTCACACTGTATTCACAGTTACTCACATTAACCAGAGCTTTAAACTTCAAATCATTCCGTTTCAAGAGGCCTCGGAGCTAGGAAATTCATCCCACATTTTCTAGCAAGAGACAGAGGACTCCCTGAGCAATGCAATGTGACAAATAGCGAGGCTCTTCCTGACCACCAACAGAGGAGGCAATCTGAGCCTGGGGTGGGCATGTGTGCAAGGCAGCCAGAGGGCTGCATAGAAAGGATAGCTCTGCAGGGCATGCAGACTCAGGGAAGCATCCCCTGGGTGCTGAGTCCAGACCTGTAGCCTGCTTATATAAAAGAGAGAGAGGGAGAGAGAGAAAAAAACATTTTAAGAGATTTCCACTGGTTTTTAAAGCTATCCACATTCTACTAAGGAAGGGTTGATGAGTACACTTCACCCTCCAGGCAACCTTGACTCAGAAGCAGCGTAGCTCAATGCTTGACACCATCTGGGTTTGAATTCTGGCCCTGTCGTTTGTTAGTTCTGTCACCTTGGACAAATTACTTAACTTCTCTGAGTCTCCATTCTCTCATGTTCAATTAACAAAAATGGAAGAAGTTGCCTTTGAAGGATGATGTGAATTAATGCCCAAGTTCTGATTCATTCCAAATTTGCCATGTGTCCTTGAGGAGATTTTTGTGTCTCTCTGGTGACATACTCAACTTGTAAATACAGTATAAAATGCATTAGGGACTTTAACTTAGTTTGTGAAAAGTGTTAATAGCTTATGGAAATTAAATCCAAAATCCATATGAATGATTGTACACTTAAGGAATAAATGTTACATTAATAAAAACAAAAAATAATGAAAAGGATGGAATAGATATTTCTTCTATCCCATCTAATTACACAGTAAGTTAGTCACTGCTTTCTTCATGTAACCTTCTCAGGAAAGTCAATTCAACTGTAAAGAGCTCATTGCTGTTCAAATTTGAATAAAGTCATTGCGCCCCTGTGAGAAATGCTTTTAATTCCATAATCTCACACCATCCTCTCAACAGCCCAGGTCTGGTCACTGAGGAGTTGCCTAAACCAGACACTGTGATATTTGGTCAAATAGGAGGTCTAGTTATCAGGAATGAAATATGTTTACTTCAGTATGTTTTAATCTGGCTCTGAAGGCATCCTGAAGGAATAAACCCATTGGTCAGTCGCCCACTTGTTCCCATCTTGTTTCCCCTTTGAACTCTAATCCAAGGGCAAGTCTGACATAAGAAAAGAAGAGGTAGAGTCCCTAGGGGCCAGTGGGGGTTGACTACTGTCTGAGAAGGACTTTGCCGCTAAGATTGAAAGCCTCAGAACCTTCTTCTTGCCATTACCAGCCACGGTTTATTATGCATCACTATGTTGTGTCAGGCATTTAGAGACATTACCCAAATTAATTTTGATGTGAGCCTGCAATAAAGATGCTGTCATTCTGTGTACCAGTGAAGAAAGGATGTCCAGAGAGGTTTTGGTTACTTGGTCATTTGTTGGGCGTAGGCAGTGAGATGGCAGAGATCTGTGTCAGCACAGCTATCTCCAGAACCTGGCTCCTGTTCTTATTCCCTCTCCCTCCCCCTTAAAAGCTTCTGGCTTTTCATCTCTTGGGAATTAAGCTGAGCTCAGAGGCCTCACTTCCTGGTTGGTCTATACACTCCAGGAAGGCCCAAGGACAGAGTGTAT
Source organism: Ursus arctos (assembly GCF_023065955.2). NCBI lineage: Eukaryota > Metazoa > Chordata > Mammalia > Carnivora > Ursidae > Ursus > Ursus arctos. Next base: position 3,056,757 of record NW_026622763.1, on the reverse strand, counting down.
CATTGGAATGAGTGTGCAGCACCCCCACAGTACCATCTTTGGATGGAGCCCATGCATGCATATATGCCCATGATGAGAGGTGTGTGTAACATATTAACCATTCTGAAACATATTCACCTCACCCTGGGTAGTCCTTGAGAGCTGATAAAGCACTTAAACTCATATTTCACATTTGATCCCTACCACCGCTCTAGAAGGTGAGCATGTCCAGAGTGGGGCAGTGCCAGACCCAAGTGGTCAGGTTATTACCCATGTCTGAGGACAAAGGAGTGCAGGCCCAGCCCTGTTATGCATCTTTGAGTCAGATGTCAGGATCTTTCCTCCCACCAGCATTCCTTCTCCTGCCGCCAGTGCCCTGAGGGACACAGCGAACTGTCCAAGACCACAGAGCGAGGCAAGGAGCAATGCCTAGGTTAAGGCCAAGTCTTCTGACACCAGGTTAATTTTAAATTAAAAATTGGAATATTACTAGAGGAAAACACTGACCACATTCTCTGCCTGGCTTTGCCACAGCCTGGGATACACAGAAAGAGCCACATGGGGGAGGTGGCTAGAGCAGTGCTGAGGGTCAATGCTCAGGACTCCCAGACCCCCACTGTCTGGCCATCTATTTAATACTTCAGGATCTCTGTTTTCAAGGGGAAGGTGGAGCCATTGTGAGAAGCAATAGAGGTATCATATGTGAAGTGTCTTGGTGGGGGCCTGGACCCAAGCAAGTTCTCAGTACATTGCCTGTTAGTGTCCTTGCCCTGACTTGCCCTAGACTACCTCAAAACCCCTCCCTGCCATGAGCACATTCTTGGTTTGTTGCACTCATGTATGGTTTACTGTAGTTGCCTTTCCATTATGAGGACAGACTGTGTTCATCTAAATTGGACATGAGTGTTCTTCAGTTCCCCACATTCGTCCACCGTCAGAACATCTGTTAGGGTGGTGACCACCCAAGGGAGCTGAACAGCCCTTCTGAGACCAGAGTAGAAAGCTGAGAGTATGTGCACAGGTGTAGTTACAGCAATGTTTAGGTGGTACCAAGATTGTCCCCACACCTCCTATAGGAGGTGGTTCTCTATACCCCTATGAAGAATCATCACAATGATACCCATAGTAGGGTCTTATAGGTGCCTAATTGCCACAACAGTCTGGCATGGTTGCTAAACACCCTGGCAAGGACCCATACATTTGTTTCTCCCCTAAGCCTTTCTGATCTCTTGGTGATTTAGTCCTTTGGTCTCTGTTTCCCTCTCGGATATCCAGACTTCTTGCTGATTAGATGGATTCTCCTAGACTCCACAGATCATTAGTGATCCTGGAGTAAACTTCCCTTCCTGTCCTCTACGCTGTTTGGCCTGGCAGCTGTGGGTACTGATTGGAAAACCATAATGGAATGCATTGCTTATAACTTGGGATGCTCCAGCAGGAGAAAGACTTTTTGTCAGTTTGTTTGTTTTTAGTTTCTATTAGTCTTTCCTTTTATGATGGATATATTTAATCCTTATCAGTAGTAAGTAAAACCCTCCTGTTGAAAGTCACTATTCAGGGGCGCCTGGGTGGCTCAACTGGGTAAGGGACTGCCTTCGGCTCAGGTCATGATCCCAGGGTCCTGGGACAGGGTCCTGGGATCAAGTCCGAACTGGGCTCCTTGCTCAGCAGGGAGCCTGCTTCGTCCTCTCCTGCTCCCCCTGCTTGTGCTGTCCTGTTCTCTCTCTATCAAATAAATAAATAAAATCTTAAAAAAAAAGAAAGAACTATCCTCATGATAATCATCTTGTTTCCTTTGATCTGAAAATAAATCCCCAAATTTAATTAGACCTCAGCTCTCCTGCATCCATTCTCAAGCAGAGTCTGTCACTTTCTGGGTATTCAGCTACTGCTCTTCCGTAGGTGATCCCGAAATCCTCGAGTCTGTTTCCAGTCTCTCTTGAGATGCAGATGCCAGCTGTCCATAGAACATCAATATATTCAAAGTCAAACTCACTGGGTTCCAAACTAGTTTCCTTCTGGGACCCCCCATTCCTCCAGAAAGGATTCCCTTCTCCAGCAGAGGTTGCTGAGGCTTCTCCTACTCTCCCTCCCGTGTCCAGTAAGTTAGCCATCCCAGGTTTATTTCTACACATCCTCTTTTCCATCCCCATCCCGGATATTCTCACTTTACATCTAGATCATTGAAGTAGCCTAACGGAGAATCCCGAGTCATACAAGCTCAAATCAGAGGTTTATTGACTTGCCGTTGGCCTTTTCCAACCCTCTCACAGCTACCCTGAGGGTTACTTGCAAAAGCCATTACTCTCTCGTCATATTGTTTCCTTGCAAAATTCTTTTGTGTCTCTCTTTCGTGTATGGATTTAAATTCCAAACCCTCACTCTGGTATTCTAGACATGTCGTAATCTACTCCAAACTTCTCCCATGATACTGTTCAAAGACCTCAACCCTTCCAAAATAATATTCCATTCTACCTTTTCCAACATGTCCACAATTCTTCAGCTTTGCAGCTTTCATTTAGTCATCAAATAATTATAAGGCCAATGACTAGTGCCAGGAGCTGTGCTAGATCTTGCTGGTGACCCCACCACTTCCTCCTGAGAAACCCATTCACTCCCTCATGCTATTTCTACATCAGGGTGGCCTCCGCTCTCTTTTGTGGTCCCCTTCTCCTGAAACCCTGCAATGAGACAGGGTGAACCTGACCCTGTGAAAAACATTTCCCAATATATACTGAGCACTTCAAAGATGTTTTTGCCCTTTGAGCAAGAAATCCCACACCTGGAAAAATCTAAAGATGTCATCCAAACTGCAGAGAAATAGTGTGGTTATTGTTTTAGGATTTATTTATTTATTTGTGTGTGTGTGAGAGAGAGAAAAAGTGTGAACATGAGTGGGAGGAGGGGCACAGGGAGAGGGAGAGAGAGAATCTCAAGCAGACTTTCCGCTGAGCTTGAAGCCTGACACAGGGCTCAATCTCATGACCCTGAGATCATCACCTGAGGAGAAACCAAGAGTTGGATGTTCAATGGACTGAGCCATCCAGGCTCCCGAGGAATAGTTTTTGTGTAAAGATCCACAGTGCAGCCTTACTTACCAGCCTTATTCAAAATATTGAAAACATGGAAACAGTATAAATAATAGAAGACACATAATAACATAATAATTTGATGTGGTTAATAACAGAAGACCTTTAAACTATTTCATAGACTTTGAAGAATATTACACATCTGTTCAATTTCTAAATACAAAAGCTTCTGATAATATGGGGAAATGCCCATCATAAATTATTTGAAAACAAATCATACTGAAACTACATATATGTGTGTGTATATATATATATTTACATATTTATAAAATCTATACTTATTTTAGACACAGTATGTATTCTTAAATTTTATATATTATGCATTTAAAATTGTTGTAAGTGTTGAACACATAATTTAAAAACTATATATAAGAAAAAAGACTAAGAGTAAATGCATTAAAATATTACCAGTGATTATCTCTAAAATGTGGATTATGGATAATTTCTTTGTTCACTTTTTTTGTGTCTTCCAAAATTTCATTGGATCTATACAACAAGAATGAATTATTTTCACAAAGACTTTTTAAAAATGATATTGTAGCTTTTAGCCAATTCTATGTGTGTGTTAACACCCAGATGAAGCTCCATCCTGGCTGCACAACACTGGTAGGTCACCAGACAAATGATCGTCCCTTTCCTTGAACTATGGCAACACTCATCACCTTTGTCACGAGTTGGGCCTATCCTATGACATCATCTACTTTATTTGCTTAGGTGATGACTCTTCCCCCTGGTTAAATTGTGAGGGGGAGCAAAACATGTGGACCCAAAATATGTCACTTTGGTATATGGATTATTTTGAACAGAAGGCAGTCAAGTCCCAAGAGACTCATGGAAAGGTTTTCATTTGTTTGGTGTGTGTGTGTGTGTGTGTGTGTGTGTGTGTTTCCCTTACCTTCCCCTTAACTTCCATAAAGAATTTGGAAAATGGGACTGTATCATGAAAATAATTATTACCCGAGACAACCTTTTATGTCAGAACAGTTTCTCTGCATAACATGGCAAACATTTGTTTACCAAACATTTGCTCTCCCCATCTTCCTGTGAATTGTGGTCTTCCCCTTTGAAGTCCCAGAACCCTACTCCCTTCTCCACAGCTTAGGGTGACACATAAGCCTCAATTGCTTGACTGCCTGAGAACCTCATATCTTTGGAGCTCCTGTACATAGAAAACTCTATTAGCTTTTTTTTCTCCTGCCAATCTGTCTTATGTCAATTTAATTATTAGACAAGCCAAAGACGATAGAAACAAAGAAAGGAAAAGTTCGTTTTTGTTTTTTGGGTTTTTTTTCCCCCTTACATGAGCAAGCAGGGAGCATACCTTATGTATTGCCCGCTTCTTGAACATCTAGCCAATTGTCTTGTAGAAAAAAAAAGTCTTTTGGTGAATAAACCGTGTTAATAAACATTAAGAGCCACATGAATGCAAGTCACTCTTCGGTTGAAATTAGTAAATGAAAACAAAGCAAGCTCGTATCGGGTACTTGTTTACGTAGATATGTCTGGGAGGGGAAGAGTATGGAGGTATAGCATTATTCAAGCATCCGCTATGGCAAACATGCTGAGGGCCACCTGATCTTTTTGACTGTGTTGATTCTTCCCAACTGCCCTATGGAGTAAGTCATTTTCTTCCCTGTTGAATAGGTAGGGAGATGGATGCCCAGAGGTGTAAGTTTACAGTTAGTGAGTATCAGTGCTAGCTGGCTATTCAGGTTTAACTGGGTCTAAAGCTCACTCTCTTTCCATCAACTTTTCACACAATAACATTTAGTTGTCACAGAGACTTCCAGGTACAGTGGGCATTCTCCCTTATCCCCGCTCCTTGTCCAGCCAGGCTCCTGGCCACTTGAGAAGATGTTAAGAGTCAGGATGAGAAAACACAAGTCCCAGAGTGCACTAAGATCTCCTGCGTTATTAACATCACTGCTGTGGTTCTTTGAAATCATTGTTGAAAGTGAAGAAGACCACTCACATAGGAACTGAATATTTATTCAGAGCTTGCTACAAAGCAGGGGAATCAGCCACCACCACATACATCTGGCAGAGACTCAATGGCAGGCAGAGTGGGAGCACCATATAGTGGAAACACGTAAGGCTTCAGGTGTCCTCTGATTACAGACCGCCGGCATAAGGAAGATCAGGTGGGTTAACCAGAAGCAGGGCATCCTATGGGATTGGTTGGTCCTAAGTTGGAGGCAACGACAAAAATTGGGGACATTTTCAGTTATTAATCAAGTCCTGACTGCTCTGGACTACTTAGCACAGAGGTTGTGTGTTAGAGTTCTCTTGTCAGATATGCTCTGGCCATCATTGTCCATTGATATATGCCATCTGTCATTACTAAAAATCTATAGATTAATGAAAAAAAAACATAAATTCGTGAAAGGATAAACAAAGACTTCTTTCAGAAGGTAGGACATGAAATAGATCTTGAAACATACCACATTCAGGTTGAGTAGAATCCTAGGCACATGTTTGAGTATGCAGAAACAATTTGTAGTTTTTTGTTCATACCAAAAGCAAAGGAAATGTGAATTTGAATCTCAGCATTTTGTAGGTGCCTCCACACTTGCAGAGAAAATTGAAAATGTGGGTCCAGATCTCTGGTGTTACTACTTTCAGAAAATGTTTGTATTTCTTTATATAATATATATAAACTATATATTATAAGTCTCAAAATTTTGGTTTTCCTGTTCTGTAATTAGAACTTCACACAACAGAGCTGAAAGGGCATCCATTTTGAAACTAAACAGACCTGTTTTTGAATCCTTACTTCAGAACTTCTACCCAGAGGATGTTAAACAATTTAATTCATCTTTCTGAACAAGGATTAAAATGTCTACCTTCTAGACTAATACTTACAGAGATTGGCAGGACAAAAAATACATAGGTGTTTAGTGGAGAACCAATGCAGTTGTTTTTTTATAGGTCCAAGATATCCAATAAGTTAAAATGCAAGAGAAAGTTGTATAATTGCTGCTGGTGTCTTTTTCCCTGAGCAGGGTGAAATTCATTGTCCTAACCTTTCCTGCAAGGTGATAAATTCTATATATGTCACCGCTATCTCTGACCCCATTCAATATGGCTCCCTATTGCCAGTCTTCCAGCAGTGGCACAAAACTACTAAGATTGATTAAGCAAATTTCTGTCACACAGATGAACACTGAGGCTGCACAAATTTGGTCATTTGCCTTCCCAAAAGGAACCTTAGAAGGCTTAAAGTTGGTTCCCATTGCAGTGTGGTTGCACAAGTGAATGATTTGAGCCTTTCCTGTCAGTTCAGGCTGCTATGACAGAATTCCACAAACTGCGTGGCTTAAATGACAAACATTTGTTTTTCACAGTTCTGGAGTCTGGGAGGTCCAAGATCAAGGTATGGTAGATCTGGTGTCTAGCTACTAGAGCCTGCTTCCATTCCAGATCTATCTGCTTGCTGTGTCTTCACACAGCAGAAAGAGAGAGAGAGGGCGAGAAAGAGAGAGAGAGCGCCCTGATGTATTTTCATCTTCTTATAAGGGCACTAGTCTCATTGTGATGGCCCAACCCTCATGACCTCATCTTAACCTATTTACCTCCCAAAGGCCCCACTTCCTAATACCATCACATTCAGAGTTAGGGCTGCAACATTAATTTGGGGAATACCAACCTTTAGTCCATAGCAGGGCCCCAGTGCTAGAGCAATTAAATCAGAACCTCTGGAGGTAAATTCCAGGTGTCTGTACTCAGTAACAGCTCCCCAGGTGGTTCTAAGGTTCAGTATGGGTTGAGAACCACTACTTTATGGAGAAATTTTTTATTCCCACATGTGTCCAAATGCAAACAGTGCAAAGCCAGAGAGGCAGCATGAGTGGGTTCATGAACCAGAAGGCAGCACATGCAGGGAGAGTCTGCAGGAGTAGAGAATGCAGGGGACACTGGAGGCAGAACGTGTAACAGATTCTAGGCAGAGGCTTTATTTCATTATCCCTGTCAACACTATGAGATTTACCCAGTTCTCATTCTCGGCCGTGTCAGAGAGCTAAGACAGAAGTTATATGAAGCAGATGTGGTGGAGCCAGGATCTGAACTCAGATAAGATTCTAAAACTCCCCTCTGAACAGCCATGAAGTCTTGCTTCAGAAAAAATAAAATAAAAAAATAAAATAAAGTAAATCAGTGAAACCAGCTAGTAGATGGCCTTAAACAATTGGCTTACTTCCTCACTCCACCCCAAAGGGAACGTTAATTTTCAGACAAACTAAATCCTAGTTGGGCACCCCTGCTTAGTCTCCTCTCTGGAAAAATTCTGGGTGCTGAGCTTCATTTAGTGAAGGGAAGATAGTTGACCAGTTGCTTGCCAAGAGATTCTGTCCTTTCTGGACGAAGAGCTCTTCTCTGTCCCAAGGAGATGAGAGTGGGTGAGAGAATATTTTACTCTCCTGTATTAAAGTGTGGCCTGGGGAAACCATGAACATCAATTAGTTTGACTCTTCAGGTTAAAGATGAAGAAACTGAAGCCCAGCAATTTGGGTGCCTTGTACAAGACCACACAGGAAATATAGGAAAAAGTCAGTCTTAACATTTGGTTTCCAAACTACACTGTAATTTGAATGATTCTAGGCGGTCATTCTGGTATAGCTGAGCAGACATCTTTCTTTCTTTCAATGTCAATTCTTGCTTTTGAGCCCAAACAAATAATGCCCTTGCCTGGGGTGTGGGAGGGGAGAGCTCACTGGGACAGCAGGAGCACATTGTGTGAGGTCTGCCTCACCTCTTCAAGACTGTCCTAAAACACGTATCAAAAAGAGGAGAACAGTTCTGGATTTTGTTTAACCCCTATGTTCCTGCCAAATCAAAGGTCTGGCAGGAGAATCAGTGTCTGGCAATTTCAAATAGGGGGCTTTATTTTCTTCTCCAAGTGGTGATCAAGAAACACCAATATAGGGAGGGGGCGAGGTATGTGCTTTGAAATTATTCAGGGCTTAGTGTGACCCTTTGCTTTGCCATTAAAAAGTTCTGTGACCTCTCACATACTACTTAATCTCTTCATTTTATCTTTTATCAGATGGGTTCAATAGCATAGATCCTTGTACAAACTAGATGCTTACTAAATCCTTGTTCCCACTAAAACAAAGATCTTAGTATTGAGGGTGTTAAAGCCTCCATGTTTTGTATTGTTTTGTTTTGTTTTGTTTTGTTTTTTGAGAGAGAGATAGGGGAGGGGCAGAGGAAGAGGGAGAGAGACTCTTAAGCAGGCTCCATGCCCAGTATATAGCCCAACACAGGGCTTGATATCACAACCCTGAGATCATGACCTGACCCACAATCAGCAGTCGGATGCCTAACCAACTGAACCACCCAGGAACCCCAAAATTTCCATCTTAAGAAAATAAATAAAATAATATTGATTACTCAGTAGAGAAGAAACTGGAGTTCACAGGAAAATGGGTGGGAGAATTTTTTTTTCAGAAAACATTTTATTTACTATATTCCTGGTTTATTATAAAAGGACATAACTCAGAAACAGCCAGATGAAATAAGTTCATAGGAAAAGGCATGGGAAAAAGGCAGGAGCTTCCATACTCTTTCTAAGCTAGAAGCTTCGTTACATAGTCACAATTGATTAAATCATTGGCCATTGGTGATTGATTCAACCTTTGGTCCTTCTCTCCTCCCTGGAGGTCTGGGGGTGTGACAGAGAGTTCTTTTTTTTTTTTTTTTAAGATTTTATTTATTTATGTGACAGAGAGACAGCCAGCAAGAGAGGGAACACAGCAGGGGAGTGAGAGAGGAAGAAGCAGGCTCCCAGCGGAGGAGCCCGATGTGGGACTCGATCCCGGAACGCCGGGATCACGCCCTGAGCCGAAGGCAGATGCTTTAACGACTGCGCCACCCAGGCGCCCCTCTTTTTTTTTTTTTAATTCAAATTCAACTAATTAACATAAAATGTATTATTAGTTTCAGAGGTAAAATTTAGTGATTCATCAGTCTTATATCACACCCAGTGCTCATTACATCACGTGCCCTCCTAGTGTCCATCACCCAGTTACCCCATTCCCCATTCCCCTCCTCTCTAGCAACCCTCTGTTTCCTATGATAAAGAATCCCTTATGGTTTGTCTCCCTCTCTGATTTCATCCTGTTTTATTTTTCTCTCCCTTCCCCTATGCTCTCTGTTTTGTTTCTTAAATTCCACATATGAGTGAAATCATATGATAATTGTCTTTCTCTGATTGACTTATTTTGCTTACCATAATACCCTCTAGTTTCATCCATGTCACTGCAAATGGTAAGATTTCATTTTTTGATAGCTGAGTAATATTCCATTGTGTGTGTGTGTGTGTGTGTGTGTGTACAGAACTCCACCTCAGAGAAAAAAGGCCTATGTGTTTGAAATCCATGCGTTCAAATACTAAGCAAGAATTGTCAACCTTCATTCCCATTCACCTGTGGTTCATTCAAAACTCCAAAATGACTCTGGATAACAAGGACCTGTGGGTATTTTTTTCCCATAGTACTCCATGATGAAACACACATTATTGAATGGATAGATTTCTCTATGGTATTTTTTATAAATAATAATTTTTATTATGGAAGTTTAAGTATCCTCAAAAATTCAGTACCAAAACATCTGCTATATAAAAAATTTTAAATAATTCTTAACAACAACAAAAGAACTAGCCAGAAAATATAGGAAATCCTTAAGACACCAATTCTCCCCCAGAGACAGAGAGATGGGGGAGAGAGAATGAGAGGGAGATGGTGAGGGAGAAAGGGAAAGAAAGAACAGCAGTGAATGAATTCAGAGAGGCAAACAAGTGAACCTGCCTGTGTCCTGTGGGAAGGAACAATCTTTGCTGTGCTCAGGTTTCTATTGCACAGGGTAGAAGACAAAGTCTGTGTTACCCATGAGGGAGAAAGTCGAATGGAAGATTTCTGCATAAACATGAGACCTTCATAAGGATACAGCCACAGTGACTGAACTAGGAAACAAAAACATCTTTTTCTCCATGGAGAGAGAACATGAGGAATTTTGATTTTCTTAGCATTTGCTTTGGTTTAAAGGTGTACAGATTTCCTTCCACCAAAATTTAACAGCAGCAGCTAGCCCTCACAGGGATGTCTGTAAAGAATTAGAATCCTTGTGATCAAAATAAACTGAGAACTTAGTCTAATTTCAATCTTTGTTGTTAGTTCTTCTGGCTGTAATAAAAGTAAGAGGAAATTCTCCTAGGAAGAAAACAACTTAAACAGAGGCTCCATTCACACAAATGACATATTAAGAAACATGAGGTTATAAAAATAAATAAATAAAATAAAATAACCAAAGATAGAAGGGAATAAAGCACTATGAGGGAGTGTCAATAGAAACAACAAACAGATGAATCAGACCCACAAACACTCCAGATATTGATTTTTTTTGGATATTGAATATGAAATAAATATATAAAGAATGTACTGAAAATATTTGTAAAGAATAGGAGACTAAGAGATTGGCCAGAGGAATTTGAACAGAATGTTGGAAATTAAAATCTATATACTTAAATAAAAAGTTAATTTTTAATTTAAACTGCAGATTAAACATAAAAAATCAATAAAACATAAGATGGATTGAAAAAATTTTGGAGAACACAGCACAGACAGAAAAGGAGATTCAAAATTTTTAATAGAATTTAAGAAACATGGATGACAGAAGGTAAATCTCTAACACAAATCTATCATATTAGACCCCCAGAAGGAGAAAATACAGACTGAGAGAAAAGGGGCACCTGAATAGATAAAATTACTGGAAATGATAAAGGATACCAGGAAACAGCCCAAACCAAGATACATGGAAAATAAATTCATTTCACTATAGTCAGTGAAATGTTATCTTCAAAGTGGTGAGAGTGTCAATACTGACTTTTACACAAAACGATCACATCTTTCTAGAATGGAGGCAAAATAAAGAAGTTCTAAAAAAATAAAAAACAAACAAAAAATTTAAAAACCTGAGTTTACGCCAAAGAAACACTCACTAACCTAAATTCTAAATATGTAAAAGAAGGAAAATCACAAAACAAGGAATATGCGAGATCCAAGGTCAAAAGTCTAATAAAGAAAATGGTAAAAAGAAGGAAAATAGGATTGCATAAAGCAATAATAATAGTATATAATATAGATGTTAGAAAAAACAACACAGAACTAAAATACAGGACAACAGTAGCATAATGTGTAGGGAGAGAATGACTGACATTAGTGTTATAGAAAAAGAAAGTAATTATATTATCCTTAATCACTTTTTAAAAGTTTCTATTTTTTCCAAAGTTATTCCTACACAGAGTTAAAATTATCACATAATTCTACAGAGTTGATTATGGAAAACACCAGTCACCCAATTTCTTCTCCCTTTTATACCCTTCCCAAAGCACCTAACCTTTTGACTAATTGTTTACTATTCTAGCTAATTATTTTGAAAAACACAGCCATATGTGACTAAACAGCATGGTATAGTTCTATTTTTCTTTTCTTCTTTCTTTTGTTTCAGGTATTATGTATTAATTTCCTACTATAAAACATGATGATTTTAATTTATTTTATCTCATTCCATAAATGGACTTTTCTTATCCCCTTAACATGCCAGTATAGTTGTATTACATTTTTTTATTAGATTAACCATCAGCATTTAGAAACTTATAGCTATAGAAATGACATAAACAGTTGAGTATTGTGAGAGTTTATTATTTTCATTTTCTTAAAAATATTGTTTTTCTTGGCATTATAATTCTTACTTTTATTTAATTGCTTGGTTTTCTGTGTACTTATTACTAACTCAGCCTCAAGCTATCAATTATCTTACCTCTTATCCTAATCCATTTCAAAGCATCCACTGTTCTGGTTTCCATCTTTCTTCTTGAAGAAATATCTCCAGGAGTCTTATGACACTCTGGTTTGGTTTTGTTCTAAGGTTATGAATACCTGTTATCCTAAGATCTCTCTTCACCATCATCCTGGAATTCCCTTTGACTCTGCTGTGTTTGGATCTCTTGTATTATGTCTCACATATCCCTCTTTCTTGGCTTCTGTTCTCATTTTGGAACAGCACAACTGCCTTCAGCTTCCTGGGAAAGGATTATAAGAGGTAAAATTTAGAATCTTTATGGAATGGAATGCAAAGGTCTCAAGGGTAAAGGGGAATTACATATTTTACATTGAATAACTTTCAACAGTTACACTGCATAGAATACTTTTGTTTTTAACTCATTTTTTCAATTTTGAAAAAAAAATAGAAAAGCTACAAAAAATATCACAAACTTTGTGTCCACCACACAGATTAAAAAAAAGTTTAATTGGTTATCCAAATTTCCTTTTTAATAAAAGGAATAAAACAGTAATTAGTACACATTGAATCACTCCTGTTTCAAACCTACTTACTTCTCTTCACTCTCATAAACTCCCTCATAAACTATTCTCATAAACTTCATCTTTATAGTCTATATTATTTTACTCATACTCTGTATGTATAACTAAAAGTAATATAAAATTGTGTGTTTGCTTAAACTTACTTGAATGGCATCATGCTATTGTTATTACTCGTAATTGCATTCCTGAGGTCTGTTCAAGATTATTTACACAGTTGACCCTTGGACAACATGGACACAAATCCTCATGAAGACAAAATTCCACGTTTGACTTTTGACTCCTCCAAAATTTGACTACTAATACCCTGCTATCGACTGTAAGCCTTACCAATAACATAAACCGTCAATTAACACATATTTTGTATGCTATGTGCATTATATACTGTATTCTTAAAATAAAGTAAGTTAGAAAAAAGAAAATATTAAGAAAATCATAAAGAAGAGAAAATATATTTACAATACTGTACTGTATTTTTAAAAAGCTGCATATAAGTGGACCTGCATAATTCAAACCTATTTTGTTCAGTCAACAGTATCTAAATTTCATTTATTTAAACTGATATATAAAACACCACTGTATATGTCATATTATTTATTTATTTCCCCATTGATAAACAGTTAGATCATTTCCATTCTCTTTCTCTGCTTCAATTTGAATATGCTTTATTGACCTGTGTTTGTATTTACTAATCTTTCCCGCTGCTATGATTTGTTTCTATCAAATCCATCCAATGAATTTAGTTTCAGATATTGTATGTTTTTAGTTTCATAATATATATTTGGTATTTATAGACTCAAATTCTCTTGATATACTTAATTTTTTACCCATTTTGTCCATCTCTTGCTGTATTTTCTTTAATGTGTTAAGTATAATTATTTTGAGTTTTTGCTAATTAATATCTGCATCATATCTAGGTCTGCTTCTATTGGCTATTTCAACTATTCATTTCCCATCATTTTGCCTACTTGATCATATGTCTAGTATCTAGTATATTTTTTATTATAGACATTCACTTTCAGTGATACATTTTAATAGTTCTGAATTATAGAATCTTCCTCCAAAAGGTGTTCATGTTTTTATTCTGAAAGCCAATTAAATCACCAGTGGATCACCTTGATTTTATTGAGATTTTGCTTGAGGTTTTGTTGAGGTAGACACATTTCAGTTTTTCCCAAATGTCTAGTAGGTGTTCCTTGTTTCTACACTGTGGCACTTCTGGGCCATCTTCTGTTCACTCTGACTGCCCTGAACTCAACATGTCCTGAGGACTGCACAGTCCCTAAAATCTCTGCACAGCCCTCTAGCCTACAAGAAACTCTTCCCTGCTAGGCCTTCCAGATTACCACTATGAACATGGGAAGAAGCTTATTTTTGTCTGAATTCTGGGAATCCTTTTCCATGGCTTTCAGGATCCTCTGATATCCTGTCCTATATATCCTGGAAGTTTCGGCCGCCTGATATCTAGTTTTAATGCCCCACGAGACAGGTTGGGGGTCTATTTCCTTAGGCCAATACCAATAATATTGAAAAAAAAGTGGTTGAAAAAAAAAACGCATCAAGAGAGAAAGATGTAGAAAGAGATCATGTCCATTATGTCCAGCTGAATCTGGAATTCTCATGTGCCTGCTTCCCTCCTCTCAAGGGTAACAGTTCTTATTTAGCCATTGTCCTGTTTACAAGTTGTTGTCTTATATATTTTATCCAGTTTTTATAGTGCCTTTGAGGAGAATTAGTTTGATACCAGTGATTCCACCATAGCTATAACTAAATACTCTGTTAGCTATTACAAATGATGCTGCTACAAACATTCTCATATATGTCCTTTGGTAAACATTTGTGATACATATAGTTAGAGTATCCAGAAATATTATGTTTTCTGCCCATAAAGATAATATCCCTCCCTGAGGTTGACCTGCCTTCCTATAACCAGGAGTGAGAAATTTCTGGGACATAGGATTTATCTATATTTAGCATTGGAAGGTATTGCTATGCAGTTTTCCAAGGTAGTTGTTATACATGTATTCATTCCCTCTAGCAGAAAAGGAGATTTCCTGTTCCTCCATACCTTCAATATTACTTGGTATTGCCATTTTCTGAACCGTCTTAGTTATTTTACTCAGTATGTATACTTGTATCTCATTATGATTTTAATTTGCATTTCCTTAAAGACTAAAGATATTTAGCACAGTCTCATATGCCATTTATAAAATGTCTGTTCAAAAACTTTTTCTAATTTTTGTAAAAGGTTATTTGATCCCTTCTTTTTGATTTGTAGGGGTTCTTTTTTATTTTCTCTCTGATAATCCTCTATTTTATGTATGTACTGGTGAGGAATATCTAAATGTGGCTTTGTTTTTTGCTTTCATAATGTAGTTTTAATAAACAGAAATTTTTAATTTTAATGTATTATTTATCAATCTCTTCCTTTGTGGTTAAGGATTTATTTTGTCCTGTTTAAGAAAAATTTTCTTGCTCCTTAAATATTCTCCCAATTTCCTTATATAAGCTTTATAGATTTACTTGTCATATACAGGTATGCAACCCAACAGGAATTAACATTTGTTCCTTATGTAAAGTAGGTAAACATTTGTTATTTCCCATTTGAATATTCAATCGACCTATTTGAAAGGATCATAATTCTCCACTGTCTTGCATTACTACCTTTCTCATTAATTGAGGTGATTGTGTGAAAACATCTATTTTTGTACTCTTTCTGTATGTGTAGGTTTGCTCTGTTCATCTACGTGTTGTCACTGCACTAATACTACATTGTTTTAATTACTGTAAGTTACTAAGAGCCTCGAGATATTGTAGTGTAAGGCCTCTAATTGTGTTCTTGAAACTGTCTTTTCTTTTATTGGTGTTTTTATTTTTGTAATTTCATACAAACTTTGAATCAGGTGAGAGTTTGATTGGAATTGCATTGAGTCTATAAAATAGTATGAATGAAAATTTACATCTTTTAAAGTTGAGTCTTCTAATATATGAACATGTCTTATTACTCCATTTATTTAGCTCTTCTTTGTTTTTTTTTCTCTCAGTGTTCTTAGTTTTCTTTGTAGAGGTCTCACACATCTTTTATTAAATTTATTCCTAAGAATTTGAGTTCTATGCTTTTCTAAATGGTGTCATGTTTTAAAATGTCCTTTTTGAATTGCTTTTTGTTAGTATATAGAATTGCAATGGAATATTACATACTGACATTGTATCCAACATCTTTTTGTAATAATATGCTATTAGCACAAGAATACTGCATTAGAAATCACCCCAAAGTTCAGTGGCAACAGATAAATTGGTGAAGCTCTGCAAGAAGGTGTGTGATTTACAATTAGCTGGTATTGCTCTGCTTTTGGGTGACAATCTGTAAATTGTTTGGAAGAGCTTTCCTCCACATGTCTCATTCTGGGCCACAAGCTGGATGGGCAGACATGTGTGTGTGTGTATTTCTTTCTCAATGAGGAGGAGGTAAGCTCTTAGAAGGCTGAAAATAAACATGTGAAACCTTGAAAACCTAAGCACATTCTCACTTCTGCCAATGTTCCATTGGCCAAAGTAAGTTCTATGGCCATGTTCAACATCAGTGAGACAGGCAGACCTACTTCCAAGGAGGTGTGCAGAAGCAAATATTTGCTAAGTACATCCAATTTATACAGGTACTAAATTTGCTTATTAATTTGAGTAATCTATCTTTTTGGATTCTCTGTATGCACAATTGTATCATCTTCAAATAATGACATTTTGGGTTTTTTTTCCTTTCCATATCTTGTACCTTTATATGTCTTCCATTATTATGCTGTCTAGGACAATACAGTTGTTGAATAAAAATGGACAGCTTTGTCTTGTGCCTTATCTCAGAGGTAAATTTTCAATATTTCACCCATCAAAATCCTAGAGGAGAACATAGACAGTAACCTCTTTGACATCGACCAAAGCAATTTCTTTCAAGACATATCTCCGAAGGCAAGGGAAACAAAAGCAAAAAAGGACTTCTGGGATTTCCTCAAGATAAGAAGCTTCTGCGGAGAAAACGAAACAGTCAACAAAACTAAGAGGCAACCCACGGAATGGGAGAAGATATTTGCAAATGACATTACAGATAAAGGGCTGATATCCAAGATTTATAAAGAGATTCTCAAACTCAACACACACACACACACACACACACACACACACACACACAACCCAGTCAAAAAATGGGCAGAAGACATGAACAGATACTTCTCCAAAGAAGACATACAAATGGCTAACAGACACAGGAAAAAATGCTCAATGTCACTAGCCATCAGGGAAATACAAATCAAAACCACAATGAGATACCACCTTACACCAGTTAGAATGTCAAAAATTAACAAAACAGGAAACAACAAATGTTGGTGAGGATGGGGAGAAAGGGAAACCCTCTTACACTGTTGGTGGGAATGCAAACTAGTACAGCCATTCTGGAAAAAGTATGGAGATTCCTGAAGACCTTAAATAGAGCTACCCTATGAAACAGCAATTGCACTACTGGGTATTTACCCCAAAGATACAGATGTGCTGAAAAGAAGGGGCACATGCACCCCGATGTTCATAGCATCAATGTCCACAATAGCCAAACTGTGGAAGGAGCCAAGATGCCCTTCAACAGATGAATGGATAAAGAAGATGTGCTACACATGTGCAATGGAATATTATTCAGCCATCAGCAAGGATGAATGCCTGCCATTTGCACTGACATGAAAAGAACTGGAGGGGATTATGCTAAATGAAGTAAGTTAAGCAGAGAAAAACACTTATCATATGGTTTCACTCATACGTGAAACATAAGCAATAGCATGGAGGACCAAAAGGGGAAGGGATGGAAATCTGAAGGGGGAGAAATCAGAGAGGGAGAAGAACCATGAGAGACTATGGACCCTGTGAAACAAACTGAGGGTTACAGAATGGAGGGGGGGTAGGATGATGGGGTAACAAGCTGATGGGTATTAAGGAGGGCGCATGTTGTGATGAGCACTGGGTGTTATACATAATCCATGACTCATGGAACACTACATCAAAAACTAATGAAGTACTACTATACAGTGGCTAACTGAAAATAATAAAAAAAATATTTCACCCATAAGTATAATTTTTGTATTAGCTTTGTTGTTGTGTTAATTTTAAATGGGTATTGAATTTTATGAGATTTTTTTAAATAGTAATATTTTTTATTATATTGTGTTAGTCACCATACAGTACATCCCTGGTTTTTGATGTAAAGTTCCATGACTCATTAGTTGCATATAACACCCAGTGCACCATGCAATATGTGCCCTCCCTACTACCCATCATGAGCCTATCCCATTCCCCCATCCCCTCACCTCTGAAGCCCTCAGTTTGTTTCCCAGAGTCCATAGTCTCTCACACTTCATTCCCCCTTCTGATTACCCTCCCTTTCTTTATCCCTTTCTTTCCCTACCAATCTTCCTAGTTCTTATGTTCCATAGATGAGAGATATCATATGATAATTGTCTTGGACCACATCTTCTTAATCCAGTCATCTGTTGAAGGGCATCTCGGGTCCTTCCACAGTTTAGCTATTGTGAACAATGCTGCTATGAACATTGGGGTGCATATGGCCCTTCTCTTCACTACATCTGTATCTTTGGGGTAAATACCCCAAAGATGTTATATGGGTTTTGATGACTGCATAAATTGAATTTGGCTTCAAAAATCACCTCATAAAGTAATTCATCCTTTTTCCATTTTCTCATTGAGTTTGTGTAAAACTGATATCTTTTCCTTTAGTATTCAGAAGAATTTACCATTGAGCCATCTGTGCCTAAAATTTCTTCATGGAAAAATTTTAAAGTTATTGATTTCATTTTTTTAATGCATATAGAAAAATTCACATTTCCTATTTCTTCTTGGTCATTGGTAAACCTATTTTTAATGCATTTCTCCATTTCATCTGAGTTTTAAAATTTTGGTGTAGAATTTTTCTTAATGCCTTCTATTTTTTGTGTCTACAGAATCCATAATGATGTTCTCATTATGAATTCCTGATTTGGGTCACTTATCTTCTTTTTTTCTCCCTCTTTTACCTCTCTTTCTGTCTCTCTTTCTTTAGAAAGTTAGCACCTTGAGGTCTCACACATCTTTTATGAAATGTATTCCTAAGAATTTGATTTCTATGCTTTTCTAAATGGTGTCATGTTTTAAAATGTCCTGTGTGCATCTGGGTGGCTCAGTTAAGCATCTGCCTTTGACTCAGGTCATGATCTGGAGGCTCTAGGGTCAAGCCCCAAGTTAGGTTCCCTGCTCAGTGGGGAGTCTGCTTCTCCCTCTCTCTCAGCCCTTCTCCCCTCCTGCGCATGCTCTGTCTCTCAAATATATAAAAAAAAATCTTTAAAAAAAAGAGAGATAATTTAACACATTATTAGTCTTTTTAGAAATACCTTTTTGCTTTGATGGTCTTTTTCTATTTTCTGCTTATTTCCCTTTTCATAATTTTCTTCTCTCATCTTTATTATTTTCTTCCTCCCATTTTATTTTATTTTTATTTTTATTTTGGCTTTTGAGGTCATTGAAATGGGTACTTAGATCAGGAGTATTAGGGCCCTGATATCCTGACTATGTTGGTAGCCCTGAACTCCAATTTGTGGATCCTTATCCCAGTGAGTCTGCCGAAAGACATAGCAAATTGCTTTCTGTTTGGTCCTTGTGTCCCATGTTGAAATTTGCAAATGCCCTACAGGTAAAATAGCTGTAAATCTGAGGTGCTGACGTGTTTCCCTTCTCTTGGATTTTGATTATGCAAACCCTTGGTGCTTTCAGCTTTAAATGGGTGGGCTTTTTGTTTTTTTGTTTGTATTTTTCCTGGCTTTTATTGTTAAAAAGAGGATTAATGTGAACAAGCTACTATGTCATAGCCAAAATAGAAAATCTTGCCCTACATTAGTGGGTAATGCCAAGCTTTAGTCTACAAAGTGGAGTTTTTAAAAACCAATTCACTACTCCACCAGCAGGACATACAAACTCCCATTGCTCTATAGTGTCACCAATACTAGGTATTGCCAGACTTTTAATTTGCACAGATCTGGTGGGTGTGAAATGCAACCTCATTGTAGTTTTACTATGTGCGCAATTATCTGGTCACTAAAGCAGTTGAGTATCTTTTCATATGTTTACTGACCATTCAAATTCTGTGTAATTCCTATTCAAATTGTTTGCTCATTTTTCTGTTGGATTGTTTGTCAATTATTATTGATATATAGGAGTTCTTCAGCTTTTCTCTCCCTGTTTATCCCAGTTCTTCAGATATTCTCTCCCTGTTTATCTTTTCACCTTGTTGGTTCTCTCCCCACAATGGACAGAGGTTCACCTTCTTACTATGTAAGATTTTTTGTTGTTTGCTTGCTTTACCATATGCATATAATACCTCTTTACTTAAAAAAAAAATACCTTTTAGTCTATTCCCTTGCCTCTGATTTTACATAAGGTGACTCTTGTCAAAGGAAGCAATATACTAGGATGTGATGGGGAGGTAGCAAATGGTCTTTGTTGGTTGAGCACAGCTCTCAGTGGTCTGCAATCCCTGCCTTAATTAATTCCCATAACTTCATGGCAGAGGTGTGATTATCCCCATTGATGAGGGAATTCCATTTCAATTCTCTTGCTGGCCAGTTAATTGCTCTTTGCTCTTTGCCCCAGAAAAAAATGCCCTCTTATTTTTGTCAAGAATTGGCATTTTTAGGGGCGCCTGGGTGGCACAGAGGTTAAGCGTCTGCCTTCGGCTCAGGGCGTGATCCCGGCGTTATGGGGTCGAGCCCCACATCAGGCTCCTCCTCTATGAGCCTGCTTCTTCCTCTCCCACTCCCCCTGCTTGTGTTCCCTCTCTCTCTGGCTGTCTCTATCTCTGTCAAATAAATAAATAAAATCTTTAAAAAAAAAAAAGAATTGGCATTTTTAAGGACATTTTCTTGTCATTGCAACACAGTGGGAAGTTTTCCCAATCTAGAGTTACTTGCATAAAAGAAAAAACAAAAACAGAAATAAACAAACCTCCAATAAATGTCTGTGTCCTCCCACCTCTGCACAATCTTAGTGATTACCCAATATATGGCAAAATCTGTGGAACTACCATGAGGCCATGGTCAACATTGTTTCCATTCTTATTCCAGCTTTTCTCCTGCAAGTTTGATTTCTTCTCACTTAAAAACCTTTATTTTTTTCGCTTTAAAGCTCATTTTTAATAATCTGTATTCATTGTGTATATTTTATTTTTTTGTATATTTCTGTATATTTAGGTGATTATCCTCATTTCACTTCAAATGTTATAAGCCCTATCTTCCTACGTGTAACTGTCCAGTCTCACTAGCAGCACCTCCTGGGTCTCTCTCTCTCCATTCCTCCTCACTCATGCCCACTTTCTTTTTAACCTTCCATCCCCGGCCATTACCTTCAGGACTGACTGAGCCTTCCTCTTTGAGATTTTTCACCCTGTCTGTCTGTATACTAATTACATTTCTCAAGTAGAGTTTCTGGGTACCTAGGTCCTATTCATCCCAGGACTCACTCTCCTCCCTTGGTCTGTGGACCTGCAGCCTTCAGGTTCTTCTCTGGGTTTTTGCCCATCTCCTCTTGGTTCCTCTACAGGCTCAGTTTTCCCTGCGCCAGCCCCACTGATGGAGAATGCTCTTTGACATACCTTGTTCCAAATGCTTGGCTCTCCTTTCCCCTCCCCCAATTCTCCCCAGATAAAGATTCTACCTAAATCATTATCTCCAGCACAGAGTATTTTCCTGAGTTTCAGACCTGAATAACCAACTGAACCCAATGGGGCAACTTATCCAAGAGTCCTACACCCAAAATTGCTGTTTCTTCATGACTTAGTATTTTGGTGGATGCTGGCACACCCCAGCAACTAAACCCAAAGACAGGAATCAGCATTGAGCCTCACCTTGTACAGCTTCATATGCTTCTCTGGATTCCCTCATCTCACCTGCTGTACCTCTCATCCTTATGTTTCCCAGCTGGAGTGGAAAATAGTGTGACTTGGGGCACCTGTGTGGCTCAGTCCTTAAGTGTCTGCCTTAGGCTCAGGTCATGATCTCAGTGTCCTGGGGATTGAACCCCATGTCAGGCTCCCTGCTGAGCAGGAAGCCTGCTTCTCTGTCTCCAGCTCCCCTGCTTTGTTCCCTCTCTCACTCTATGTCAAATAAACAAATAAAATCTTTAAAAAAATACTGTGACTTGCCCAATTTGGAAAATCTCAGACTTATGTCAACCAAACAGCCAGAAGGCAATGTTGGACCAAAGAACAGCAAGATTCTACTACCTTGATTTTTAAAGATTCAATTAGATTCCATAAAAGTAGCTATGATCTTTTAAACATTCATTAAATAGTACCCAATGTGCAAAACACTTCAGGTTCATTGTCTATTTTTTTATTACAATTTCAAGAGGTAATTATTTCAGAAGAATAGAGACTCGTAGAATTTAAATAACTTTCCTGGTGTTGCATACTTAGTAAGAGAAAATTCCAGATTTTGATCTAAGCCTACCTGGCCCCAAACCCACAATTTTCCACTAAGACATACACCTCACAGTTATAGGCAGGATCCATGATTATAATTTATAATGCCATTGTTCCTGCTTTTATGAATGCCCGTGATGGAAAAGCACAGCAGAGTGACAACTTTGGAACTGGATTCCTTGACTGTAACTGCTTGGTTGAGTGGCCATCTTCTTTTTCTTCTCTAACTTCATGACAGTATGTAAAACATGAAGGTAATGCAGCATCATGCAGCTTAGTATTAAGCTTGTTTTTTTTTTTTTTCGTTCAAGGAGAAGTGAAGAGATTTTTTTATATTATAGACTTAGCCTTTAAAAAATGGAATAAAGTAGAAGCTCTTTATAGCTTCAAACTCAATTTTCTGATTTGTACAGATAAGTAGCATTGACAGTAGTTTGGAAATGATTATAACCAATATATTGTGATAGCTTAATAGCAACCCTATACTCATTTTATTCTAACAATAATTCTACAAGGTAGGTAATATTATTATTCCCATTACAAATGAGGAAATTGAGTCATGAAGAATGTAAATGATTTGCTTAATGTCACAGAATTATTATTAGTATAAAATGAGTAACTATATGCAAAGTGCTTAGAATAGCCAGCAATTTGGGAAAGGAATACAAATATGGTGGCCTTATGCTGAAGTTTGTATTTACATGTGCTCACTAACTGCCTCCACTGCTTCTACTTCTGGTGCTGTCTAGGACCACGGGTACTGAAGTTGAAAGGGAAGAGACTCTCAGTGTGTAGCGAGAAAGAGGCACATTAACACAAAGTACTGATGCAGCTGGTTATGGGTCTTAAAAGAATGACCAAATTACCCTTTTGGCATTTATTGCTTCTGAGAGTCATGGGGTCTAATCGACCTGCAGGCTGGGACCACAATAGAGCTCCCGAACCTCATCCCCAGCGTCCATCCATAAATATGCGAGATGCTCTGCTAGGTGTCCAGGGCACATAAAACACATATGCCCAGACACATAAAACAGTTGTTATTTAGAGAATAATGGATTAAAAGGAGAAATAGTCTGGCAAACACAAATGCAACAAAGTGTTTTGGTATTATTATAGGATTATGGATGGGCTCAGTGAAGACACAAGAAGTGGTCAATTTTCCCTCTGTAGGAGGGCACGAGGGGGATTGGTAGTATGACATGTTTTAGGATGAATTTACTTCAAATGATTGTTAAAGGCACTAGGTCTCCTGAATTGAGCGTAGGTTCCCTTGTATCTATGTTGTCAGCAGTATACAGAAAGTTTCACCAGCCCAGATTTAAACCCGGATTATAAATCATGGGGCCAAGGTAATGCCCCTTTCAGATCAAGAGTGGTACTATTGTATACAGAGGGGCCTTTGGCCTTGTAAGATAGGTCTTCTTGGCTATAGAAAGTTGTCAATAGAGCTTTCCATTTGTTTCCAACCAAAGGTGTCATATTCTCTCCCTCTACTTCCTTAACAATTCTGCTAACTCTAATCCTAAAAGGTGGCTGCTCAGATGGCTACCCTCAGGCTTTGGTAACCCATTTTTGTTTCAGCAATTACTTTCTATTCCATGAACCCTGTTTTTGTGCAACCCAGTGTTTGTACCCTGCTATTCACCAAGTTATAGCCCAAACAGTATCTGCATCTAGCAAGACATTGAAAAAAATGGTCTTTTTTTTTTCTCCTTTTGATGTCCAGGCACTTTTTTTTTTTTTAAGGCTTATTGAGATTCAATTTATAACATACGATTATCCACTTAAAGTGTACAATTCATTTTTTAGCATATTCACAGAATTATACAACCATTACCATATTCTAATTTTAGAACATTTCTGTCACACCAAAAAGAAACCCTTCATTAGTGGTCATTCCTTAGTTCTCATTTTGTTATACATTCATCAGTTGTTTGCATTCTTGGATTATGAATAATGCTACTTATGTCTGAGTTTTCGGTCTTGAGGTATATATATCTAGGAGTGGAATTGCTGGGTCATATAGTGACACTATGTTTACCAGTTTGAGGAACTACTGAAACGTTTTCCACAGTGGCTGCATTATTTTACATCCCTACCAGCAATGTATGAGAGTTCTGACTTCTCTACATCCTTTCCATAATGGTTAATTTTATGTATCAACTTTGCTGGACCATTTACCTAATAAAACAGTATTTCTGAACGTGTCTGTGGGATGTTTCCAGATGAAATTAGCCTTTGCATTGGTGAACTAAGTAACACAAATCTTTCTCTCCAGGGTAAGTGGGAATCATCCAATCCATTGAGGGCCTGAATAATACAAAAACAAAACAAAACAAAACAAAACAAAAAACGGACAAAGGGCAAATTTCTGTTCTCTTTCTGCTAGAGACAGAGAGAGACATTTTTCTCCTGTTTTCAGATCTGGGCACTCCTGGTTCTCGGGATTTTGGACTCCGATCAGGGCTTACACCATCAGTCCTTTTGATTCTCAGATTTTCAACTCAAATTGAGTTATACCACTGGTTTGTCTGGTTCTCCAGCTTGCAGACAGCAGACTGTAGGACTTAGCTTCCATAACAGTATGCCAGTATGAGAAAGTCAATCAATTAATTGATCAATCAAGTTTTATATATCATTTTTTTGTTGCTCTGTTTCTTTTAAAATTTACTGATACTTGCTTTATGGTCTAAAATGTTGTTTATCTCTCTTTGATAATGTCCTATTTGCACTTGAGAAAACTGCATGTTTTACCCTTGTCGTACGGAGTGTTCCATATTATACCTGCTAGATCTAATTGGTTAATGTTGTTTATCTCTCTTTGATAATGTCCTATTTGCACTTGAGAAAACTGCATGTTTTACCCTTGTCGTACAGAGTGTTCCATATTATACCTGCTAGATCTAATTGGTTAATAGTGTTATTCAAATCTATTTCCTTGATGCTCGTCTGTACTGTTATCCTACACATTACTAAAAGTAAGGGATTGGATTCTCTAACTCTTATTATAAAACTTTATTTCTTTCTTCAATTCTGTTTTTACATTGTTTATTTTCGCACTCTGTTTTTAGAAACATGTATGTTAAAATTTTTATGTCTTGCTGGGCGCCTGGGTGGCTCAGTTGGTCAAGTATCTGACTCTTGATTTCAGTTCAGGTCATGATCTCAGGGTTGTGAAATGGAGCCCTGCATTGGGCTCCACATTGAGCATAGAGCCTTCTTAAAATTCTTTCTCTTTCCTTCTTCCCTTGCCCATACCCCAAAATTGTTATGTCTTCCTAATGAATTAACACTTTTATGATTATAAAATGTCCTTCTCTGTTGACATTAACTCTTTTTCCTAAAATCATTTTGTCTCACAGTAATAGAAAAGCTCTACTACTTGCTTGCCTGATATATATTTTCCCACCATTTTATTTGCAACCAATCTATTTTTTAAATATAAATTTAATCTCATAGATAGCATGTATGTATATCACATATACAACTGTAATATAGTTTTTTAAATAAAAAAA